>NC_083237.1:31796779-32996779 GCF_032191835.1 Heteronotia binoei
GGACCACACAGGTCTCTCTCTGAGAATTGGTGTGTAGGCGGAGCATTTTGTCTGTTAGAGTAAGGTATTGAACGGCACTAGTGAGCACTTATTGTATGTATCTGTAAATACACTATTTTGGCACTAGTTGCAGGTGTCTGGCTGATTTCTTTCCTGGAGCCCTGTGTTGGGCAGGTCACCAAGCTCACTCTGCTAACTCCCGCACCGACAGAGTCCGCTTGTGGAGAGGGCGGGATATAAATGTGAAGTAATAAATAAATAAATAAATAAATTTCATTAGAGAAAATGCAGGACCAATTGGATGCCATGGAAGCCAGAATAATGAAAGGAGTTAAGAAGATAATAGATGAATCAAAGGAAGAAATTATTACAGAGATTAAAAAAGAAATGGAAGATCTCAAAAAAGAAACTGGGAAACAGCTAAGAAAGTGCAGGAGATGGAAGAGAAAATGAAAGTATATGATACCACCTTGTTGAAAATTCAAGAAAAAGTCACAATCCACGACTGCAAACTAATGGAAACTCAGATACGTCTGAGAGGAGTACCTGAAGCAGAGAACGGTGATTTGAAAGGATATATGATAAAAATAATTGCAGAATTTTTAGAGGAAGACCCTGATGGGACCAAAAATATGTATGACTATATGTATAGAGTGAATTCACTTTTTGCCAAGAAAAATAACCTACCAAGAGATGTTGTTATAAGATACATGACAAAGGAAATGGTGGGAAGGATCATGAATAAAAACTTTGAAAAGACACTGATAGCGGGAGGCAGTAAAGTGAGAATCATGAAGGAGCTGCCAAGACGAGTGATAAATAATAGCAGAACATACAAAAAGTTGACAGAAAAATTGAGAGACAATGGCACGAGGTTCAGATGGATTATACCTGAAATGGTTTGAGCTTTGAACTCCAGGGGAAGAGAGTCACAATTACAAATGCTCAAGAGTTGAGTAGATTTTTTGAAGAAAATAAGGAATTTGCACCATGATGGATTACAAATTACTGTCTTGGAATGTTAATGGACTAAATTCACCACAAAAAAGAAGGGCAACATTTCATTGGATTAAGAAACAAAATTGTAATATAATTTGTTTGCAAGTACACATTAAACAAAAGGATTACAAATTTTTATGGAACAAACAATTGGGAACGGAGTTTTTTTCATTAGCTGAACAGAAGAAAAGGGGAGTAGTTTTATATATTAAACAAGAATTGGAGCCAAAATTAGTATTTAAAGATAAGGATGGAATATTTGTAGCAGTAGAGATAATATTAAATGGGAAAAAAGTTGTTATTGGGACTATATGCGCCTACTTGCACCTGCTGGAATGGCCTTGGGTCAGCCATAGCTCTGGCAGAGGTTGTCCTTGAAAGGGCAGCTGCTGGGAGAGCCCTCTCAGCCCCACCCACCTCACAGGGTGTCTGTTGTGGGGGAGGAAGGTAAAGGAGATTGTGAGCCGCTCTGAGACTCTTCGGAGTGGAGGGCGGGATATAAATCCAATATCTTCTTCTTCTAATGGTGCAAAGGATGCCTTTTTTAAAGACATTACACAACAGTTAGATGAGTTGACTTACGATCAAGTATTGTTAATGGGAGACTTTAATGGAACAGTTGAGAACTCATTGGATAGATCTGGAGGGGGGAAAATGATGGGAAAGAAGGGAAATTGCCAAAGTCTTTCTTTGAATTGGTTAAACAAGAAAATTTAGAAGATATATGGAGGAAATTTAATCCTGAAGTGCGGGACTATATTTTTTTTCTGCAAGACACAAAACTTTTTCTAGAATTGACATGCTGTGGGGAACTAAAGATTTAAGTCTTATAACAAGGAAGATAGAGATTTTACCTAAAATTGGGGCTGATCACAACCCAATAATGTGGATTACAAAATTGTCCAAGAAATCGAGAAGATGGAGACTGAATGAAGATTTGCTACAGAACAAAGAAACAGTGACATTTCTAGAAAAAGAAACTAAGGCTTTTTTCCCAAGTGAATGATAAAGAAGATATAGACTTTCAGATGGTCTGGGATGTAATGTAATGTAATGTAAAATTTTATTTATATCCCGCCCTCCCCCGCCGAAGCAGGCTCAGGGCGGCTAACAGCACTTCAAGTAAACAATACAATACAATAATAAAACATTAAATTCACATTAAAATTCACATTAAAACAATCAATAATTAAAACATTCCTAATTCAGCTCTGGCGGTAAACATTATTAATCTAACGATAAACATTAATTCAGTTATTAGTAAACGCCTGTTTGAAGAGGACGGTCTTGCAGGCCCTGTGGAACTGATCTAAGTTCCGCAGGGCCCGCACCTCCTCTGGGAGCTGGTTCCAGAACTGTGGGGCCGCAGCAGAAAATGCCCGAGTGCGAGTGCTTTGAAGTTTGACTTCCTTTGACCCAGGGATATTCAGTCTGCTTTTTCCCACTGACCTCAGTGCTCTCTGGGGCTCATATGGGGAGAGACGGTCCCTCAGGTAGGTCGGTCCTTGGCCATATAGGGCTTTAAAGGTTATGACCAGCACTTTGTACTGGATCTGGTATACAATCGGCAGCCAGTGCAGTCTGCGCAGCCCCGGCCGTATATGCTCCCATCTTGGGAGACCAAGTAACAGCCTGGCCGCCGCATTCTGCACAAGCTGCAGCTCCCGGGTCCGGTACAGAGGCAGCCCCATGTAGAGAGCATTACAGTAGTCCAGTCTTGAGGTGACCGTCGCATGGATCACCATTGCTAGGTCCTGATGCTCTAGGAAAGGAGCCAACTGCCTCGCCCGCCTCAGATGGAAGAATGCTGACTTGGCAGTGGCTGTTATTTGGGCCTCCATTGATAATGAAGGCTCCAGTAAGACACCCAGGCTCTTTACCCGCTGCGCCATCTTCAGCGGCGCCCCGTCAAGGGCCGGGAGAGATATTTCCTTCCCCAGAGTGCCACGACCCACATGGAGAACCTCTGTCTTCGCTGGATTTAACTTCAGCCCACTCAGTCTAAGCCACGTTGCAACAGCCTGCAAAGCCCGGTCCAGGTTCCCCAGGGCGGAGGTGGGCCGGCCGTCCATTAGTAGATAGAGCTGGGTGTCATCTGCGTATTGATGGCAACCCAGCCCAAATCTCCGGGCAATCTGAGCGAGGGGGCGCATATAGATGTTAAATAACATCTGCTCCCTGGGGCACCCCACAGTCTAGTGTGCGCCTCTGGGATCGCTCACCCCCAATCGCCACCCTCTGTCCCCGACCCATGAGGAAGGAGGAAAGCCATTGTAAGGCCAGCCCCTCAACCCCTATGTCGGCGAGGCGGTGGATCAACAACTGATGATCGACTGTATCAAATGCAGCCGACAAATCTAATAACATCAGTATTGCCGCACTGCCTCGATCCAGTTGCCGCTGGAGGTCATCCACCAAGGCGACCAGGACCGTCTCCGTCCCGTGGCCCAGACGGAAGCCAGACTGGCACGGGTCTAAGATAGAAGCGTCATCTAGAAATCTCTGTAGCTGCAACGCCACTGCCCTCTCGATAATTTTACCTAAAAATGGTAAATTGGACACCGGTCGGTAGTTTGCCAATTCGGCCGGGTCTGCTGTAGATTTTTTCAGGAGGGGGAGGACCAAAGCCTCTTTCAGAGGTGTTGGAAAATGCCCCTCTAGGAGGGATCTATTTATGATGTCCCGTAAAGGACATCTGAGCTCCCTCTGGCAGGATTTAATCAGCCAAGAGGGGCAAGGGTCCAAGTCACATGTTGTTGGGCGAGCAGCAGAGAGAATTCCATCAACTTCCTCCAGGCTGAGTGGGTCGAAGTGGTCCAGTACTAAATCTGAAGACAGGCGCGGAGCCTCAGTTTCACTTACTGTATTTAATGTGATAGGCAGGTCTTGGCGGAACGTCAAGATTTTATCTGCAAAATATTTCGCAAATGCCTCACAGCCTATCTCCAATTCCCTAATATTTGGTTTGCCTTGTGGCAGTGTTATAAGATCTCCAATTACTCTAAACAATTGTGCTGGGCGTAGGGTGGCCAGATCGTCCCGGTTGGCCGGGAATGTCCCGAATATGGTCACAAACTCCCGGCTCCCGGCCTTGCTATACCGGGACCATTGAAAGTCCCGGTTTAGCCAGCGAGAGGAAGGCGGGGAAGGCAGCGACCGGCGAGTAGAGCGAGCGAGCGCCTGTCGAGAGGAGCTTCGTCCCTGCACGTGCGCGCGGTGGTCTGCGCATGCGGAGAGCCCTCCCCCGCTCCCTCCCCGGCCTGTGTCCTGCTGCGCCACTGAGGCAGGCCTCGCCAAGGCCAGCGGCCTCGCCGGCGCCCTCCCCGCTCCCTCCCCGGCCTCTGCCCCGCTGGGCCATGGAGGCTGCCCTCCGAGGCCTCGCCAAGGCCGCTTCCGAGCCCCGAGTCCCCAACTTACCGTGCCAGGGCTGTGGAGGGGCCCCTCAGGCGCTCTGCTCGGTGCGGCTGCGGCCTCCTGCTACTGCAACAAAGGACTTCCGTCCCCGACCGCGCCTGCTGCTCCTCTTGCAAGCAGCTGGCCTCACTGGGCTGCATTCCTCGGCTGGGGAAGTGGACTTAAGAGGGCCCCTTGACTCCTGCTGCTTTGTTCTGCTGCTTCAGGCCAAGACGTCTTTAAGGTATGATTTCAGCTCAAAGATAGAAATGTTTGAGTCCCGACCGCGCCTGTTACTCCTCTTGCAAGCAGCTGGTCTCACTGGGCTGCATTCCTCGGCTGGGGAAGTGGACTTAAGAGGGCCCCTTGACTCCTGCTGCTTTGTTCTGCTGCTTCAGGCCAAGACGTCTTTAAGGTGTGATTTCAGCTCAAAGATAGAAATGTTTGAGTCCCGACCGCGCCTGTTACTCCTCTTGCAAGCAGCTGGTCTCACTGGGCTGCATTCCTCGGCTGGGGAAGTGGATTTAAGAGGGCCCCTTGACTCCTGCTGCTTTGTTCTGCTGCTTCAGGCCAAGACGTCTTTAAGGTGTGATTTCAGCTCAAAGATAGAAATGTTTGAGTCCCGACCGCGCCTGTTACTCCTCTTGCAAGCAGCTGGTCTCACTGGGCTGCATTCCTCGGCTGGGGAAGTGGATTTAAGAGGGCCCCTTGACTCCTGCTGCTTTGTTCTGCTGCTTCAGGCCAAGACGTCTTTAAGGTGTGATTTCAGCTCAAAGATAGAAATGTTTGAGTCCCGACCGCGCCTGTTACTCCTCTTGCAAGCAGCTGGTCTCACTGGGCTGCATTCCTCGGCTGGGGAAGTGGATTTAAGAGGGCCCCTTGACTCCTGCTGCTTTGTTCTGCTGCTTCAGGCCAAGACGTCTTTAAGGTGTGATTTCAGCTCAAAGATAGAAATGTTTGAGTCCCGACCGCGCCTGTTACTCCTCTTGCAAGCAGCTGGTCTCACTGGGCTGCATTCCTCGGCTGGGGAAGTGGATTTAAGAGGGCCCCTTGACTCCTGCTGCTTTGTTCTGCTGCTTCAGGCCAAGACGTCTTTAAGGTATGATTTCAGCTCAAAGATAGAAATGTTTGAGTCCAGGAGGGTTCACGACTTGATCCTTTTTTCCCCGTTGTAGCACTTTGCAGTTGATTAGAAATCTAATATTCATCTGACCAGGTCTATCCAACTGAGAATATTAGATTTGCAGCGTTGTTGTCTGTGGATCTGCTCTCCTCTGGGAGTGCATTTGTGTGCACAGCAACTGCTTAAGTGGATTTTTATTCTGCAAGTTCTGCTTTGCAAGGAAGATCAAACTTTTCAAAAGAGCTCATTGTAAAAATAAAGCACGATATTCCAATTGTTCGTTTCTCTTGTCCTCCAGCAACTTACAAGTAAAACGTAGATTTTATGAGCCTTTAAAATGTAGAGTTATTATGAAATCTCCCATTATTATATCCACTGTGTTAAACAACATGATTGCTTGTATTCTGAGGCAGATTTTATATAGTTTAGCAGTCTTCTGTAATTCAGCGTCTTTAGATAATGTGGAATTGGGATTTGGATATATATTTTAATGAATTATGAAAGTTTACTACTCCCTCCCTTTATTTTCTATTTCTTTTTATTAATTCTGTAACAAAGTTCATTCTGTTGTCTTACATATACTTTATCATATAGAGAATAAAATCCTCACCCATTTAAGTTAAAATATGCTTGTGGAAATAATATGAACATTTTCCTTGTTATTTTAACGTCATTCACTGCACTAACTTGTAACACTTAGGTTGTTTAAATTATAGTGTGGATTTAAAATGGATGGCTTTACTAGTGCACGTGAATATATGTGTATATTTAATTTGTGAGTTTCTTAGATGCTATTAGCCACAGCGTATTGTTGGAACTCTGTCTGGGGCAAGTGATGCTCTGTATTCTTGGTGTGGGGGGGCACAGTGGGAGAGCTTCTAGTGTCTGGCCCCACTGATGGATCTCCTGATGGCACCTGGGTTTTTTTGACCACTGTGTGACACAGAGTGTTGAACTGGATGGGCCACTGGCCTGATCCGACATGGCTTCTCTTATGTTCTTATGTTCTTATGAGACACAGAGTGTTGGACTGGATGGGTCACTGGCCTGATCCAACGTGGCTTCTCTTATGTTCTTATGTGACACAGAGTGTTGGAATGGAGGGGCCACTGGCCTGATCCAACGTGGCTTCTCTTATGTTCTTATGCAGGGAACCTGACCCCAGTGTCTTAGCATACTGTTTTTCCTACAGATCTGTGATAGAGAGTTGTATGTAAGTAGTGTGCACCCTGAGAGAGGTTCATACCAGTTTTGCATGTAGAAATACAGTAGTGATACATCAAAGGAGCTCCTTTTTACATTTGCGCCACCATCCCGTTCTAAGAGATGGGGTGTGTTTGTGTGTGTGTGTGTGAGTGAGCAGACTGCAGTCAGAGTCCTGGAAAGGCCTGTAAAGTAGAAGGCCACTGGTTATTCCCTGTCCTTATAAGAGCTCTTTTCTTACGAAAAAGGGATTCTTAGTTTTGAGAGAGGGATGGAAGATCTGAGAAATATTAAGCCCTGTATGTTTATCAACAGCAAATTTTACTTTGCCCCCCTGCAAGGTATTATGAAAGGTGTGTACACGCTCCTCTTGGAAGTCCCAGGTAGCATCGGAATCAGGGCACATGGATTTCTATTACATTTAAATGGCATCATATGTGATTTATTTATTTTACAGAAAACATTTATTAGTGTCCTCTCTTCCTTATTGACCTCAAGGTGATTTGCAATGTGAACAAAGTACATAAAATCAAGTGCAAAGGGGATGTGATATGCAGCCTGGTTGGAGATGGAACCAAGTTGTAGCTGAGGTTTCTCACAGTGCAGAGTGTGGATATTTTCTTATCTCTACAACCCTCCCCCCCATGCTCTAGTATGCGTTCCTGTAGTATTTCCACCACCAAACCAAATAGCTGTCCTGACAAATTAAGAGGCCTGACTTTGGTCCCTGAAAATCTGGACTGTTTGAAACTGCTTTACAGGCAGTGGCTGTTTCTGCAGTTTGTGGAACATGAGGTTTATGGAAGGTTTCTTAAAAAAAGTTTTATCTTGCGTTTTCCACCAAGAAAATTGGACTTGGACAACTTGTGCTTATAGTTTATTGCAACCTCAGTGCTACTTGAGTCAGCACCATTTACACTTCCCTTGAAGTCACCAGAAATGACTCTAGACTGGTTTCGTTTTTTACTTATATGGCCACTGACAACTGCACAAAGTGAAGGTGTAGTGTGATGACATTTTACCATCTTATGCTTTTGTGCATGATAATCATGGCCTAGCCTACCTTACAGGGTTGTTCCTATTGTGAAGACACAATGGAGAAGAGGAAATTTATGGAAGCTGCCTTGAGTCCCCACTAGGAGAAAAAGTTGAGGGATAAATGAAGTAAATAAATAATGGAACACTCTGCATTAAGAATGTTTTGAATAGTCTACTTTAGGACTCTGTACCCCTGACTTTATTTTCACTGTGTTTGTATCTATTTGAAACAAGGCAGAAAGTCATAACAGGCTATTTTCTTGGCCTTTTTATGTACTGTAAACAGTGCGTGCCCCAGACAGGAGAGGGAAAGAAGTCCTTTTGAAAAAAACGTTCTCACCCAACTGTAGTAAAATGGCATGCTGGTGAGAGAGAGAGAGTTCTTCTTATTCAGGGTTCCTTCCAAAAGGTTGCAGGTCAAAAGTTTTTGGCAGATGCACGAGAAATGTCAGTTGTGTCTCTTTGTTACAAGATCAGTAATTACATAGAACATGTGTAGATCACAAGTGAAGCCAAAATCACTCCTCTATTACAATGAGGAGGAATCCACAGAACATAATTCTCAATAATGAGTGTTCTCAATACACAATTCTCAATAATGAGTGATGAGTGTTGTACATAAGCCCAGAGGGAGAGCTGTAGGGCAGGTGGGAGTGGGACTGGCGCACAAACTGGGCATGAGAAAGGGAGTTGACTCAGGCAGGTTCCCTGGAGAGATGGTATAAAAGTCCTCTAAATAAATAAATTGACAGGTGCACATAACACCCAGCTAAGAGAAATGTGTTTGGTGCCTGAATGAAGTCTTTTGATGTGCTGTAATGTTCTTATCTAACTATCTCTCCCTTTGCCATGAAGATAGACATACTAGATTGGAAGAGATGCTGCAGGACAATTGGTGTTTGCTAATAATTTTTATCTCCTTTTTGCTGTTGATGAAGTAGTTTAATGTAGAAGACTCTTCTGTTGGTGGAAGGAGTTTTTTCTCTAGTGGAAATTTCCTCCCTTGATAGAAAGGTATCTTTGGATCCAGTTCATGCCTCATGGTGAGCAAGAAGAAGCCTAATACATTAGTTTCTAAAATAACAGTAGCATTTGCAGGAGACTGGAGACTTTGGGTCCCACATTATAAATGGGCAAGTATCTAGCCTTCATTGGTATTTTAGAGGTCAAAAAATAGATGTGTACAGTGTCTCTGCTCTAGTGCCTCCCTACAGTGTACCACTTTCCCACCATCTAAAGCAGAGATGCTTCTAATATAGGTTTAAAGATTAAGGGACATCTTATGGAATAGTCAGTAGATGGGGGAATTTTTACATCAATACCACCTTTGCAAATGGTCCCTTAGCTGCATTCATACATAACAGCAAAGCATGGTTGACTCTGTCCTTGAGGAACAGCTCTCTTTTTATTCCAAATGACAGTCAGGATTTCTGTAATTCTGCTTCACTACACTGTACTAATAGTGTAGGCATAACTCTCTTGGAGAACTTCCCCTGGAATCTCACTGGAATCTGACTGGCTTCTCAGCGTGGAACCCGTTCTCTCTAGTCTTCTCACTTTGAAAAAAGTAAAAAAAGAGTTTTATTTAACTTTATTTCCCCCTTTCCCTCTCTATAAATAATCTTGGTGTTTCCGGCGGTGACATTTGGGGGATTTTTGGGGATGTCACAGGAAGTGCTGTGAAGTCACTTCCTGTTTCCGGCAGGTGGCGCGGGGGAAATGATGTCACAGGAAGTGATGTCACTTCCTGCTTCCGGGGGGGGATTTTTTAGTGGCGCGGGGGAAATGATGTCACAGGAAGTGATGTCACTTCCTGCCCCCGGCAGGTGGCGCGGGGAAATGATGTCACCGGAAGTGATGTCACTCCCTGTTTCCGGCGGTGGCATGACATCACAGGAAGTGACGTCACCGGAAGTGACGTCACTTCCTGTTTCCGGCGGCGCGCGTGCGCGCCGCGCGCGCACACCCCTACCTTCCCCCCCCCCCAGGTGTCCCTGGCTGGCCTTCAGACATTATGGCCACCCTAGCTGGGCGTGATTTTGCAGATGCAATCTTGGCTGCGAAGTATTCTTTCTTCGCAGCCTTGACTGCCATCTCATAAGACCTCATAAGCGTTCTATAGGATGTTCTCGTCGCTTCGTCCCGAGTATGCCTCCACCGTCTCTCTAGTCGTCTGAGCCCTTGTTTCAGCTGGCGTAACTCCAAGGTATACCATGGTGCCAGCCTCTTGCGAGGGCGCAGAGGGCCAGTGGGCCAGGGATCCCTCAGGGCTGTTTGGAACCGTTCCGGGTCCATCAAGCCCCGGGGGCGAGCCAAAATAGGCTCTCCGCCCATACAGGGTTGGGGCGACGTCTCCATACGGGCCTTAAGGGCTAGGTGATCCGACCATGGAACCGCTTCAACCGCGATATCGTTCACCAAAATCCCGGATGCTTACAAAGCAGTAATGAGAGGGGTGTTGATTACTTTGAACAATAAAGACAAAAGAAAAAAAGAAAAACAATTATTGGACATTCAAAATGAAATAAAGAAAAAAGAAGGGGAGTTGAGAAAAAGACCAGGGAAAAAGAAAATTCTAAGGGAAATTTCAATATTATAAACTCAACTGAGACATTTGTTAAATAAAGAAGTGGAATGGAATCTGAAAAGACTTCAGCAGAAATCGTTTGAAGGGGCAAACAAGATGGGAAAGTATTTGGCTTGGCAATTGAAGAAAAAGAGAGAAAATAAAATAATTAGTAGAATTGTGATAGATGGAAGAGAAGTGGTTACTCAAGAGGGAATAAAAAGAGAATTTTTAAAGTACTAAACTGCCAAACTGTTTAAAGGCGTTGAAGTAAAGAAAGAGAAGGTAGATTAATATTTACAAAAATTAAAAATAGAGCCCCTAACTGAAAATATGCGAAGTTTTGAATGACCCAATTGAAAAAAATATAAATTGAAGCAGCAATTAACGCAATGAAAAAATGGGAAAGCTCTCGGGCCAGATGGATATACAGCTAAATATTTCAAAACTTGCAGAAGTTGATGAATATAATAAGAATAAAAGGGAATGTACCAAATACATGGAAAGAAGCTGTTATTTCCTTGATGCCTAAAGAAGATAGAGATGCCACGAATGTAAAAAATTACAGACCAATTTCGCTATTAAATAATGACTATAAAATATTTACAAGAATCCTGGCAGAACAACTTAAACAACATCTGATAAATTTTATAAAGGAAGATCAAGCTGGTTTTCTTCCCAAAAGACAAATAAGAGACAATATTAGGACTGTTGTAAATATTGTAGAATATTATGAAAGACATCCAGAAAAAGAAGTAGCATTATTCCTTGCGGATGCAGAGAAAGCATTTGACAATTTAAATTGGGACTTTATGTTTGCAGTAATGGACAAGATGGAGTTGGGAGAAAGCTTTATAAGAATGATAAAAGCAATATACTCTGAACAAAGGGCAAGGTTGTGTGTTAATGCAGATCTTACAGAAGAAATGAAAATTAACAAAGGTACTAGACAAGGTTGCCCGCTTTCACCATTGTTTTTTATAATGACTCTTGAAATTTTATTGATGCAGGTTCAAGAAGAAAAAGATGTAGAAGGATTACAAATAAAAGGACGTACTTACAAATATAGAGCATTTGCTGATTATATAATGTTCATAAATGAAAACCCCATACAAGTTACACCTTTGTTATTAACGAAAATACAAGCGTTTGGGGAGTTGGCGGGATTTTATATAAATAAAGAAAAATCTAAAATTTTGTGCAAGAATATGCAGAATTACAAAGACTAACGGGCTGCGAAGTCACTTCCAAGGTAAAATACCTAGGGGTGGAGATAACAATGAAAAATATTGATTTGTTTAAGAATAATTATGAGAAGTTATGGCGTAAAATGGATGCTAAAATGGAACAAGCTTAATTTGTCATTGCTGGGTAGAATAGCTGCAATAAAAATGAATATTCTACCAAGGATAATGTATCTGTTTCAAACTATTCCTATTGTGAAAGATGCTAAACAGTTTGATAAATGGCGAAGGAAAATCTCAGAATTTGTGTGGGCTGGGAAGAAACCAAGGATTAAAATGAAAATTTTGTCAGATGCAAAAGAGAGAGGTGGATTCCATTTACCAGATCTAAAATTGTATCATGAAGCAGTTTGTTTAGTATGGATGAAAGAATGGATAATGTTGTTAAATAAAAAAACTTTTAGTGTTGGAAGGCCACGGAAATAAATTTGGCTGGCATGCATATTTGTATTATGGGAAAAAGAGGATGGATGGTCTTTTCTCTCACCATTATATAAGAAGTAATTTATTAAATACATGGATAAAATATAAGAAATATGGTGATGAGAGGAGACCTTTATGGATAGTGCCAGCCGAAGTGATAAAGATAACGGCTAAAACAGCCGAAGAAAAATGGCTATCATATAATCAGTTATTAAAAATACAAAGTGGAAAAATAGAACTAAAAACTGCTGAAGAATTGAGTTATAAATATGACTGGTTTCAAATGCAACAAATAAAAAGTTTGGTGGAGAATGATATTAAAACCGAAGGAATAAGGAAAGAGCAAACAGAAATGGAAAAAGTTCTGCTCGGAGACAATGAGAAATTAATTTCAAAAGTATACAAATTACTTTTACAATGGTCTGCAGAAGATGAAGTAGTGAAATCTCAAATGATAAAATGGGCAATTAATGTAAATAAAGAAATAAAGATGGAATCTTGGGAATATTTGTGGAAGAACTCTATGAAACTCTCAACATGTCAAAGTATTAAAGAAAACTGTTTTGAGATGATGTATAGATGGTACATGACTCCAAAAAAATTAGCAAAGATGCCAGACAGGTGTAGGAAATGTAAAAAGCATGAAGGTTCTTTCTACCATATGTGGTGGACTTGCAAAAGAGCTAAAATGTTTTGGCAAATGATTCAGCAAGAGATTTCTAATATTTTGGGATATGAATTTAACAAAGTTGCAGAGACTTTTCTGCTGGGATTACAAATGGAAAAATTTCCAAAAGAAGATAGAACTTTAATATGGTACTTGCTCTCAGCTGCTAGGACATTGCATGTGCAGTTGTGGAAGCAAGAAAAAATACCAGAGAAATGGGACTGGATTATAAAAGTTATGTCATGGAGTGAAATGCACAAATTAACAAGAAAATTAAGAGACTATGATTTGGAGCTTTTTAAGTTGGAGTGGAAGAAGTTCAGAAGATACGTAGAAAAAGAGTGGAAAATAAAAGGACATTGGACAATTTTTGATACTGATTAAGTTGGTTTTTTTAAGTATAATTTTTTGTTTTTTAATAGTTAAAGGTACCTTTAATATTTGTTTTTTTAAAGTAAATAACACTGGCGGGGGTCAAGTAATGGGGGGAGGGGTGGGGGAAAAGTAAGATATGGGGTAGAAGAATTTTTCTCTTTTAAGTCTTTATAAGATGTAGATATAGTTTTGCTACCATATGTTACTAATAAAAATTGTTTATTCCGGAAAGGACTGGTGCTTGCACAGGGGACTACCTTTATCTTTTTTACCTGCTTTCTGCATAGAAGGTTTAAGGTTCAATCCCCAATCAGGCAGGCAATGTGAAAGATTCCAAGGCTCCAGAAAGCTGTTGCCACCCTGTTTGACAATATTGATGCTCACAAACCAATGGTCTGACTCAGTATAAGGCAGTTTTGTATGAGGTTTGCTTTCGAATGGTCGAGTTTTGGTAGCCTTGCTTTTGAGGCACATTTGATTTAAATGCATCCCTCATTCTCCTTTTATCCTGTGCAAGCGACCCATTCTGAGTCTTCCTTCCTAGCCATAATTCCCGGGGGGAGGAGAAAACTCCTCTGGATAGAACAGAACTTGACTGTGAAAAAGTAAGCAAAGGGTTGGCATGGGGGGGGGGGGAACCCTCCACAACGATACTTTAGACACTGAGCATGCCCCTCCCTCCACAGGTTCTTCCTAAACATCCGGCTGCCAGCCCCTGCAGTTCCTCCACCCGTGCTTTAGTTCTTTGGATCGCTTGTTAAAATGAATGACTCCGCAGCCCAACTCCAAGCCGATCTATAATGCACCGGTCTTCCTCCCCCACGGGGGAGGCGGCTGACTCAAAAAAGCTCAGATACCAAGAGGTGGGAAAAAACGAAAATGGGATTGTTTCCCCTTCCTGCCGCCTAAACATGACGCTGCATCGGCACAAGGGGCTCCAGGATCAGCCTCCCTCCCGGAGACATGGACAAAAGCCCCACCTCGGGAGCCTCTCCCACCCCCCTTCTTACCTGTCCCCGATCAGGCTCTGCAGATTTTGCAATGACCCGGGGCGAAGAGCCATGAAGCGAAAGTAAAAGCATTTTGCAGCGATTCTGGCCACCCTTTCCTGCTTTTTGCAGAGCTGAAAGAGAAGGGGGAGGGGAGGAACGGAGGGCAGAGAGAGTGGGCTGACGGCAAGAAGAAAGGAGGCTTTGAGGGAAAAGGGTAAAAGTCGGATCTACATGGATCTTCATGAATTCATATGATTTTTAAATTGAAATGAAATCAAACCACTTTAATCCTATAGCTCCTGTCTTAGACTATAGGCAGGACCAAAAAAATCATGCCTCCACGAAGGAAAAGGGTAAAAGTCGGATCTACACGGATCTTCATGAATTCATATGATTTTTACATTGAAATGAAATCAAACCACTTTAATCCTATAGATCCTGTCTTAGACTATAGGCAGGACCACAAAAATCATGCCTCCACAAATTCGTGGCCCCTCAGCAATGCAAAAACTGGCTTCCAAAGCACGGATCCTCATGAATTCATATGATTTTTATGGTGAAATGAAATCAAACCACCATCATGATGTAGATCCTCTCTTAGACAATAGGCAGCACCAGAAAAATCATGCCTCCACGAATTTTTGGTGCCTCAGCACTGAAAAAACATGTTTCAAAACCACGGAACCTCGTGGATCCTCGTGATTTTTGCTTTGAGCCACCCCGAGATAACCAGCCAATCACATATCATGTCCATGGGCAGATGTTGCACCACAGAAAACGTGGATCCACGGATTCGTGGCAGAGCCAGGAACCAAAAACTTGCTTTTGGACCACGGATCCTCATGGATCCATGGGATTTCTGCTTCGGATCCCCCCAAGCCCTCCATACAGCCACATATCATGTCCATGGGCACAGTTTACACCACAGAAATCATGGATCCACGGTTTCGTGGCAGCGCCAGGGACCAAAAACTTGGTTTTAAACCAAGGATTCTCATGGATCCACATGATTTCTGCTTCGGATCCCCCCAAGCCCTCAATCGAATCACATATCATCTCCATGGGCAGATGTTGCACCACAGCAATCATGGATCCACGAATTCGTGGCAGCGCCAGGGACCAAAAACTTGGTTATAAACCACGGATCCTCATGGCTCCACGTGATTTCTGCTTCAGATCCCTCCACGCCCTCCCTAGAGCCACATATCATGTTCATGGGCACAGTTTACATTACAGAAATCATGGATCCATGGTTTCGTGGCAGCACCAGGGACCAAAAACTTGATTTTGAACCACAGATCCTCATGGATCCATGTGATTTTTGCTTTGGATCCCCCCAAGCCCTCAATCCAATCACATATCATGTCCATGGGCAGAGTGTGTACCACAGAAATCATGGATCCACCATTTCGTGGCAGCCCCAGGGACCAAAAAACTTGCTTTTGGACCACGGATCCTCATGGATCCACGTGATTTCTGCTTCGGATCCGCCCAAGCCCGCTATCCAGTCACATAGCATGTCCATGGGCACAGTTTCCACCACAGAAATCGTGGATCCACGGCTTCGTGGCAGCGCCAGGGACCAAAAACTTGCTTTAGGACCACGGATCCTCATGGATCCATGTGATTTTTCTTTGGATCCCCCCAAGCCCTCAATCCAATCACATATCATGTCCATGGGCAGAGTGTGTACCACAGAAATCATGGATCCACCGTTTCGTGGCAGCCCCAGGGACCAAAAAACTTGCTTTTGGACCACGGATCCTCATGGATCCACGTGATTTCTGCTTCAGATCCCCCCCAAGCCCGCTATCCAGTCACATAGCATGTCCATGGGCACAGTTTCCACCACAGAAATCATGGATCCACGGCTTCGTGGCAGCGCCAGAACCAAAAATTTGCTTTTGGACCACGGATCCTCATGGATCCACATGATTTCTGCTTTGGATCCCCCCAAGACCTACATCCAATCACATATCATGTCCATGGGCACAGTCTGCACCACAAAAATCGTGGATCCACAGCTTCGTGGCAGCGCCAGGGACCAAAAACTTGCTTTTGGACCATGGATCCTCATGGATCCATGTGATTTTTGCTTCGGATCCCCCCAAGTCCTCCATACAGCCACATATCATGTTCATGGGCAGAGTCTGCACCACAGAAATCGTGGATCCACGGTTTCGTGGCAGCGCCAGGGACCAAAAACTTGCTTTTGGACCACGGATCCTCATGGATCCACGTGATTTCTGCTTCAGATCCCCCCCAAGCCCGCTATCCAGTCAAATAGCATGTCCATGGGCACAGTTTCTACCACAGAAATCATGGATCCACGGCTTCGTGGCAGCACCAGGGACCAAAAATTTGCTTTTGGACCACGGATCCTCATGGATCCACGTGATATTTGCTTCGAATCCCCCCAAGCCCCCCATACAGCCATATATCATGTCCATGGGCACAGTTTCCACCACAGAAATCATGGATCCACGGTTTCAAGACAGTGCCAGGGACCAAAAACTTGGTTTTGAACCACGGATCCTCATGGATCCACGTGATTTCTGCTTCGGACCCCCCCCCCCAAGCCCGGCATACAGCCACATATCATGTCCATGGGCACAGTTTTCACCACAGAAATCATGGATCCATGGTTTCATGGCAGCACCAGGGACCAAAAACTTGGTTTTGAACCACGGATCCTCATGGATCCACATGATTTCTGCTTTGGATCCCCCCAAGACCTACATCCAATCACATATCATGTCCATGGGCACAGTCTGCACCACAAAAATCGTGGATCCACAGCTTCGTGGCAGCGCCAGGGACCAAAAACTTGCTTTTGGACCACGGATCCTCATGGCTCCATGTGATTTTTGCTTCGGATCCCCCCAAGCCCTCCATACAGCCACATATCATGTTCATGGGCAGAGTCTGCACCACAGAAATCATGGATCCACGGCTTTGTGGCAGCGCCAGGGACCAAAAACTTGCTTTTGGACCATGGATCCTCATGGATCCATGTGATTTTTGCTTCGGATCCCCCCAAGCCCTCAATCCAATCATATAACATGTCCATGGGCAGAGTCTGCACCACAGAAATCTTGGATCCATGGCTTCGTGGCAGCGCCAGGGACCAAAAACTTGGTTTTGAACCACGGATCCTCATGGATCCACATGATTTCTGCTTCGAATCCCCCCAAGCCCTCAATCCAATCACATATCATGTCCATGGGCAGAGTTTGTACCACAGAAATCGTGGATCCACAACTTTGTGGCAGCGCCAGGGACCAAACACCTGCTTTTGGACCACGGATCCTCATGGATCCATGTGATATTTGCTCCGGGTCCCCCCCAAGCCTTCCATAGAGCCACATATGTCCATGGGCACAGTTTACACCACAGAAATCATGGATCCATGGCTTCGTGGCAGCGCCAGGGTCCAAAAACTTGCTTTTGGACCACAGATCCTCATGGATCCACGTGATTTTTGCTTCAGATCTTCCCAAGCCCTCCATCCAGTCACATATCCTGTCCATGGGCAGAGTATGCACCACAGAAATCATGGATCCACAGCTTCGTGGCAGCGCCAGGGACCAAGAACTTGCTTTTGGACCACGGATCCTCATGGATCCACGTGATTTTTGCCTTGGATCCCCCCAAGCCCTCCATACAGTCACATGTCATGTCCATGGGCAGAGTTTCCACCACAGAAATTGTGGATCCACGGCTTCGTGGCAGCGCCAGGGACCAAAACCTTGGTTTTGGACTACGGATCCTCATGAATCCTCATGATTTTTACTTTGGGCCACCCCAAGCTCACTATTTAATCACATATCATGTCCATGGGTAGAGCTTGCACCACAGAAATCAAATACACAGCTTCGTGGAAGCGCCAAAGAGCAAAAACTTTTGGACCACGGATCCTCATAGTTCCACATGATTTTTGCTTTGGATCCCCCTAAGCCGTCCATCCAGTCACATATCATGCCCATGGGCAGAGTTTGCAGCACAAAAATCATGGATTCACAGCTTCGTGGCAGCTCCAGGGACCAAAAACTTGCTTTTGGACCATGGATCCTCATGAATCCTCATGATTTTTACTTTGGGCCACCCCAAGCTCACTATCCAATCACATATCATGTCCATGGGCACCACAGAAATCATAGATACACAGCTTCGTGGCAGCGCCAGAGACCAAAAACTTAGTATTGGACCACGCATCCTCCAGAATCCTCATGAATTTTGCCTCGGATCCCCCCAACCTCACCATACAATCGCATATCATGTCCATGGGCAGAGCTTCTACCACAAAGATCATGGATCCATGGCTTCGTGGCAGCACCATGGAAGAAGAACTTGGTTTTGCACCATGGATCCTCATGAGTTTACACCCCGGAAATCATGGATCCTTGGCATCGTGGCAACATCATGGAGCGAAAACATGGCTTTGAAGCACATATCCTCATGGATCCTCATGATATCTGCATTGGCTCATCCCAAGCTCACCATCCAATCTCATGTTGCGTCCATGGAAAGAGCTTGCTCCACTGATATAATGGATCTGTCAGAATTGGAAGAACTCCAAACGAGGCCCAGAACTTGTTGCAAAGTATAGGCATTTATTGGGAACTACAGAGCTGAAGCTACAGAATAACACTGATATCGAAAGTTAGCATTGGATACACTTTATGCGGTTCCAGGGACAACAATAAAATGATCTTTCACATGGCTGGAGACAACGGTCTGTTTCCCAGGGTCTGTTATCAGTAAGGGAGGATGGAATCCTGCTGAGAGAGCAGGCTTCAAAGGGCCACCTGCAGATGTTGACTAGAGGCTATCTGTCACCCTTCAGTGATCACAGTTTGTTTGAAATGCACAGAGATGTTTGTTAGTTGCTGGAACCAGGTTGCATGGGTTAGTAGTTGGTTACAATATGGAGTCACATATGCTAACAGCAAACAGGAAAGTTACCAGTTCTGACATACTGCCCCCCCTAAGCTCTCACCCTGGGTTTGTGTGGGTACAGCAGGTGGAATTTCTTAAGTAATTGTGGTGCAGACACATCGCTAGCTTTAACCCATTCGTCACAGCTTGGAGGGAAGTACTTCCAGCAGATTAAGTAGTACAGGACCCCCCGTTGGACCTTTGAGTCCAGTATCTCCTGAACCTCATGGTGGCTCTGGCCCTTCACTCGTATAGGAGGTGGCTCGGGAGGGCGAGGGTGCCAGGATGTAGTCCCAGGATCTTTGCGAAGAAGGCTGCAATGAAAAACAGGGTGGATCTTACTCAACAATTTCGGCAGTTCTAACTCCACCGTCACACTGTTAATCACCCGTTTTATTTTGAAGGGACCCAAGTACTTGTAGGCCAGCTTACAGCAAGCTTGTGGCAAGGGAAGGTTCTTGGTTGACAGGAAGACCTTCTCCCCCTCTTTAAACTCCCACTGGGGGGAGTGCTTTTTGTCAAACTGCCGTTTGTACTCCTCTTTGGCCCTTTCCAGGTTTTCTTGGATCACTTCCCACCCTTGTCGAACCCCTTCCCACCATTGTTGATAGGATGTTTGTTTGGGTTCCCCTGCGGGCAGGGGAAGGTGGGGGAATGGCTTGCCGTCATAGCCATTCACTATCTGAAACGGGGAAGTCTTTGTGGAGCTATACAGACTGTTGTTATATCCATACTGAGCAAAAGCCAGTAGCTCCACCTAGTTCGACTGCTGGAAGTTGACGTAGCACCTGAGATATTGCTCGAGAAGCCCGTTTACCCTCTCCGTCTGTCCGTCCGTCTGTGGGTGGTAGGCCGAGCTAAGTCCCTGCTCTATCCCCGTGATTTTGCAAAACTCCCGCCAGAAGTTGGCAACGAATTGTGGCCTGCGGTCGCTAATGACCTTATCGGGGAATGAGTGGAGGCGGACCACGTGATTGAAAAATAGGTGGGCTAATTTCTTGGCGGTGGGGAGTTGTTTGCACGGAATGAAGTGTGCTTGCTTGGAAAAAGTATCCACCACCACTAGTATCACTGTTTTCCCTTGTGAGGGGGGGAGTTCGACTATGAAGTCCATCGAAACCACCGCCCAAGGTCGGGTCGCAGTTGGCAAGGGGACTAAATGGCCAGGTGGCTTCCCCCCCGCCCCGTCGTTTGGCCATGATACATGTCGGGCAGGAGCTTACAAACGCCAACATGTCTCTTTTCATCTGGGGCCACCAGAATTGTCTGGTGATCAGGTTTAGCATCTTTACGTAGCCAAAGTGCCCCGCTAGGCGGCCTGAGTGGCATTGCTCTAGCACCTCCTTTCGTAGGCTCTTGGGCACGTAGATCTTCCCGTTGTGGTACCAGAGCCCCCCTTCTCCCTTCTCTACTCCTTCGGGCCAACCCCCCCCTCCGCTTCCGTCTCGGCCGCGAAGCGTTCCTTTTCTTTCGGTTCCGGGACCCCTGTGGTCTTCCCCGATCTGGTGGTGACCCCTCCCGCCACTTGTGTCGGTGGAATGAGGGAGTCTACTATTTCCTCTCTCTGACTGTCGTGTTGGGGTGTACGTGACTGCAAAAGCCTCCTTATCCCACACTGACCAGTTCCTCTGTTCATTGGAGAATTTGTGGGAAATATAAGCACACGGCCGGAGCCCCCCCTCGTCGTCCCGTTGCATCAATATTGCCCCCACCGCGACGTCGGAAGCGTCGCATTGCACCACGAACGGTTTTAGCTCATTGGGGTGGGCCAATACTGGCTCGCTTGTGAACAGCCTTTTCAGTTCGTCAAAGGCGCGCTGACACTCGGAAGACCAAGAAAGGCGGGCCCCCGGCTTTTTCGCCTCTTCCCCTTTCCCCTTGGTTTTGAGGAGTTCAGTGAGGGGTAACATGACCTGGGCAAACCCTTTGATGAACCCGCGGTAAAAAATTGCGAACCCGAGGAAAGATTGTAGCTGCCGTCGGGTTCGGGGTGGTTCCCAATCTAGCACGGCTTGTATTTTCGCAGGGTCCATCACCAATCCCTCCCCCAACACTCTAAACCCCAAGTAGTCTAGTTCCATCTTGTGAAATTCACATTTCGTTAGCTTAGCATACAGTTTGTTTTGATACAGAGTAGTTAACACTTTTCTGACCAGTGGTACATGTGACTCGATGTCTTTCGAGTAAATAATGATGTCATCCAGGTAAACCACCACCCCCTTATACAAGTATTCTCGGAGTACTTCATTGATAAAGTTCATGAACACCCCCAGCGCGCCTTGCAGCCCAAACAGCATCACCAAGTACTCGAACTGTCCCATCGGCGTATTAAACGCCGTCTTCCACTCGTCCCCCTCCTTAATCCGGACGCGAAAATACGCATCACGGAGGTCGAGTTTTGTGAACACCTTACCCTCCGCTACCGTACTTAGTAAGTCTTTTATCAGCGGGATCGGGTAGGCGTTTGACATTGAAATCCCGTTTATCCCGCGAAAATCTGTGCAAAGTCTCAAACTTCCATCCTTCTTCTTGCGGAATAACACGGGGGTGGTGTGGGGGGCCGTGGCCGGCCGGATAAAACCCCGCTTCAAGTTTTTGTCTATGAACTTTTTTAGCTCCGCTTTCTCCGCCCAGCCCATCGAGTAAAGATTAGCTTTCGGTAGTTCCTGCCCGGGTATTAGTTCGATGGCGCAATCAGTGGGGCGGTGGGGGAGCAGTTCATCCGCTTCCTGCTCGCTAAAAGCCCCTTTCAGGTCCCTGTATTCCTTGGGGATCAATCTCACTTCCTCAATAGTTAGGCACAGCCGCTTGTTTTGCGGCGGGGCTTTGGGTCCCCACTCCTCCCGCCAGTGATGGTGCTTGCACCGCCAGACTGGGAAGCGCACGATCTGGGCTTCCCACTGTATGTCTGGTTGGTGCCTTGCTAACCAGCCCGCCCCTACTACCAAGTCACTATGAGCCCGCCACTACGAACACCTCTATCCCCCAGTGGTCCTCAGTCCCGACCGGCACCGCCTGGGTCTCCTCGGTGCACGGTTCCCCCTTCATCACTGACCCGTCCATTTGTTCGAATTGGATCGGGCGGGGCAGGGGGGACTTGGCTAGCCCGAGGGCTTCTACCAGGCGTGGGGACATGATGTCTCTAGTGCACCCCGAGTCGATTAGGGCCCGGGTGTGCATAAAGCGTTTTAGGCGGGGGTTCAATAAAGTCACAGCCATAAACAAAAGTTCCCCGGTAATTCTTACCGTCATCGGTGCCGGCGCTTCTTGGACCTGCTTTGCGGCACCTATTAAAGCAGGTCGCTGTCGTTTCCCGTCGACTCGGGGTCCCACGACTCCTCACTCGACTCGCCGATGGTTATAGTTTCCTCATCAATCGCCATGGATGCGGCGACGGAGCCCCGACTGGGCTCCTTGGCGCGGGCTCCTCCTTTCTTCGGGGTACCCGTGAACGGCTTTGGCGGCGGAGTGGTCGGCGGTGCTTTCGCGGGGCAATTTGCGGCCAGATGCCCCGGGTCTCCACACCTGAAGCACCGCTGGCCACCCCCGGTTGGTGTGGAGGTCGCCAGCGGCTTCTTCGCCTCGGACTTGGGTGCGGCGGGGGTCGCTTTTCCACCCCTCTTCCCCAGCTGCTGCTGCCGACGCATCCCGACATGTTGTAGGTTCGTTTCCACCTCGCCCGCTAGCTGGATCCACCCCACTAGGGTGTCGGGTCTCCCCTGATGGTAGCACCGGTCGAGTATGTTCGCGTTCAGCCCGTTCTTGAATGCCGAGCACTTCATCAGCTCGCTCCAACCCCTCACCGCCGTGCAGTGGGCCATGAACTCGGTGGCGTACTCTCGGACGGTGCAGTTCCCTTGCTCGATGCGCTGGAGGGCTTCGGTGGCCTTCTCTTCCCGTAGGGGATCCCCGTACTGCCGCAGCATCGCCTGGAGGAATTCCGCCACCGTGGCTAGCTCGGGTTTTTGCCCGGTGTACAGCCCCACATACCATTTCCTGGCGGCCCCTTTTAGTCGGGATGCGATGTGGTCCACCCGGCTGGCTTCCATCGGGTAACCGGCCCCCCAGTGCGTGAAGAAGCTGTTGCACTGGATGGTGAAGTATTCCACTTCGTCTCCGTCCCCATCAAACGTGATCTGCAACTCGTGCGGTCTTCCACCGTCCCCTCCCCCTGGGGTGGCCGGAGGGGCGGGTGGCAGCCCCGGCGGCGGTAGTTGGGGTAGGATCGGGGCCACGGGTGCGGCCGGACCTGCCGGTGCTGCCGGGGCCGCTGGTGCGGCGGGTGCGGCTGGTGCAGCTGGGGCTGCCGGCGCGACCAGGGCCGCCGGTGCGTCTGGGGCGTCCGGGGCCTGGGGTGCGGGTGGCCTGACCGGTCCCCCCTCCTCCGTCGGGGGGAGCTGCAGGCTACCCTGGCACCCTGTCAACTGGCGCTGCAGGGACCCCTCCAACGGGTAGCCCCGGCGGCACGGGGCCCCCGCCGGGTGGCCCGGCTGGCCTCCCCTGTACGGCTCCCTGTAGGGCGCGAATCTGGTCGCGGAGCGCACCCAGCTGTAACTGCATCTCTTTGGCCATCATGATGCGGGTCTCGTGGACCTGGTCTATCTCTCTCACCTACTGGAATAGCTCGTTGCGGAGGGCTTGTGCAGGGTCCCCGGTCCCGGGGTCTCGGCCCTCATCTCCGTTGGCGTCCCAGTCGTCTCCACCCGCCCTGGTGGCAAGCACCCTGTATCTCTCGTCCGCCGCGTCCATTAGCTTGGTGGACTTTCGCGGGCTCCAGCTCCGCGAGGGGAAGACGTCCGTCGAGAAGTAAGCCGGGTTGCGGATCTTGCGTCTCACCACGTTCACTCCTGGCTCCAACGGTCTGTCTTCTATTGGGGTAGTGGGCTCTCCGTCGTCTGGAGCCTTTGCTGCCATCCAGCCAGGTTGCCAGTTCGGATAAGACCCAAAACAAAGGGTTCAGTGTTATAATGTCAGAACTGGAAGAACTCCAAACGAGGCCCAGAACTTGTTGCAAAGTATAGGCATTTATTGGGAACTACAGAGCTGAAGCTACAGAATAACACTGATATCGAAAGTTAGCATTGGATACACTTTATGCGGTTCCAGGGACAACAATAAAACGATCTTTCACACGGCTGGAGACAACGGTCTGTTTCCCAGGGTCTGTTATCAGTAAGGGAGGATGGAATCCTGCTGAGAGAGCAGGCTTCAAAGGGCCACCTGCAGATGTTGACTAGAGGCTATCTGTCACCCTTCAGTGAGCACAGTTTGTTTGAAATGCACAGAGATGTTTGTTAGTTGCTGGAACCAGGTTGCATGGGTTAGTATTTGGTTACAATATGGAGTCACATATGCTAACAGCAAACAGGAAAGTTACCAGTTCTGACAGGATCCATGGTTTCGTTGCAGCACCATGGATCCAGAACATGATTTTGAGGCACGGATCCTCATGTGTCCTCTTATGAGAAGATAGGAATCTTGGAAAACTATTTCACAGTAGACCTTTATTCCTGGTTTAGCAGTGTCCCCAAACTGACATTCTACTCCAGGGGTGGCCAACGATAGCTCTCCAGAAGTTTTTTGCCTACAACTCCCATCAGCCCCAGCAATCAGCCATGCTTGCTGGGCTGATGGGAGTTGTAGGCAAAAAACTTCTGGAGAGCTACCGTTGGCCACCCCTTTTCTGCAATAAAATCATAGAATTGTATAGAATCATAGAGTTGGAAGGGACCCCCAGGGTCATCTTTGGCGCTTCCACGAAGCTGTGTATCTATGATTTCTGTGGTGCAAGCTCTACCCATGGACATGATATGTGATTAAATAGTGAGCTTGGGGTGGCCCAAAGTAAAAATCATGAGGATTCATGAGGATCCGTAGTCCAAAAGCAAGTTTTTGGTCCCTGGCGCTGCCACGAAGCCGTGGAGCCACGATTTCTGTGGTGCAGACTCTGCTCATGGACATGATATGTGATTCGATTGAGGGCTTGGGGGATCCGAAGCAGAAATCATGTGGATGCATGAGGATCCGCGGTTCAAAACCAAGTTTTTGTTCCCTGGAGCTGCCACGAAGCCGTGGATTCAAGATTTCTTTAGTGCAAACTGTGCTCATGGACATGATATGTGGCTGTATGGAGGGCTTGGGGGGATCCGAAGCAAAAATCACGTGGATCCATGAGGATCCGTGGTCCAAAAGCAGGGTTTTGGTCCCTGCCGCTGCCACGAAGTCGTGGATCCACGATTTCTGTGGTGCAACATCTGCCCATGGAGATGATATGTGCCTGTATGGAGGGCTTAGGGGGATCCGAAGCAGAAATCACGTGGATCCATGAGGATCGGTGGTTGATAACTAATTTTTCATTTCTGGCACTGCCATGAAACCGTGGATCCATGATTTCTGTGGTGTAAATTGTGCCCATGGACTTGATATGTGACTGGATGTAGGGCTTGGGGGAATCCGAAGCAAAAATGATGTGGATCCATGAGGATCCTTGGTCCAAAAGCAAGTTTTTGGTCCCTGGCACTGCCATGAAGCCGTGGATCCATGATTTCTGCGGTGCAAACTCTGCCCATGGACATGATATGTGATTGGATGGAGGGCTTGGGGGAATCCAAGGCAAAAATCACATGGATCCATGAGGATCCGTGGTCCAAAAGCATGTTTTTGGTTCCTGGCGCTGCCACAAAGCCGTGGATCCACGATTTCTGTGATGCAAACTTTGCCCATGGACATGATATGTGATTGGATGTAGGGCTTGGGGGGATCTGAAGCAGAAATCACGTGGATCCATGAGGATCCGTGGTCCAAAAGCAAGTTTTTGGTCCCTGATGCTGCCATGAAACTGTGGATCCACGATTTCTGTGGTGCAAACTCTGCCCATGGACATGATATGTGATTGGATGTAGGGCTTGGGGGGATCTGAAGCAGACATCACGTGGATCCATGAGGATCCGTGGTTCATAACCAAGTTTTGATTTCTGGCACTGCAACGAAACCGTGGAGTCATGATTTCTGTGGTGGAAACTCTGCCCATGGACATGATATGTGACTGTATGGAGGGCTTGGGGGGATCCAAGGCAAAAATCACGTGGATCTATGAGGATCCGTGGTCCAAAAGCAAGTTTTTGGTCCCTGGCGCTGCCACGAAGCCGTGGATCCATGATTTCTTTGGTGCAAACTCTGCCCATGGACATGATATGTGACTGTATGGAGGGCTTGGGGGATCCAAGGCAAAAATCACATGGATCCATGAGGATCCGTGGTTCAAAAGCAAGTTTTTGCTCCCTGGCGCTGCCACGAAGCCATGGAGCTAAGATCTCTGTGGTGCAAACTCTGCCCATGGACATGATATGTGATTGGATGGAGGGCTTGGGGGGATCCAAAGCAGAAATCACGTGGATCCATGAGGATCCGTGGTTCAAAGGCCAGTTTTTGGTCTCTGGCGCTGCCACAAAGCTGTGGATCCACGATTTCTGTGATGCAAACTCTGCCCATGGACATGATATGTTATTGGATGTAGGGATTGGGGGGATCCAAAGCAGAAATCATGTGGATCCATGAGGATCCGTGGTCCAAAAGCAACTTTTTGGTCCCTGATGCTGCCACAAAACCGTGGAACGACGATTTCTGTGGTGCAAACTCTGCCCATGGACATGATATCGGATTGGATGTAGGGCTTGGAGGGTTCCAAAGCAGAAATCACGTGGATCCATGAGGATCCGTGATTCATTACCAACTTTTTGATTTTTGGAACGGCCACGAAACCGTGGATCCATGACTTCTGTGGTGTAAACTGTGCCCATGGACATGATATGTGACTGTATGTAGTGCTTGGGGGGGATCCAAGGCAAAAATCACGTGGATCCATGAGGATCCATGGTTCATAACCAACTTTTTGATTTCTGGAACTGCCACGAAGCCATGGATCCACGATTTCTGTGGTGCAACATCTGCCCATGGACATGATATGTGATTGGATGGAGGGACTGGGGGGATCCAAGGCAAAAATCACGTGGATCCATGAGGATCCGTCGTTCAAAAGCAAGTTTTTTGTCCCTGGCGCTGCCACGAAGCCGTGGAGCCACGATTTCTGTGGTGCAAACTCTGCCCATGGACATGGTATGTGATTGGATGGAGGGTTTGGGGGATCCAAGGCAAAAATCACGTGGATCCATGAGGATTCGTGGTTCAAAAGCAAGTTTTTGGTCCCTGGCGCTGCCACGAAGCCGTGGATCCACGATTTCTGTGGTGCAGACTCTGCTCATGGACATAATATGTGATTGGATTGAGGGCTTGGGGGGTTCCGAAGCAGAAATCACGTGGATCCATGAGGGTCCGTGATTCATAACCAACTTTTTTGATTTCTGGAACTGCCACGTAACCGTGGATCCATGATTTCTGTGGTGGAAACTGTGCCCATGGACATGATATGTGACTGTATGGAGGGCTTGGGGGGATCCAAGGCAAAATCACATGGATCTATGAGGATCCGTGGTTCAAAAGCAAGTTTTTGCTCCCTGGCGCTGCCACGAAGCCATGGAGCCACGATCTCTGTGGTGCAAACTCTGCCCATGGACATTATATGTGATTGGATGGAGGTCTTGGGGGGATCCAAGGCAAAAATCACGTTGATCCATGAGGATCCGTGGTTCAAAAGCAAGTTTTTGGTCCCTGGCGCTGCCACGAAACCATGGAGCCACTATTTCTTTAGTGCAAACTCTGCCCATGGACATGATATGTGATTGGATGGAGGGCTTGGGGGGATCCAAGGCAAAAATCGTGTGGATCCATGAGGATTCGTGGTTCAAAAGCAAGTTTTTGGTCCCTGGCGCTGCCACGAAGCCGTGGATCCACGATTTCTGTGGTGCAGACTCTGCTCATGGACATAATATGTGATTGGATTGAGGGCTTGGGGGGTTCCGAAGCAGAAATCACGTGGATCCATGAGGATCCGTGATTCATAACCAGCTTTTTTGATTTCTGGAACTGCCACGTAACCGTGGATCCATTATTTCTGTGGTGGAAACTGTGCCCATGGACATGATATGTGACTGTATGGAGGGCTTGGGGGGATCCAAGGCAAAAATCACATGGATCCATGATGATCCGTGGTTCAAAAGCAAGTTTTTGCTCCCTGGCGCTGCCACGAAGCCATGGAGCCACGATTTCTGTGGTGCAACATCTGCCCATGGACATGATATGTGATTGGATGGAGGGATTGGGGGGATCCAAGGCAGAAATCACGTTGAGCCATGAGGATCCGTGGTTCAAAAGCAAGTTTTTTGTCCCTGGCGCTGCCACGAAGCGTGGTTCCATGATTTCTGTGGAATTCTGTGAATTCAAAGCAGGGATCCTCATGAATTCATATCATTTTTATGGTGAAATGAAATCAAACCACCATCATGTTGTAGATCCTCTTTTAGACTATAGGCAGCACCAAAAAAAATCATGCCTCCAAGAATTTGTGGTGCCACAGCACCAAAAAAACATGTTTCCAATCCACGGATCCTCATGGATCCCCATGATTTTTGCTTTGGGCCACCCCAAGATAACCAGCCAATCACATATCATGTCCATGGGCAGATGTTGCACCACAGAAATCATGGGTCCACGGCTTCGTGGCAGCACCAGGGACCAAAAACTTGCTTTTGAACCACGGATCCTCATGGATCCACATGATTTCTGCTTTTGACCCCCCAAGCCCTCAAACCAATCACATATCATGTCCATGAGCAGAGTCTGCACCACAGAAATCGTGGATCAACAGCTTTGTGGCAGCGCCAGGGACCAAAAACTTGCTTTTGGACCACGGATCCTCATGGATCCACATGATTTCTGATTCAGATCCCCCCAAACTCTCCATCCAGTCACTTATCATGTCCATGGGCAGTGTTTGCACCACAGAAATCGTGGCTCCACAACTTCGTGGCAGCGCCAGGGACCAAAAGCTTGCTTTTGGACCATGGATTCTCATGGATCCATGTGATTTTTGCTTCGGATCCCCCCCAAGCCATCCATACAGCCACATATCATGTCCATGGGCACCGTTTCCACCACAGAAATCATGGATCCACGGTTTCGTGGCAGCGCCAGGGACCAAAAACTTGGTTTTGAACCACAGATCCTCATGGATCCACATGATTTCTTCTTCGGATCCCCCCAAGCCCTCAAACCAATCACATATCATGCCCATGAACAAAGTCCGCACCACAGAAATCGTGGATCCACAGCTTCGTGGCATCAGCAGGGAACAAAAACTTGCTTTTGGACCACGGATCCTCTTGGATCCATGTGATTTTTGCTTCGGATCCCCCCCAAGCCCTCCATACAGCCACATGTCATGTCCATGGGGACAGTTTCCACCACAGAAATCATGGATCCATGGCTTCGTGGCAGCGCCAGAAAAAAAACTTGGTTATGAACCACGGATCCTCATGGATCCACGTGATTTCTGCTTCGAATCCCCCCAAGCCCTACATCCAATCACATATCATGTCCATGGGCAGAGTTTTCATCCCAGAAATCGTGGATCCACGGTTTCATGGAAGCGCCAAAGAACAAAAACTTGGTTTTGGACCACGGATCCTCATGGATCCACATGGTTTTTGCTTCGGATCCCCCCAAGCCCTCCATCCAGTCACATATCATGCCCATGGACAGAGTCTGCACCACAGAAATCGTGGATTCATAGCTTCGTGGCAGTGCCAGGGACAAAAAACTTGCTTTTGGACCACGGATCCTCATGAATCCTCATGATTTTTACTTTGGGCCACCCCAAGCTCATTATCCAATCACATATCATGTCCATGGGTAGATCTTGCACCACAGAAATCATAGATACACAGCTTCGTGGCAGCGCCAGAGACCAAAAACTTGGTATTGGACCACGGATCCTCATGAATCCTCATGAATTTTGCCTTGGTTCCCCCCAACCTCACCATCCAATCGCATATCATGTCCATGGGCAGAGCTTCCACCACAAAAATCATGGACCAACGGCTTCGTGGCAGCACCATGGAAGAAGAACTTGGTTTTGCACCATGGATCCGCATGAGTTTATACCCCAGAAATCATGGATCCTTGGCATCATGGCAACACCATGGAGCGAAAACATGGCTTTGAAGCACATATCCTCATGGATCCTCATGTTATCTGCATTGGCTCATCCCAAGCACACCATCCAATCTCATGTTGCGTCCATGGAAAGAGCTTGCTCCACAGATATAATGGATCCATGGCTTCGTGGCAGCACCATGGATCCAGAACATGATTTTGAGGCACGGATCCTCATGGGTCCTCTTATGAGAAGATAGGAGTCTTGGAAAACAATTTCACAGTAGACCTTTATTCCTGGTTTAGCAGTGCCCCCAGATTGACATTCTACACCAGGGGTGGCCAACGATAGCTCTCCAGAAGTTTTTTGCCCACAACTCACATCAGCCCCAGCCATCAGCCATGCTTGCTGGGCTGATGGGAGTTGTAGGGAAAAAAAGCTCTGGAGATCTACTGTTGGCCACCCCTGTTCTACACTAAAATCATAGAATTGTATAAAATCATAGAATCATAGAGTTGGAAGGGACCTCCAGGGTCATCTAGTCCAACTCCCTGCACAATGCAGGAAACTCACAAACACCTTCCCCAAAATTCACAGGATCTTCATTGCTGTCAGATGCCCATCTAGCCTCTGTTGAAAAACTTCCAGGGAAGGAGAGCCCACCACCTCCCGAGGAAGCCTGTTCCATTGAGGAACCGCTCTAACAGTCAGGAAGTTCTTCCTCATGTTGAGCTGGAAACTCTTTTCATTTAATTTCAACCCATTGGTTCTGGTCCCACCTTCTGGGGCCACAGAAAACAATTCCACACCATCCGCTATATGACAGCCCTTCAAATACTTGAAGATGGTGATCATATCACCTCTCAGTTGTCTCCTCTCCAAGCTAAACAGACCGAGCTCCTTCAATCTTTCCTCATAGGACTTGGTCTCCATGTCCCTCATCATCTCCATTGCCCTCCTCTGGACATATGTCCTTATTAACCTGTGGTGACCCAAACTGAACGCAGCAGTCTAGTAGGGTCCTAACCACAGCAGAGTAAAGTGACACAATCACTGAATATGATGTGGACACTTGGTTTTTGATGATACAGCCCAAAATTGTGTTTGCCTTTTTGGCCACCACATCACACAGCTGACTCATGTTCAGTGTGTGGTCCACAAAGCCCCCTAGATTGGTTTCATACATAGTACTGCAAAGATAAGTCTCCCCCATGCTATAATGAATATGCAACTAGGTTCAGAAAAAAATCCTGCAGTTGTTTGAGACTTCGAAAATAAAACCCAGAACTGTAAATAGGAACTATAAATAGGCCAGCCGTCCACAAAACTGTTTTTATGTAACTTTAGCATGATCCTTATATTCTGCCCCCACTTACATCCAGAGAGCTCACGCAAGAGCAGTTGTCATTTCTGTACACTTCCCAAAAGCACTAAATCAAAGAATAGGTAGCTGTACTCCAGTCTGAATATCTGTAAGGAAAAGTATGGTGATTCGGTAACATCATCCAACCCTGGTTCAGCTAATGGGGAAGAGATGGATTCATCAGAATATTACACAACAGAGCAGGCCTTGAAATCCCTTGTCTTGTTTCAGAAACCAACCTATGAAGCTCTTTTGCCCTCAGGCATAGAAGGCAGTGCACAGCTTGCTCTTTCATGGGAAAACCACAGATTATGCAAAGTCACTATGGCCGTTTTCGCATTAGCGTTTGCTCCGGGGTGGCATCCAGTTTACCTCCGGATCTTTTCCTGGATTTCCCACATGTTGCTCCGCGGTCGCGGTTTGCTCCGGGGCTTCAGGGGTTTCACCCCGGAGTTTCTTGATCCACAGGCTTCCGGAGTTTCTGAAAACCTGCGGATCCACACCGGATCCACTCCGCGGAGTTTCCTGTGGGAAATTCATCCACCCCACATCGACTGCTTTGTGGGCGGCACCCTCCGCCTTTCCGTCCTCCCACTGCATCCACCCCCTTGGGCAATCATCAGCCGTTCGCGGCGCTTCCCAAAAGCACCCGCACGGCCATTTTTTTTAACTTCATATTTCTTGCGTAATAGCGATATTTCGAAATGAATAGTAATAAATAGTAAAAAAAAAATCCCCCAGGAATAGCCTCAATTGCCACTTCACCCCTTCCCGTCCTCCCACTCCACCCACCCCCTTGGGCAATCATCAGCCATTCGCGGCGCTTCCTAAAAGTGCCCGCACGGCCATTTCTTTTTTTTTGTTCATATTTCTTGCGTAATAGCGATATTTCGCTAACGCGATTGTTATCGTCGCTTTCTGAGGCACTTTTTAAATTTTTACTTAGTTGCGTTATTTCGCAACTACGAAATTTCATTCTACATCATGGTTGATGGGGGGTTGGGTCTCGCGAGAATCTCATGGGTGTTATGGTGAGGGTCTCGCGAGAATTGCGACTGCTGAATGAGGATTAGGGAATCGCCCACATCAATGTTAATTAGCCAATGCTGGGAGGCTTCCGCTGCTAGTGGCAAATCATGAGGCGAGTAGCAGCGATCGTCACAATTTGCATGAGCCGAACAGAACACTGGGAGGAAGAAGGGACAGATATTGCTGGCCGCCATTGAGCAGCTTACTGCCTCCACCACCGCACAGCAGCTACGTGCAATGGCATCCAGCAGCAAACCAATGGGGGCTCGTGGTGTTTCGTGGCGGGAGAGCGAAACAGAAGCCTTGTTGTCCATTTGGACAGAGGAGAAGATCCAGAAGGCGCTGGCCGCTAGCCACAAAAACATCTATGTCTATGAGGAAATATCTAAGGCGATGCATGCCATGGGACACAAGAGGTCGGCGCAGGAGTGCCGCACAAAGACCAAGGGCTTGCGTCAGGACTATCGAAGGTGCGTTAGCCACAATGAAAAGAGTGGGGTATCCCCAGTTTACTGCGCTCACTACGATGTGCTGGACCGCATCCTTAAGAAAGATAAGTCCGCACGTCCCCCCGTCATGAAGAGAAGCTGGAAGGTGCATTATTACAAGGCAAACAAAGAAAACATGCTGATTCAAGGATCAGATAACATCTCTTCCGCGGACCTCCTAACAATCAACGCTGCTGATCTCCGGACGCACACCACTGAATCACCTCCTGGTGAGTATCCAATCCAGGCGATGCAGTGCCCCTCAGCCGTGTAATTTTTATGGTTTGGGGTCCCTTCTCCCCCATAAGGAAACCCACGTGAAGGATTCCTTAGTATAATCTTTTTAAAACTTTTATTTTCCTGCGCAATAGCGATACTTCGAACTAACGAAATTACAAAACGTGCGTGGTTGCTGTGGGTTGGCCGGTGATAGGGAGCTATGGGGAAAACCTTCATGAAACCGCCCCTTAATGAAGGGAGACGTGGATGCCTTACTATACTCGGCACTTATTATACTCGCAGCACTTCTCTGCCTTCTGCCAACCCCCCCCCGCCCGAGCTAGCGTAATACCGTTGATTTCTCTGCATTGCTATAGGCTCCAGCAGCGTGAACCCACGCAATGCGTTACAGGAACAGAGCCAGGATTTTACTGCTGAACATCCAGCCGAGGAGTCATTGCGGGGTAAGTGCGGCCTGCAGTGCTTCTGATAAGTCTTATGTGGAATGTGAAAGCTTTCAGTGGAACTTAGATGCATAGCCCAGCTTACAATTGCTGAGCCCTTGACCCTGCGTTTCCTGCTTCATGTATGAGCAGAACTGCTCCTGAAGACATGTTATAGTAAAGAATTTTAAGGTAAGCATGGGCTTGGCAGCACTAAGCAGGTTGAGGAATGAGTGTTGTATCAATTTCAGATGACTTTGAGGAGGAAGAAGGGTGCAGTATCCAAAGGGGAGGACCTGGAGATGCTGTCCTCTTGGAACAGGAAGGAGAGGAAGGAGGTATGCTCGTGGGCTTTCTGCTTAATCTACAGCAGCGATGCCAATACCTGCAGTAGAGTAGTGCATGTCAGTAATGGGAGCTTGTATCCTAGCTCAAATGGGGTGTATTGCAAGAGTTTCCCTGGGAATGTAATCTTTCCATCCTTCTTCTTTGAGATGCTTCAGGGGATCAGCTGCCGGTATCATCAGCACAGCAAAGAAAGGAGGAGAGTGTGCAGAACGAAGCTCAACGTCAGCGAAGGGTAGCCATGCTGAATAATGTAGCTGAAAAGATGATGAATCAAAGCCGTCTGGATCATGAAGACGCGATGGAGCGCTTTGACCGGCTGCTAGCTTCTGAAGAACACAGGTTCTCTATGCAGGGGGAGCGTGACACACATGACAGGCAGGCTTTGATAGATGCTTTCAAAGAGGCAACAAGGGAGACTGTGGATGTTATGAGGGCGGCTGTTGATATGCTAGGCAGTATTGCCCAAATTTTTAGGGAAGGTAGGACACAGGGAAGGGTAGGGGAGGTACCAGCCACTGCAACATCTCCACCATCTGCAGCATCTCCACCATCTGTGACACATAGGCAGCTTCACCTCAACTGTGACTGCAGCGATACTCGGGGACCACTGCCTTCAGATATAGCTTACCCGGTTTTGGCAGAAGACTCTATGCCTGAGAGTCAGAGCCTCCTGTCTCCTGCACCCTGCTCAAGTGGCAGTGTGGTGGCTTCCCATAGGGGCAAGAAAAGATCCTGCACAGGGAAGCAGAGGGTGTATTTTGAGCCCTAAAAGCATCCCGTTTGGAATATCTGATGATAACTCCATCTCATCATTGTTTGGCTGTTTCTGACGTGCAATGCTGTCTATGACAGATGCAGGTCCTGCTGCTCTGCCTTTTTATTTTGCTGTGTTTTTCAGCAGTGTCCCCTTCATGGGTACCAGAATCAATGCCCATCAAGGGAGGCAGTGAGTTGCAGGCATTGTTTACATGTTGTGCATGTTGTTATTGATGATGTTATTTCATTGTTTATACCTGCACAGGCAGGGTGTTCCTACCTTAACGATTAATACGCAACAGCTGTACAGCTGGTGTTGTGTTCTTGTCATGTTAAAGCACTTGTAATAAAGTTATGTTTTGCACAGGTCCCAGTTTGGTGTTTAGGTAAAGAAAAACAATATCTTAAGGTTTCAACAGTAACAATAATTTATTACAACTGACAAACAAAACACATAAACAACGATGCAACTTTATTCCCCAAACCCCCCACCCCTCTCGATGACCCGCTCAATGCGCCGGATCCGCCGCTCCATTCCGTCGATCTGGCGTGTGAAGGCGCTGACTGCAATTTAGAAAAGAAGCAAGTAAGTGCAACGCCCTCAGTAATGTACGCACAGCACTCAGTCACTCACTCACTCACAACAACTATCCATCATGCAAAATACTGAACACTCACATGTTGAGCGGCAGAGGGCTTCCAGCCGGGCAATGGCTTCCAGCTGCGGCTCGTATGCTGGCCGCACACGCTCCTCCAGCACTGCCCCTCCCGAAGGCCCTGAAATGCAAGCACACCATGCACATTAGAAAATTATAGGCATGTGTGCATTGTGTAACGATGTTATTGCGCAGTGCCCCGAGAGGACAATTAGTATTGCAGCGGGTAGTGCACTCCTGTAATCATCTAACAGGGCGGTTGAAAAGGTTGCAACATCAAATCTATTTGAACATCATATTTAGTTAAACCTTGCACGCCATGCCTATTGATCTCTATCTGCAGCTCAGCGAACCCACCTGCCTCCTCAGCGGCCTCTGCTTCTCTGGCAGGCTCAGCGCCCTCCGCCTGCGGAGCTTGTGCTGGGCTCCTACCACCTAAGATTTGCAAAAATAATCATTAAGTGCTGGAGAAACGTCAAAACACATCTGCATGACGATATATGCATTCCTGCTTAGCGTCCTCTCCGTCTACCTTCCCGCCACCACAAGCAACCCCCTTAGCTGCCACCCTTCTGACACTCCCTCCCTCCCTCCCCCCTGCATGCATTACTTAATCACTTCCTCACCCTCTCACCAACCCTCCCTTGCTCAGTGAAGGAATGCTTGCTAAGACACATATTATGTTCTTGAAGGCCCTGCGCACATGGCTTCTTAATGCGTTTAATGTGCAGTAACCCAGAGGTGGCTGCTTCGTCAGGTAATGTACCTTCTTGCTCCTCCGCAGCCAGCTGAGGATCCTCCCTCTCTGGTTCATCCTCTTCCTCCAGGGGTGGGCCTGGCTGCTCCGCTGCGCCTCATGGACGGTTATCAACTGTGATATGATATAGAAAAAAACCAAGTAATGAAACTCATACATGCAAGTAATGTGAATGAAAGCACACAGCATATGTGAAAACTGCACTGAAATCTGCAGGGCCCCTTATTGAACCAGGAAGGCATATCAGAACATAGAAGGGGGGGGGGGGGGGTGGGGGGGAGATCTAATGAGTAATGTTTCTGTGATCATCCATGGTGCCTTCCCCCTGCTCCCCATCCCACATCCCACACAAGTCATTGCATTGCTGTGTGCAGGTAATAGCTATTGGAGCAGGAAGGCATATCAAAACATAGAAGGGGGGGTGGGGTGGGATCTAATGAGTAATGTTTCTGTGATCATCCATGGTGCCTTCCCCCTGCTCCCCATCCCACATCCCACACAAGTCATTGCATTGCTGTGTGCAGGTAATAGCTATTGGAGCAGGAAGGCATATCAGAACATAGAAGGGGGGGTGGGGGTGGATCTTGTACTGTACTGCCACGAAGCAGCAATAAAGAAGGAAGGGGTGTGTTTGGCATTTGTGTGTGCTGATACTCACAGTCATGATGACGGTCCTCCCAGCGGGGCCTCCCCGCCAACTCCCACAGACGCACCATGGCGTCGTGGTAGGGTGTCCTGCCTGACGCCCTGGGGATACCGCCCCATGCCTGCAGGCTTGCCATGAAGCTGCAGCGGAGGCGTTTGAATTTTGACCAGCACTGCGCAGCAGTCCGGTCAAACCCCCTCCGCTGCAGCCTCCTGGCTATCGCCTCATAGATGTTTCTGGTGTTGAGGTGGGTGCTGGACATAAGTTCTTGAGCGTGGCCGCTCCTCTCCGCAATGTCCAGCATCGCCAAAACCTCTTCGCACTGCCAGAAAGTCCCTCTCCTTCCCCTGGCCACCATATCGAAATAATGCACTTTCGATTTTGCGAAATAGCAACCTCCCCTTTCTGCTTTGATTTATCCAATCATGGGGAAGGCATATCCTGATCGACAAGGCAAAAACAGAGCCAGGCCAGAAGCACGTGTAAGACCCCTGGTGCATCGAAATATTACTTCCCCCCCCCCAACCACCACCAAACTAAATGAAAACAATGCAGTTTGTAATGCCCAAAACTTTATTTGCTGTAACGGGAAGCAGTCTAAACAAACGCAGGCATAATGTTAAGAAATAGGCATTTTTACAGGGTGGAAGCTGAAAATAGGCAGGCATAAAAAGGCAGTTATACAGGGAACAGTTGAAATTGCGTAACTTCGCAACAACGAAAAAGCAGTCTTTCAGCAGCAGGCGGCGGCAGTGAGAGACATGGTGGACAGAAAGCCGCAGATATATATTCTGCGACAGCATCCCGCACAATCCTCCCCCTCTCTAACTGCCTCCTGTTGATTACCCTGAAGTCTGCCTCTTCTGGGTCTGGGAGTAATGTTATCCCCTTATCAGGAATATCCAGCGTGACCGAATGTCCCTTTTCCTCACAAATATTGTGCAGAGTCACACATGCGGTCACAATGGAGAACACACTGTGGTACTGTGCGTTCATTCACGTTTGCAGGACACGCCAACGAGCCTTTAGTCTCCCGAAAGCACGCTCCACTACGTTCCTGGCCCTGGCGTGCTTCTTGTTAAAGTGCTTCTGCACTGGCCCCTCGGGTTTCCTGTACGGGGACAGCAGCCAGGGCCGAAGGGGGTATGCTCCGTCGCCCAATACAAGCGCAGGGATGGTTACATTTCCAAAAGTCACCGTAGGGTTCCCTGGAACCCAGAGCCCTGCATCATTGCCGGTGCAGAGATGGCTGTTTGCGAAAACAAACACATCGTTGGTCCTGCCGCTGAAGCCGAACTCTGCATTCAGGAAGCGTCCTGTGTGATCAACCGTGCCTTGGAGGATCACCGAACAGAACTTCTTCCGGTTGCAGAACTCCTCAGTTCTTCCCCCAGGCGCCCGTATCAGGATATGCGATCCATCCAGAGCAGCCACCGTATGCGGCATACCGAGTTTCCCGAACCCATCCATAATCTGTTGAGAAATGGAGTACAGTGGATCAGGTCACGGGTAATGCAACGTCCACTGTATTAGCAATAGAGAATCACCATGGTCTTATATATCGATATTGCGATATAACGCAAAACTAGGGAGGGGGAAAAATATATATATACACACCGCTCCAATGTCGTCACCGAGGCACACGACCTTTGAAAACAAACGGGTCTCGATGGCTTCGCAGACCTCCATCACAATCCCATGGATGGTGGAAACACCGATCCCGAACTGCGCGCTGAGTTCCCGATAGGCGCTTCCAGTTGCGAGGTACCATAGCGCTACCGCGAGCCGCTTCTCAGGGTGGACCGGAGACCTCATCCGTGTGGTTTGCCTTTCCAGCTTGTCCTTCACAGCGGCATAAATCTCCAGGAAGGTCGCTCTGGTCATCCGGAAATTATAAAGCCATTGCTCGTCACCCCAGAACACAAGCACAAAGTTCTCCCACCAGCGCAGTTCACGGGGGAACACCCAATACCTGGGCGAAAACCGCATTCTGGCAAGATAGTGCCATCTACGTTCCTGGCGGCGAGTGCCACCTCTAATCAGTCGAAGCCGGGCTTCAGACTTTCTAGAGGAGATCAGAGGATTCCGGGATCTAAATGCCTAATGAGTGAGGAGTTTTTCTCCGGTGCAGAGGACTTAGCGTCTGGCGCAGAGGCACAGAAAAGCAACCTCCAATGCTGAATAAAGGAACGCCTTAGTCTCCTCATCAGGATTCTCCATTGTGAATGCCTCTGACGATACAAGGCAGTGTGGAGGATGCTGCTGCTGCAGCCAATACTTAACCAGAAGCGTCACGTGATGGTTTGCCCGCGAAAGAGGGGATTCTCTATTACGCCGTTACGTTGTTACGCAATTACGCAACTGGAATTGCGCTTAAAAAAAATTGACATGAAGCGTCACGTGATGGTTTGCCCGCGAAAAGGCGGATTCTCTATTACGTCGTTACGTTGTTACGCAATTACGCAACTGGAATTGCGCTTAAAACAAAATGATTGACATGGCATCGAAGTCAATTCGATGCCAGTGCGAAAATGATTTGAGCTGGGGCTTCATGGAAAGCGACTCTGCAAAAGAGTCACTAGTGCAAAAACGAGGGAAATGGTCCGGACATAATTGCTCCGGCGAAAACCGGTAGCAAACGCTAAGTGCGAAAACGACTGGTAAGTTTTAATTCTGAGCAGGTAAGTGATGTATGGAAAAAAGTCAACCCTTTGCCACTGACCCTGTTTCACTCTCAAGGTGTCCCATCAAGACACATATAACATATGTATGACAACACTTCTGTCCTCAGTCATATGCTCTCCAATTTGATGAGGGAAAAGGCCCAGCCACACCCCACATTCCACATGTATATGGGAGGACTCATGGATGGATTCTCCTTTTGCATCTCATTCCATTAGTCTCCAAAACTACCTTTGTTTGCTGGCTTCGTGTATGTATCACTTTCTCCCCAATGAAAGCAAAGGGGCTGACATCATTCTCCTGTCCTCCACTTTTATGCTCACAGAAACCCTGCAAGGTGGGTTAAGCGGAGAGTGCATGACTGTCCTGAGATCACACAGCAAGCTTCCATGGCAGTCAGGATTTGAACCTAGGTTTACTAGATCCTAATGTAATATTCCAACCACTACACCATACTGGCATTGCATGACCTGGTGAGCCAAGAGTATAGCATGTAGAACAAGAGTGTACAACTTCCCTAAGCCTTTCTGCATCTTTGGAATCATGACACAGCAGGGTGGCTGCAACCAATAAAACGGCTGTCACAAAACAACTGCTGCGGGGGCAAAGCCAGCAAAAGAATGGATGTCACGTTTTACCTTCAGTCACACAGAGAATATCCTTGTACTGTTGGAGGCAGCTTCTGCCAAAGCGACATCTACCAAAATCCACACAGTCGATCAAATGTACAACAACCAATCAGAAGCCAAGCTGGGCACAGTTTGCCACCTGATTAAAAAAAAAAAAACATTCCACTGTTACCAGGAAAGGTGCTCCTGGGCACCATGGCACCTATAGGAATCACTAGTTTGGAGACTCCTGCTTTAGAAGGCTGCATTAAAGAAGACTCTTAAGAGTCCCTTGGTCTGCAACAAGATCCAGTCAGTCAGTCCTAAGGGAAATCAACCCAGACTGTTCCCTGGAAGGTCAGATGCTGAAGCTGCAACTCAAATCCTTTGGCAACCAAATGAGAAGGGAGCACTCCCTGGAGAAAACCCTGATGCTGGGAAAGACAGAAGGCAAAAGAAGAAGGGGACAGCAAAAGATGAGATGGCTGGACAGAGTTACTGATGTAACAAACACGAATTTGAGCAGACTTCAGAAGATGGTGGAAGACAGGAGGGCCTGGCGTGACTTTGTCCATGAGGTCGGTCGCAAAGAGTCAGACTCGACTGTGCGACTGAACAACATTTAAAAAAAAATCTGTTGACCATAAACAGTTGTGATTGCACCTATGTTAATGAGTACAAGACAAACTCACCCCTAAACAACAAACTGTCCCCCTTAAACCATTTACAGTTGAATTAATGTAAGAGAGATGACAGCTTTTCATTATTAATGAAAATAATTATTAATGAAAAGTCCTATGAAGAAAGGTTGAAGGAGCTGGGCATGTTTAGCCTGGAGAGGAGGTGGTTGAGAGGTGATATGATCACCATCTTCAAGTACTTGAAAGGCTGTCATATGGAAGATGGTGTGGAATAGTTTTCTGTGGCCCCAGAAGGTAGGACCAGAACCAGAACTGGTTGAGATTGAATCAAAAGTGGTTTCGGCTCAACATCAGGAAGAACTTCCTGACCGTTAGCGATTTCTCAGTGGAACAGGCTTCCTCCTCAGGAGGTGGTGGGCTCTCCTTCCTTGGAGGTGTTTAAACAGATGCTAGATGGGTATCTGACAGCAATGAAGATCCTGTGAATTTAGGAGGAGGTGTTTGTGAGTTTCCTGCATTGTGCAGGGGGTTGGACTAGATGACCCTGGAGGTCTCCTCCAACTCTATGATTCCATTATTCTAATTTGGTGGCCTCTATCAAGTGAGCAAGATGTTTTGCAGTCAAAGATAAGACCATTACAATATCTGCCTTGGATAGTTTTGCAACTCGGTGGCATCAGAAAGTTCCGAATGCAGTTATTTGCAGTGAAAGGTATGGACATGATTTTGATTTCTCATGTTACTGTGGTGTTCATGGTAAGGTAGAAACATTACAGATATTTTTTTGTTTGGTCATCCTGTAGACATTGGTGTGATGTCATAATGTACAAGCCTCAAAGTATTTGAAGCAGTGTTTGGCATCTTGGCAGTGTTCTGAGGTTTTCGTGGGTTATTCTGTGGTCATGGACGTGCTGTGTGATCTGAAAGAAACCTCAGGGGGACCACGCATGATGAGCCGAACTATTCAAAAATGAAAAGTCACAGAATTCATGAAGATTAAGTGTTTCAAAGTATGTAAGCACACTGTGACAGCATACAAGGTACTTGAAATTCAATTTGTATTTTGCAAACGCTGGACATAGACGTGACATCTGGATGGATAATGAGTGTGGTGAACAATAAAATTATGAATGTGTGATAGTTGTTCAGCAAGCTATGACCATGGATATTACATGTAGTATAATGTCGAGTTTTCCTTGATCCAATGCAAAAAACTTTAAGATCAAGAAGGATCCGCACTTCGAAACCATATATTGGCTCCTTGGTACCAGCACAAAGCCATGGACCTGTCATTTCTGTGGTGCAAGGTCTGCCAAAAATCATGGTGGAATCCAACGCGAAAATCATATGGATCCATGAGGATCTGTGGTCCAATACCAAGTTTTTGTTCCATGGTGCTGCCACGAAGACATGGAGCCATGATTTTTGTGGTAGATGCTCTGCCCATGGACATGATACGTGATTGCATAGTGAGCTTGGGGGGATCCAACACAAAAATCATGGGAATCCATGAGGATCCATGGTTCATAACCAAGTTTTCTGTCCTTGGCGCTGCCACGAAGCCGTGGATCCACGATTTCTGTGGTGCAGACTCTGCTCATGGACATGATATGTGATTGGATTGAGGGCTTGGGGGGATCCGAAGCAGAAATCATGTGGATCCATGAGGATCCGTGGTCCCAAAGCAAGTTTTTGGTCCCTGGTGCTGCCACAAAGCCATGGATGCATGATTTCTGTGGTCGAAACTCTGCCCATGGACATGACATGTGGCTGTATGGAGGGCTTTGGGGGGATCCGAAGCAGAAATCACATGGATCCATGAGGATCCGTGGTTCATAACCAAGTTTTTTATTTCTGGCGCTGCCACGAAGCCGTGGATCCATGACTTCTGTGGTGGAAACTGTGCCCATGGACATGACATGTAGCTGTATGGAGGGCTTGGGGGGATCCGAAGCAAAAATCACATGGATCCATGAGGATTCATGGTCCAAAAGCAAGTTTTTGGTCTCTGGCATTGCCACGAAGCTGTGGATCCACGATTTCTGTGGTGCAAACACTGCCCATGGACATGATAAGTGACTGGATGGAGGGTTTCGGGGGATCCGAAGCAGAAATCATGTGGATCCATGAGGATCCTGTCAAGTCTGGGGTTTCAATAACGAGACTTTCTTGATAAGAAGTTCTAGTTTATTGTAACATGTTGCAGAACTGTAGCTGAAAGATTGCGAGACTGGCGAGCATACACAAAGGGCAAACTTTTAAGGTACAAATCAAAAGCATTCCTGAGGGGAGGGCACACTATGCAGGGTACATTCACACATCGTTGTTACATTTATCGTTCTCAGGCCTTGGTTGGCCTTGGGCGCTTCCTGGCGCTCGTTATCTCTGAGAAGGCTTCATAATCTTATTCTCATGCTCTCGTTACCAAGCTATACTACATAACAAAGGGGAGGTGATGGGGGAAGGCAAGGATGAGCTAGCAGCAGATGAATACAGTATGGCTTTTACCCCGGATCCTTCTCCCGAACCAGCTTTTTGGGCCTAGACTACTCAGCAGCATAACAGACTTGACAGATCCGTGGTCCAAAAGCAAGTTTTTGGTCCCTGGTGCTGCCACGAAGCCGTGGATCCACGATTTCTGTGGTGCAGACTCTGCTCATGGACATGATATGTGATTGGATTGAGGGCTTGGGGGGATCCGAAGCAGAAATCATGTGGATCCATGAGGATACGTGGTTCAAAACCAAGTTTTTGGTCCCTGGCGCTGCCACGAAGCCGTGGATCCACATTTTCTGTGGTGCAAACACTGCCTATGGACATGATAAGTGACTGGAATGAGGGTTTGGGGGGATCCGAAGCAGAAATCACAAGAATCCATGAGGATCCGTCGTCCAAAAGCAAGTTTTTGGTCCCTGGCGCTGCCACGAAGCTGTGGATCCACGATTCCTGTGGTGCGGACTCTGCTCATGGACATGATATGTGATTGGTTTGAGGGCTTGGGGGGGTCCAAAGCAGAAATCATGTGGATCCATGAGGATCCGTGGTTCAAAACCAAGTTTTTGGTCCCTGGCGCTGCCACGAAACCGTGGATCGATGATTTTTGTAGTGTAAACTGTGCTCATGGACATAATATGTGGCTGTATGGAGGGCTTGGGGGGATCCGAAGCAAAAATCACATGGATCCATGAGGATCCGTGGTTCATAACCAAGTTTTTTATTTCTGGCGCTGCCACGAAGCCGTGGATCCATGATTTCTGTGGTGGAAACTGTGCCCGTGGACATGACATGTGGCTGTATGGAGGGCTTGGGGGGATCCGAAGCAAAAATCACATGGATCCATGAGGATCCGTGGTCCAAAAGCAAGTTTTTGGTGCCTGGCGCTGGCACGTAGCTGTGGATCCACATTTTCTGTGGTGCAAACACTGCCTATGGACATGATAAGTGACTGGATGGAGGGTTTGGGGGGATCCGAAGCAGAAATCACATGGATCCATGAGGATCCGTGGTCCAAAAGCAAGTTTTTGGTCTCTGGCACTGCCACGAAGCCGTGGATCCACGATTTCTGTGGTGCAACATCTGCCCATAGACATGATATGTGATTGGCTGGTTATCTTGGGGTGGCCCAAAGCAAAAATCATGAGGATGCATGAGGATCCGTGGTCTGGAAACATGTTTTTTCAGTGCTGTGGCGCCACAAATTCGTGAAGGCATGATTTTTCTGGTGCTGCCTATAGTCTAAGAGTGGATCTACAAAATAATAATAATAATAATAATAATAATAATAATAATAATAATAATAATAATAATAATAATAATAATAATAATAATAATAATAATAATAATAATAATAATAATAATAATAATAATAATAGATTTTATTTCTACCCCGCCCTCCCCGCCTAGGCGGCTCAGGGCGGCTCACAACAATTCATACATTAACATAAATGATAAAACATTAAATTTAACAATTAAAATTAAACATATAAAAACCAGTTAGTTAAGTTAAAATACATAATTTAGTTATATTATATATATATATATATATATATGGCAGCAGTAAAACTGTTCTGGCGCTGGTTCTGCCAGTTAAGGTAATATTAAAGATGGCGGTTCTTTGTTCCTAGCAACTCAGCAGTCGATATCGTTATAAGCTTGTCTAAAAAGGGCGGTCTTGCAGGCCCTGCGGAACTGGTGATGGTGGTTTGATTTCATTTCACCATAAAAATCATACGAATTCATGAGGATTCGTGCTTTGGAAGCCAGCTTTTGCAGTGCTGTGGCGCCACAAATTCATGGAGGCGTGATTTTTGTGGTCCTGCCTATAGTCTAAGACAGGATCTATAGAATTACAGTGGTTTGATTTCATTTTAATGTAAAAATCATATGAATTCATGAAGATCCATGTAGATCTGACTTTTACCCAAACCCGGCTCTGACCAGCTTCAGCGCAAGCTCCAAGGAACTCTGAAGACTTGGGAGGGAGACAATGCAATTGGGGTTGCCAATCTCCAGGTGGGGCTGTAAATCTCCCAGGATGACAATGGATCTCTAGACTAGTCAGATTTTCCCCTGGAGAAAAGGGCACTTTGAGCCATTATATCCTGTTGCAGTTTTCCCCCGCTCTACCCCCAGATCTCCTGAAATGTCCCAACTCAGAGTTGGTAACCCTTCCAATCCTAAACACACTTTCTTGGGAGGGAACAATCCCAGACTAGCATGGGACTTCTGAGTAGACCTGCTTTGGTCTTCAGAGCAATCCCAGTGTCTCGTGGGTTCTGTAAATGCTAGATACATAATAGCTTGCACAACCAACCCAAATCATACTATAGGATGTGAGCTTTCAGGTTATGCAGAGCTCTTCATCAGGATGGATATGAAAAAGGAAATTGGGAGGCATGGAAGGAGAAAGAGAAAAGGTGCTTCTGATTTTGATCTAAAGGCTTTCTGAGGTATGCATCCTGGATGAAATGCTGAGGTGGTGGTCAGATTTAAAATGGTGTTGGTGCCATGTTGTAAAGGCAGTGTCGGGTAGTGATTAGATTAGGAGAACTAAATTCAAATCCCTGTTCATCCAGGAAGTTTGTGGGCTTCCCTGAGCAGGCTTCCTCATTGTGACCTTAGATCTGATTTGATAATGGGCGTCCCCTCTCTGTTGTCCTGTGCTCCTTAAAAGAAGGGAATAATAAACATGGAAGAGCATTAGAAATGAATCCCCACACACCATTCACAATTTGCCAGTAATATTGATTTTGCAGTTTCTACCTTTCAATTATTTCCCAAATACTGTTATTCTAATGGAGGGCTTACCATTCAGTGGTAAAAGGAGTAAGCATATAGCTTGGGGAAGGGGGGGAAGCATAATTGCTTCCTATAAACTGCCCCTGCATTTTAGTGAAATTAATTTTCGAGTTCTGGACTAGATTTTTAACCACACACTTGATCTAAATTGGTCTTTTACATGCTTGGCAAGTTTACCTCCCTGCATTGCTGTGTTTCCTGAATAGGGACCGTCTGTTTATAACTCAACAAAGGGTCTTTGTTGTCCATCAGATAGCTAAACAGTGGTAGACTTCAAAGTTATTCTATTTCAGCAAAAAAGAAAGAAAAGAAAGGCGGATGGGGAAGAAAAGAAATAAGTTTTATAGGGAGGCTCTAACATGCAGCTGCTGATTTGTAATGTGTAGGCAGATTTGGCATTCTCAGTTCTGGTCTCCAGAACTGAAAATTGCTCTTTATAAACAAGACAGGGACCTCAGTGGGGTACAATGCCATAGAGCCCACCCTTCAAAGCATTCAGTTTTCTCCAGGGGAACTGACCTATGTAGTATGGAGGTGAGCTGTAATTCCAGGAGATCCCCAAGTCCCATCTGGAGGCTATTATACCTTCCCTACCCCCAGAGGGTTGCCATACCCCTCCCTCCCCCCCCCCTTGCCACCAGCAGGGGATGGGGGCGTACAGTTACCATATCTAGGTTGAGAAACTCCTGGAGATTTGTAGATGGGGCCTGGAGACAACTAGCATTTCAGTGGGGCACAATACACCTTCTAAAGCAGGGGTGTCAAACTCATTTGTTATAAAGGATGGATCTGGCGTAGATGAGACCTTGTGGGCCGGGCCATGTCAGGTTGTGCTGGCCATGTTGGGCCAGGCTATGTGTGTACCAATTTAAAATTAGGTAGTAGAGATATAAATTTTATAAAGGATGCAGAAAAACACAATTAAACAATTTTTTTTAAAAAAAAAAAGCTTAAAACATGCTCAAAACATTAGCACTTGTTGGTTTTAAAGGTGCTTTCTTTGTATTTCTTCCATGGGATCCAGGCAATTGGGCAAAGGAAGCTCTGGCTCTTTCCTTCCTTCCCCAGGAGACCAGGAGGGATAGGAACCTCAATCAATAGAAGGAAGAGAGGCTTGGCTCAGTAGCTTTGCTGTGCGATTGAAAGAGTCTGCCAAAGCAAGTTCTGCTCCCTCTCCAAAAGAGGAGATTCAGCCAATGGAGAAAATAGAGATATTGCTCTGTAGTTCCTGTGCAGTGGAGCAAGCCTTGCAAAGCAAACTGTTATGCAGAAGGAATAAAGATATAGGGAGAAGGAAGCAGATGACAGCCAGTTGCTCAGGTGCCTGACACCCCTGTTCTAAAGCATCCATTTTCTCCAGGAGAACTGATCTCTGTAGTTTGGAGATGAGCTGTAATACCAGGGGATCCCAAGGGCCCACCTGGAGGCTGGTCTAACATCCCCACCCCCATCAGTGGCTATGAGCCAGGGTGACTAAAAGCAGCCTCCACACTCAGAGGCAGTCAACCTCTGAATCCCAGTCCCAGCAGGCATCATCATGGGAAAGCCTCGGCCTCTATGCCCTGTTGCTGGCCCTTCGTAGTAAATGGTTGGCTGCTGTGTGAGGCAGGATGCTGGACTACTGGTCTGATCCAGTGGTGATCTTTTGTTCCCATTTTTTGTCTCTACAAGAACCTTGTGAAGTAGATTAGACAGAATGACTGACTCAGGGACACCCCATGAGCGTTGTTCCAGTGTGTGTGTGTGTGTGTGTGTGTGTGTGTGTGGAGGGGAGGGGAGTTGAACCTCCATCTGCCAGGTTCTTCCTCAGGCCCTAAACTACACAGGCCAGAGATGATATCCACGCTGTGGTATTCACTCCCCCAGCTCCTGTCTTATTGTTCTTTCTTGAATGGATAATTGTTTTTCAGCAGCAGCAGCAGCAGCAACTGTGGACCACTTAACAGGTCCATCAGCTGAGGTGCTAGATTCAGCAATAAACAGCTTACTCTGCTCCCATGTATACTCTCAGGATAAAATGGGGGTAGAGAGAAGGACCTCATAAGCCACTTTGGGTTCTCTTTGAGGAGAAAAGTAGGGTCTAAATATCTAAATAATTAGATTTTGCTGCCTGGTTAGGAATACATGGCTCAGCTGGAACTTCTGGGGGAGGAAAATGTCGAGCTGAGCGTCTTCTCATAATGGGAGCAGGCTGGAACTTCTGTTCGGGGTAATGGAAGGCAATTTAATGCCTACTGCCTACTTTTCTCAGTCAGAGATTAGTCCAAGATATGCACAGGAAACTTTGAGGAGATTTACCTTGGCTAAAAGGAAGTCCCGGGCGGGGCTCCTTTGAGGCTTTGAGGGGTCTCGGGGAAGAGTTGCATTTTCATCATCTGCAAAAGTTTTCAGAGTCATTTATTTGACATAAGTTCGACAGGATCCTAACCTTCTTGGACATTGCTAAACATCTAAAGCTTTGCAAGACCAGTGGAAACTTGGATAATTGGAAGAAAAGGTACTGATTACTATCTTTCATTCTGGAACTATTTACAGCTTAATGAAATAAATTTAAAAGGTGGGAAAGGAAAATCTAGAAAGTTTGGAAGAAGAGGGGAGGAAGAGGTGAAATTTGGACTTTATAAATATAAAGGACAGTGTTAAAAAGTGCTAAAAAGTGGAAAGAAATTTATTGTTTAGTCTACTTATGGTTTTGAAAAAAGAGCACCATCGTCACAGACCTGCAGCACATTCAAGCAAGACAGGAAGTACGTCAAGTATCGTGAGATCTCCTTACCAGTGTGAATGAGACTTCATGGCAACAAAAGCAGGAAGTAGTGGAAGGAAAACCTACTCTAGGAATATATACCATTGAGAAACATCGGCGGCCATTGCTGGGAGCTCAAAATAAAAACAATGTTTTTAAAGAATTCGGGACATTAAAAATTGTTGGAGTTAACTGAGAAGAGGGTAAGAAGATAAATACTATTGGTCATATTATTTGTGTGGACCTTGGATGTTTTTAAAAGGGGGAAAAATTGTAAGGAGCAGTAAAAAGTTGCGACCGCCATTTTGGAAGATTTAAAGACTTTAAAAATAAATATTTTGACTTTGGGAGCTCCGAGGATGGCGAAATTGGGCTTATTATAAAGGGCAAGTCCTACTCTTTTGAAACTGATAGTTGAATTGGAAATTGGTGAGGTCCAAATTTTTGTTGTTTTTTGAAGGATTTAAAAGTTTAAAAAATTAATATCTTGGTCTGGGAAGCTCTGAGGATCGCAAAATTAGACTTATTATAAAAAGCAAGCTCTAATCTTTTGAACCTGATAGTTAAATTTGAAATTGGTGAGATCAAAATTTTTGGTGTTTTTAAATCTCTGAACACAAGCAACCCTGTACAAGGGCTACTTCATTGGATAAAATGCAGGACCAATTGGAGGCAATGGAGGACAGAATGATGAAAGGGGTGAGAGAGATGATAAATGAATCGAAAAAAGAAATTATTGCAGAGATTAAAAAAAATATGGAAGATCTCAGAAAGGAAACTGAGGAAACATCTAAGAAAATGCAGGAGGTAGAAGGCAGAATGAAAGTATATGATTCCACCTTGTTGAAAATGCAAGAAAAAATGACAATCCATGACTGTAAATTAATGGGGACTCAGATACGTCTGAGAGGAGTACTTGAAAAGGAGGATGGTGATTTAAAAGAATATATAATAAAAATAATTGCAGAATTTTTAGAGGACGACCCTGAAGAGACTAAAAACTGTCAAGTCTGTCTGTAACTCTGGCTCAGTCAGAGAGCATTCTGGGTAGAACCAAAGTGTATTCGATTGCTGCTAGCTTGTATCTTCCCTACCCCTCCCTGCCTGTAGTGAGTGTCCTTGCTTTGAAATGGAAAGATGTGAAAGTCTTATCTGCACCTTCTCAGGTTTGGCTCACAGAAGGGAGTCTACTACAATCAAGGCCATTCAAGCCTAAGAACGAATTGGTAACATCAATGTGTGAATGTGCCCTGCATAATCCTCCCCCCCTTAGGAATCCCTTTGAAGTGTTCCATATATGCAATGCATTTACAGGTTATTCTTTAATCTTTCAATGTTGGCCTATCCTCAAGTACCAGTATCAATAAAGTAGTTTCTTTGTATCAACAACGACTCGTTATTGAATCTGCCAACTTGACAAAAACATGTATGACTACATGTATAGAGTGAACTCACTTTATGCCAAGAAAAATAACTGTCAAGATGTGGAACTTCAAGCAAGGTCGGACCATGTTGCTTTAACAATTAATCCATTTATTGAGAACACACATACAGTATAGAGGCAGATTGAGTTTGATACTGGCCCAAGGTTGGGGCCAGTCTTTTCTAGGTTTCTACAGGCGGGAAACAATACAGTCTTTTTCACGCACCCAGAGACAGCCAGCTCTTCTCAGGGTGTTATCTCTTTCCCAGAGGAAGAGTCCTTGAGGATGTGGACTTCAAAGCTGCAGCTGGCTTTTCGTATAGGGGTGAGATTTCACTCTTGCGTTTACAATGTGCCGGGGGGGGGAGGGGGGAAGAAAGGCATTTGCTACATCTCTCAGGGTTAGTGAAGCAGAGTTCATACTATGGTACATCATGGCATTAGTCATGTCAAGCATTCTATTCTACATTTCAGTTTCAGCAAGTTACACGTCTGACAATAACTTACCAAGAGATGTTGTCATAAGATATATGACAAACGAAATGGTGGGAAGGATCATGAATAAAAACTTTGAAAAGACATTGATAGTGGGAGGCAGTAGAGTGAGAATTATGAAGGAGCTGCCAAGGCAAGTGATAAACAATAGAAGAACATATAAAAAGTTGACAGAAAAATTGAGAGACAATGGAATGAGGTTTAGATGGCTAATGCCTGAAGGTTTGAGCTTTGAACTCCAGGGGAAGAGAATCACAATTACAAATGCTCAGGAACTGTGTAGATTTTTAAAAGAAAATAAAGAATTTGCACCATGATGGATTACAAATTATTGTCTTGGAATGTTAATGGACTAAATTCACCACAAAAAAAGAAAGGCAACATTTCATTGGATTAAGAAACAAAATTGTAATATAATTTGTTTGCAAGAAGTGCATATCAAACAAAAGGATTATTGATTTTTATGGAACAAACAATTGGGAATGGAATTTTCTTCACTGGCTTAACAGAAGAAAAGGTTTTGTATATTAAACAAGAATTGGAGCCAAAATTAGTGTTTAAAGATAAAGATGAAAGATTTGTAGCAGTAGAGACAAAATTAAATGGGAAAAAAACGTTGTTATTGGGATTGTATGTGCCTAGTGGTAAAAAGGATGCTTTAAGAACAGTTAAGAACTCACTGGACAGGTCTGGAGGGGGGGAAAAAAACAATAGCAAAGAAGGAAAATTGCCAAAGTCTTTTTTTGAATTGGTTAAACAAGAAAATTTGGAAGATATATGGAGGAAATTCAATCCTGAAGTTCGGGACTATACTTTTTTTCAGCAAGACACAAAACTTTTTCAAGAATTGACATGTTGTGGGGAACTAAAGATTTAGGTCTTATAACAAGGAAGATAGAGATTTTACCTAAAATTGGGGCTGATCATAACCCAATTATGTGGATTACAAAATTGTCCAAGAAGTTGAGAAGATGGAGATTCAATGAAGATTTGCTACTGTCAGACAATGGAACTCCAGATCAACCAGACTTCGATTTGATACAAAGTATAGGTTTTATTAGAGAACTCATGACATCTGAACGAAGAGAGATTGGAACTGATACATTGTTGCACATGAGCCCATGCACCAGACTTCGATTTGATACAAAGTATAGGTTTTATTAGAGAACTCATGACATCTGAACAAAGAGAGATTGGAACTGATACGTTGTTGCACATGAGCCCATAACTTAAAGAATTTTACATCAAAGCTTGGTATGCAAAACCCACACATCTAAACATTGCTAACTTTCATACGGGTACTTCATCTTATCTCTTTGTTTAGCTGCTTCACAAGGATGGCCGAATTGCCAGCCCTGAGGCCCTTATCTTTAAAGGAAAGTATCTTTTGTTAGTTTGCAGGGAAAAGAATGTTCACACCAACTGTTAGTAACATTCTGTGGCCTCTACTTTGATATGCAGCAAGCTTTCTCTTGGTTAGTATCAATGCTAGGAAAATGGAGTCAGTTATGCTAAGCAGTTACCATAAATGTATTCCAGTGTCTGACACCTACAGAATAAAGAAACAGTGACATACCTAGAAAATGAAACTAAAGCTTTTTTCCAAGTGAATGACAAAGAGGATATTGATTTTCAGATGGTCTGGGATGCCTATAAAGCAGTAATGAGAGGAATGTTGATCACTTTGAATAATAAAGATAAGAGAGTAAAAGAAAAACAGTTGTTGGACATTCAAAATGAAATAAACAAAAAGAAAGGGGAGTTGAGAAAAAGGCCAGGGAAAAAGAAAATTCTAAGGGAAATTTCAATATTACAAACTCAGTTGAGACATTTGTTATATAAAGAAGTGGAATGGAGTTTGAAAAGACTTCAGCAGAAATCCTTTGAGGGAGCAAACAAACCGGGAAAGTATTTGGCTTGGCAATTGAAGAAAAAGAGAGAAACTAGAATTATTAACAGAATTGTGGTAGATGGAAGAGAAGTGGTTACTCAAGAGGAAATAAAAAGAGAATTCTTTAAGTACTATGCCAAATTGTTTAAAGGTGTTAAAATGAAGAAAGAGAAGATGGATGAGTATTTACAAAAGATAAAAATAGAGCCCTTAACTGAAAATATGTGAAAAGTTTTGAATGACCCTATTGAAAAAATGGAAATTGAAGCAGCAATTAACGCAATGAAAAATGGTAAAGCACCGGGACCAGATGGATATACAGCTAAATATTTTAAAACCTTTAAAGATTAATTAATACCAAAACTGCAGAAGTTGATGAATACAATAAGAATAAAAGGGAATGTACCAAACACATGGAAAAAAGCTGTTATTTCGTTGATACCTAAGGAAGATAGAGATGTCACGAATGTAAAAAATTATAGACCAATTTCGCTATTAAATAATGACTATAAAATATTTACAAGAATCTTGGCAGAACGGCTTAAACAACATTTGATAAACTTTATAAAGGAAGATCAAGCAAGGTTTCTTCCCAAAAGACAAATAAGAGACACTATTAGAACTGTTCTAAATATTGAAGAATATTATGAAAGACATCCAGAAAAAGAAGTAGTATTATTCTTTGCAGATGCAGAGAAAGCATTTGACAATTTAAATTGGGACTTTGTTTGCAGTAATGGAAAAAGAGAAGCTGGAAGGAAGTTTTATAAGAATGATAAAAGCAATATACTCTGAACAAAATGCAAGGTTGTGTATAAATGCAGACCTTACAGAAGATATGAAAATTAGCAAAGGTACTAGACAAGGCTGTCCGCTTTCACCACTGTTGTTTATAATGACTCTTGAAATATTACTGATGCAGATCCAAGAAGAAAAAGATATAGAAGGTTTAAGAATAAAAGGATTTACTTACAAATACAGAGCTTTTGCTGATGATATAATGTTTATAAACGAAAACCCCATACAAGTTACACCTTTGCTGTTAGCTAAAATACAAGAATATGGGGAGTTGGCGGGACTTTGTATTAATAGAGAAAAATCAAAAATTCTGTGTAAAAATATGCAGATGAACAAGCAACAAGAATTACAGAGACTAACGGGCTGTGAAGTCACCTCCAAGGTAAAGTACCTAGGGGTGGAGATAACAATGAATAATATTGATCTGTTTAAAAATAATTATGAGAAGTTATGGCGTAAAATGGATGAAGACATGCTAAAATGGAACAAGCTTAATTTGTCATTGTTGGGTAGAATAGCTGCAATTAAAATGAATATCTTACCAAGAATAATGTATTTGTTTCAAACTATTCCTATTGTGAAGGATGGCAAACAATTTGATAATGGCGAAGGAAAATCTCAGAATTTGTGTGGGCTGGGAAGAAACCAAGGATTAAAATGAAAATTTTGACAGATGCAAAAGAGAGAGGTGGGTTTCAACTACCAAATTTAAAATTATATCAGGAAGCAGTTTGTTTGTTGTGGATGAAAGAATGGATAACGTTAAACAAAAAACTTGTAGTGCCGGAAGGTCATGGAAATAAATTTGGCTGGCACGCGTATTTGTATTATGGAAAAAAGAAGATGGACTTTTTTTTCTCTCACCATTATATAAGAAATAATTTGCTAAATACATAGATGAAATACAAGAAATATGAAGATGAGAGAAGACCGTTATGGATAGTGTGAGAAAATGACCCCTCTTTCCCCAATATCATAGTCACAAACATGGTTGCCAGGGCACCTGGAGAAGTGAGCTTGCACCCGTCTGGCCAGTGAGTGCGAGCAAAGCTATCCAGGAATTAAATGGGACTCATGTGTACCAACAGCCTAAGTGCATAAGTGTTTTAAACAGGCACAGAGTGCTTGCAGACGCGCACGGACGTTTCCCCGCTACTGCGTAGAGTCCGCCATGGTGAGGAGGAGGCTACGCCACCACGGAGCTGTCCAAGCGACCGGTGTTGAAGCGATAAGCATGGAAGCCACTGTGTTTCGCTAACACCACTTGTAGCCATCTTCCTGCCTGGTTGGGCTTCATTCCTTCTTAGTGGGAACCTCACGTACACACCTTGAGTCATTCCTAGCCCGCATGCAACCCATCTGTTTTATGAATGGATTAATAGCTCAACTGTTGATCCTAATTGCTCAGTAATATCCTGAACAGCAGTTTTTACCCAGGAGATGATGAGAAAGAGGAAGGATCTCTCCTGCCACATTCAAGCTCTTTGTCTACACCGGGGATACCTAGGTCCATATCTGATTCCCTATTGTCACATTCCCAGATAATCCCATCTCATCCCAATCACCCAGCCATTTCCATATTGATATCACTGGAGCCGCCCCAGGCCCTGTCGCAACTTGGAAGTTTCCAGGATGCCCAGGATGAAGGTGAAGCTCATTGGCTAAAGCATACACCCAATCAGGTGTCGCCAAAGACTCACCATTGGTCCAGCCGATGTCCAGCCTTCGTGGTCATCAGCGGAACCTCCCATCTCCCCTCCCAGTCACCTCCCATTCCCTCAGGACTGAGGTGACTCTATATAACCTGTGGACTAGCTACCCACAGGTGTGCTTTCTATTCAGCAACCCCCATTACCCGCTGTATAGATCCATCCCCGATTCCTGATCAGTTTCGGGTCCTCCCCCACTCCCTCATTCGTCGCCATCGGAGTCTTCCTTGGAGTTTGCGAGAGGTAGTATCACCCTGTATGTTCATCCTTATATGTACCCCTATCGATCTATCTATATTTCTATAGACCTTTCATACAAGATAAAAATACAAAAACAATCACATATTCACACAGGTCTAACTATTATTTCAAATAAATTACAATTGATTTTATTAAATTAGAGTCCAGTTTATTGAGCATCACTCTCTGAATGGTTGAGCCTGGTATACATTGATAAAAAGATTCCTATTAAAGCCAAGTGTCCATTAAACTAATTCCCCAACCTCGTTTTGAGGGCATTTTGGCTTACAATAGTGCCAGCTGAAGTAATAAAAATAACGGCTGAGATAGGTGAAGAAAAGTGGTTGTCATATAATCAATTATTAAAAATTCAAAATGGCAAAATTGAACTGAAAACTGCTGAAGAGTTGAATTATAAATATGATTGGTTTCAAATGCAACAAATAAAGAGCTTGGTGGAGAATGATATTAAAACTGAAGGAATAAGGAAAGAGCAAACAGAAATGGAAAAAGTTCTGCTTGGAGACAATGATAAATTAATTTCAAAAGTATATAAATTACTTCTACAATGGTCTACAGAAGATGAAGTAGTGAAATCTCAAATGATTAAATGGGCAATTAATGTAAATAAAGAAATACAGATGGAAACTTGGGAATATTTGTGGAAGAACTCTATGAAACTTTCAACATGTCAAAGTATTAAAGAAAACTGTTTTAAAATGATGTATAGATGGTATATGACTCCTAAAAAATTAGCAAAGATGAATAACAAGATGCCAGACAGATGTTGGAAATGTAAAAAGCATGAAGGTTCTTTCTACCATATGTGGTGGACTTGTGAAAGAGCTAATATGTTTTGGCAGATGATTCAGCAAGAGATTTCTAAGATCTTGGGATATGAGTTTAACAAAGTTGCAGAGACTTTTTTGTTGGGATTACAAATGGAAAAATTTCCAAAAGAAGATAGAACTTTAATCTGGTACTTGCTCTCAGCTGCTAGGACATTGTATGCGCAGTTGTGGAAGCAAGAAAAAATACCAGAAAAATGGGATTGGATTATAAAAGTTATGACATGGAGTGAAATGGACAAATAAACAAGAATATTAAGAGACTATGATTTAGAAGTTTTTAAGATGGAGTGGAAAAAGTTTAAAAGATATGTAGAAAAAGAGTGGAAAATAAAAGGACATTGGACAATTTTTGATAATGATTAAGTTTTAAAAAGAAGAAGAATATAAATTTTTGTTTTAATAGTTAAGGGTACCTTTAAATATTTGTTTTTTAAGTAAATAACACTGGCGGGGGTCAAGTAACGGGGGGAGGGGTGGGTAGAAAGTAATATATGGGGTATATAAAAGAAGTTTTTAAAGATGTAAGATATAGATTTATTATCATATGTTACCAATAAAATTGTTTTAACAAAAAAAAAAGGAATTCATGGCTCAGGTGATGCAGAATACTCTGTATGTCTTGCCAGATGCTCTGTGGCTTATCTGAAAGTCATTAACTAGCAAAGGAAGTCTTCAGTTCAAAATTGCTGGGTGAGAGCTGTGGCTCAGTGGTAGAGCATCTGTTTGGCATGCAAAAGGTCTGAGGTTCAATCCTGGATGTCCACGGCTAAAACAATCAGGCAGTGAGTGATGTGAAAGCCCCCTACCTGAGAGCTTTTTTTTTTTTTTTGCAGCAGGAATTTCTTTGCATATTAGGCCACACACCCTTGATATAGCTAATCCTCCAAGAGCTTACAGGGATCTTAGTACAGGGCCTACTGTAAACTCCAGGAGGACTGGCTACATCAGGGGTGTGTGGCCTGATATACAAAGGAGTTCCTGCTACAAAAAAAGCCCTGAGAGCTGATGCCAGTCTAAGTAGATAATACTGATCTTGATGGACCAAGGGGTCTGATTCAGTATAAGGCATCTTTCATGCTTCTTGTGAAGAAAGGATCTGGATCTTTTTTAAAAAATATATATATATATTTTATTGTTATTATTGATTGTCCATTTCTCTTACACTCTTCTTCTCATTCCATTTAACATATTTCTCCTAATCCCACCCCCCCTTAGTCTATACGTCATCTTCCAGCCAGGGACAGAGGACTTGGAGCTTCCACTGAATGTCTGCCTTCTTTTCTTCTTTTGCCCACTTCAGGTAGATCAGCCACTTTTCCTTAATCCTTGTTCTTCTATCCTCCCATGACCCTTCCTGAGTCATTATGGCGGCTATGTCTGACTGAACAAAATCAGAAAGATAATCATGCCAAATTCTTTCCTTCCATTTACTTTTATCCTTCCATCCTACCGCCATTACCACTTTGCCCGCTGATATCATTACTTTTAATAGGTCTCGATTATTCTTCCCTATTATCGCATTCCCTAGTATACTCATCTTCATCAATTCAAATCTATTCTCAGTTCAACTTGAAAAAACTTCTTTATCATTCCCACTACCATTTCCCATAATCTATTAGCCTCAGGGCATTCCCACCACATGTGGGTGTACTATCCTGTCAGCTTGTGTTCAATTGCATCCTATTGATCCTAACCACATTGCCTATACTGTTTATTTGCTTAGAACTAACCCTAGGGCCCTTTGATAGAATGCTAGGTATGCCAACCAGGGGGAGGGAAGAGCAGGGCACCAGAGGCCATAAACGGCGGGAAGACCAGAGGGAGGCGCCGCCGCTTCCCAGCCGCTGCAAGGACATCGGCCGAAGGGGGGAGGCTGGATGGCCCAGGAAGGGAGATAGCCAGCGTGTGAATCAAACACCTTGGAGAGGGAAAATAACTTTGTTTTGAGAATGATTTAGAGGCCCCTGTCTTTGATGTGCCCCCATAAATGCTAGTGCCTTTTCAATGTATGTTATCACTCTCAAAGACCTTCTGCAGCAGTAACATTGTATATTCAATAAAAGAAACTTATTTCAAAAGAAAGAGTTCTATTATTTTGAAGAATCAATGAACCCTGCGCTGACATTCTCTTTCTTACAGTGCCATAATTTAGGGCTCAACCCAGGAAACATGTTCGCTAAGGTAGCCAGAGTTCTATACCATTTAGTAAAGAATTTCAATACCATTTCCCTAACTTTGTAAATTTTAACTTTTTTTAAACCTTCCATTAACTTTTCTACTGTTCGTTTCGTTATCTGGCCTTCTGAACTCCATATCCGTTGAAGGTAACCTATTACTCCTTCGATGTCTGAAGTCATACACCTGTATAAAATGCTTAATACTCCATTTTTTGTTTTACCCATTAATTTATAAATCTTTTCCATAGGTTCCTCTTCATTTATATTACTTTTTTCCACTTTCTTTTTAACTTTAGTATACAATCCTACGGCTTTAAGCCAATATTGTACCCCTACAGTTTCTTGTAATGGTTTTAACTTATCCATTATTAACAAATCTTCTATCCTTCTGTATCCTTTAAGATTGAGTAATTCCCTCCACCTATCGTCCCTGTCTTCCTCCATTAACATTTCTAATGGCATCCATCTAGATACCTGATTTAACCATTTTGGCTGCCACTTCTTCCACACCGTTAACCCACTCTTCCTTGGACCCTCATTTAAATTAACTCCCTCTTCTCCATATTCGTAAAGATACCATGTTTTCCTACTCCATTATTAGCCTTATTCTCAAACCTTACCCATTTCTGATCATCTTCCCTCTCTATCTCTAACAATGTTTTAAACTGGCAAGCTTCATAGTAATTAGTTATATCCGGAACTCCCCATCCCAACTCCAATTGATGATTGTATACTAGCTTTTTCGCAATTCTAGATTTCTTATTTCCAAATATCCATTCTCTTATTTTAGTGTTCCAGTTACTCATTTTTTGTTTATCAATCTCCAATGGTATCGTTTGAAATAAATATAATAACCTTGGCATCCAAAACATCGATACACTTCTTATTTTAGTAGTCAGACTCATATGTCTTGCCCCCCACTGCTTCATATCCCTATCTTCTCCCATACTTTTTTATAATTACCCTCCACTATCCTGTTAATATTTTTATATATTTCTATTCCCAAGTATTTAAATTTCTTAACTCCCATCCCCATATTAGTTAACCTATTAATTTCTTTCCTTTCCTCCAAATTAACGTTGAAATACATTATTTCTGATTTTTCCATATTAATTCTTAAACCCGACGATGCTTCAAAATTATCCAATATAATTTTTGTTTCCCTAATAGCCTCTTTCGGGTTCGACATTGTCATAATTATGTCATCTGCAAAGTTAATTTTCATTTCCTCTTGCATTCCTAATCCTTTCTGCCAGTTGTTCTATTGCCATTATAAATAAGGTTGGGGATAGCGGGCACCCCTGCCTTACCCCTCTCCCAATTGGGAATTGTTCCGTGTATTCATTGTTTACCCTTACTACTGCTGTACCCTCCCTATAAACCTCCTGTATAGCTTTTAAAAATAATGAACCTATCCCATACTTCATCATTGTGGACCACAGGAACTCATGGGACAACGTATCAAATGCCTTATATACATCCAATTTAAGCAATCCCAATTGCCCAGAATGTCTGTGATGAAGTACATTTAGTATATTCCTTATAGGATGTGCTATACTCCTATTCTTCACAAATCCATATTGATCCTCTTTTATTATACACGGTAATATATTTCATAGTCTATTTGCTAATATTTTAGCAAATATTTTGTAATCCTGATTAAGTAAGCTTATTGGTCTATATGAGCCAACTTCCTGGGGGACTTTCTGAGGTTTTAATATTATAGTTATCTCAGCCTTCCTCCAAGAGTCGGGAGCCTTCCCTCCTTTCAGTACCATATTAAACACCTGTTGTAGTTCCGGGATCAATATCTCCTTCATTTCTTTGTAAAAATCCGCAGTAAATCCATCTGGCCCCGGGGATTTGCCTAATTTTAAACTGCTCACTACCTCCTCTATTTCCTGATGTGTGATTTCCTTCTCCAAACTCTCTTTATCTAAGTCTTTCAAACATTCCCCACTTCTTTCCATAAAATCTGTTATGTCTGTTATAACGCCTTCTAAAACTCTTGAAACGCTTGCCTGATTTCTCTCAGATTCTGCGTAATATCTCCTTGCATTCTAATACTTTTCACCCTTTGCTTTTCTTTCCTAGCCTTAAAATAGTTAGCCAATCTCCTAACAGAATTTATTGATTCCCTTTGAAACTTTTTCCTAACCATAGTTTGCTTCTTCCATAGTGTCCTAAAGTCAAGGGAGTCCAACTGCTCCCTAATCTCTTCAATCTTTTTTTTTCCTTTCAGGGCAAAATCTTATACCTTGACTACTCTGTAGTGCACCTAATTCCTGGAGTTTCTGTGTCTTGTTAGCATACCATTCTTTTTAAATTTCTTTTTCCTTCATCATACATTGCCCTCTTAGTACTGCCTTTGCCACCTCCCACAGAATATCCGTGGCCACTGTTCCCCTATTTTCTCTGAAATATTGCTTCACCTGATTTTCCATGTAATGTCTATCTTCTTTTTTTGCTAAAACCATACTATTAAATCTCCATATCCTTCTAATTTGCTCATCTCTTGTCTCCAATTCTATAATCAGTGGGGCATGATCAGAGATCCATATTGGATGGGTTGTTATTTTCCTCAGTTCCCAATTATTTGATTTTTAAAGAAATATATAATCTATACAAGAAGCTGTTTATGTCTACTTGAAAAGTGTGTTGGCTTGGGGACTAAACTCAAAGCTTCGTGCGCTTCTATCAAATTCCTTTTCCACTGCCTTTCCCTCTCTTTAGTCATATCTATATTGAAGTCTCCTGGTATTATGACTTCTCCCTTTGAGAATCTCTGGAATTTTTGCATTACCTTATTCAAAATTTCCTCTGTCCTGTATTTGGGGCATATATATTTATCAAGGTTATCACCCTATTTTGAAACTTGCCTTTAATGAACAAAAATCTTCCCTCCCTATCACTAACTAAATCTAGTATCCTGATATCAATCCTTGTATGTGCTAAAATTGCTACCCCTCTCGCTTTGGCCCTACTCCTTGCTTCAGCTAACACCTTCCACCCTGGGTGCTTGATCAATGGTTTAATGTCATCCTTTGCCTTATGTGTTTCCTGTACACATATTATATCTATATTTTGTTGCCTTGCAAATCTTGCTAATCTGTATCTTTTCAAATCTGAACCTAGCCCATTGACATTCAGTGAGAGCATTTTCAAAACTCTAACCATATTCGTAACCCTTCTCTCCCTTCCCTGGCTGAATAATTACTTCTAATATACTTCTCTCCCTTCCCCCTATCCCCCTCCTTCCCCCTTCCCCCTTATCCCTCGCCCCCTCCCCCCTCCCCTCTTCAGGTATAGGGCTCGCATTTGGGGTGATCTCTCTTCCCTCCCTGTACCTTGGGGTGGGCACATCTCCTCCCCCTCCTATATTCTCTATCCTTTCCTTCATTTAAGACCATAAGACCCCCTCCCTCTTATTTATGGGGTACTTCCCTTTCTTAGAAGCTTCTTCCTCCTCCTTGAACATCTTATAATAGTGTCCTTTGTCATTTCTCCTGGCGTGTAGAAGGCTCTTCCTCTGGTTCCTCTGTGCTTGACCCTTCCATTGGTTGAGTTCCTACTTCCCCTGGGTCCAGACCCAGCTTCTCCAGGAGTTTCACCGCTTCGGCTGGATTCCTTGCTGTAAGCCTTTTGCCTTCTTTATAAATCACAATACAGGCTGGGTAAGCCCATGTAAACAGTATCTTGTTCTGAAAGAGCTTGTCTGCAAATGGCTTCGTTCGTCTTTTTTCCTCCAGTGTTTCATTACAAAAGTCTTGTCTTATAAATACTTTTTTCCCTTTAAATTCCAATCCTTTCTTTTTCTTCAAGGCCAGGAACACTTGTTGCTGAACTTTTTCTCTTGCAAATTTAATTATTACCGGTCTGGGCTCCCCTCCAGTCCTCCTACTCTTTATCCTATGAACTCTTTCTATATGGTCAGCATTGATCATTATCCCTGTCTCTTGTTCTGAAATCCATTTTATCATAGCGTCTTCCAACTGTCGTGAATCAACCTCTTCTGAAATGCCATGGAAAATTAAATTCGCCCTCCTCACCCTGTCTGAGAGCCCCTTGAGCTGTTCCTTTAAATAAGTTATGAACTGCTTATTTGCTGAAGCCATCTTGTCTGCCTGGCTAGCCAGCTCTTTAACATCTTTTAATTCCTTATTTAACTGACTAACCTCATTTTTTACTTCGTCAATGGCTTCTTGTATCTTGTTATGAGATTCTAACATTAATGCCTGAAATCGTGCCATCTGTTCTGAAAGCTGTTTAACTGTTGTGGCAGCCATTTCTGAGCTGTTAATCACCGCCCGTACACCTTTATCTCACTAACACAATACTCCCTACTTCTGACTGCTATTTCTCGACTCAACACGCCTTTTGCTTCTTTAACCACTCTGCAAGTTATTTATTCCCCCACAATCACACTATTTACATTCCTTCGGTCCTAATCTCTTTCTTGTCTCAGAGAGGGACGAGCCAAGGCTTCTTCCTCTAGAGCATGCGCATTCCACCAGGATCTGGATCTTTTGACATTCTCCAGTTAGGGTTCCATGAGGTATTAGCTTGGTAAATGGATTGTTTTATCACTTGTTACAGCTGCTGTGAAAAGTGCTTATCTTTTACCTTTCTCACAGGCTCTGTCTTGCATTTTATTGCTTTTGGACGCCACACTGGCTGCATTTCCCCCCTCTATAACTGTGAGTGTGCATATCTGCCAACTGAGAACACAATTATTGCATCAGATTAAGAGGACCAAAGTTTCTGCCAGAAGGTGACACAGAACTCTTTGTTTTTCATCGGAATGCATCAGAAAAAGAAAAAGCTTTCGGTTTGAAAAATATGCCAATTTTGCCATCTAGTGGCTAAGATAATAATTGCACAATTTTCCTTCCCACGGTAAGAGCTTCACATAATAAAATTTATTTATTTACTTAATACCTTTTTATCCCTCTGAGAAGCCTAGGGTGGCATATGCCAATCTCCCCTCCTCTTTTTTATCCTCACACCACCAACCCGATAAAGTAGGTTAGGCTGAAGGAGGGTGGGTGGCCCAAGGTCTCTCTGTGAACTTCTTGGTGGATTGGGGATTTGAACCTTTGTCTTCCGGATTCTAGTCCAGCACTCTAACCACTACCATACTTTGACTCTCCTACAAGCTATTATTTATATTTTCAGCCACACTTCTCTGATGCCATCTGGGATCTTTCTATATCTAATTAGAGTTGCATTCCATTTTTCAGACATTTGCAAATGTGATGGTTTCTGATGCCCCTTCCTCCCCTCCCTTTTCTGAAGCTACAGTCAACCTGATGGAGAATTTAAATGAAATGAGAAACCTGCTTACATCTTTGTAGTTTTTCAAATGGTCTTGTTTTAGCCACTCTGGCATACCAAAAGAGGGAGAGGAAACCCCTTTGAGGGTTGGGTGGGACAGAAGAATGTCACATAGTTGGATGGAGACTTGGACAGCCACTGGTACCTAGATGTCTCGGAAGGCAGAACAGAATGATGCTCACTGGTCAGTGGGGCTAAGTGCCACAAAAGGCAATTGACATATTAATATACAGATATAAAGGTATATCAGAAGATTAATTTGTGGCTAAAAAATCAGAAAAAGTGCCTTCCTCGGTGGTTCAGGGGGCTAGGGAATGGCTGCTATGGGAACTGTGATAGGGAAAGTGCAGAGAAACCTGCCATATGGAAGCCCATTGCTATCCTCACTGCATCAGAAGGTTGTTGAGATGCTAAAACAGGGGTGTCACATGTCCAGTCCATAGGCCAGAACTGGCCTATCCAAGGCTCTAATCAGGCTCGCAGCTCTTTCCTCCCTGCTCCTCCGCCTCCTGTCCTCATCCTTTGAAGCTCCCAGGCTGCCAAAGTTCTGAGCTCCTTCTGCCTTGTCTTGCCAGTTGCAGCTGGAAAACTCTTCTGGGCTTGAAAAGCAAAGAAAGTGTGGAATGGATTTTCCACTAAGGTCTCTGGGCCCAGATAGACTACTCCCAGAATTGCAATTTTGTCTGTGCCGCAATGTGTTTCAATGGAATGGAGCTCATTTTCTAGAGTTCCTATGGCCAGTTGAAGCTGTTGCTTCCTGGAGTTGTGTCCTTGCAAATAAAGGGTTGATGCTTTGACCAATTTTTCTCTGCTGAATGGACCTGAGACCTGGTGCTTAGTGAGTACTCTAACCTGGGAACCTACAGCCAAAGGAGGATATTACACTGAAGAGCCATTGCCAAACTGAGTGGAGCCAGGGGAAGGGGAAAACTTGCAATGCTCAGCCATTTCATGTTTTCCTAGGCGCAGAGCATTTTATATTTTTAGTTTCTGTTGTGATCCTTGTGTTTTTCTTGTTGTTTTATTTTAAAAATTGTATTCCCAAATCCCACTATTCCCCACCTTTCCATTTTAAACAAAATAATGCAACCGTTTTAAGCATGTTTGTATTTTAAGTTAATATATATATTTAATTATGTTTGTCTACCCTTTGTAAAGTTTATATCTCCACTACATTTTATGATATACATGTCCTAGCCTTACAAAGTCCCATTTATGTTCAATCTGGCCCTCATGAGTTTCACACCCCTGAATAAGAGGTGTCAAACTCCTTGAAGGAAGCATGGACTGAAATGTAACAAATAGTGTATTGCCTACTATGATCTCTGGAATTTTTAAAATGGGCCAACATGGTAGTCTACCATACTGCATTACTCTTCATCTCTATCATTGAAAGGGGTTAATTAACAATTTTAGGGATTAAAGCTGCTAGGAAGTGCTTCTATGTCACCTTGGATTTCAAGACAGAAAGACCGCAAGGTATGTGTGAACAGGAAGCATTTCTTCCTTGTCTGTTTCAGATTGTGCAGTTGTCATTAATTAAAAGCATGTCAGATGAAAGAAGGAAGGGCTGGCCAATAGTAGTGAATGAAATGGAGCAAAATGCTAATAGCAACAGCAAATAAACAGAAAATCACAGAAAGCAAAAAAGATGCCCCATCACAACAACAACAACAAGAAGAAATTGGATTTATACTCCACACTTTGCTAGCCAAAGGAGTCTTAGAGCAGCTTACAAATCTCCTTTCCCTTCCCTTCCCCACAACAGATACCCAGTGGGGCTGAGAGAACTAGTGGTAGCCTTTCCTTGAGAAGCAAAATTTGGTCACCCTTATGTACCTTCCAGTGACATCTGGGATGGATTACAGTAGTGCGTTCCATGTGTGAATATTTTCAAAGCAGATTAGAAGATTTAATTGGTGCAAAAGTAGCTGTGAAGTTACCTCCAGGTGCTGGTGCCATCCTAAGTAGAGCTTTGGTTTCAACAGACTTAGAAGAGTGTAACTGCTTAGGATTTCACTACTGGCAGCAGCCAAGTTTCTTTGTTGGGTGTGCCTCTACCAGTGGAAATGTAAAGAGCAAAACAGGGCCTTCAGTTATAGAACTCTCCTCTCTCTTTCTCTTTTTTACTTATTTAAAACATTTTCTATCTCTATCTATCTTTCTATATATCTCCAAGGCTCTGGACAATGAAAACCATTAACATTATTATTTTTTAAAAAAACAAACAGCTTTATTGTAATATAACAATATACCATAAAAACAATAAAACAGACAAAACAAAGAAAATGCAAAAGCAATTAAAGATTGAACCCACCCTTCATTAGGAGTCTCAGAGCAGTTTACAATCTCCTTCCCTTTCTTTCCCCACAACAGACACCTTGTGAAGCAGGTGGGGCTGAGAGAGCTCTTTCGAGAACAGCTCTTGAGAGAACTGTGACTGACCCAAGGTCACCCAGCTGGCTTTATGTGGAGGAGTGGGGACTCAAACCCAGTTCTTCAGATTAGAGTCTGAATCACCATTGGAAGTAATTCTGTCAGGTTTTTTTTAAAGCAACATCTATTGCTTATTTCACTGGGAATCTTTACAACTTATTGTGAGATTTACCACTTATGCTGTATTTTAAAGTGCAGTTTTAACTTTACAGAAGCCGACACATGAACTGTAGGCTGATGAGGTGGAGAATTTGAGAGCCCGTGCCATGCAATGAAACATACAGTCACTTAATTGAAACACTTTTTTGTTCTTCAGCTCCTGCCTAGCAAGGTGACTATCAATATATTTAAAAGTTTCTGTAAAAACACAGCTAGATGGTCCATTGGAGGTTCTCTCATCGGAGTCCGTCCACCTCAGAATACCATTTGCTGAAGGCAGCAATTGGGGGAGGCTTTGGCCTCAGTACCTTCACTTGTGGGTCTTTTCAGGCATCTGGTTAACTTCTGTGGGAAACAGGATACTGGGCACAAAAAAACATGAGTACCACACAAAATAATATAACAGCCATAAAAGAGATTGCAACTACAAGGAACAGCTTCGAGATAGCAGTAAGAAACCTGAAGAATAATATAAAACAGCCCTCTCTGCTTCCTGCAAATGATGCAAAACTGAACTATTCACTGCACAGGTAATAGGACTGCACTGCACAAAATGCTTGGATAAATGATTAGGGACTGTGGTCTATACTGCTGTGTAGAGCTTATTGTAAGTAGGATTCCATTCATGCAGTTTCTGTACTGTAATGGGTCACGTATGCATCACCTGAAGACTGATGTGATGCTTCAGTTCTTTCTGGTGGTTCCACAATCCAGACTTAATGCATTAGTTATTGAATGTCCCATTTTGTTGAGTGTTCTGACTCACTATGTGTCATCTGCCTGGAGTCCATGTGAGAAAGGTGGACTCTAAATAATGTAAGTAAAGAAATAGATAAATAATGAAACACTAGCTTCATCTTGTAACCAGCCGTTGGAAAGAGCCAAGTGATAGCTTTGCCATCTCAGGGAGAAATGGCCTTCTACCCTTGCTGAAGTCACGTTTTCAAACCAATTCACTGATCCACTTGCTGACGTTTCATCAATGGGGAGGTGAGGAGAAGAATGCGTTCAGCTCAAAGCTCTGTGGAATAAGGGCGGGATAAAAATGTACTAAACAAATAAAGCAAATCTTTCATACCTTGGCATTGTGGGTAGATACGGTCTTTCCAGTTAAAGACAGATAGCAGAGAGACTGTCTGAATGTGTGAGGCAGGAGTTAGTTATTTGGAAGAAACAGGCTGGTCACTGTGGTGTTCTAGCATATTCTGGAGCATTTTACACAGAAGTGTCATAGAATGCATTTTCCTTGACCACTTCACATTTTTCATGATTCATACTCATGTACTACCTACATATATATGCACACAGAGAATCTATGGACTCTAGCCCATAAAAGTATATGCCACAATGAGTTTAAGGTGTCAAAAGACTTCTTGTTTTTGCTTGCAAAACCAAGCCAAACTAGATGTGATCTTTCTTTACTGCCCAGCGGAAGCTGTGGGGAATATCATTTGGCTCAGACCTGTGGTGTGTTCTAATTTGAATTGGTCTCCCACAGATTTTTAAAATGACATTCCCCACAGCTGCTGCAGGGAAAGTGAGTCAAGTCCAAGGAACCCAGATCTTTCAAAAGTGTCAAGTTTCATTTAGCCTACAGTTACCCCTCTGAAAGAGAAGAAGAAGAAGAAGAAGATATTGGATTTATATCCCGCCCTCCACTCTGAAGAGTCTCAGAGCGGCTCACAATCTCCTTTACCTTCCTCCCCCACAACAGACACCCTGTGAGGTGGGTGGGGCTGGAGAGGGCTCTCACAGCAGCTGCCCTTTCAAGGACAACCTCTGCCAGAGCTATGGCTGACCCAAGGCCATTTCAGCAGGTGCAAGTGGAGGAGTGGGGAATCAAACCCGGTTCTCCCAGATAAGAGTCCGCACACTTAACCACTACACCAAACTGGCAAACAAAGAAAAGAGTGGCAGGTGGCAGATATATTGTGAGAGTTCTGGAAGTCATTGTCATGTCTGTTATGAGACCTTGAGAAGGAAGAAGGAAGGAACTGGGTATGGGTAGGGAGAGGGTTGGAGGTCACATGGTGGTGATGACATTTTCAGGGGTAAGATGGGGTAAGGGCAGTGAAGGCTACTATCCCCGCAAATTCACCATTGGAGGCCTTACTTTACTTCCTTGTAGAGCAACCAGTAGGGCTATCTTGGAATTTCCAACTCTTCAGGGAAGTGGGGAGTATGTAATATCAGAACCCAAGTTTACCTCAGAAACTTCAAGTTTCTGACTTTCCCCCACTCCCCATTTTGAGTTAATAGCCACATATCTCTTCAAATGAATGTAGCTGCCCACCAGACATCTAAACCTCCAGTTCTCTTCTTCCTAGGGTGAAAGGAAGCTGTCAGACTTGTGTTCTAGCTACATGTCCAGGAAGAGTTTAACAGAATAATTCCCCAGTCAATAATAACAAGCAACTTCCTTGGGTATGCTAGGTGAGTCATGACAGGGAGGGCAGAGTACAAGTGTTGTGGAGGGCATTATATAGCTATATTTGCCTTACTGCTGCTTCAGCTGCGAGTCGGTTGCTGGTGAAGATCCAAAAATGAAGGTGTGGAGTAGTTTGGGGATAAAGGTACTCATCCTTTTCATTGTTCAGATTGGTAAGAGAACATTTTCATCTCTGCATTTTCAGAACTGGGAGAGGGGAGGTATGTCCTTCCTGTGAATTTGAGGGCATGGAATGGAATGATCATTCCGTATAGAACAGGGGTGGCCAACTGTGCGCTCCCCAGATGTTTATTGCCTACAACTCCTATCAGCCGCAGCCAGCATGGCCAATAGCTGGGGCTGATGGGGGTTGTAAGCAAAAAACATCTGGAGAGCTACCGTTGGCCACGCCTAGTATAGAAGGCCCTAGGTTCAATTCCTGACACCTACATTTTTAAAGTTTCTCCGATAATAGCAGGTATTAAGAAAGAAATTTCTCTGAGATGCTGGTGATCCACCATTGCTGGTCAAAGCAGATAAAATGGATTGGAGGAGGATACATTAAAGGTGTCAAGAAACATCATATATTCACTTTCTAAAATCCCAAATCCAGACAGAAAGCCTAAGCAGGTTCTAAGGAGAACTGCTTAGGCTTTCTGTCTGGATTTGGGATTTTATCAGGTCTTTTTGTTTTAATGTATTTACTTCATTGGGGGATCCCAAGGCAGCCTATATCATTCTGCTTTACTCCATTATATCCTCATAGCATCCGTCTGAGGTAGATTAGGCTGAGAGTGTCTGCCTGGCCCAAAGCCACCCAGTATACTTCCATGGCAGAGCAGGGATTTAAACCTGGGTCTAGCAGATCATAGTTTGAGAATCTGACTCTACGCCACAATAATGGGGTTTACGTATACCCAATAATGGTTACCTAGGATTGCATTGTAAGAGCTGAAAATGTTCAGGTTCAGAAAGAGAGCGGCAGTGTGACCGTATAAGTTGACCTATTTGAAGCAGGTGTTTTATAGATTATTGTGAAATCTGTATTTGGAAAGTTTAGGAGGAAATTTGAGAGGCGTTTGAATGCCATTGTACCAGAGATGTTTTGCTTGATCTCTGTAGTACCAGGATCCCCCCCCCCCTTTCCATTTTGGTATAATAGCCCAGCATATTCTGAACTTGTCAGAGCTTGGAAGTTGAGCAGGGTCAGTCATGGTTAATACTTGGATGGGAGACCACCAAGGAAGTCCAGGGTTGATCCTCTGAGGCAAGCAATGGCAAACCAGTCCCTTTAGCCTCTTGACTGGAACAACCTGTGGATGGGATTGTCATGATTCTGCATGTTCTTCAGACTGGGTCTGTCCTTACAAGGCTGCCCCCGCGCCATCTATTTCAGGTGGGCAATATATTGTGCAAGTGTCACTGAACTGAAGCTAAAGAGAATATACTTCTAAGGATGCAGTTCAGGTCCTTTAATCTGCAAAGGCTTTGGGGACAGTCTTCTTCTACATTGCAATGCCTCTACCTTGAGAGGCACAGAACATGTGGATTAAGTAATTAATTATTGTATGGCATTGTGTGTTGAATAGCCAGAAGATCCTAGGATTGTCCAGCAGCTGCAAGTTCTAGCTCTTAGCATTAGTGACGTTAGACTTGTTTTTAAGAGTCTGAGAGAGCTCTGAAAGAAGTGCAACTAGCCCAAGGTCACCCAGCTGGCTTCATGTGGAGGAGTAAAGAATTGAACCCAGTTCTCCAGATTACAGTCTGCTGTTTTTAATCACTGCATCAAACTGTCTCTCCATATGTGGGTGAGTTTCAAGGCATATCCACAATCACTGATTTATGCTGGCCATAAAATACAGAAAGTGGTTGCTGCACTCTGTACTTGGACTGATTGTTATTGCACCACTATTGAACATGAAGTTAGTAGCTTGAGAAGACATATTGCTCCATCTGTTCCTTCACTCACCCTTTTCTCCTCTTTGTCTGTAGTGACCAAACTGGGCCACAGCCAATGCAGGGCCTATGGGGGCCTGGCTGTCCTCAGGAATATTCCAGGTCTCTTTCCTGAAAGTTTGCTTGTTGTTAAAAACTAAGAGTAGAATTCTACTAGCGTTTCCACCAGTGGAAAAGGGGCAGGGGAGAAGGAGGGTATCCTTGTGTCAACAGTAGAGGGTTGCACAAGAGTATATAGATAAGAGATGAACAGAGGATCTTGACTCAAAACATTGCTAACCAAGCTTAAACAGTGAAGTATGAAAATTCACTCAAAATGTAAACAACATTAATAATCAAGGTTCAAATTCATAAGAAAATCCTCAACATACTCCTCCCAATTCACATTATATAGAAAAGTCTACAAAATATTTCACTCCAGTAGTCTATCCAAAATCTAGATGGGGCCTGGGAATCTCCTGGATCTGTACATCCAGACATCAGTTCCCTAGAAAAATGGCTGCTTTGGAGGATGGACTGTATGGAAATATTCCCTGCTGAGATCCCTCTCCTCCCCAAAATCTGGCCTTTCCAGGCCCTGCCACCAAACCTTCAGGAATTTCCTCCCCAAAATCTGGCCTTTCCAGGCCCTGCCACCAAACCTTCAGGAATTTCCTAACCCAGAGTTTGGCAACCCTATTTGTGTCCACTGAAAAAGCAATGCCAGAGATCATGGGATCAATGTGGATAAAAGCCATGTGAGCTGAGGTCTACTGTAAAGAGGGAAATTAGGTTAGATGGATCTGTTACAATTTTATCGGAAGGCTTTAGATTTTTTATTTTTGGCAATCTGCGAAGAGCATTCTGTCCAATTACCTAGTAAGATCCTACCTTCTTGTTCCCATCATTCAGATTTTTGACCAATGAGTCTAAATTCCCTGTGATAACCAACAAATATAGTTTTGTGTATGAAGGCTAGGTTTCCACTCTGCCTTTCACAGTTTAGTTGAGTGGCAGGGGGAAAATACTGGGGGAGGGGGATGATTGGGGTTGTATGATGTCATGACATCACGACTGGAATGATCCAGAAATGACATTCTTGCTGTGCCAATCAAACCCTTGAATCTTAATTTGTACACCATGTTTCAATTTCTCACACTAAAGTTTTCACAGAATCAGCAGCATTATTGAGAGCCAGTTTGGTGTAGTGGTTAAGTGCATGGACTCTTAGCTGGGGGAACCGGGTTTGATTCCCCACTCCTCCACTTGCACCTGCTGGAATGGCCTTGGGTTAGCCATAGCTATTGCAGAGGTTGTCCTTGAAAGGGCAGCTGTAGTGAGACCCCCTCATAGCCCCACCCACCTCAAAGGGTGCCTGTTGTGGGGGGAGAAGATAAAAGGAGATTGTAAGCCACTCTGAGTCTCTGATTCAGAGAGAAGGACGGGGTATAAATGTCAAGTCTGCTTCAACTCTGGTCAAGTCTGTATTCCATCGTTGGTTCAGGGGGAAGCATTCTGGGTAAAAGCCACACTGTATGCCAATGCTGCTAGCTCGACTTTTCCTCTCCCCCCTCCCTTCCTTTGTTATGTAGTTCTGCTTTGAAATGGGAATATGTGAAAGAGATTGTGGTGCCTTCTCAGGCTGGGCGCCAGGGGAGGTTTCTCGCCCAAGGCCAACAGGCCTGAGAACGAATTTGTAACATCAATGTGTGAATGTGCCCTGCATAGTACCCCTCCCTAAAGAATCCCTTTGAAGTATACCTTATATGATTACACTTTACTGTATGCTCTTCAGTCTTCCAATCTCTCTGGGTAGTCGAGAACAATGATATCAATAAACTAGAAACTTTTCATCAGGAAGGTCTCGTTATTGAATCAGTAGACTTGACAATAAATCTGAAATTATTATTATTGTTGTTGTTGTTGTTGTATAAATAAATTGTCATTATATTTTATTATACTATTATTATACAGTATATAATAAAATATATTATTTTATTATACAGTGCTATTTTATTATACATAGTGATGCATACTGTATGTATGAATACCGTATACATTTTGTTACATTGTACATACACACTGCAAACTAATGTACAAAACCAACAGCAAAGCAGAACTGAAACAGCTGATAAAAATGAATGAATATAAAAAAGAAGCAAAATGAAGAAACTCTGCTATTCTCCAATTTCACAAAATAAGGAGTATAAGCGTAAAAATAGTCAGATGGAAAACCGCTAAGCAGGGCTTTTTTTGTAACAGGAACTCCTTTACATATTAGGCCACACTTCCCTGATGTAGCCAGTCCTCCTGGAGCTTACAGTAGGTCCTGTACTAAGAACCCTGTAAGCTCTTGAAGGATTGGCTACATAAGGGGTGTGTGGCCTAGTATGCAAAAGAGTTCCTGCTACAAAAAATTCCTGCTGCTAAGTAACAATATTATGCAAACAATGTTCAAACAAACCTATAATATTCTACTACATTGTATTCAATCTCAAGCCAGTGTATACAATTGCAATAGCACTTGTCTGTTTCTTCCCTCCAACAAACAGAAGTGGTTCTGATTCATTTTTGTAAGGTGTGGCTGTATGAGAAGTTATTAAAATCAGGTTCCGTTTAACAGCCTGACAACTGAAGAAGAACAGAATTGAAATGTCTTTGAATCTAGAAGAGGTGTCTTATAAAGGCTGTAAAGATTTCCTGATCCCTCTATTGGAAAGACTTTCTGGATACACTATTGTGTTATGGACTTTATTTGTTGGAGGGAAGAAACAGACAAGTGTTGTTGCAATTGTATACACTGGCTTGAGATTGAATACAATGTAGTAAAATATTATATATTTGTTTGAACACTGTTTACATAATATAAATTGTTACTTAGCAGTTTTCCATCTGCTTCTCCAATTTTAGCAGGAACAGCTCCCTCTCCTACCCTAAGCAGTGTTGGGTCACAAGAACCTGCATTTCTCTGCCGAATTCCATCAGGTACATGCTTTATCTTTTAGAATATCACAGGGCTTTAAGGTAGAGATATTCCACCAGCCCTTTGGTTGAGGACAGTGACAGCTACCATCATCGTCAGCACCCTCTTTGGGTCTCTGTGTCTCTCCTGGCATCAAAGTATCTCGCAGTCTGTAACTGTATTAGAATTTTGCCATCTTTTTTTAGTTTTTAAATAACTGCTGTTTTAAATTGCACACCTATGTTTGATTTTTGTTTGTTTGTTTTACATCTCCCAGAACCTTGCTGACTCCGGGGACAGGGATGGGTGATTCATAAATTTAATAATAATAAAAATTAATAAAATTAATAAGGAAAATTTTAAAATTTTCCAGTATTCTCTAGTCATATAACTTTTAAAGCTCCAAGAGTCATTTCCTCATTTGCATCTGGTCACTCAGTGCTATTTTTGTCAGGAAGAGACTCTTATTTGTCCTGACCTTTCTGTCCTTATTTTTTCAGATGTTGCAGAGGCCCAGCTAGAACAAGGTAAATAACATCTCCTACAATGGCTTTTAGTTTACTACTTGTCCTTACATGGATATCCCAAGCTAGCCCTATCACATCAGATTGCGAAAGCAGCATTGGACCTGATTCAGACTTGAATGGGAGACCACCAAAGAAGTTCAGAGTTACCACACAGAACCAGGCATTGACAAACCACCTCTGAAGCCTCTCGCCTTGAAAAACTTATGGGTTTACTGTAACACAGCTGCAACTTGATGGCTCTTTTCACCACTGTTGTCTATGTTGCCTGTTTATACTGCTCCACTGCAGAGATCCCCTCCCCCCTAAATTTGGTCCTGATTTCCTACTTGTTTTCTGTGGATCCCATTTTCAGCTTGTTGACCTGCCCATCTGGCTCTCTTTTCCAGCTTGTGGCCAACTGGCCCTCTCTGCTCGAATTGTGGGAGGTTCAGAGGCAGAGGTGGGTACCTGGCCATGGATGGCCAGCCTGCAGCTGATGGATTCACATGTTTGTGGGGGTACCTTCATTTCCTCAAGCTGGGTCCTTACGGCTGCACATTGCTTTGACAGGTGAGTTGACAGTCACTCTCCTTCCTGAGGAACCCAGGAATCCTGGCTCCTATTTGCCCCCCCCCCCCACTTTGCCTCCATCTTCCCAGGGAGGGAAGGAACATTCTCCTCACCAGTCATTCACTGGAGCTGAAGTGCCTCATGGGACTGCAACTGCCATTTGCTGTGGCAGACTTCAGTGCCACAGGTGGGATGAGTGGGTTGACAATGCTGCTAGGTACCCCTCCAGCTCTGCCACCCTAAGAAATCACCTAGCCACACCTAGTGGATGGACTGGCCCTTTTCCTCCAAAATTTCCTAAGCTCTACTTTATTTTAACCTAGTGTGCCAAAGCCACCCAGCTGAGATTTGTCCAAGAACTGTGAGTGCATCCTTTTATTCCTTTTCACACCATGTTTCTATCTAGTGGTCTCACGGATCCTTCTCTGTATGCCGTCATGCTGGGTGCTTACAGTCTCTTAAACCCCTCCCCTGAATCGGTGTCAGTCCCTGTGAAGACCATCATTATCCACTCCAACTACTCAAATTATGGGGCTGGCAATGACATTGCCCTTCTGGAACTGGAACATCTTGTCCAATTCACTGATCGCATCCAGCCTGCCTGTATTCCAGGACGCTCCATTGTTTTCCCTCCCAGGATGGGGTGCTGGGTGGCAGGTTGGGGGAAAATCAAGCAACAAGGTAAGAGAATAAATCAGAGGATTCCTTTGCTTTTCTGGGACTTATAAGAGTCATGAATCATATCTCAACTTTTTAAAGAAGCAAAATGTACAGGGAGCATTCATCCCAAAATCTTCAGGTGCTGTGCAAGCTTGGTGTCCTGATGGTTTTGCAACTGAAATTATAGATGTACACATTTGTAAGTAAAGTTCTAATATAGCCAAGCCTTGGATTCAGTGGGAGCTCACAGGAACACAGCTCCTGAACCTTTCTGAGAGTTCCACCTCCTCCTTCCCACCTTGTCCATTGAATAGTAGGTGCATCAGCATAACAATCCCTGGATGAGCTCCACCACCTATTTTTCTACAAAACGACCCCTGAGCATAGCTGTCAGCTTTGCTCCACTTGCTGGGGTTCAGGTGGGCAGTCATGTTGGTCTGAAGCAAGAATAAAATTTTGTTGGTCTTAAAGGTGCTACCGGACTCCAACTTTGTTCTGTTGCTGGGCTTCAGGCAGGATGTTCCTCTTTACTTTCGGGGGGATGGCAAAAGCACCACATAAACATTTATCGGTTTAGCTATTCACTTGTCAATTTATTTGTTTCAAAAGAAAAAGGAAACTATTAAAAGTGCAGAAGTTCTCCATTAATGAATAGAGAGTGGTTCTTAATGATTTCATGGTGGCCATTCACTGTTGTGCGCAGCTGACTTTTGCTTCAGACCTGTAGGACAGGTTATTTTAGAGATTAATCATGGAATAGATAATATTGTTTCACCACAATGAACTGTTCAGGTGGCTTCACTGCTCTGTTACGCATGTCTTTATCCCAAAATGATTCCTTCAAACTACTGTCTTCCTCTCAAACAATCTTTTATTATCCTCCATATGAAAAGAAATATATACAGTTGGGTTATATCAGGGTGGAGGAAAAAATTCTATAAATCATTTGCAGAAAAAAATTGTAGAGTTAAAAAAGTTGTGGCTCTAAAAAACTCCAAACCTGTAAATGTTGACGGCACACAAACACTTCAGCTGCAATCATACACACACAATAATGCACTTTCAATTCATTTCTAATGCACTTAACAACTGGATTTTACTGTATGAACTGACAAAAATCCAGTTGGAAAGTGCATTGAAAGTGGTTTGAAAGTGCATTATTTAGTCTGTGTGATTGCTGCCTTCAAGTGGTATTTGGGGTTGTCAGAGCAATCCAAAATGGTGTCCAATTATGAGAGGAGGTGAATGAGGGGAGTTGGGATAGAAGATGGGAAGAAAGGATTGGAAGAAAGAAATTTGGGAGACTGAAATAAGATAATAATTTATTGACCACCTACATCTTTGTTTCTCTCTCAGTCCCCCTTCCAGCTCCTGAGCTTCTACAAGAAGTGCTACTTCCACTTATAGATACCACCACATGTGAGGGTCTTTACAGCTACCTTCCAGGAACACGCCCAATTATTAAGGATGATATGATGTGTGCAGGATACATGGAAGGGATGAAGGATTCCTGCCAGGTAAAAGCAATACCCGAATGCCCCATGTGCATTGACACAATTTGAACCAATATGAGCCCTGTCCTCAACCCTCACAGACATGTAGAACTGGAGCACCTATGTATGTCAGAGATGTGATGATTGGGGCACAACTTAGTAACCTGTTTGTGTAAAGGAGCCATCATAGACCAAACACCCCAACTTTCATTATCACTTCAGACACAATGCTTATCAATGGGATCAGCTTGTCCACAGCTCTGCAAGTTTGCTTTATTATTATTAGGTTTATATCCCACATTGATCTCAGGGTCAATGGATGAGCAATTCACATGTATGTGTGACAAGCCCATAGATTTTCAAGGGACGGGGCATCTATCAGGAGCAAACTGGTGTCCAGGTAGAAGACCACTCATGTTTTGTCTTTCTGCATTTTTTCCAGCAGCACTGCTTTATGGTAGGTAGCTTCATGGCAACACTGCTGAAGTAAACCAGGTTTGCAGCAATTGGGTTGAAATAGTGAGCTTTTCCCCACACAGCTTACCGCGGAGCAAAGTCCCTCCTCACCGCGCAGCGTCTGCTCGGATTTCCCACCAACTGCTCTGCAGAAGCAGGAAGTGCCAGGCCTTTTGCATCGCAAATGTAAATCGCTAAAACCCAGTTTACATTAGCGACGCAAAAAAAACCTAGAGCATCAAAAAACCTAGAGCATCAAGTGACTTCACTTCCAGGTTTTTCTGGAAGTGATGTCAGCATGCCAGCACAATGCTGACATTTTCCTCAGCCCCACCCCCATTTTCTTCTTACTAGCATTTCAGAAGGATCCTCTTACAAGGATTTCAGAAGGAAAATTTACCTCCCCCATATTCATAGTAGGGACACAGTAATCTCAAAATGGTGGATGAACTCTTGCAAGAGGAAGAAATCTTGTGAGAGTTATGGAAGGGAATGTGGGGCTTGGAGAGAGAGGAGGGAGAGAGGGCAAGGATGCTATTTTATCTCAGGGGTACACAAATGTCAAGTCGGCAGATTCAATAATGAGTTGTTGTTGATACAAAGAAACTATTTTATTGATACTGATATGAGGCCTGAGCCAAGCATTGAAAAGACTAAAGAACATACTGTAGATACATTGCATATAAGGGATACTTCAAAGGAATTCCTAAGGGGGTGGATTATGCAGGGAACATTCACACATTGATGTTACCAATTCGTTCTCAGGCTTGCATGGCCTTGATTGTAGTGGGCTCCTGACTTCCTTCCATGAGCCAGGCCTGAGAAGGCACAGATAAGACTTTCACATATTTCCATTTCAAAGCAAAGCTACCCTCTGCAGGAAAGGAGGGGGTAGGGAGAGTATAAGCTAGCAGCATTTGCTTATACTTTGGTTCTACCCAGAATGCTCTTTGACTGAGCCAGAGTTATAGACAGACTTGACACACTGCGCCCCTTAAGCCGCTTCCACCGCCCCATTGGAATATTTTTGATGGAACCTCCTGATTAGATCTGGTGCTGAGATATTCTCCTCAGCCACCTATTCATTTTTGCTGGCTGGGAAATGCTTCCATTTCACTAGGTAGTACAAAATCCCTCTTGTGACTCTAGAGTCCAGGATTTCTTGGACCTCATGGTGACTCTGGTTTCCAATTAACACAGGCTGGGGGGGGGGGGGACTTCCGGAAAAAAAATGGTGTGGTGATACACAGAGCATTGCCGAGCTCCGGCGTGCACTGTGAACTTGAGAACTCCAGAGAGGTCCCTGCTCGCAGAGGCTTCTTAAGAAACGTCGATATAGGCGTTTTGAAGCTTGGGGGAGCTGGCTGAGGTTTTAGGGGGGAAGCGAAGGCGACCCTTCTACCTCTACCTTTCCCTCGCCTGGAGCTCTCTTTCGTTTCGGCACCTTAACCAGGCCTCCGGAGCAGGAGCCAGCGGGGCAACAGAAACTCCAAGGACCTTGCCCAAATTGAAGTTCAAGCGAAAAACAACTCTAAAAGTAAGAAATAACCCGACATACCGAAGCTTCCGTCTCGGACTGAGAGCCGCGAAAAGCAGGTGGGAGACGGCGCGCGGCGCAGCGGTGGTGTGGTGGTGCCCGAGTGGTTGGACAGCGGGGTCGATTAGCGGCGGCCGCGGCTGAACGGTCCCGGAGTAGCGGCGTGGAAGGAACTTGAGTCTCGGGCATTCGAGGCCCCAAGGATTGGCGGTGACGGCTGTGAAGAAGTAGGAAGAAGCGGTGGGACGACCGGTGTAGACCGCGTGGGCGGCGGTGGCGGAGACGGAGAGAGGATAGGAATTGAGACGGTGATCAGCTTGAGGAGAGAAGCCGGGACAAACCTGGCTGACGCTTGGCGGAGAGGGGAGAAGAATGGCAGAAAATGGCGGTGAGTGAGTGCTATGAATAAAAAAGACTTATGACTAGAAAGTTATCTGGAAGTGGCTGAATGATTGTTGAATAGAATTGATGGATTGAAGGCAAGAGAGGAGGAGTGGAAGGGAAAAGAAAGTAGTGAGAAAAAGAGAGAGAAAAAAGGAAAGAGAAGAGAGAAAATGGAGAAAAGAGGGGTTAAAGTTGGAATGCGGAAGTGAAGAGACGAAGGAAGCGGTTTGGCGGTGCTGGTAAAGGTTGGAAGAGTGAGTAATTAGGATTGATAAGTTTAACTAAGTTCTCCTTCCTTTTCTTTGGATTACAAATCTTGAGGCTTGAGACGTGGAAAGTAGAGCTAATTTAAGAGAGAGAGAGAGACGGTTCTTAGCAGCGGACTCTGCGGCTGGCTCTCTCTTGAAGAAAGGGGAACTTAAGAGACATAAGAGACAGAGTCTTTACGTAGAGCTCTCACTGGAACAAACTGTAAATTGTTAACCAGGGGGAAGGAGGAAGAAGAAGAAGCAAGAAGAAAGGAAGTAGAAGAAGAAGGGAGAAGAAAGAAGGCAGAAGACAGAAGATAGAAGAAAGAAGGAAAGTTTAAATTAACTGAACTTGAATGCAAAATTAATATTTGGTATTATTTGTATGAACTGTCATAAATGCAATGAATTTGGGATCAACTTGATGAGGCTAAATGAATTGTTGAACTGATGATGATGAAATATTAATGTGATGAAATATTGAGGTATTGATTATTGTTAAATTAATGTTGCTAAGCCAAAGTGCAACTGGTTGATTGTTTGCTTGTTTACTTGTTTTTTCCCTGGTTGGTTGCTTTATTGATACCCTAAAGATCCCAGAAAATATATGTATAGATACTGATATCAGTGGGGGTTATCAAAGTCTGGAAATATAATTGATATTGTGAATTAAATGGGCTAGATTGTGGCTAGTGGTATAAATAGAAGCAATAGAAGAACTTTGAGGACCTAATTTATACTGAAGTGGTAATAAGAGATATTAAAGTATGGGAGACAAAGAGAAAAAAGAGAGGCAGATTGAGACCAAAATTAAAAAATTAGGCCAGGGCACCTCACCGGGAGGTCCAAAACCTATGCCACCAACTGAAAACCAAGACGCTTTAGAGAAACTGCAGGCGATAATGGTGGCAGGCTTTAAGCAAAATCAGGAAGCCTTGGCGGAGATGAAATTGGAATTAATGGGAGAGATTAAAAAGACCAATGATAAAATGACAGATTTCCAAAAGCAACTTTTGGCAAACATGCAGCAAGTGCATGGCCTGGTAGCAAAAGTTGAAAGATTAGAAGACCAGAATAAAACCACTATGGTGACGGCACGAGAAAACAGAATTGGTCTGGCGGATTTGGAAGATAAAGTAGCAAGGCTGGAGATGGAGAAAGCGGCATATGTGCTACGGTTTCAAAATGTCCCGGAAGCAAGGGGAGAAATTTTAGAGGATAAAATCTTGGAAATATTAGATATAGAAGGAGAGAAACTGTTGGAAGGAGGAAAGAGTGAGATTGATTGGGTTAAAAGAGTATCTTCCTCCTACTCTAAAAAACATAACCTTCCGAGAGAAATTTTTGTAAAGTTTGCCAGAATTGCGACTTGTGAGAGGATTCAGAAAAAAGCAAGAGAAGAAGGCCTGATTTGGGAAGGCAAAGCTCTTAAAGCCCTGAAAGATGTGCCATGGGCAATTCGCCAAAAGAGACTAGGATATAAGAGGCTGACCAATTGGTTACTAAGGCATTCAATACAATTCAAGTGGTTGGTCCCAGAGGGAATTTTTTTCATTTACCAGGCTAAAAGATATAACATTACAACGCTAGAAAAACTGGAGGAGTTCTGGGATAACTTTGTAGCATCAAGTAGCCAGGGTTCAGACACAGGAGATCGAGAGGAGGAAGCAGACCGGTTTGGAAGAGATGAAGAATTTTCTCAAAAACCTAAAAGAGAAGGAGTTAGAACAAGACAACACGTTAAAAGAGATCAAAGATTCGCAGAAGATAATAGAACGCTGATAGGATGAATAACAAAACAGGATTGCAGATTATCTCAGTTAATGTAAACGGGCTAAATGAGCCTAAGAAGAGAAGGAAGACTTTTTTACAACTCCAAAAAGTCAAAGCGCAAATAACCTGTCTCCAAGAAACGCATATAAAGAAAAAGGACATCAAATTCTTGCAAAACAAAAAATTGGGACAGTTACATTACTCCTGTGATGAAGGGAAGAGAAGGGGAGTAGCTACATATGTCAGCTCATCTATAGACTCCAAATTGATTTTCAAAGATGAACTGGGAAGAATCTTAATAGTAGAAGTTATAATTAATAAAAGAAGGATCCTGGTGGTAAACATATATGCCCCAAATGATAAGCAAGAAAATTTTTATAGAAAATCTGAAAAGCTAAAGAAAAACTCATCACGTGGGGCCCTCCCCAAGACTTTCGATAGAATGGTGGAAGAATTCAACTTAGTCGATGTATGGAGAGCTAAAAATTTAAAAGCGGAAGACTTTACTTATTACTCTCAAGTACACAAATGCTGGTCTAGGATTGACATGTGTTGGGTGTCGATAGGTTTAATTCCGCAAATCAATCAAGTGAATATTTTACCAAAGACGTTTGCGGACCATAATCCAGTACAGATGACCCTACAACACCCCCCAAGGAATAATCGGTGGACTCTGAATCTTCAAATTTTAAAAGAAACAGCATTTTTGGAAAAAGCTAAAAAGGAAATAAAGGAATTTTTCCAACGGAATACAGAAGAAGATACAAGCTTTCAGAATATTTGGGACACCTTTAAAGCTTTTTTTAGGGGTTTGGCCATTAGTTATACAGCGAAGAGAAATAGAGAACGTATGAAGCGGTACAATGATCTGGTGAAAGAATTAAAAGAAAACGAGAAGCAACAAAAGATTAACAGCACTGAAGGGATAAAACTTAAAATCCAAGCTACGCAACATAGTATCAACTTATGGCTAACAGAAGAACTAGAAAGAAAATTGAAATGGTCCAAACAAAACTATTTTGAAAATGCAAATAAAACAAGTAGGTGGTTAGCGTATAAACTTAAAAAAGAGAAGGAGAAAAAGATCATAAAAGTACTTAAAAATCAAGAAGGGGAAGAGATCACCCAAGAAGACCAAATGGAGCAAATTGTTAAAAGCTTTTACGGGAAGCTTTATAAAAGACAGGAAATTGCAGAACAACGACAAGAAGAATACATAAAAAATGTTAATATGAAGCAACTAACGAAAGAACAGCAGGATTTACTAGAGGGCTCCATCACAATCCACGAGGTAACCGAGGCAATTAAACAACAGAAATCTAACAAAGTGCCCGGATTAGATGGCATACCGGTGGAAGTATATAAATCCTTTGAAGATCTCCTCTTACTTCCTTATAAGAAATTGTTAGAAAGAATTCAGGAATCGGCTCTACTCCCAACATCATGGAGAGAGGCATTGATATCACTAATACACAAAGAAGGAACGGATCCGGTAGAAATTAAGAACTATAGGCCAATTTCTCTTTTAAACGCAGACTACAAAATCTTTGCAACGATATTGAGCAATAAACTTAAGAAAGTCATCATAAATGTAATACAAGAAGATCAAACTGGATTCGTACCGGGAAGAATGATGCGGCAAAATTTAAGATATTTTCTGAATGTTTTGGAATATTATAAAGAACATCCCGGCAAACAATTTGCAGGTATTTCATTAGACGCGGAAAAAGCGTTTGATAATGTGAATTGGAAATTTATGAGTAAAGCATTGGAAGCTATCGGCTGTGGCAAGAATTTTAGAAAACTTATAGAGGCCATATATACCAAACAAAGTGCGAGAATTAATATAAATGGAAAGAACTCAGAATTTGTGGAAATAGAGCAGGGGACTAGGCAGGGTTGCCCCCTGTCTCCCCTTCTCTTTGTAATTGTAATAGAATTTTTGATTCAAAAGGTAAGGGATGATTCTGAAATTAGAGGTTTGAGGATAAAGAACGAAGAATTTAAAATTCAGGCGTTTGCGGATGATCTTCTGTTTTTTCTAGACGATCCCATCTTATCAATTGATAAATTAAAGACAAGGCTGCAACAATTTGGAGAAGCTTCTGGATTTAAAGTTAATATACAAAAAACCAAATTTTTAACTAAGAATATGAATAAAGAACAAATTAAACAACTGGAAAATAAATCTGGATTTAAACATGAAAAGAGAATTAGATATCTAGGAGTCCAGTTAACGAACGACGTGAAATCTCTCTTCCAAGATAATTATCAGAAGATTTGTAAAGAGATTGAAGCGGACTTGGAGAAGTGGAGAGACCTGCAAATCTCCCTTTTGGGGAAGATAGCTACAGTCAAAATGAATGTTCTCCCTAGAATTCTATTCTTATTCCAGATGATTCCAGTTGAAATACCCAAATCTTTCTTTCAAAAACTTAACAAAATGATTATGGTGTTTATCTGGCAAAATAAGAAGCCTAGAATTAAGTTAAAAGTTCTTCAAGAGAATAAGCTAAGAGGGGGTATGGCTTTACCGAATTGGTACCTATATTACAAGGCGTCGTGTTTGGCCTGGATCAGAGATTGGTTGTTGTTGGAAAATAAAAGATTACTAGTATTAGAGGGGGTAGGTTTGACCAAAGGCTGGCATGCAAATATTTGGTATCAAACCTCTCAAAAAAATAATGATTTTCAACGACATGAAATTCGAAAGGCACTTTATAAGATTTGGGTGGAAACTAAAAGAAAAACTTATAACTACACTCCTCTATGGGTATCACCAGTCGAGGCTGCTACTCACCCGAATCTGTATGATTGGAAAACCCCCCAAAATTATGCTGTACTGTTGGATACAGACAACAATTTAAGTTTGGAAACAAACACAATCTCGGACTGGTGGCTTAGATGCCAGGTTAAATCAATGTATCAATCTGATAAAGGTTTGGGTTTCTCTAGAGAAGTAGAGGCAAATGAATTGGATACCATGATACATGAGCCCCAAAACCTAATCTCTAAAATCTATAGCTGGCTACTAGGATATGAGATGCAAACGGAAATGGTTAAAGAAAGTTGGGTAAGATGGCTACAGGACTTTGGCTATGCAATAGATTTGGAAGAATGGGAAAAAATTTGGAAGTATAATATTAAAATGACCAAATCGACAGCGTTCAAAGAAAACCTGTACAAAATGATGTATAGATGGCATCTTACCCCCGCAAGGCTAGCTAAAATGAACCCAACTTATAATAATAAGTGTTGGAAATGTAAAAAAATTGAAGGGTCATTTTACCATATTTGGTGGAAGTGTGAACTTGCCAAGAAGTTTTGGGCGCAGATAAATATATGGATCCAAAAGGTCTTAAAGATAACGATTAGACATCTACCTGAATTGTATCTACTGAGTGTATGTAGAGAAAATCTAGGGCGAAAGGAAAAAAAATTGTTGATATATATGATCACAACTGCTAGAATTCTTTATGCGAAATATTGGAAATCCCCTCAGATCCCGAATAAGCAAGAATTTTTATTTAAGTTATTAGAATCTGCTGAAATGGATATTTTGACAATAAGATTGAGAGACGGGAACTGGCAAGAATGTATAAAAACTTGGGAACCTGTATATGTATGGGCAAAAAGTTTGGGATTCGAGATGAGACATTAGTATTTTTATGTTATATACTCTTAAGGCTCCTTTTATATGTGGTGGTGGGTGGTGGGTGGACACGGTGGATGGGGTGTTTGTATTTTCTTGTTTGTTGGATTGTTTGATTTCTTTAATAAACTTTAAAAAAAATTTAAAAAAAAAACACAGGCTGGGGGGCTGGTGCTCGAAGATGCCAGACCGAAGCTCCGGGGTCTTGACGAAGAAGGCTGCAATGAAATACAGGGTGTATTTTACTAAGTGCCTTTGGCAGCTCCAGTTCCACTGTCACCTGGTTTATGACCCTCTTGATTTTAAAGGGCCCTAGGAACTTGTAAGCCAGTTACTTAGAAGGCTGACTGAGTGGCAGATTCTTAGTAGATACGAATACTGAGTCTCCCACCTTGAAATCCCACACAGGAGCATGGGACTTGTCATATTGTTTCTTATACGTTTCCTTAGCTGCCTCTAGGTTCTCTTGGATAGTTTTCCAGCTCCCGCTCGGTCCCTGCCACCATTGTTCAAAGGCGGTGGGATCCGGTAATGGTTCCCCTCCTGGCAATAAGGGCATTGGTTTTTCCTTGTACCCATACACCGTGGAGAAGGGGGAGGCCTTGGTGGAACTGTGCACACTATTATTATACCCATATTCAGCGAACGGGAGCAGGTCAACCCAGTCGGACTGTCGGTGGTTAATAAAACAGCATAGGTATTGCTCTAGGACCCCGTTTACCCTCTCTGTCTGTCCATCCGTCTGGGGGTGGTAGGCAGAGCTCAAGCCTTGCTCGATCCCCACCAATTTACAGAACTCCCGCCAGAAGGTGGCAACGAACTGTGGCCTGCGGTCACTAATGACCTTGTCCGGTCATTAACCACGTGATTGAAGAATAGCGTAGCCAATTTCTTTGCTGTGGGCAATTGGGCACAGGGAATGAAAAGGGCTTGCTTGGAGAAGGTGTCTACCACCACTAGGATCACTGTCTTCCCATGGGAGGGGGGTAGCTCCACAATGAAATCCATAGACACCACCGACCAGGGGCATTTTGCCATTTCTAGGGGCTTGAGGAGTCCCGGGGTTTTCCCACCCCTTCTTTTGGCCATGATGCAAATGGGGCAGGAAGCTACGTACTCTGACATGTGCTTCTTTAGGGACGGCCACCAGAATTGTCTACTGATTAGTTGCAGGGTCTATATGTAGCCAAAGTACCCTGCCAGCTTATTGGAGTGACAGAACTGCAGTACTTCTGATCTTAAGCTTTTCGGGATGTACAGTTTTTCTCCTTTGTACCACAGCCCGTCTCTCCCCTTTTGTACTCTGTCGGGCCGATCCTCCCCTTCCCCCTCGGTCTCCTCGGCTAGTTTTTCTTTACTTAGCCCCTGTAGGTCCCTTTTCTTTTGTGATCGCGTAGTGACCATTGCCACTACCTGGGAGGGCGGAACTAAGGAGTCTACTACCTCTTCCCTCTGACTCTCGTGCTGCGGGAGTCGCGAGAGGGTGTCCGCTAAGAAGCTTTTCGCCCCCGCTATGTGCTGCAAGGTAAAGTCGAATTTGGAGAAGAATCCCGCCCACCTCATTTGCTTCTCACTCAGCTTTCATTTTCCCGTAAGAGCTTTGAGGTTTTTATGGTCAGTTCAGATTTCAAAAGGTACTTTGGCCCCCTCTAGCCAGGACCGCCAAGTTTTTAGGGCGAACATAACAGCAAAAGCCTCCTTGTCCCACACCGACCAATTTCTCTGCTCTCCCGAGAACTTCCGGGAGATATAGGCACATGGTTTCAACCTCCCCACCTCATCCCTTTGCATGAGAATGGCGCCGACGGCCACAGGACTGGTTCACTAGTGAACAGGCATTTTAGTTTGTCGAAGGCCGCTTGGCACTTCGGGGTCCAATTTAATCGGGCTCCCAGCCATTTAGCATCGGGCCCCTTCCCTTTTGTCTTTAGTAGCTCTGTTAAAGGGAGGGCGATCTGGGCGAACCCCTCTATGAAGGTCCTATAAAAATTTGCGAACCCGATTAAACCCGATTCAGATCTTCAGAGAGTTTATTGCCATGAGGTGCCATTTGGAACTTCCAGTGATCAGTATGAGAGAGTGAGAGTGATAACCTGCTCCCCCTGCATACCTGATGCCTTGTACCACTAACGAGTCACATGACACCAGGAAGGGGAAAAGGCTACTTGGGTCCCATTTGGACATTATTATTTAGGGGTGTACTCACTTTTGTTGCCAGCAGTTTAGACATTAATGACTGTGTGTTGCGTAATTTTGAGGGGACAGCACATTTACACTGTTGTACAAGCTGTAGACTCACTACTTTACATTGTAGCCAAGTGTCATTTCTTCAGTGTTGTCACATGAAAAGATATACTTAGATATTTACAAAATGTTAGGGGGTATACTCACTTCTGTGACATACTGTATAATTGTCTGTGCTTGGAGAAAATGACATGGGAGTGTCACAAGATGACGGCGCTTTGCACTTGAAGTCAGACCTCCTTGTTGTCAAGTCTCAAACCTTGAGAGCCAGTGGTTATACTTAGCATCAGGGCTTTCTGGGTAGCAGGAACTCCTTTGCATATTAGGCTACACCCCCCTGATGTAGCCAATCCTCCTGGAGCTTACAGTAGGCCCTGTACTAAGAGCCCTGTAAGCTCTTGGAGGATTGGCTACATCAGGGGTGTGTGGCCTAATATGTAAAGGAGTTCCTGCTACAAAAAAAGCCCTGCTTAGCATACTGGACAAGGACTTGGGAGACCTGGGTTCTTATACCTACAGCTGCCATATTGCTGCAGCTCAGGCAAATGAGAAAAAAAGATTGTTTTATTTTATGAATAGAAATTGCAGGCTCATGCCATTTCAGCTTACTTCAGGGCTCTGTAGGATTTCATCTTTCAATTTCCATTCATTTCCCCTATTTGAAACCAGTTCCCCCACTTTGTTATTGAAATCTGAAAGGGAAAAGGAGAGAACGTCTCTTTACTTTTTAAAATACTAATAGCAGAATATGAAAGTCAGTTTTGAAAAGCGAAACTGAGCAGATGTTAAAGGTTAACATCTCCCCCCCCCCACCCCATGCCAGTGGTAGCTCACAGAGTTATTGTAAAAAGAAGATGGAAGAGAGGAAATTGTACATACCAGTCTGAGTTCCTTCTAGCAGTTTTTTGTGAGATCCACCTTAAATGTATTGCAGTCCGCAGGGCTTACTTGCAAAGTAACTCCATATTACCATCTGCATCATCAACACAGGAATCACAAATCAGTTAACATAGAACCAATTAGTATTTTATTTTGAATGCTTCGTATGTTTTATCTGAGGTAAGTCACTCTGAGCCCTGTGTGCAGGGAAGGGCAGCCTAAAAGTCTAAAGAATAAATGCATATAGTATTTATAAAACATAGTATTTTGAACATTTAATACATCATGCACAGGTACACTCAAATTTGACACTGAACCTACCCAAAACCTCCTCTTTACTATTCTTCCCTTTGTCAGAACTTGAAGAACTTCAAACGAGACTCATTACTTTGTTGCAAAAGTATAAGACGTTTATTGAGAACTGTGTTCAGGGAAAGCACAAGATGACTCTGATAACGGGTTCAGCTATCCATACATTCTTTATGCAGTTGTAACAGAAACAATAAAACCATTTCTCACACTCTGGGAGACAGTTGTCTGTTCCCAGGGTCCCTTATCTCCATGGAGGAGGAAGGAGCCCTGCTGTGGTGCTCTGGCAGGCCAGCTTCAAAGGACACCTGCAGATGTTTTCCAGAGGCTGTCACCCTTCAGTGGTTACAGTTTGTTTGAAATGCAAAGCATTTGGTTAGTGGGCCTAACTACAAGGACATATGATTAGTAGGCAGTTACAATATGGAGTCGGTTAGGCTAAGCTCAGCATACATAACAGATACAAGTTCTGACACCCTTTCCCTCCTGTCTTTGTGGCTCATCTATGAGAGAACAGCAGCACACTTATACATCCCAGCTTATAGAGAACTAATCCTTTAGTGGACCCTTCTACACATTATGTTAGAAGGAAAAGCTTCCTTAATGGTATCTTCCTCCTTCTTCATTATACTAACACCCCAGAGAGAAAGGAGTCTTCCATTATAAGAAGCTATTTTCTATGGCTGAAAGATTCCTCTGGTGAATAAACAATTCCTTGGCATTTATACAAGCATCTTGAGTTCTTGGGTTGAATCTTATCAACGTTTCCACTTGACCTTGACAAATTCCCTTGCTCCCTGTAACCCATGCCCTGTGTGGCTTTTGTCCATCGTTCTCATCACCACCTCATCTTCTTTGTTTGCTAGTAAGATCTAATCTACAGTCTATATAGAGCTGCTGTTGTTTATAGCACTACAGGAGGGGGGACAGCAGAACAGAGTATAACCTTTTATTACTTTTCCTTCACAGGGGGACTCTGGAGGACCACTTCTTTGCCCTTGGGATGGGAACTGGCTTCTGGCTGGTGTGGTGAGCTGGGGGGCTGCTTGTGCTGCCCCTAGACGCCCTGGTGTCTACACTCGTGTTGCTGCTTATGACCAGTGGATCTTGAGTCATGCCCCAGAAGTGGCTATCAATTTAATTTCAACAAATGAAGCTGGGATCATTCCACCACATGGGACTGGGATCACCGGAACAAATGGGTCCTCCAGCAGTAGTCCTTGGTTCCTGGTGTTCCTATTGCATTTTTTAAGCATAAGCACTGTGCTCAGTGCTGTATAAACAAGAGAGAATATCTGGATGGTTTTCACTGGCTCATTTCCTTTCTTTTCCTTTTATTATGAGATAAAATACAAAACAGTGAACAAAAGAACTAGCTCTATTGAGAGTGGCTTCTATCAGAGTTGCATGGAAAAGTATTGTTAGTGGCATTTCCTGGATGCTCCCATCCATTCGAAGCAAACGTGGACTGCAGTTTGGTGGATTTTTCAGAATTTACCTTGTTTGTACTAGTCAAAGATAGCATAAACAGAGGGTTGGATCCAACCATATTTTTTTGCTGAAAATGGAAGGGGCCCCTTTTATTCAGCAAAAAAGCTATGCTGATGATCATGAAACCTGCATTGTCAAAAGCTGTTTGGGATGGGATCTGGGCAAGAGTAAGTGAAATAGCTGAAGCCTCCAGGTGCGGCCAAGAGATCTCCTGAAATTATAACTGATCTCCAGAGGTCACCACATCATCTCCAGATTTCAACTCAGGGAGCTTTAACTTTGTCCATCTATCTCCCTGGTTTCCTATTAGATGCCACTGCATTATATTTAACTGCTGCCCATTTTACCCCAGGAGCTGGGTCATCAGGGTACATAACTGCTGCCCTGGATCCACTGGTTGCCCTCCCACCGGAGCCGCATCCACCTTTGCTACAGATTCTGTTTCCTTATCAGTCTCTGTATTTCATATTTTTAATAACATATCCTTTATTGGAATATTTGGTTTTACAACAGTGCTAAAGGTAAGGAATGGACTGAGTAATAGGCCAATGAAGCCATACAGAATCCTAATGGTTTACATATTATTTTCAAAAAAAGAACAATAATTTTTTTTGACAGACAGTAACACTATGATAACTTGGTGGATTCTCCCAATGCCACCAAGGATAAAACTGGGTCCATGTTATGTAACATCTCCTCCAAATGGTCCATTAATCAGCACTTCTCACTAATAGCTTTTCTAACCTTGTTGCCTGTTTGAGTCTCGAGAGCAGAGCCACTGCCCCCATGTGTCAGAACTTGTAACTTTCCTATGTGCTGAGCTTAATGATATTAGGCTAACTGACTCCATATTGCAAATGTCTGCTAATCCCATGTATTTACTGGAATGCCTACTAACCAAATGCTTTGCATGTTAAACAAACTGTGACCACTGAAGGACGACTGATAGTCTCTGGGAAGCCTCTGCAGGTGTCCTTTGGAGTTAGCCTGCAAAAGCGAAACAGCAGGGTTTCTTCCTCCCCTCTGCGAGATAAGGCGGCCTGGAAACAGACAACTGTCACCCTAAGTGTGAGAAATGGTTTTATTGTTTCTGTTACAAACTGCATAAGTCAGAGCCGATAGCTGTACCGGTTATCAGAGTCAACCTGCCTCTTTCCTGAACACTGTTCTCAAATAAACGTTCTACCTTTTGAAACAAAGTAATGCGTTTCTTTTGAAGTTCTCCAGTTCTGACATTTTGACTCTGATCTCTTTGGAGCTTATCCGAACTGGCAACTTAGCTGAATGGCAGCAAAGGCTCCAGATAACGGAGAGCCCCACACCCCACCAAAGGAGCAGCCGGTCGACCCGGGAGTGACGGTGGTGAGGCGCAAGGTGAAGGACCCAATGCACTTCTCTACGCTCATCTACACGCCGAAGAGCTACTCCCTGCGCAACTCGACAGTGCTCATGGACCAAGCCGCGGAACGCTACACGGCGTTGCTGATGGGCACCGGAGCAGAAACCGGGGCGGCTCCCACCGCACCAGACCACGAGAGAGAGGAACTCCCGTTCCCGGGGGGAGACGAGGATGCCCGCATGTTACGGGATGAGATGTTCCTGTGGGTGAGAGAAATCCATGATGAGGTCCAGGCCAGCCACACGCAACTCGCTGGGGAGATGCGCAGGCAGCTGGACGCCATCCGGGAGCAGATCCAGGCGCTACAGGGGGCCGGCGCCCCTGGAGGGGGGCACCAGTCGGACCACCCGAGGGAGCACTGGGGCAATCAGCAGCGCCGCCCGGGGGGGTGCCCGACGAGCCAGCGGCACCGCCCGGTGGAGGAGACGGACCGGCTGGCCCGCCGCCGGGACCCCCAGACGGGCAACTGGCGGGCCCGCCGCCGGGGCCAGCCCCGCTCCCGGCGGCCCCTTCAGGGGGCCCGCGGGGCCAGCCGCCCCGGGGCCGTGGGAAGCAGGCCGGGGCCGAGAGCTACGGATCACCTTCGACGGGGACCCGGAGGAGGTGGAATACTTCACAATTCAGTGCAGCAGCTTCATGACCCACTGGGGCGCGAGCTTCCTGTCTGAGGCGAGTCGGGTGGACTACCTCGCCGCCCAACTGAAAGGGCCTGCACGAAAATGGTACGTCGGCCTGTACGCTGGGAGGAAGCCAGAACTGGCGACCGTGGCGGGGTTCCTCCAAGTAATGCTGCGGCAGTATGGCGACCCATTACAAGAAGTGAAGGCGATAGAGGCTCTCCAGAGCATTGATCAAGGAACCCGCACCGTCAGGGAGTACGTGTCAGAACTTAAGAACTTCAAACGGATCCCATACTTGGTTACAAAGCTAGGATTTTATTGAAGAGAACTAAGCACTGGAAGAGGCAAGATAACAGTGATGGCGAGAGCCAGCACCAGCACAATTTTATACACGTAAAACAAACATCTCACAAAGCCACAATTCACCCCGTTACAGGCACATCTGTCTTCTCACCATCACTATCAGTAGAGAGGATGCCTCCCTACTTCGAAGGCCATGCTGTTTGGCTTCAAAGGGTCCCAGTGTGAGAATGTACAGAGACACAACATAACTCATTCTACAACCCCAAATATTTTGGATACCAGTGGGGCAAGGTTAATTACTACTCAAGCCTTTTGGGTCAAGCAAGGGTTACAACATGGAGTCAGTTTGGTTCAGTAACAAAGCAGTTCTAAGTCATAGTAAAAATACATTGCAGCCTTGGTCACATTATAGGGAACCAGCAGTAAAGATACAAGTTCTGACATACTGCCCCCCCTAAGCGCCCCCTCCCGCGGGGCCCGCCTTGGGCTTGTGTGGGTAAAGTAGGTGAAACTTTTTCAGCAGTTGCGGAGCGGCTACATTCTGAGATTCGACCCACTCGTCACAGCTCGGGGGGAAGTGTTTCCACCTGATCAAATAATACAGTTTCCCCCGTTTGACTCTGGATCCAGGATCTCCTGGACCTCATGGTGACTCTGACCCCTCACTGTCGTCGGAGGGGGCGGTGGGGCCCTGGGATGGAAGGACGTAGCACCAGGGTCTTTCCGAAGCAAGCTGCAATGAAAAACAGGATGGATCTTACTTAGAGATTTGGGCAGTTCGAGTTCCACGGTCACTTTGTTTATTACCCTTTTTATTTTAAATGGGCCCAGGAACTTCAGTGCGAGTTTGCGACAGGGCTGGGGAAGGGGAAGGTTTTTTGTGGACAGAAAAACTGTATCCCCCACCTTCAAGTCCCACTCTTGGGAGTGCTTTTTGTCGAATTGCTTTTTGTAGGCTTTTTTCGCTTCCTCCAGGTTTTCCTGAATACCCTTCCAGCCTTCACGGAGGCCCTCCCACCATTGTTGACAGGAAGTGGGTTCGGCCGGGCTGGCGGGGAGGGCGAGAGTGGGAAACGGTTTGCCCTCGTAACCATTGATAATTTGAAAAGGGGAGGTTTTGGTTGAGGTATGGAGGCTGTTGTTGTAGCCATATTCTGCAAAAGGGAGGAGGTCCACCCAGTTGGACTGTTGGAAGTTAATGAAGCAGCGGAGGTACTGTTCCAGAAGACCGTTAACCCTCTCCGTCTGTCCGTCCGACTGGGGGTGGTAGGCAGAGCTTAGCCCCTGCTCGATGCCAGCCAGTTTGCAGAACTCCCGCCAGAAGTTGGCAACGAACTGCGTCCCGCGGTCACTAATGACCTTGTCCGGGAATGAGTGTAGGCGTACAATGTGGGTGAAAAAGAGCTGGGCGAGTTTTTTGGCCGTGGGTAGTTTTTTGCATGGGATGAAATGGGCTTGCTTAGAAAATGTGTCGACTACAACCAGGATGACTGTTTTGCCTTGTGAGGGTGGGAGTTCGACAATGAAATCCATGGAGACTACCGACCAAGGTCTGGTGGCTGTAGGGAGTGGAACCAGGTGGCCTGGGGGTTTACCCCCCCTTCTTTTTGCCATGAGGCAGGTGGGGCATGAAAGAACAAATTCAGAGACATCTTTCTTAATTTTTGGCCACCAGAACTGGCGGGTGAGTAAATTGAGGGTTTTGACATAGCCAAAGTGGCCGGCCAGGCGACTTGAGTGACAGCGCTCCAAGACCTCTTTTCTGAGGGGGTCGGGCACATAGATTTTTTCATTGTGCAGCCAGAGCCCGTTTTCGGCTTTAACCAAGTTGGGTGGGCGGTCGGTTTCTTGGTTGTATTCTGCGAGGAATCTAGGCAGCAGATCTGAATCTGGAGGGCTGGTCTGCCTGCCTGAGCGGGTAGTGACCCCCCCCGAGATGGCTGAGGGGGAAATTAATGAATCCACTACCTCCTCTCGGAGACTGTCGTGTTGTGGCATGCGAGAGAGGGCGTCTGCTAAAAAGTTCTTTGAGCCCGGGATGTGTTTCAGCACAAAGTCAAATTTAGCAAAGAAACCTGCCCACCGGATTTGTTTTGCAGTCATTTTGCGGCGCCCGGTGAGGGCTTCAAGGTTTTTATGATCGGTCCAGATTTCAAAGGGCACTCTCGCTCCTTCGAGCCAGGAGCGCCAAGTTTTCAGGGCAAACATGACTGCAAACGCCTCCTTGTCCCAGACTGACCAATTTCTTTGTTCGTTGGAAAATTTCCTTGAGATATAGGCACATGGACGGAGCACCCCATTTTCCCCCCTCTGCATTAGTATGGCTCCCACTGCGGCGTCGGAGGCGTCGCATTGGACCACGAAGGGTTTCCGCTCGTCAGGATGAGCCAACACGGGTTCGGAGGTGAAGAGGCGTTTTAGTTCATTGAAAGCTTTTTGGCATTCAGGCGTCCACGTTAGGCGTGCGCCCGGTTTTTTCGCCTCTTCACCCTTCCCTTTGGTTTTGAGAAGTTCTGTGAGGGGGAGCATGACGGTGGCAAACCCCTTAATGAAATCGCGGTAAAAGTTAGCGAACCCGATAAAACTTTGTAACTGCTTGCGGGTTCGAGGGGGCTCCCAGTCTAGTACCGCTTGGACCTTTGCGGGGTCCATGGCCAATCCCTCCCCCGACACCCGGAAATCCAAATAGTCCAATTCGGTCTTGTGGAACTCGCATTTTGACAATTTAGCGTACAGTTTGTGTTTGCAAAGGGTGCGTAACACTTTTCGGACCAGGGGCACATGAGACTTTAGATCTTGCGAATAGATAATGATGTCATCAAGGTACACCACCACCCCCTTGAACAGGAATTCCCGTAGCACTTCATTGATAAAGTTCATGAAAACACCAGGGGCTCCCTGCAGTCCGAAGGGCATGACTAGGTACTCAAATTGTCCCAGGGGGGTGTTGAATGCCGTCTTCCACTCATCCCCCTCTTTGATGCGGACGCGGAAGTACGCGTCTCGGAGATCAAGCTTAGTAAATACTTTGCCCTTTGCTACAGTGTTCAACAAATCCTTTATCAACGGGATCGGGTAGGCGTTGGACATGGAAATCCCGTTTATAGCACGAAAATCTGTGCAAAGCCTAAGAGACCCGTCCTTCTTCTTTCGGAAGAGAACGGGGGCGGCATGGGGGGCAGTGGCCGGCCGTATGAAGCCGCGCTTAAGGTTCTTGTCCAAAAACTTTCGGAGTTCAGCTTTCTCCGCCCAACCCATGGAGTACAGTTTCGCCTTGGGAAGCTGTTGCCCTGGGATCAGCTCGATGGCACAGTCCGTAGGGCGGTGGGGCGGTAGCTCGTCCGCTTCCTTCTCGCTAAACGCTAATCTTAGGTCTTGGTATTCCTTGGGGATCGAGGCGACTTCCTCGAGAGTGAGGCAAGCCCGCATGTTTTGGGGAGGAGCGTGCGGCCCCCATTCGGGGCGCCAGTGGTGATGCTCACACCTCCAATCCGGGAACCGGACGATCTGTTCCTCCCACCTTATGTCTGGTTGGTGGCGGGCGAGCCAAGACGAGCCCATCACCACGTCAAAAGAGCAAGAGGGGGCAATTACAAAAGTTTCAATCCCCCAATGCTCCTCGGTTCCCACCGGGACTGCCTGAGTCTCTAACGCACATGGTTCCCCTCTCATGGGCCCCCCGTCCATCTGCTGGAACTGCATCGGCTGTGGTAGGGGGGAAGTGGCTAATCCCAACGCCTCAACTAGGCGGGGGGTGATCAGTTCCCTGTTACACCCGGAGTCGATCAGCGCTCGGGCGTGCATGAATCTCTTTAGGTTAGGGTTGAGGAGGGTAACGGCCATAAAAAGTAAACCCCCTGTTGCTCTCACCGTGAGGAGTGCCGGCTGTTGCTGGACCTGCTTTGCGGCACCCATTAAAGCAGGTCGCTGTCGTTTCCCGCCGACTCGGTGTCGTCCGATTCTTCGGTCGATTCTTCCACGGTAGCCAATTCGGTGGTAAAATCCTCGTCAGTCGCCAGGGAAGTGGCGACAGAGCCCCGGCTGGGCTCCTTCGAGCGGCCGCTCTTTTTCTTCTTCGGCCCCGGGGTAGTTGTCTTCGCCGTGGGTGGGGCGGCACCCACTTTCACTGGGCAGTTGGCAGCGAGATGATTTGGGTCTCCGCATTTGAAGCACTTGCGAGCAGGAGACGGGGTGGAGGTCGCTGGTGTCTTCCTCCCTTCGGATTTAGTCGGTGTGAGTTTCGCCGCCTTCTTTGCCAGCTGCTGCCGTCGCATCCCCACATGTTGGAGGTTGGTCTCCACCTCTCCGGCCAGCTGGATCCATCCGACCAACGTGTCGGGTCTCCCCTGACTGTAACAGCGATCGAGGATTGTCGGGTTCAGACCATTGATGAACGCGGTATATTTCATGACCTCGTTCCATCCCCTTGCCGCCGCGCAGTACCCCAGGAACTCGGTGGCATACTCGCGGGTGGAGCGGTTGCCTTGCTCTATGCACTGAAGGGCGGCGACAGCCTTCTCCTCCCGTAGGGGATCGCCATACTGGCGGAGCATCGCGTGCAGGAACCCCGCCACCGTAGCTAGTTCGGGTTTTCTTCCCATAAAAAGCCCGACGTACCACTTGCGGGCCGTGCCTCTCAGTCGGGACGCGATGTGGTACACTCGGCTGGCTTCGGTCGGGTAATCCGCACCCCAGTGGGTGAAGAACGTGTCGCACTGAATGGTGAAGTACTCCACGTCCTCCGGATTCCCATCGAAAGTAATCTTCAATTCTCTTCCTCGACCCTCGGCCCCACCCGGGGCTCGCGGCGGCCCCGGCGGCGGCGCGGGGCCCGGTAGAGCCGGCAGGATCGGGGCGGGTGGCGCCGGGGCCCCTGGAGCGGGCAGGGCCGGCAGCGCCGGGGCAGCCGGGGCCAGCGGGGCTGGTGGTGCCGGAGCAGGTGGAGCCGGCGGCGCCGGGGCGGCCGGAGCTTGCGGCGCTGGGGCGGCCGGAGCTGGTGGGGCCGGGGCGGCCGGAGCTTGCGGCGCTGGGGCCGGCGGAGCCGGCGGGGCTACGGGCGGTTGCCCCAGCGGTAGCCCTCCTATCGGGACTCCCAGGACCGCAGCTTGCAAGGTGCGGAGCTGGTCGTAGATCGCGCCCAGGTTCTGCTGCAACTCCTCGGCCATCGTCACGCGGGATCGATGCACGTCGTCGTGTATCTCCCGGACCCAGTCGAATAAGTCGTTGCGAAGGGTCCGGATCTGGTCGTCTCCCCCTCGGGGCGCCGGACCCTCCTCTTGGTCGCCGTCGCCGTCTCCGGCTCCCCCTTCGCCCAGCATGCTTCGGTACCGCTGCTCCGCGGCGTCGATTGCTGCCGTGGACTTCCGCGGGCTCCAGGTTCGCGGGGCTGGGAACGCGGCGTCGACCGAGAAAGGCGCTGGGACCTTAATCTTGCGCCGGACTCCCGTCACATTAGGGTCGAGCAGCGGGTCCTCTGTTGGGGTGGTGGGCTCTCCGTCGTCTGGCACTTTTGCCGCCATCGGGCCAAGCCTCCAGTACAGATAAGCCACTAACAATGGGATCACTGTTATAATGTCAGAACTTAAGAACTTCAAACGGATCCCATACTTGGTTACAAAGCTAGGATTTTATTGAAGAGAACTAAGCACTGGAAGAGGCAAGATAACAGTGATGGCGAGAGCCAGCACCAGCACAATTTTATACACGTAAAACAAACATCTCACAAAGCCACAATTCACCCCGTTACAGGCACATCTGTCTTCTCACCATCACTATCAGTAGAGAGGATGCCTCCCTACTTCGAAGGCCATGCTGTTTGGCTTCAAAGGGTCCCAGTGTGAGAATGTACAGAGACACAACATAACTCATTCTACAACCCCAAATATTTTGGATACCAGTGGGGCAAGGTTAATTACTACTCAAGCCTTTTGGGTCAAGCAAGGGTTACAACATGGAGTCAGTTTGGTTCAGTAACAAAGCAGTTCTAAGTCATAGTAAAAATACATTGCAGCCTTGGTCACATTATAGGGAACCAGCAGTAAAGATACAAGTTCTGACAGTACGCCACCGAATTCATGACTCACTGCTCCCGGGTGCAAGGGTGGAGCGAGCTGATGAAGTACTCCGCATTCAAGAATGGGCTGAACGCTAATATTCTGGACCGATGCTACCACCAAGGGAGGCCTGATACGCTAGTGGGCTGGATCCAGTTGGCAGGTGAAGTGGAGACGAACCTACAACACGTAGGCCTCCGTCGCCAGCAACAGCAGGTGAAGAAGGGGACGAAGCCAAGCCAATCCCCCACCAGGGTCGAAGGGAAGAAAGCCCCGATGCCCTCCAAGCAGCCAGGCCTGGTGGGGACCAGGAGATGCTTCAGATGCAGAGACTCGGGGCACCTAGCAGCAAACTGTCCGGAGAAATCCCGGATCGCCACCCCGCCGCCCAAGCCCATGGCTACGGCCCCAAAGAAAGCCGGAGGAAGAGCCAAAGAGCCCAGTCGGGGCGCCGTCACCACATCCATGGCGATTGATGAGGATATTATAACTATCGCGGAATCAAGTGAAGAATCCTGGGATCCCGAGCTGGCGGGAAACGACAGCGACCTGCTCTGATGGGTGCCGCGAGGCAGGTCAAAGAAGCGACGGCACCAATGACGGTGAGAGTAACCAGGGAACTTTTGTTTATGGCCGTGACTTTACTAAACCCCAAATTAAAACGATTCATGCACGTCCGAGCCCTAATTGACTCGGGCTGCACCAGAGACATCATCACCCCCCGCCTAGTAGAGGCGCTAGGGTTAACCAAGTCCCCGCTACCCCACCCAATACAGTTTGAGCAAATGGACGGGTCGGTAATGAAGGGGGAGCCATGCACGGAAGAGACGCAAGCCGTGCCGGTGGGGACGAAGGAACACTGGGGGATAGAAATATTCGTAGTGGCCCCCTCCTCCTCCTTCGACGTGGTGGTGGGAGCGGGGTGGCTGGCGCGGCACCAACCAGATATACAATGGGAAGCGCAAGTTGTGAACTTCCCGGACTGGAGGTGTGAGCACCATCACTGGAGGGGGGAATGGGGCCCCAACCCCCCACCCCAGAACGAAAGACTGTGTTTAACGATAGAAGAGGTCAAATTAATCCCCAAGGAGTACCGGGACTTGAGGCGGGCGTTTAGCAAGGAGGAGGCGAATGAACTGCCGCCCCACCGCCCCACTGACTGTGCGATTGAGCTCATCCCCGGGCAGGAGCTACCGAAGGCCAAACTGTACTCCATGGAGTGGGCCAAAAAGGAGGAGTTGAGGAAATTCATAGACAAAAACTTAAAACGGGGTTTCATCCGCCCCGCGACTGCACCCCATGCGGCCCCGGTCCTCTTCCGAAAGAAGGACGGAAGTCTGAGACTTTGCACAGATTTTCGCAGGATAAACGGGATTTCCATGTCCAACGCCTACCTGATCCCACTCATAAAAGATTTACTAAGCACGGTGGCGGAGGGCAAAGTATTCACGAAACTAGACCTCCGGGACGCATACTTTCGGGTGCGAATTAAAGAGGGGGATGAGTGGAAAATGGCGTTCAACACCCCGATGGGGCAGTTCGAGTATCTGGTGATGTCGTTCGGGCTGCAGGGGGCACCGGGGGTGTTTATGAACTTTATAAATGAAGTACTAAGAGAGTACCTGTATAAGGGGGTGGTGGTGTACCTGGATGACATCATTATTTACTCAAAAGACTTAGAATCACATGTGCCAGTGGTCCGGAAGGTTCTGACCACCCTATACCAGAACAAACTGTATGCGAAATTGACCAAGTGCAAGTTCCACCAGACGGAACTAGATTACTTGGGGTTTCGGGTGTCCGGGGAAGGGCTGGCGATGGACCCCGCCAAAATCCAGGCCGTACTAGATTGGGAAGCACCTCGAACCCGACGGCAGCTACAATCTTTCTTGGGGTTCGCAAATTTCTATAGGGGGTTCATAAAGGGGTTCGCCAGGGTGATGCTGCCACTCACCGAACTGCTCAAAACCAAGGGGAAGGGGGGAAAAGTGAAAAAACCCGGAGCGCGCTTGGACTGGTCACCTAAATGCCAAGAGGCATTTGACAAGTTAAAAAGACTGTTTACTAGCGAACCAGTGCTAGCCCACCCCAATGAACTTAAGCCGTTCGTGGTGCAATGCGACGCCTCCGACGTCGCCGTGGGGGCAATATTAATGCAAAAAGATGACGAGGGGGGATTGAGGCCCTGCGCGTATATCTCCCGCAAATTCTCGAACGAGCAGAGAAATTAGTCAGTGTGGGACAAGGAAGCGTTCGCCGTAACGTACGCCCTCAAAGCATGGCGATCGTGGCTGGAGGGAGCGCGGGTCCCGTTCGAGATCTGGACAGACCACAAAAACCTAGAGGCGCTGACAGGGCGGTGCAAACTAACAGCCAAGCAAATCCGGTGGGCAGCGTTCTTCTCCAAATTCGATTTCGTGCTGAAGCACATCCCCGGAACTAAGAACTTTTTAGCAGACGCCCTCTCCCACATGCCCCAGTAGTAGACTCGCTCATTCCCCCCTCTCAAGTCGCCGGGGGGGGTCACCACCCGGTCAGGGAAGAAAACTGGCCCCCCTGAGACAAAGGAAAAGCAGCGACTAGAGGCTGAATCAGAGAAGGAAGGGGAGGAGAGGCCGGAAGGCGTGGAAAAGGGGGAGGGAGGACTGTGGTACTACAATGGAAAAATCTATGTGCCAAAATGCCTAAGGGGGGAGATTTTGACGCGGTGCCACTCCAGCCGATTGGTGGGGCACTTCGGGTATGTGAAAACCGTGCACTTAGTGGCACGTTAATTTTGGTGGCCGCAAATGAAGAAAGACATTTCAGAATTTGTATGCTCCTGCCCCACTTGTATCATGGCAAAGCGACGGGGGGGAAGCCACCCGGATTATTGCAGCCGCTACCCACCGCCGCAAGGCCATGGGCCGTGGTCTCAATGGACTTTATAGTGGAGCTGCCACCCTCGCAAGGGAAAACTGTGATCCTGGTAGTGGTGGACACTTTTTTGAAACAAGCCCACTTCATCCCATGCAAAAAATTGCCCACGGCCAGGAAGCTGGCCCATTTGTTCTTCCACCACGTGGTCTGCCTCCACTCGTTCCCCGATAAAGTAATTAGTGACCGCGGGCCACAGTTCGTTGCCAATTTCTGGCGGGAGTTTTGTAAAATCACAGGCATGGAGCAGGGACTCAGCTCCGCCTACCACCCCCAGACCGACGGACAGACAGAGAGGGTGAACGGGCTGCTAGAGCAGTACCTCAGGTGCTATGTCAACTACCAACAGACCAACTGGGTGGAGCTGCTGCCCTTTGCGGAATATGGATACAACAACAGCCTACACAGCTCCACCAAAGCACCCCCTTTCCAAATCGTTAACGGTTACGAAGGGAAACCCTTTCCCCTGCTACCAGCACCTGCGGGAGCACCAGGGCCAACCTCGTGCCAGCAATGGTGGGAGGGGATCAGAGAGGGATGGAAGGTCATACAGGAAAACTTGGAGAGTGCGAAAGATGAATATAAGAAACACTTTGATCGAAAACACTCTCCCCAATGGACTTTTAAGGAAGGGGAGAGGGTATTCCTATCAACTAAGAACCTTCCCATCTCCCAGACCTGTCGGAAACTGGCTTACAAGTACTTGGGTCTTTTCAGGATAAAAAGGGTGATCAACGAAGTCACCGTGGAATTAGAACTGCCTAAAATGCTTAGTAAGATCCACCCTGTTTTTCATTGCAGCCTTCTTCACAAGGATCCTGGAGCTACATCCTGGCACCCTTGCCCTCCAGAGCCACCACTTATTCGAGTGAGGGGCCAGAGCCACCATGAGGTGCAGGAAATCCTGGACTCCAGGATCCAGCGGGGAGTACTGCACTACCTCATCAGGTGGAAGTACTTTCCCCCTAGCTGCGATGAGTGGGTTAAAGCCAGTGACGTGTCCGCTCCGCAACTGCTTAAGAAATTCCACCTACTGTACCCAAACAAGCCCAGAGCGAAAGCTTAGGGGGGGCAGTATGTCAGAACTTGTAACTTTCCTATATGCTGGGCTTAATGATATTAGCCTAACTGACTCCATATTGCAAATGTCTTCTAATCCCGTGTATTTACTGGAATGCCTACTAACCAAATGCTTTGCATTTCAAACAAACTGTGACCACTGAAGGACGACTGATAGTCTCTGGGAAGCCTCTGCAGGTGTCCTTTGAAGCTAGCCTGCAAGAGCGAAACAGCAGGGTTCCTTCCTCCCCTCTGGGAGATAAGGCGACCTGGGAACAGACAACTGTCTCCCTAAGTGTGAGAAATGGTTTTATTGTTTCTGTTACAAACTGCATAAGTCAGAGCCAATAGCTGTACCGGTTATCAGAGTCAACCTGCCTCTTTCCTGAACACTGTTCTCAAATAAACGTTCTACCTTTTGAAACAAAGTAATGCGTTTCTTTTGAAGTTCTCCAGTTCTGACACCATGTAGGGTCCCCATGTAGTCCACCTTCAACTCCAGCATAGCAGGCAAAAAAATTATTAATACAGAGAAGGCAAAGAGACATCCAATGCAAGGAATTAATCAGGCAAAGAGAAATGAGTACTTTTGGAGATCTGCAAGTGGCAAGAAAAACAAAATCAAACAAATCCAAACTTCAAAGGTTAGGAGGGTTTCCTGCTGGAAAAGACACACACAAACAAACAAACAAACCACCTTTCTCTCCTGCTTGGCTTTATCAGAGAGAGAATCAGCCTTGACTCACTGCCCCCCTCCCTTTATCCAGTTCAGCTGTTAATTAAAATAACTCAGCCGCTCTGTTCCTGCAGACTTGAAAATCAGTGCTCTCTTTTTAATCAGTGTTGCTATTTTGGGTCTGAGCTGATTTCTTCTTGACTGATTTAGCATAATACTTCCTGTTGCTCTATGCTCCTGCTAGCTGTTACACACTTCTCCACCATGCTGTTTCCTCTTTCAGAAAATTTCTGCTTTTCAAATTTTATTTTATACCAGGGAGATCTGTCACCTGATTGGTCTTATTCTATTGCCATTGGAGGTAATAGTGTCAGTTTTTTTTAAAAAAGCAACATCTATTGCTGCTAGAATTAATTTTACTGGGAATCTTTTCACCTTCTGTGCGATTTACCACTTACACTGTCTCTTTAAGTGCAGTTTTAACCTTACAGAAGCCCACACATGAACTGATGAGGTGGAGAATATGAACGCCCATGCCATGCAATGAAGCATACAGTCACTTAACTGAAATACTTAAACACTTCTTGTTCCTCAGCTCCTGCCTAGCAAGGTTCCAAGATGACTACCAATACATTAAAAAGTTTCTGTGAAAACACAGCTAGATTGCCCAATGGAACTTCCTGCAACAGAGTATGTGCACCTTGGAATACCATTTGCTGAAGTCAAGTACCTTCACTTGTAGGTCTTTTCAGGCATCTGGTTGACTTTTGTGGGAAACAGAATGCTGGACACAAAAAACCATGAGTCCCGTAGAATAATATAACAGCCATAAAAGAGATTGCTACTACAGGAAACAGCTTCAAGATAGTTTAAGAAACCTGAAGGGTAATGTAAACAAGAACTCTCCTAGATTTCAACAAACAATGCAAAACTGAACTATTCCCTTCAGAGGTAATAGGGTTGCACTGTGCAAAATGCTTGGATTAATCCAGACTTCTAAGATCCTATTGCATTGGTTATTGAGTGTTTCGTTTTGTTGAGTGTTCTGACTCACTATGTGTCATCTGCCTGGAGTCCATGTGAGAAAGGTGGACTCTAAATATTGTAAGTAAATAAATAGATAAATAATAAAAGTAACAATGTATTAGCCTCATTTTCTAGCCAGCAGCTAGATGGAGCCTCAGAAAAATGGCCTCCTAGCCTTGCTGAAGTCACATTTTAAAACCAATTCACTGATCCATCTGCTGATGTTTCATCAACAGGGAGGTGGGTAGAAAAATGTATGCCACTCTGAGCTCTGTGGAAGAAGGGTGGGATAAAAATGTCTCTCTCTCGGCTTGACTTCGCGAACGAAGATTTATGAAAGGTGCAGTAGTCCACGTCTGCTGCAGGCTCGCTGGTGGCTGACAAGACCAATGCGGGACAGGCAGGTCCAGTCACAGTGGCTGCAGGGAAAAGTCTGATTTGGGGTTGGTGCTGTAGCAGTACGATTCTTCCTCAATCTCCTATTGTCCTCAAGACCAGCTAAGCGTGCATTCTCAAAGGAAGAGACAGCCTGGGGGATGGTGTGCCTCCATGCTTTGCGATCTGAGGCTAGGTCAGACCACTGGTGATGGTTAATGCGACAGGTACCAAGGGATTTCTTCAAGGAGTCCTTGTATCTCTTCTTTGGTGCCTCTCTGTTTCGATGGCTGGTGGAAAGTTCGCCATAAAGGGCAATCTTGGGAAGGCGGTGGTTTTCCATCCTGGAGATATGTCCTGCCCAGCGCAGCTGTGTCTTCAACAACAATGCCTCGATGCTTGTAACCTCCGCCCACTTGAGGACTTCAGTGTTGGTCACAAAGTCACTCCAGTGGATGTTGAGGATGGTGCGAAGGCAGCGCTGATGAAAGCGCTCAAGGAGTCGCAGGTGATGACGGTATAATACCCACGATTCGGAGCCGTAGATGAGGGTTGTCATCACAACCGCTTTGTAAACATTGATCTGTCAAGTCGGCAGATTCAATAACGAGTCTTTGTTGATAACAAAGTAGCTAGTTTATTGATATCATGGTTCTCGACTACAGGGAGATTGAAAGACTAAAGATCATACAGTAGAATGCAATCATATAACGTACACTTCAAAGGGATTCTTGAGGGAGGGGTACTATGCAGGGCACATTCACACATTGATGTTACAATTTCGTTATCAGGCCTGCTTTGGCCTTGAGCGTCTCTTTGGCTCCAACCTCCCTCGATGCCCAGCCTGAGAAGGCCCGATAATCTCTTTCACATATTTCCATTTCAAAGCACAACTACATAACAAAGGAAAGGAGGGGGTGAGGAGAGTTCCTGCTAGCAGCATTGGCATACAGTATGGCTTTACCCAGGATGCTTCTCTCCTGAACCAAAGATTGAGTGCAGGCCTGACCAGAGTTAAAGCAGACTTGACATACTGCCCCCCCTAAGCCCCCTCCACAGCCCGAGACAGTGGGAGAGGCTGGCTGGTCTTAGAGTCCCGGACTTCGTGGATTGAAAGGCTCTGTTTCTTCCTCGGAGTTGGGAGGGATCCTGGTGGTTGAGGATGCCAAATCGAAGAGTTGGGGTCTCGACGGAGCAGGCTGCAATGAAATACAGGGTGTATTTTACCAAGGGCAGGTGGCAGGTCCAACTCTACAGTCACTGGATTAATAACCCTTTTGGTCCTGAAGGGCCCCAGGAATTTATAAGCCAGCTTCCTGGAGGGCTGGGAGAGAGGTAGGTTCTTGGTTGACAGAAACACAGAATCCCCGACTTTGAAATCCCAAGCGGGGACCTGGGATTTATCATAGTATTTTTTGTAAGTCTCTTTAGTAGCCTCTAGGTTTTCTTGGATGGTTGGCCAGCTTCGACTCGGTCCCTGCCACCATTGTTCAAATGCCAAGGGAGTTCCCTGACTCTCCCCTTCTGGCAGTAAGGGGATGGGCTTCCCCTCGTACCCAAATACGGTAGAGAAGGGGGAGAAGGTGGCAACGAACTGCGGCTTGTGGTTGCTAATGACCTTGTCAGGGAACGAGTGTAGTTTTACCTCGTGATCAAAGAATAGGGCCGCTAGTTTCTTAGCCGTGGGTAGCTGTGCACACGGGATGAAGTGGGCTTGCTTTGAGAACGTGTCGACCACCACTAGTATTACTGTTTTCCCTCGCGCGGGGGGTAGTTCCACTATAAAGTCCATGGACACTACCGACCATGGCCGTTTGGCCGTTTCTAGCAGTTGCAGGAGCCCTGGCGGCTTCCCCCCCCCCTCCACTTGGCCATGATGCACACAGGGCAGCTAGCCACGTACTCACACACGTCCTTCTTGAAGGACGGCCACCAAAACTGCCAGTTGACTAGGTACAGGGTTTTTACGTAGTGCCCAGCTAGTTTGGAAGAGTGGCAGAGCTGCAGGATCTCCCTCCTTAGTTCCTTGGGGATGTACAGCTTTTCCCCTTTGTACCAGAGTCCATCTTTCCCTTTCAGCACTCCCTCTGGCCGGTCCCCTCCTTCCCTCTCTGTTTCCACGGCAATTCTCTCGCGGCTAATCCCTTCCAGCTCCCGCCTCTTCTGTGATCGGGTGGTGACCATGGCCGCCACTTGGGAGGATGGAATTAAAGAGTCCACCACCTCTTCCCTCTGGCTCTCGTGTTGCGGGAGCTGGAAGAGCGCATCGGCCAGAAAATTCCTGGTTCCTGGGATGTGCCTCAAGCTGAAATCGAATTTAGAAAAGAAGCCCGCCCACCTAATTTGTTTTTCACTCAACTTTCTTTTTCCCGTCAGGGCCTCGAGGTTTTTGTGGTCCGTCCAAATTTCGAACGGCACCTTAGCTCCCTCGAGCCAAGACCTCCAAGTTTTCAGGGCAAACATGACCGCAAAGGCTTCTTTATCCCACAATGACCAGTTTCTTTGTCCCCCCGAGAATTTCCGGGAGATGTAGGCACAGGGTCGCAATTTCCCCTCCCCGTCTTTCTGCATGAGAATGGCTCCTACGGCCACATCGGAGGCGTCGCATTGCACCACAAAGGCCCGCTGCTCATCGGGGTGGCTTAAGACCGGTTCGCTAATGAACAAGCGCTTTGGGTGGTCAAATGCCTCTTGACACTTTGGGGTCCAGTATAGCCTGGCGCCCGGCCACTTGGCTTCCGGCCCTTTCCCCTTGGTCTTAAGGAGCTCGGTCAGGGGCAGGGTGATCTGGGCGAACCCTTTAATGAATGCCCTGTAGAAATTTGCCAATCCAAGGAAGGATTGGAGCTGTCTACGTGTCCTCGGGGGGGTCCACTCTAACACTGCCTGTACTTTGGCTGGGTCCATTGCCAACCCCTGCCCCGATACCCGGAATCCCAGATAGTCTAACTCAGTTCGGTGAAATTCGCATTTAGACAGTTTGGCATACAGTTGGTGTTCCAGCAGGGTGCTGAGCACCTCTCTCACCAACTTGACATGTGATTGCTCGTCCTGGGAATAATTAATGATGTCATCCAGGTACACCACCACCCCCTTGTACAAGAATTTTCTAAGCACATCATTTATAAAGTTCATGAACACTCCCGGAGCCCCTTGCAACCCCAAAGGCATGACCAAATATTCAAACTGTCCCATAGGGGTGTTGAAAGCCGTTTTCCACTCATCCCCCTCTTTGATGCACACTTGGAAGTACGCGTCTCTCAAGTCCAGCTTAGTGAAAATCCCCCCCCCCCCCGAAACCGTGTTCAGCAGGTCCCGGATGAGGGGGATGGGGTAGGCATTAGACATGGAGATCGCGTTTATCCCACGAAAATCCATGCATAGTCTCAGTGAGCCGTCCTTCTTTTGGAAAAGTACTGGGGCGGCGTGGGGGGCCGTCGCCGGTCTAATGAACCCCCGCTCCAGATTTTGGTCTAAGAACTTGTGCAGCTCTTTTTTCTCTGCCCACCCCATCTGGTATAGTTTAACCTTTGGCAAGTTCTCTCCCGGGATCAGTTCTATGGCGCAGTCTGTGCTCCGATGGGGGGGGGGTAGTTGGTTGGCCTCATGCTTACTAAACACCTCCATCAGGTTGCGGTAGATGCTCGGGACGGGGTGCGCCTCCTCCACCGATACGCAAGCCCTCTCTTTGGCCATGGGCGCGCGTGGCCCCCACGCCGGGTCCCATAGGTGGCCTTTGCACAGGGGGTCTAAGAACCGGATGGTTTGGGCCCTCCATCGGATGCTGGGCTCGTGTTTTTCCAACCAGCCCACACCCAGTATTACAGGGTAGGAGCACGAGGGGGCAATGACAAAGATCTCTTGGTCCCAATGTTCCTCGATCCCCAAGGGGCAGGGCTGAGTTGCTAAAGTGCACGGTTCCCCACACATCACGGACCCGTCCATCTGCTCAAACAGCATCGGGTGCAGTAGCTGTGAGCTCTCGAGCCCCAACGCCTCCACTATCTTGGGGGAAATTAGTTCTCAGTTGCACCCCGAGTCCGCAAGGGCCCGGATTTGCAGGAACCTTTTCAGCTTGAGGTTCAGCAATTTCACCATAACAAAATATAAACGTCCCGTTACTCTCACCATCAGTGGTGCCTCTTCCCGCTCGACCTGCTGGTTGGCACCGTTCAGAGCAGGCTGGTCTCGTCTCCCACCGGCTCGTCTGCCCAGGCAAGGTCGGCTAGTTCCGCTGACAGCAACACCTCCTCGTCCAGCAGCTCCTCGGTCACCACCGCGCTGCTCTTCGCCACAACCTTAGGGCGGCCGGTCATCTTCTTGGGTCCCGGGGTGCCGGGTTTGGGGGCCGCCTGGGGGGCTCGGGCGATCAGGGGTTGGGGGCTGTTGGAGGCGAGGTGGCCCGTGTCTCCGCACCAGAAACACCTGCGGGGCCCCACTGTCACCCCCACAGCTGGCCTCTTGGACTTCCGGCTTTCGGCTTTCCCCGGGGTGGCTTTTGGCTGGCTTTTGCTTGACTGGTGTTGGCGCTGCATTGCCACCCTCTTCAGGTTGGTCTCTACCTCCCCCGCCAGCTGGATCCAATCCACCAGGGTGTCCGGGCGGGCTTGGGTGAGCGCTCGGTCCAGGATGCTGGCGTTGAGCCCCCGGGTGAAGTGCTCAATCTTCATCAACTCGCTCCAGCCCCGGACCTTGGCCTCATTCGCCCTGAACTCGGCTGCGTACTCGCGGATGGATTGGGCCGCCTATTTTATGTCATGGAGAGCCGCCAGCGCGTGGGTCTCCTGAAGGGGGTCTTTGTACTGGGTCAGCAGGGCCTGCAGGAAAGTGTGCACATAGTCCAGATCGGGGCTCATCGCCTCGCACAGGCTCACATACCATCTCTTGGCCGCCCCCCTTAGCTTCGACCCCAGGTAGTCCACTCTGCTGAACTTGTCAGGGAAGGAGTTCCCCCAGTAATACATGTAGCTGTTTGCTTGGATGGCGAAGTAGTTCAGCTCCTCGGGGTCCCCGTCGAAGGTGGCATCCAGCTCTCGCCCTCTTCCTCCGTCGTGCGGGGCCGGGGGAATCGTAGGAGCCGCGCCTCTTGCGGGGGCTGCCACCTGCACCGGTTGGCTCGGGCGGCCTCGGGTTGTTGGTTGGACCGGTGGTGGTCTCCAGGACCCAGTCACCCCCAGCGCTCTCCCCAGTTGGGCCGTTAGGGTCTGCATCTCATCCTTCAGGCCTCGCATCGCTCCGTCGACCTCACGGCGCACCATCAAACAAAACATTTGGTAGTCCTCATTGTGCATGTCTTTCGGCCTCAGTTCCCCTCCGCCACCTTCCATGCACTCAGCACCCTCGCTCTCGTCCTCTGGTACTTGGACAACGATGATGCTGTCCACTTCCGCCAGCTCGATGGTGCCCGGGTCGGTGGCCTCTGGCTCGACCATTTGGACCCTCCATGTGTGGCAGGTCATGATGGCCTCTCGGCGGATTGGTGCCTCGTCCATGGTAGTGGTTGAGGTCCGCAGTTGATACTGCCGGGGCGTAATCACCAACTGGAACTGGGGAGGGGACGCCGCGGTTCTCCTGGAGTCAAGGATGTGCCACGACGTCTCGGTCTCCCCGTCTTCATTGGGAAACTCTCCGTTGTCCGGAATCTTTTCGGCCATCAGGATTTAAAGTTGCTGGAAAGGTTGAGCTTCGAAGGGGAGTCTTTCAAAATGTCAAGTCAGCAGATTCAATAACGAGTCTTTGTTGATAACAAAGTAGCTAGTTTATTGATATCATGGTTGTCGACTACAGGGAGATTGAAAGACTAAAGATCATACAGTAGAATGCAATTATATACGGTACACTTCAAAGGGATTCTTGAGGGAAGGGTACTATGCAGGGCACATTCACACATTGATGTTACAATTTCATTATCAGGCCTGCTTTGGCCTTGAGAGTCTCTTTGGCTCCAACCTTCCCTAATGCCCAGCCTGAGAAGGCCCGATAATCTCTTTCACATATTCCCATTTCAAAGCACAACTACATAACAAAGGAAAGGAGGGGGGTGAGGAGAGTTCCAGCTAGCAGCACTGGCATACAGTATGGCTTTACCCAGGATGCTTCTCTCCTGAACCAAAGATTGCGTGCAGGCCTGACCAGAGTTAAAGCAGACTTGACATGATCTTTGTGCCTTTTTTCAGATGCTTGTTGCTCCACACTCTTTTATGCAGTCGGCCAAATGCACAGTTTGCCTTTGCCAGTCTATTGTCAATCTCCTTGTCGATCTTAGCGTCTGAGGAGATGATGCACCCCAGGTAGCTGAACTGCTGGACTGTCTTCAAAACTGATTCACCCACAGTGATGCAAGGAGGGTGATAATCTTCCTGGGGTGCAGGCTGGTGGAGAACTTCTGTCTTCTTCAGACTAACTTCTAGGCCGAATAGCTTGGCAGCCTCTGCAAAGCAGGACGTCATATGCTGCAGAGCTGATACCGAGTGGGAGACAAGTGCAGCATCATCAGCAAACAGTAGCTCTCGGATAAGTTTTTCCATTGTCTTGGAGTGGGCCTTTAGTCGCCTCAGGTTGAACTTGCTGCCATCGGTGCAATAGCGGATGTAGACACCATCGTCATCATCTAAATCTACTGCGGCTCTTTGAAGCATCATGTACTAAATTTGTACATGTACAATTTGTACTAAACAAATAAAGCAAATCTTTCCTCCCTCAGCATTTTGGGTAGATGTGATCTTTCCAGTTAATGATGAAGGCAGAGAGATGGTCTGAGTGTGTGAGGCAGGAGTTAGCTATTTGGAAGAAACCGAGGCTGGTCACTGTGGTGTTCTACCATATTCTGGAGCATTTTACACAGGAATGTCACAAAATGGACATTTCATGGCTGCTGGTCACATTTTTCATGATTCATACTCAAGTACTACCTACATATATATATGCACACAGAGGATCTATGGACTCTAGCTCGTGAAGGTATATGCCTCAATCAGTTTAAGGTGTCTCAGGACCTCTTGTTTTTGTTTGCAACACAGAGCCAAACAAGATGTGATCTTTCTTTAGAGCCCAGCAGAAGCTGTGGGTAATATCATTTGGCTCAGACCTGTGGTGTGTTCAAATTTGAATTGGTCTCCCACAGATTTTTAAAATGACATTCCCCACAGCTGCTGTGCAGCTTCAGGGAAAGTGAATCAGGTCCAAGGAACTCAGACTTGACTCTTTCAAAAGTGCCATTTTAAAAGGGAGAAAAACTGTCAAATTTGTTAAAAATTAATATCTTTGCCTAGGAAGCTACGAGGAAAACAAAATTAATCTTATTTGAAAAAGCTTGTTTCAAGCTATTGGACTGGGTGTTGAATTTTAATTGGAAAACTTTTTTTTTTTTAGTTTATAATGTTTATTATATCCTTCAATTCATGCAAACAGAACATTAATGCCAGGAACATAAAAACGAAAAAAGAGAAAAAGAAAGAAAAAGAAAAAAAAACCGCATCCAAATACAACGATTTCAAACCACACATAGGATTAACATCATCCTAAAACAACATTCACGCTTCCCGATTAGGATGGTACTGTGGTATTAAAATCCCAGATCTAAACTTAATATCTTTCTTTTCTTTCTAATAAGAAATCACCACTAATATTGATAATACTGAAAATATTAGAAAATTATAATGATAATAGAGTTATCCTTTTAACTTTAATTTTTTTCTAACCATAAATATACTTTTTCCCATCTTTTTATTGCGTCCTCCTTCAAATTACCTTTTATCAAATTAGCTAGTATGTCCGTTTCGGCCAGCTGCAGAATTTTTTGAATTATTTCTTCCCTCTTTGGAAGCGTTTTGGATTTTCAGTTTTGGGCAAATAAAATTCTGGCCGCGGTTATAATGTACACTGTGATAAATTCGTCCTCGCGGGGAACCATCTCTCTGACTAACGATAATAACATAAATTCCGGTTTGAAAGGGAAGTTAACCTTAAGTATATCTACCAGTATCTTATGGATACCCTTCCAATATCTTTTGGACACATTACAAGTCCACCATAAGTGGTAATAAGTTCCTACCCTTACTTCGCATTTCCAACAGTTGGGTGGGATAACGTGGTTGATTTTATTTAATAACACCGGTGTAATGTGCCATCTATAAAAGAGCTTGAAAAAATTTTCCCGGAAATTGACAGGCTTTATGATTTTATAATTATTTCTCCATAACATCTCCCATTGTTCCAAAGTTATGTTAAACTTTAAGTTCTTTGACCATTTTAGCATCGCATTTTTGACCGTTTCGTCCTCAAGTTTTATTTGTAATAAATAATTATAAACCTTCTTAATCAATTTTCCGGTTTTCGCTGTTATTATCATATCAAAATCGAAATTTATCTTAGTAAACCCAACAGTTTTATCGTTATTATATTTTGCCAGAATTTGTGTCATTACCCACCAATCAAAGGTGATCCCTCTTACTTCTAGATCCTCCTTCTTCCTGATTTTATTATTCTCATCTAGTAAGTCTGAATATTTTATTGTCCTTCCAGGAGACCACAGTTGCGGTCGGATTGATGCCTCCATTGGAGATAACCACCTGGGCGTTTTATCGTATATTTTCCTTTTTATTTTTGTCCAGGTTTGCAGTAAAGATTTACGTATTAAATGGTTTTTGAAGTAGTTTTGAGGTTTCTGGATGTACCACATATTTGCATGCCAGCCGGCTTGTAAATCAGCACCTTCTATTGTTAATACACGGGTATCTTCCAGAGTTACCCAATCTTTCAGCCATAAAGTTGAGCAGGCAGTATGGTAAATCTCATAATCAGGTAGACCAAGGCCTCCATTCTCTTTTTTGTCTGTTAAAATTTTCCAACCAACTCTGGGTTTCTTTCCCTGCCAAACAAAATTTTTAGACAACTGATTTAGTTTCATAAGGAAAGAGTCCTTTACTGCAAAATTTGCCATTTGAAACAGAAATAGGACTTTGGGAAGAATGTTCATTTTAAGTAATGACACTCTTCCCATAAATGAAAGTCTCAAATTGGCCCATTTTTTAAATAATCAATTTCCTTTAATAAAGGGACATGATTATCTTCGTAGCTATACAGACTACACTTATCAGAGACCACTAAACCTAAGTATCTTATTTTTTTATCCCTTTTGAATCCTGATATTCTTTCAAGATCCGCAATTGCCTGTGCCGACATATTTGTAGTTAACAGTTTTGACTTATTTATATTTATCTTCAAGGCAGCAACTTTCCCATATTCTTCAAGATGGTTTAAAACCACCTCTATTGACTCCAGAGGATTTTGAAGAACTAGAACCATATTGTCTGCGTAGGCTAATATTTTATAATTTTCACCTTTGACTTTTAGACCCTCAACTCTGTTATCAGACCTGATTATTTCGGTTAGTAGTTCCAAAGAAAAAATAAACAATAGGGGGGATAGAGGACAACCTTGCCTTGTACCCTTGGTGAGGTGGATTTCCTCTGTCAAATCTCCATTGATAATTATCTTAGCGTATTGTTTATCATAAATTGCTCATATGTTGTTTACAAATTTATCCCCAAAGTTTGTCTTTTCTGAAAGTTCCAACATAAAATTCCAATCTAAATTATCAAACGCTTTTTCCGCATCAAGAAATAAAAGTGCTAATTGTTTGTCTCTATTAAACTCAAAATATTCCAAAAAGTTAAATAACATCCTAGTATTTGTTCGCATATATCTTCTTGGTAAAAACCCAGTTTGATCAGGATGAATAACATCCCTCAAAACCAATTTGAGTCTATTTGCCAAGATCGTCGTGAATATTTTGTAGTCTATATTTAACAGGGATATAGGGCAGTAATTCCCTATATTATCAGTATCCTTACCGGATTTTGGGATAAGAACCACATTACTGTGCCGCCATGACTCTGGAATTTTAGCCAAACACCAGACCTCCTCTAGTAAATATTTAAATGGGTCTAATAAATTCTCTTTAAAAGTTATATAGTATTCCGGAGGAATACCATCAGGTCCAACTGCCTTATTACTTTTAATTTTATTCCATGCTTCTACAATTTCAACCATCGTTATTGAACCGGTTAATATTTCTCTCTGTTCATTTGTTAGTTTTGTCCGCACCCTATTCAAGAGATATTCTTCTTGTTCAGCCTTAGGTCTTTCCTCTTTTTTATATAAATTCTTGTAAAACTCTTGCACTATTACTTTCATGTCCTCCAGAGCTGAGGTATTCTGCCCATTTTTATCCTTTAAGGTTTTAATCATTTTCTTCTCTCTGTCTTTCCTTACTTTGTATGCAAGCCACTTACCGGGTTTGTTTGCATTCTCAAAAAAGTATGCTTTAGAGTAAGCTATCTTTCTCTCCACCTGATCTAAAAAGATTAAATGAACTTTATGTTGAAGATTCCTGATCTCAGACCTAAGCTCCTTTAATGTGGGGTTTATTTTTAACAGCGTTTCTTTAGTTTTAATTAAATCTGTCCATTTCAACAAATTACTACTGTCTTCACACCACTTTTTTGCACTGTAGCTAATAACCAGCCCCCTAAAAAAGCTTTACTGGTTTCCCAGATGGTTGAGTAAGATACATCCTTCTGTGTGTTTATCAGAAAAAAAGACTTCATTTCTTCCTCTATATACCGGATAAATTTCTTGTCCCTCATCAAACTTAAATTCATTCTCCATCCCGATTTCCTTTTAGGAGTACTTAATGATAACATAATAGGTGAGTGGTCAGCAATTGTAGAGGGGAGAATTTCCGCTTCTTGTACCACTTTCATTAAACCTAATGATATCCAGATCGAATCGATCCTAGACCAGGAAGCATGTCTGTTTGAAAAATATGTATAATCTCTTCTTTTAGGGTTAAGAGTACGCCAAACATCCACTAGGGCAAGTTCATCCACTAATCTCAAAAAAGTTTCAGGAAGAATATTACTACTGGAAAACTTTTTAACGTTTGGTGACTTTTTGTATGTCAGAAGGGAGAGTAACCCGTGCAAGGGCTCACTCATTTGACAAGATGCAATCCCAATTTGACTCTCTGGAAGTGAAAATGTTAAAAGCCATGAACAAAATACAAATGGCAATGAAAAAAGAATTTTAAAAGGAAGTTGGAGATCTTAGAAAAGATATTCAGGGTTTTAAAGATATTGAGGTTAAAAATAGAGTTAAAGAGGTAGAAGGAAAAGTGGACGCACATGCCTCTATCTTGTTAAAACTTCAAGAGAAGGTTACAATACATGATTGCAAGTTGATGGAAACACAAGTTCGTCTGAGAGGAATACCTGAAAAGGAGGAGGCAGATTTAATGGGATATATGGTGAACATTATCACTGAATATTTAGAGGAAGACCCTGACAAATTTAGGAGTATGCTGGATGGTGCCTATAGAGTCAACTCAGCATATGCAAGGGATAAAGACCTGCCAAGAGACATTGTTATAAGACTAAGATCAAAAGATTTGGCAGGAAAAATTTTGAGCAAAGGTTTCCAAAGAACTTGGACCATAGAAGGGAGTAAAATTAAAATAATGAAAGAGTTACCAAGACAAGTGATCAATGACAGGAAGAAATATAAGAAGTTAACTGACCAGCTGCGTGCAGAGGGCACAAGATATAGATGGATAATACCTGAAGGTCTTGGATTTGAACAACACGAAAAAAGGATCACAATAAGGAGCGAACAAGAGATGCATAGCTTTTTTGAAGAGAACAAAGAATCAACATCATAATGGAGTACAAACTACTATCTTGGAATATAAACGGACTAAATTCACCACAGAAAAGAAGAACAACATTTCATTGGATTAAAAAACAAAAATGCAACATAATTTGTTTACAGGAAGTTCATATACAACACAAAGACAGTAAATTTTTGTGGAATAGAAATTTGGGGCTGGAATTTTTTTCATTAGCAGAACAAAAGAAAAGAGGGGTAGTCTTTTATATCAAAGAACAACTTGAGCCCAAACTAATATTTAAAGATAAAGAAGGAAGATATATTGCAGTAGAAATGACAATTGAGGCAAAAAAAAAAGTTATTATTAGGGTTATATGCGCCCAATGGACCGAAAGATAAATTTTTTAAAGACATTAATCTGCAATTGGATGAAAAGACATATGATCAGATATTGATGATGGGTGATTTTAATGGGACAACACAAAATAATATTGACAGATCAAGCCAAAAGAAGAATGACAAAGAAGGAAAATTACCAAATTCTTTCTTTGAGTTGATCAAACAAGAAAATTTGGAAGATATCTGGAGAAAATTTAACCCTGAAGTAAGAGACTATACCTTCTTCTCAGCGAGACATAACTCTTTTTCTAGAATAGACATCTTATGGGGTTCCAAGAGTTTGGGCCTCATAACAAAAAAAATTGAGATTCTACCAAAGGTTTGGGCGGACCATAATCCAATATGTTGGTCTACAAAATTACAAAGGAAAACAAGAAGATGGAGAATTAATGAGGACATGCTACAAGATAAAGACATTGTGACATTTTTAGAAAAGGAGACTACAGCTTTTTTCCAAATAAATGAAACTGATGATATGGAATTTCAAACAGTATGGGACACTTACAAAGCAGTAATGAGAGGACTATTAATCACACTGAACAATAAAGATAAGAGAGCCAAAGAAGAAAGGCTGTTAGCATTACAAAATGAAATAAATAAAAAAGAAAGGGATTTGAAAAAAAGGCCAGGAAAAAAGAAATTAATAAAAGAAATTACGATATTACAATCCCAAGTTAAACATTTGCTGAACAAAGAATTGGAATGGAATTTAAAAAGTCTGAAACAGAAATCGTTTGAAAGTGCGAATAAACCTGGAAAATATTTGTCCTGGCAATTGAAGAAAATAAAACCATTAATAAAATTATGGTAAATGGAAATGCAATAGTTGATCAGGAAGGAATCAAAAGAGAATGTTTTAAATATTATGCAAATTTATTTAAAGGTGTGAACATTAGGAAAGAAAAAATGGAAGAGTATCTACGGAATATCCAAGTGGCACCTTTGACTGAGTATATGAAAAAGATTTTAAATGACCCAATAGAGAAAATCGAAATAGAAGCAGCAGTAAAAGCAATGAAAGAAGGTAAAGCCCCTGGGCTAGATGGATTTACATCTAAATTTTACAAAACTCTTAAGGATGAGATAACATCCAAACTGATGAAATTGTTAAATACGATAAGAGAAGAAGGGAAAATTCCGAATACTTGGAGGGAAGCTGTAATTTCTTTGATTCCTAAAGAAGACAAAGATACCACAAATGTAAAGAATTACAGACCAATTTCATTGTTGAATAATGACTATAAGATTTATACAAGATCAGAGAGGACACTCAAATTCAAGGCACTAGAATAAATAACATAGAATTAAAGACGTTGGCGTTTGCGGATGATTTGGTATTTATTTTGGGACAACCTATGTCTTCGATAGTCTCCTTGAAGCAAAGATTAAGAGAATTTGGGGAAGTATCCGGATTTAAATTGAACGTTTCCAAGACTAAAATCTTAGTGAAGAACATGGAGAAAGATCGAATTGACTTATTAGAGCAACTTTCAGGATTTAAACATGAAAGAAAGATAAAGTATTTGGGAATTCATTTTACAAATGATTTAAAGACTTTATATAGGGACAACTATGAAAAAATCCTGAGAGAAATACGCAATGATTTAACTAACTGGAAGGACCTTCAAATTTCGCTATTAGGCAGAATTGCTACAATTAAAATGAATATTCTTCCGAGAGTCTTGTTTTTGTTTCAAACAATCCCAATTATTTTACCCAAAATATTTTTTCAACAACTCAATGCCATGACTAAGATGTTTATTTGGCAGGGCAAGAGGGCCAGAATAAAACTGAAAGTTTTACAAGATAGTAAATCAAGAGGCGGTTTAGCCCTCCCAGATTGGAACCTGTATTATAAAGCATGTGGTATTGCATGGTTGAGAGCCTGGTGTAAGCTGGACAATAAGAGACTATTGACCATTGAAGGTGCAGGCCTGGGAGAAGGCTGGCATAGTTACATGTGGTACCATGTCCCTATAAAAACTGGACGTTTCTTCAGACATGAAATAAGAAGATCTCTGTATAAGATTTGGAGCGAAATTAAATTACAGTACACTTATACTCCAAAGTGGATATCTCCGATAGAAGCTTTGACTCATCCTAATTTGTATAATTGGGACAATCCACAAGATTACGCATACCTGTTAAATGACAAGAATGAACTGATTGGCTTCAATGTCAATTGAAATCAAGATTTTGAATAGACAAAGAAAAAGGTTTTGTGAACACACAACTTGAATTAGACCTTATCTTAGAATCTAAACAGAAGATAATCTCCAAAGTGTATGATTGGCTGCTTCAAGTTAAGATGCAGGATGAGGTGGTGAAAGAAGCATGGATCCGTTGGCTTAAGGATTTCGGCTACAATATAGACTTGGAAGAATGGGAGAAATTATGGAAACAGAATTTAAAGTTGATAAAACCAGCAGACCTTAAAGAAAACTTATACAAAATGGTATATAGATGGTACCTTACACCGGATAGGCTGGCAAAAATTTACCCCACATACTCCAATAAATGTTGGAAGTGTCGAGAAGTTAAAGGGTCTTTGTTTCATATATGGTGGCAATGCAAGGCTGCTAGAAAATATTGGATACAAATTAACATTTGGATTCAAAAAATCCTGAAAATACAAATTAAGCATGTGCCGGAACTATACCTTTTAAATATTTGTAGGCAAAACTTGCCCATGACCAAGTTGAAACTGTTAGTGTATATTGTTACAATTGCCAGAACACTATACGCTAAATATTGGAAGAACGACAAAATTCCTAATAGAGATGAATTTATTAATAAGCTGTTGGAAACCGCTGAGGCTGACTTAATGTCCACAAGACTAAGAAATGGTAATGTGCAAAAATGCCAAGAGGAATGGGACCCTATCTACAAATGGGTCAAAAGTAAAGGTTTTGTTATGGAGTAAATATACCAAGATATGAAGCAATTATTGAGTAATTACAACTTTGTTGTTTTTTCTTGCTAAATCCTCTCCGCCTCCCAGTGTGTATGACTGGGTATTTGTGGTAGATGTTTGATTATGAATGTATGTTGTATGTATTTGTTCGTGGTCTAGTTACATGTATTGTATGTATTGTATGTTGGTTTTATGTTTACTTTTTTCTTTTTTTCCTTTTTTTGTTTCTTGTTGATGTCTTATGTTATGTCTTAAATAAAAACCTTTTCTAAAAAAAAAAAAAGATTTATACAAGAATTTTGGCAGAACGATTGAAGCAATATCTGATTAACTTTATAAATAAAGACCAAGCCGGATTTCTTCCTAAAAGACAAATAAGAGACAATGTAAGAGCTGTTATTAACGTGGAATACTATGAGAAGCATCCAGAAAAGGAAGCGGCCTTATTTTTTGTAGACGCAGAAAAAGTCTTTGACAATCTGAATTGGGACTTTATGTTTGCGGTAATGGAAAAAATAAACTTAGGGGAGCAATTTATAAAAATGACGAGAGCAATATATATGGATCAACAAGCAAAATTGTGCATAAATGCAGATCTTACCAAAGAACTGAAAGTAAGCAAAGGAACAAGACAAGGATGTCCGCTATCACCTGCTGGAATGGCCTTGGGTCAGCCATAGCTCTGGCAGAGGTTGTCCTTGAAAGGGCAACTGCTGTGAGAGTCCTCTCAGCTCCACCCACATCACAGGGTGTCTGTTGTGGGGGAGAAAGATAAAGCAGATTGTAAGCCGCTCTGAGTGGAGGGCGGGATATAAATCTAATTTCTTCTTTATTTATTGCCAACCCAAATCAGTGATTGTTGATGGTAATAAAAATGGTTTGGAAAGACATTATATGAAGGAATCACCTTGGGATGAAGAAATACATAACACAGCAGTGAAGCACCCTGAACAGTTCATTGTGGAAAAGGAAGATTCCCTTTGTGTCAAGAGTTGCAAACTTCAAGGTGGGGTCTGGAGCTCTCTTGAATCTGTACATCCAGACATCAGTTCCCTGGGGGAAAAATGGCTTCTTTGGAGAATGGACAGTATGGAAATATTTCCTGCTGAAGTCCCTCTCCTCCCTGAAGTCTGTCCTTCCCAGACTCTGCCACCAAACCTCCAGGAATTTTCTCACCTAGAGTTTGCAATCCTATTTGTATCCACAGAAAAAGCAATGCCAGAGATCAAGGGAGCCACATGAGCTGAAGACTGTTGTAAGGAGGGGAATTAGGTGAGACAGAAATGGTACAATTTTACCTTAAGGCTCTAGATTTATTTGTGGCAATCTGCACAGTAAAATCCTACATACACAATGCAAACTAATTTTTGACCAATGAGTCCAAATTCCCTGTGATAACGAACAAATATAGTTTTGTGTATGGAGGCTAGGTTTCCTCTCTGACCTCTACAGTTCAGCTGAGTGGCAGGGGGTAGAGATATTGAAGGAGAGGGATAATTGGGGTTGTGTGATGTCATGACTGGAGTGATCCAGAAATGATATTCTTGCACTGGGTGACACTCTACCATTCACCCCAGTCCAGACTCTATGATTAAACCTACACAATGACATCACTTCCAGGTTGTGACCCATTGTGAGTCTCCAGCAGCTGGTTGTCAGCCTCAGGCTGCTATTTCCACCCTCCAAGTCCTTGTTTCAATTTTGCTTCTCCTTTGTGCCAAGTGAACCTTGAACCTTAATTTGTACACCATGTTTTGATTTCTCACTAGTTTTTCACAAGATCGGCAGCATTATTGGTGTATAAATAAATTGCCGTTATACATTATGCATATATTATACATATGCAGGGGTCATTTTGTAGAAAAATAGGTGGTGGAGCTCATTAGCATAACTCATTAGCATATGTTGCCCCCCCAGCCAAAAGCAACCCAATGCAAGAAAGGAGAGCCCCAGGCAAGCGAGGCCTGCTTGGACTGTCTAGAAATCCAGCCAGCCCAAGCAGACTTCACTTGTCTGGGGGTCTCCTGGGCAGCCCCCTCCCAGTCAAAAGGCCAGCAAGCCACCCACCACCCAAAATCACATAAGAAGTGGAGAAAGGATGGCACAGGCTTCTCCAAAGATTAATAAGGGCTGCTGGGGGCATGGCAAAGCTCCTGGCAGCTGGCTGGCTGCCTGTTCTCCTAATCCAGGGATTGTTATTCAGCTGTACCTACTATTCAATGGACAAGGTAAGTAGGGAGGAAGAGGTTCACACAATATAGTGGGTTTGATGCAATGAAGAGGCGAGGTTATAGTGATCATAGCTCTTTTATTTGGGCAGCATAGTACAGGGCTGCACCTCCAGGCTGCCTTACTGGGCCAACAGAGCCAACTATATACACTCCAGGTTCCCGCGCTAGTACGCCATTGGATCATTCAAACCAGCAGGAGGCCTGTGATTGGAGCAGGGCAGCAGGATTTGGATCCTACTGCCCATTGTTTCTGAGACCCCTCGCTCAGTCCTACGAGCTCCAATGACCAGGCAGGAACTCACATAATAGACGCGTTTCAGTTCACATACACAACAGTTCAGGAGCTGTGATCCTGTGAGCTCCTGCTGAACCTGAGACCTGTACATATGTGATATATGCTGTATGCATGAATACTATGTACATTCTGCTACATTGTACATATACATTGCAAACTAATCTACAAGACCAACAGCAAAGCAGAACTGAAACAGCTGATAAAAATGAATATTTTAAAAGAAGCAAAATGAGGAATACCCACTATTCTCCCATTCAGCAGGAGCAGCTTTCTCTCCTCTCCTAAATGGTGTTGAGTCAAAAGAACTTGCATTTGCCAGTATTTTCTAGTCACACAACTTCTAAAACTTATTTCCTCATTTGCATCGGGTCACCCAGTGCTATCTTTGTCAAGAAGAGATACTTATTTGTCCTGACCTTTCTGTCCTTATTTTTTTCAGGTGTTTCAGAGGCCCAGATGGTACAAGGTAAATAACATCTTCTACAATGGCTTTTAGTATAGCACTTTTCCTTACCTGGATAGCCCTTTCTCATCAGATTGCAAAACCTAAGTATCTTACTTGAACAGGAGACCACCAAGGAAGTTCAGGGTTGCCACACAGAGGCAGGCTTTGGCAAACCATCTCTGAAGCCTCTTGCCTTGGAAGAAACCTACAGGGTTGCCGTAAGTAAGCTGCAATTTGATGCCCCTGACCATGTTGCCTGCTTGTCCAGCTCCACTGCAGAGACCTCCCCACCCTTCTAAATTGTGTCCTGATTTTCCTGTTCATTCTGTGTGGATCCCATTTGCAGCTTATTCATCTGCTCATCTGGCTCTCTTTTCCAGCTTGTGGTCAAAGGGTCCTCTCCACTCGAATTGTGGGAGGTTCGGAGGCAGAGACAGGTAGCTGGCCATTGTTGGCCAGCCTGCAGATCCTACATTTTCATATTTGTGGGGGGACCCTCATTTCCTAGAGCTGGGTCCTCACAGCTGCACATTGCTTTGAAAGGTGAGTTGACAGTCACTTTCCTTCCTGAGGAACAAGAGTCCTGGCTCCTACTTTTTGGTAACCACTTATGAGATTTTATTCTCCCTCATAGAAGACCTTGAGCTTGGCTGTGAGCTTCCCCTGTTCTGTCACTAAAAACACAGCAGTCATCTGCCATGCCTACCAGCCAGGAGGTGCTGCACTCCTTCCTGTAGCTTCTGGTTCTCAGCCTCCCCTCAATTTCCACCTGTCTCCTTTCCAGAAAAATCATTTTCCCCAATTCATCTTTCCCTTTTGCCATCCTGCTAATGCAGAGGAATTATTCCCCTCACAGGAGCTCTCAGTGACAGACCTATTGCCGCACCAGATCATTAGACCATAGAGTGCTGGCTTCAAGTCTCAGCTCAAGGATTTCTGGCACCCTAGGTGGTGATCACTGCCTTGACTACTCCCCTCCCCTCCCACTGCTCACTCTCTTCCTGGATTTTGCTCTCCTTTCCCTCACCACAGTTAGGCATGGCAGACAGCTGTTGTCTGCCTTCCATTCCTTCCCCCTCCCCACAGTGGAAAGGAAGGTGTGCTTTGAAGAAGTCATGGCCTGCCCTTCTCCCCCCTCCACCAGGACAAGGCAAGGGGCATTAGCAGCAAGGTGAGGCATGGGCCTGAGGTGGAGCATAGAAAGCGGCTGCTGCTCATCCCCCAAAGTGGCTGCCTCTGCCTGCATCCCTGTCCTCTGCATGGTAGCTTTGCAAAGAAGGAAAGATAGCCAGTGTAGTGTATTGTGCTGCATGAAGTAGCACTGCATGGCCACGCAGCAGAGGCGTCCAGGGGAAGTCCCTTGGTCGCTCTGCGCAGCGCGGGAAAGACTCCGCCAATCAAGACCAGTGGCGGGAAGTTTGACTGGCCAGGATTGGACTGGCCTGCTGGAGGGCTGTTCCGGGGAGAATATATATAAAGCGGGTCCCGGCCCGCGTTGCCCTGTTCTGTGATGTACCTTCTAATAAAGTATGTTGCCTTCTGCACGTCTCATCACTGAGTACATTACACTGGCGACGAGAATGGGATCTGGCTAGGAAGGCTTCCCCAGTAGAAAGCAGCTGACCTGGCTGGAGACAAGGAAGGCGCAGGACCACAAGAAACTGAGACGCCCGCCGCCACAATGGCGAACTCTAGCGTAACAACGGGCCATCTTGCTGAATTCAACCCCGACCACCCCGAACGGTGGGAGACCTACACTGAACAGGTCGAGTGCTACCTGAGGGTCAACATGATCACGGACGACAACCAAATGAGGGACGTCCTGTTGAGCGTCTGTGGAGAGGCAACCTTCGAAATCGCACGAGGCCTCTCTGCCCCAGCGAAGCTCACCGAGAGGACATACGGGGAAGTCGTCAGACTCCTCACAGGGCACTTCTCGCCCCAACCGTCCCTTGTCGCTCGCAGATTCCTCTTTCACAAGAGGGATCAGAAGGCCAGAGAAATGGCTGCAGTCTACCTGGCCGCTCTCCGCCAGATCACAGGGAACTGCAGTTTCAACAAGCAAGAGGAGGCTCTGAGGGACCGATTCGTCTGGGGCCTCTGGGACGAAAGGCTGCAGCAGAAGCTCTTCGCCAAGGAAGAGCTCACCCTCCAACAAGCCTTCAACGAGGCGACGGCCTTCGAGAGGGCCACCAAAGCGTACAGCTACCCACATGGAGAGGCAGTCCACCATGAAGAGATGGCACTGGGCGATCGGGAGGACGAAGAGGCTTTCCAGCTCCGGCGGCCACAAGGAGTGGACCCAAGAGCCCCCATGAGACAGCAGGCGATGGAGAGAACTCCCACCATCAAATGCGCCAGCTGCGGCAACCCCGACGAGAGGAGGGACTGTTCATACCGCAACATGGACTGCTGGAGCTGTGGAAAGATGGGCCACATCGCTCGGGCTTGCCAGGCCAAGAACAGCTGCCGGCGACCAACAGCGCATCACGAGTCTACCGAGGCCCACACAACAGCATCTACCAGCCTGCAGGTATTGAACTTGCCCCTCTCTGCCCCTGACAAGGTCAAAATGACGGTCCTCATCGAGGGCGCCCCCTGCCTCATGGAGGTGGACTCGGGTTCCTCCATCTCCATAATTTCGGAGGAAACCCTTAGGAAACTGTCCCCGCTGCCGCCTCACCCGAGGCGCCGCCTCACCTGAGGCCGGCTGACTTTGTTCTGAGGGACTTAAAAAAAAAACAGTGCACATCGTGGGCTGGGCCCGGGTACAGGTAGAGAGAAGGAACTTCAGGGGTCCCCTGGACATTCTGGTGGTCAAGCGCCAGCTCACCACCCTACTGGGGCTGGCCTGGTTCCAACCATGAGGAATCCAGTTAGTGGGGGTGGAGCAAGTGGAGACGAGCAGTTTTGAGGATGTCTGCCAAGAGTTTCCAGCAGTTTTTGACAGGTCCCTGGGGAGTTACAAAGGGCCGCCCATCACCCTGCCGCTCGATCCCCTGGTCAGACCGATCCGGCTCAAGGCGAGGTGAGTCCCGTTAGCCTTAAAACCTAAGATAGAGGGGGAACTGGACCGCCTCACAGCCCAGGGAGTCTTGGAACCAGTGTCTTACGCGGCCTGGGAAACCCCCATAGTCACACCGGTGAAGCCAAATGGGGACGTGAGAATCTGCGCTGACTACAAGTGCACGATAAACAAAGCACTCCAGGACAACCCCTACCCTGTCCCGGTGGTCAGCCACGTACTGGCAGCATTAGCGGGGTCCAAAATTTTGGGGAAGCTGGATTTGGCACAAGCGTACCAGCAACTACCGGTCGACGCCAAGACAGCTGAGGCACAGACCATCGTGACCCACAGGGGAGCCTTTAGGGTGCGGAGGCTACAATTTGGGGTTAGCGTAGCTCCGGGGATTTTTCAGAGCATAATGGACTCTCTCCTTAAAGGGATCCCCGGAGTGCAGCCATTTTTCGATGACGTTCTAATCGCCGCCCCAGACATAGAGGAGTTCAGCAGCCGCCTGCGAGAGGTACTCTGCCGTTTCCAAACGGCGGGGCTAAAAGTGAAAAAAGAAAAATGCTTGCTAGGGGTCCCGAGGGTGGAGTTCCTGGGGTTTGCCGTGGACGTAGCGGGGATCCACCCGACAGAGGACAAGACCAGAGCCATAGTCCAAGCCCCAGCCCCCACATGCAAGGCGGAGCTACAAAGCTTCTTGGGGTTATTGAACTTCTACCATTCGTTCTTGCCCCACAAAGCTGCCATCGTGGAACCGCTCCACCGGCTGCTCGATAAACAAGCCCCATGGGTTTGGGGGAAGCAGCAAGCCGCAGCATTCCAAGTGGTCAAAGATCTACTGGTCTCCAACGCAGTGCTCCACCACTTTGATGAAGCCCTGCCGCTGATTTTGGCCTGTGACGCTTCCCCGTACGGGGTGGCGACAGTCCTGGGGCACCAACTCCCGGATGGGAGGGAGGTTCCGGTGGCGTATTATTCCAGGACCCTTACTTCCGCAGAACGGAACTACACCCGAATCGATAAGGAGGCTCTGGCGATTGTGGCCGGAGTACACAAATTTAACGATTACCTGTACGGCAGGTGGTTCACCATTGCCACGGACCATAATGCTGCTCCTGGGCCTCCTCGCACTGGACCGCCAGACCCCACAAATTGTGTCTCAGCAGGTCCTGAGGTGGAACCAATTCCTAAACTCATACACGTACACCTTGGTGCACCGCCCGGGCAAAGCCATGGGACACGCTGACACGCTGAGCCGCCTGCCGCTTCCATCGACGGACCCCGATCCTGCCCCGGCCCACCATGTGATGCTAGTGGAGTCTTTACCCAAGCGGCCCCTCCATGCCGCTGAGGTGGCGCGGGCCACAGGAAGGGACCGCATACTCGCTCGAGTTTCTGACTGGGTGGGAAGGGGGTGGCCCACGGGCAAGGTAGGCACGGAGTTCAAACCTTTCGCTTCACGCAGAGATGAGCTATCCACCCACAAGGGATGCATACTATGGGGTAGCAGGGTGGTGGTTCCCCCCCCATGCGGAAGCAGGTGTTAGCCACCCTTCACGAAACGCACCCGGGGATAGTGAGGATGAAAGTCCTGGCCCACAGTTACGTTTGGTGGCCGGGGATGGATGAAAAGATAGAGGGTTGGGTGAAACGGTGCCAACCCTGCCAGGAATCCCGGCCCGATCCGCCGTGCACCCCCGTCCACCACTGGGAGTCCAACCGGCGGCCGTGGTCCCATCTGCACTTATGTTTTGCAGGACCCTACCAGGGCCAAATATTTTTCATACTGGTGGACGCATATACTAAGTGGCTAGAGGTAATCCCCGTAGCTTCCACCTCAACAGCGATGGCAGTTAGAGCCTTGCGAAGGGTATTTTGCACGCACGGAATCCCCGATACCCTGGTCACAGATAACGGGACGGCCTTCACCTCCTGGGAGTTCCGAGAGTTCCTAGATAGGTACTTGATCAAACACGTCCAGTCCTCCCCCTTCCATCCGGCCACCAATGGGCAGGCAGAGCGAATGGTGCGTACCACCAAGGAAGCCCTGGGGTGGATTGTACAGGGGGACTGGGACCACCGCCTGGCAGCCTTCTTGTTTCACAATAGGATTACCCCGAACCCCCTCACCAGGTCAAGCCCCACGGAACTACTCATAGGTAGGAAACTAACCACAAGGCTAGACCGGCTACATCCAGACAGGGCCACCGACGTCTGCAGCACACCCGAGATCAGGGAAGCGGTGCGGGGGTTCTTCCCGGGGGACCCTGTCTATGCAAAAAACTTCACAAACGGCCCTGAGTGGGTAGCAGCCCAGGTGCTCCGGGTGACGGGATCCTGTTCTTACGAGGTCTCGACAGAGGGGGGCCAGATCTTAAGGTGGCACATAGACCAGCTGCGCAGCCGAACCTTGCCGGAGGAGCCAGCCGGAGCCAAGGAAGCAGCAAGCGAAGAAGAGTCAGCCACAGAACCACCCGAAGCGACCCCACAGGTGCCGACCCTGCCGACGTACGATTCCCCGAGACCAGCAGACCCGGAACCGCAACCCGGGTCGGCCGACTGGCCGCCAGACGCAAATCCACGAGAGGAGACCCCCTTCCCAGGGACCGCTTCAACGCCCCAAGTGACCCCGAGGCGATCTACCCGGGAACGCAGGGCTCCCACATACTTGCAAGGTTATGTACAGTGAACTGGGGGGGAGGAGTGTAGTGTATTGTGCTGCATGAAGTAGCACCCCGTGGCCACGCAGCAGAGGTGTCCAGGGGAAGTCCCTTGGTCACTCTGCACAGCGTGGGAAAGACTCCGCCAATCAAGACCAGTGGCGGGAAGTTTGACTGGCCAGGATTGGACTGGCCTGCTGGAGGGCTGTTCCGGGGAGAATGTATATAAAGCAGGTCCCGGCCCGCATTGCCCTGTTCTGTGATGTACCTTCTAATAAAGTATGTTGCCTTCTGCACGTCTCATCACTGAGTACATTACAGCCAGGTGGAGTGCACAGCAGACCACACCTCCCTGCCCAGCATCCAGTTGAAAGTCAGTTTGGTGTAATGGTTAAAAACAGTGGACTCTGATCTGGAGAACAGGTTTGATACCCCACTCATCCACATGCAGCCATCTGGTGATCTTGGTCAGTCACAGTTCTCTCAGAACTGTTATCTCAAGAGCAGTTCTTGACAGGGCTTGTTTTGCAGGAAAAGCCCAGCAGGAACTCATTTGCACATTAGGCCATGCCTCCTGATGTCACCATTATTTCACACAAGGCTTTTGGGGGATAGAAAAAGCCAGCAGAAACTCATTTGCATATTAGGTCACACCCCCTGATGCCAAGACAGCCGGAACTGCATTCTTGCACATTTGTGGTCAAAAATACCCTGGTTCTTAGAGAGCTCTCTCATCCCCACCTGCCTCACAGCGTGTCTGTTGTGGAGAGAGGAAGGGAAGGAGTCAGTAAACTGCTCTGAAACTCTGGGTGCAGGGCCGGCTATAAATCCAATTTCTTCTCCTCCTCCCCCTCCCCCTATATCTTCTCCTCCTCCCCCTACACCTCCTCCTCCTCCAGAGGGAAGGCACATGCTCCTCACCAGCCACTCAGTGGAGCTTAGGTGCCTCATGAGGCTATCATTTGTTTTGGCAAATCCGAGAGCCACATGTGGGTGTACAAGGTTGCTTAGTCCCCCAAAAGCTCTGGTGCCTCAAGAAATCACCTAACTGCATCTAGTGGATACAGTGGTCTTGCTCTGGTCTTGCTCCTCCAATATTTTCTAAGCTGTACTTTTAAAAACCCTAGTGTGCCTAAGTCACTTAGCTGAGTTATGTCCAAGAGCTTTGAGTGCACTCTACTATTCCTTTTCATTCCATTTTTCTATCTAGTGGTCTCATGAAACCCTCTCTGTATGCTGTCGTGTTGGGTGCTCACAGACTTGTAAACCCTAACCCCGAATCAGTGTCAGTCGCTGTGAAGACCATCATTATCCACTCCAACTACTCAAATTTTATGAATGGCAGTGACATTGCCCTTCTGGAACTGGAACATCTCGTCCAATTCACTGATCGCAACCGGCCTGCTTGTATTCCAGGACACTCCATGTGTTCCCTCCCACGATGGGGTGCTGGATGGCAGGTTGGGGGAACATCAAGCAAGATGGTAAGAGAATAAATCAGAGGATTCCTTTGCTTTTCTGCCTGACTCCTGAATCACATCTCAAGCTTTTAAAGAAGCAAAGTGTATAGGTAGCATTCATCCTCAAATCTTCAGGTGCTGTGCAAGCTCAGTGTCTTGATGGTTTTGCAACTGAAATGACAGATGTACACATTTGTGAATAAAATTCTAGCACAGCTGTCTGCAGGGCTTTTTTTGTAGCAGGAACTCCTTTGCATATTAGGGCACACACCCCTGTTGCAGCCAATCCTCCTGGAATTTACAGTAGGCCTTGTACAAAGAGCCCTGTAACTTCTAGGATTAGCTATATCAGGGGTGTGTGGCCTAATATGCAAAGGAGTTCCTGCTATAAAAAAAACCCCTGGCTGTCAGCTTTGCTCCATTTGTTGGGTTCCAGGCAGGCTGTTCCTCTTTACTTTGCGGGGATGGCATAAACTGTCAGAACTTGTAACTTTCCTATATGCTGTTAGCTTAACTGACTCCATATTGTAACCAGATACTAACTCAATGTGCTCTCAGCCGGGCCACTAACCAGACCGCTATGCATTTCAAACAAACTGTGATCACTGAAGGGTGACAGATAGCCTCTGGCCAACATCTGCAGGTGCCCTTTGAAGCCAGCCGGCCAGGACATCTCAGCAAGACTCCATCCTCCCTTGCTGATAACAGACCCTGGGAAACAGACAGTTGTCTCTGGCCGTGTGAAAGATAGTTTTATTGTTGTTGCCACAAGCACATAAAAATGTAACCAATGCTAACTTCATTATCAGTGTTATTCTGTGCCTCCAGTACTGTAGTTCTCAATAAACGCCTATACTTTTGTAACGAAGTCTTGGGCCTCGATTGGAGTTCTTCCAGTTCTGACATTATAACACTGATAACGAAGTTAGTATTGGTTACAGATTGCGGTGGGGGCAATCTGACCAGCCAGATATTCAGTGGGAAGCACAGATTGTGCGCTTCCCAGACTGGCGGTGCGAACACCACCATTGGCGGAAAGAATGGGGTCCCAAAGCACCACCTCAAAACGAACGGCTATGCCTGACCATAGAGGAGGTGAAATCGATCCCCAAGGAATACCGAGACTTGAGGAGGGCTTTTAGCGAGGAGGAGGCGGACGAACTGCCCCCCCACCGTCCGACTGACTGCGCCATTGAACTAATACCAGGGCAGGAACTACTGAAAGCCAAGCTTTACTCGATGGGCTGGGCGGAGAAAGCGGAACTGAAAAAGTTCATAGACAAAAACTTGAAGCGGAGGTTTATCCGCCCCGCCACGGCCCCCCATGCAGCCCCCGTCCTATTCCGCAAGAAGAAGGATGGAAGTTTGAGACTTTGCACAGATTTTCGCGGGATAAACGGGATTTCCATGTCAAACGCTTACCCGATCCCGCTGATAAAAGACTTGCTAAGTACGGTGGCGGAGGGCAAAATATTCACCAAGCTCGACCTCCGCGATGCGTACTTTAGGGTCCGGATCAAAGAGGGAGACGAGTGGAAGACGGCATTCAACACGCCGATGGGACAGTTTGAATACCTAGTGATGCCGTTTGGGTTGCAGGGGGCGCCGGGAGTGTTCATGAATTTTATCAATGAAGTGTTAAGGGACTACCTGTATAAGGGGGTGGTGGTGTACCTGGATGACATCATTATTTACTCTAAAGACCTAGAATCACATGTACCATTGGTTAGAAAAGTGTTGACCACCCTGTATCAGAACAAACTGTATGCCAAATTAACCAAATGTGAGTTCCACAAAACGGAACTGGATTACCTGGGGTTCTGAGTGTCGGGGGAAGGGCTAGCAATGGACCCAGCAAAAATCCAGGCAGTACTAGATTGGGAGCCGCCCCGAACCCGACGGCAGCTACAATCTTTCCTCGGGTTTGCCAATTTTTACCGCGGGTTCATCAAGGGGTTCGCCAGGGTCAGGCTACCCCTCACAGAACTACTCAAAACAAAAGGGAAGGGGGTGGAAGCAAAAAAGCCCGGGGCGCGCCTTGCATGGTCACCAGAGTGCCAAAGCGCGTTCGATGAATTGAAAAGACTATTCACAAGCGAACCAGTATTGGCCCACCCCAATGAGCTAAAGCCGTTCGTGGTGCAATGCGACGCCTCCGACGTCGCGGTGGGGGCAATATTGATGCAAAGGGATGACGAGGGGGGGCTGAGACCCTGCGCATACATCTCCCACAAGTTTCGAACGAACACAGAAACTGGTCAGTGTGGGACAAAGAAGCCTTCGCAGTCACATTCGCTCTAAAAACATGGTGATCGTGGCTAGAGGGAGCCCGGGTCCCTTTTGAAATTTGGGCAGATCACAAAAACCTCGAGGCGCTAACCGGACGGCACAAACTCACCGCCAAACAAATACGGTGGGCGGGGTTTTTCGCTAAATTCGACTTTGTGCTCAAGCACATCCCCGGGACTAAGAATTTCTTGGCCGACGCACTCTCACGCATGCCCCAGCATGACAGCCAAAGAGAAGAAGTGATAGACTCACTCATTCCCCCCACCCAAGTGGCGGGTGGAGTCACCACCCAGTCGGGAAAAAAGACAGGGACCCCGGAGCCAAAAGAAAAGGAACGCTTCGCGGCCGAAGCAGAGGCGGAGGGAGGGGAAAGGCCCAAGGGCGTTGAGAAGGGGGAAGGAGGGCTGTGGTATTACAATAGGAAGATCTATGTGCCAAAAAGCCTGCGGGGTGAGGTCCTAATGCAATGCCACTCCAGCCGCCTAGCCGGGCATTTTGGCTACGTAAAAACACTCAACCTGGTCACCCGACAATTCTGGTGGCCGCACCTAAAAAGGGACGTGTCGGAATTTGTAAGCTCCTGCCCGACATGCATCATGACCAAACGGAGGGGGGGGGAAACCACCGGGCCACCTGATCCCACTACCAACTGCGTCCCGACCATGGGCGGTGGTGTCGATGGACTTCATAGTAGAACTGCCCCCTTCCCAAGGGAAAACAGTAATCCTAGTGGTAGTAAACACCTTTTCAAAACAAGCCCACTTCATCCCGTGCAAGCAGTTGCCCACAGCCAAGAAGTTAGCCTATTTGTTTTTCAATCACGTGTTCCGGCTCCACTCCTTCCCGGATAAGGTAATTAGTGACCGCGGGCCACAGTTCGTTGCCAACTTCTGGCGGGAGTTTTGCAAAATCGCGGGGATAGAGCAAGGGCTTAGCTCCGCCTACCACCCGCAAACGGACGGCCAGACGGAGAGGGTCAACGGGCTTCTAGAACAATACCTCAGGTGCTACGTCAACTACCAACAGTCCAACTGGGTGGAACTCTTGGCATTTGCAGAATACGGGTACAATAATAGTTTGCACAGCTCCACAAAGACCTCGCCCTTCCAAATAGTCAATGGGTATGAAGGCAAGCCTTTCCCTCACCTCCCCCTTCCAGCTGGGGCCCCTGGGCAAACCTCTTGTCAGCAGTGGTGGGAGGGAGTCCGCCAAGGGTGGGAGGTGATACAAGAAAATCTGGAAAAGGCCAAGGAGGAGTACAAATGGCATTTTGACCGAAAGCACTCCCTCCAGTGGGAATTTAAGGAAGGGGAGAAGGTGTTCCTGTCAACTAAGAACCTCCCGCTACCCCAGGCCTGCCGGAAACTAGCATACAAATATCTGGGCCCCTTTAAGATGAAGCGGGTGATCAACGAGGTGACTGTGGAACTGGAGCTGCCCAAGCTACTGAGTAAGATCCACCCTGTTTTTCATTGCAGCCTTCTTCGCAAAGATTCTGGAGCTACGTCCTGGCACCCTCGCCCTCCAGAGCCACCTCCTACTCGAGTGAAGGGCCAGAGCCACCATGAGGTGCAGGAGATCCTAGACTCCAGGGTCAGGCAGGGGGTATTGTACTACCTGATTCAGTGGAAGTACTTTCCCCCGAGCTGTGACGAGTGGGTCAAGGCCAGTGATGTATCAGCCCCGCAGCTGCTTAAGAAATTCCACCTACTGTACCCACACAAGCCCACGGCGAAGAGCTTAGGGGGGGCAGTATGTCAGAACTTGTAACTTTCCTGTATGCTGTTAGCTTAACTGACTCCATATTGTAACCAGATACTAACTCAATGTGCTCTCAGCCAGGCCACTAACCATACCGCTATGCATGTCAAACAAACTGTGATCACTGAAGGGTGACAGATAGCCTCTGGCCAACATCTGCAGGTGCCCTTTGAAGCCAGCCGGCCAGGACATCTCAGCAAGACTCCATCCTCCCTTGCTGATAACAGACCCTGGGAAACAGACAGTTGTCTCTGGCCATGTGAAAGATCATTTTATTGTTGTTGCCACAAGCACATAAAAATGTAACCAATGCTAACTTCGTTATCAGTGTTATTCTGTGCCTCCAGTACTGTAGTTCTCAATAAACGCCTATACTTTTGTAACGAAGTCTTGGGCCTCGATTGGAGTTCTTCCAGTTCTGACATAAACACTACATAAATATTTACCTGTTTAGCTATTCATTTGTCACCTTCGTTGTTTCAAAAGAAAAAGGAAAGTATTAAAAGTGCAGAAGTTCTTCATTAATTAATAGAGAGTGGTTCTTGATGATGCCATGGGGGCCATTCACTGTTGTCCACAGCTGACTTTTGCTTCAGACTTTCAGGACAAGTTACTTTAGAAATTAATTGTGGAATAGATAATATTGTTTCACCACAATGAAGTATTCAGGGGGCTTCACTGCTCTGTTACACAAGTCTTCATCCCAAGGTGATTCCTTCATATCATGTCTTCATCTCAACCAATCTTTTATTATCCTCCATATGAAAAAGAAATATATACAGTGGGGTTATATCAGGGTGGAGGAAAAGTTTCTATAAATCATCTTCAAAAAAAATTTAAAAAGTTAAAAAGGTTGTGGAGCTAAAAAAACCCAACAAACCTGTAAAAGTTGAGTGTACACAAACACTTCAAGTGGCATTTGGGATTGTCAGAGCAATAATGAGAGAAGGTAAATGAGGGGAGTCAGTTGTTGGGATAGATGATGATGAGAAAGGAATCTGGGAGATGGGAATAAGATAATAATTTGTTGACACTCTCACCCCCTCTCAGTCCCTCTTCCAGATCCTGCACTTCTACAAGAAGTGCTACTTCCACTTATAGATACTACCACATGTGAGAGCCTTTACAGCTACCTTCCAGGAACATGCCCGATAATAAAGGATGATATGATGTGTGCAGGATACATGGAGGGGATGTGTGCAGGATACATGGAGGGGATGAAGGATTCCTGCCAGGTAAAAGCAACACCCAAATGCCCCACTTGCTACGGCACAATCTGAGTCAATATGAACCTTGCCCCAAACCCTCACAGGCAGGTACAACTGGAGCACTCATATATGTCAGAGATGTGATGGCTGGAGCACTACTCGGTGACTTGCATGTGTAAAGGAGCCATTGCAGATTAAACACCCCATCTTTCATTATCACCTCAGATGCAGTGCTTATCAATGGGATCAACTTGTCCATGGCACTGCGAGTTTATTGTTATTAGATTTATATCCTGTACCACTTTCGCACATGCAGGACTCAGCGTCGATGGATGAGCAGTACACATGTATGTGTGAACAAGCCCATAGAGTTTCAAGGGATGGGACATTCATCAGGAGCAAATTGGTGTCCAAGTAGAAGACCACTCATGTTTTGTCTTTTGGCATTTTCCAGCAGCATTGCTTTATGGCAGGGGTGGCCAACGGTAGCTCTCCAGATATTTTTTGTCTACAACTGCCATCATCCCCAGCCATCAGCCATGCTGGCTGGGGCTGATGGGAGTTGTAGGCAAAAAAACATCTGGAGAGCTACCGTTGGCCACCTCTGCTTTATGGTCATGGCAACACTACTGAATTAAACCAGGGGCGTTTTCGCACTTACCTTAAGCCAGAGCGACATCCCTCTTCACCGCGCAGCGTCTGCGTGGTTTTCGCACTAATTGCTCTGGAGCACCTGGGAGAGCCGCAAAGTCCCACGGCTTTTGCAGCGCAAATGTAAACCGGTTTTTGGCGGTTTACATTTGCGCCGCAAAAGCCGTGGGACTTTGCAGCTCTTCCAGGTGCTCCGCAGCAATTAGTTCGAAAACCGTGCAGACGCTGCGTGGTGAAGAGGGACGTCGCTCCGGCTTAAGGTAAGTGCGAAAATGCCCCAGGTTTACAGCAGTTGGGTTGAAATAATATATACACCATTTCAAGGCAGTAGTTCATTGTTGCTTAATCATATCAGGGTGCAGTGAGTGAGCTAGGCTAAAAGACAAAGCAAGTGAGGTGTCATTTGACTGTGCCAGGCTCAGGATCAAAACAGAAGCTGAATATTTTAATTTACTTATTTAGAACTAGGAATAAGGCTTATTGTGTGGAAAAATACAAAGGGCTCTAGAAAGAGGCTCTGGGCAAGGGCCCCTCTTGCTATCTTCGCACCCAATCAAAGTGGCTGTTTTCTATAGGGGAATTGAAGTGATTTCATCTTTCCATCACCTCCCCCCTCCCTGCTACCTCTATCTAGGAGAAATACAGCCTTTGTCCACAATGAGGACCAAAGCAGCTTACATCATTCTCTCTCCCTTTTGATCTACACAAAAATTTGTGAGATAGGGTAGGCTGAAAGTCTGTGAGTGGTCTGAATTCGCAGTGTGGATCAAAGCAGGAGAGCATCACCAGTTCTAATCTGCCTAAAGCCTGCCAACAAAATATAATCCCTTTTGCTGTTGCTTCCTCAATTATTGCTTCAGTTCTTTCAGCAAGAGGCAGAATTGCTCATTTAATATTCAACCTACAATTAAATATTCACTACTATTAAAAATCTGTGTGAACCTGGAAGTAATGTTCCAGGTTGGAGTGTCTCAGGGATTCACCCAAAACTCTGGACAAAATCACAAATTTGGGGGTTAATCCTACAGTGCCACCCTGATGTAGTGACATCACTTCTGGGTTCTCACAGGAAGTGACATTGCAGTGTTGCATGATATTGGCTTTGTTTACTCTTGCAGGCAACTCTAAAATATACATTAGTTGGAGAAAGTGTCCTTACACTAGAAAGAGTCTTCAAACTTTTTGGAGAAAAGCGGTAGGATACAGGCCAGTGTTTTTACAGAATGACACAGAATGCTACAAGTTGGCTTTTATGTAAATAGACTTATTTTTAAATTAGTTTTTCTTCAGACATTATGCCTTCTACAGCACTAGAAAGAAACTCTTTGAAGAAACAGTAAACCCGGGAGCAAAGGGGGCTTCCTCTTCATTCATTACTTTAATACTAAGATTTGCAACCAAATGCATTTTACTTGATTTAACTGATTAATCAGTTAAATTCAAGTAAAATGCATTTGGTTGCAAATCAGTTGATTAATCAGTTAAATTGATTTTCATATGTTTGAAAACCCCAATGATGTTACCTTTTGAGCTCCTGAAAGAAGTGCAGAATTTACATTTGTATTTTTTAAAAAAACAAAACAAAACCCTTATGGTTAATGTTAGAAGGAGAAGCTTCTTTAATGTATTTTTCTCCTCCTTCATTATACTAACAATCCAGAGTGGTGTCAGAACTTAAGAACTTCAAACGGATCCCATACTTGGTTTCAAAGCTAGGATTTTATTAGAGAGAACTAAGTACTGGAAGAGACGAGATAACAGTGATGGCAAGGCCCACCACTAGCACAGTTTTATACACTAAAGCAAACACATCACAAAGCCACAATTCACCCCATTGCAAGCACATCTGTCTTCCCACCATCCACTATCAGTAAGGAGGTTGCCTCCTCGTTCTGAAGGCCACACGGCTTGGCTTCAAAGGGCACTAGTGTGAGAATGTGCAGAGACACACCATAATTCAATCTACAGCCCTAAATATTTTGGATACCAGTAGGGCAAGGTTAATTGCTACATAGGCACTCGGGGTTGTTAAGAGGTTACAACATGGAGTCAGTTTGGTTCAGTTACAATCTGAGCATGAGCAATACTGAAAGTACAAAGCAGGTACTGGTTACATGACAGTTAAGCCTCAGCAGTAGTTACAAGTTCTGACATACTGCCCCCCCTAAGCGCCCCCCCCCCACGGGGAACCAACTTGGGCTTGTGTGGGTACAGTAGGTGAAACTTTTTCAGCAGTTGCGGCGCGGATACATCCTGTGACTTGACCCACTCGTCACAGCTCGGAGGGAAGTGTTTCCATCTGATCAAATAATACAACTGGCCCCTCTTTACTCTGGAATCCAGAATTTCCTGGACCTCATGGTGATTCTGACCCCTCACTGTCGTCGGAGGGGGCGGCGGGGCCCTGGGATGGAATGACGTAGCACCAGGGTCTTTCCGAAGAAGGCTGCAATGAAAAACAGGATGGATCTTACTTAGAGACTTGGGCAGGTCGAGTTCTACGGTCACCTTGTTTATGACCCTTTTGATTTTGAAGGGCCCCAGGAACTTTAGAGCAAGCTTGCGGCACGTTTGTGGGAGGGGGAGGTTCTTTGTAGATAAGAAGACCGTATCCCCCACCCTCAATTCCCACTCGGGGGAATGTTTCTTGTCAAACTGCTTTTTGTATGCTTTTTTCGCTTCCTCCAGATTTTCCTGAATACCCTTCCAGCCTTCACGAAGGCCCTCCCACCATTGCTGGCAAGAAGTGGGCTCGGACGGGCTGGCGGGGAGGGCGAGTGTGGGAAATGGCTTGCCCTCGTAGCCGTTAATGATTTGGAAGGGAGAAGTTTTGGTAGAGCTGTGGAGGCTGTTGTTATAGCCATATTCAGCGAAGGGGAGGAGGTCCACCCAGTTGGACTGTTGGAAATTAATAAAACATCGGAGATATTGTTCCAAAAGGGCATTAACCCTCTCCGTCTGTCCGTCCGACTGGGGGTGATAGGCGGAGCTGAGACCCTGTTCAATGCCAGCAAGTTTGCAGAACTCCCGCCAGAAGTTGGCAACGAACTGCGTTCCGCGGTCACTAATGACCTTGTCGGGGAACGAGTGTAGGCGTACAATGTGAGTGAAAAAGAGCTGAGCGAGCTTTTTTGCTGTGGGGAGTTGCTTACAGGGGATGAAGTGGGCTTGTTTAGAAAAAGTGTCGACTACAACGAGAATGACCGTTTTTCCCTGGGAGGGAGGAAGCTCAACAATGAAATCCATTGAGACTACTGACCAGGGCCGGTTGGCCGTGGGGAGGGGGACCAGGTGGCCGGGGGGTTTACCCCCCCTTCGTTTTGCCATGAGGCAAGTGGGGCAGGCGAGAACGAATTCGGAGACGTCTTTTTTGATTTTTGGCCACCAAAACTGTCGGGTGAGTAAGTTGAGCGTTTTGACATAGCCGAAATGGCCTGCTAGGCGACTAGAATGGCAGCGTTGGAGGACTTCTTTTCTGAGGGGGCTGGGCACATAGATTTTGTCGTTGTGCAACCAGAGACCGTTTTCACTCTTAGTTAGGTTAGGTGGACGGTCAGTTTCTAGGTTTGATTCAGTAAGGAACCGGGGTAGAAGGTCTCCGTCTGGAGGGGAGGTCTGTTTCCCCGAGCGGGTGGTGACTCCCCCCGAAATGGCTGACGGGGGAATGAGTGAATCTACAATTTCCTCTCGGAGACTGTCGTGCTGGGGCATGCGTGAGAGGGCGTCTGCCAAAAAATTTTTTGAGCCTGGGATGTGTTTCAACACAAAGTCAAATTTTGCAAAGAAGCCCGCCCACCGGATTTGTTTTGCAGTCATTTTGCGGCGCCCGGTGAGGGCTTCGAGGTTTTTGTGATTGGTCCATATTTCAAAAGGTACCCTTGCTCCTTCAAGCCAGGAGCGCCAGGTTTTAAGGGCAAACATGACTGCAAACGCTTCCTTGTCCCAGACAGACCAATTTCTTTGTTCGTTAGAAAATTTTCTAGAAATGTAGGCACATGGACGAAGCACCCCGTTCTCTCCCCTTTGCATCAATATGGCTCCGATTGCGGCGTCGGAGGCGTCGCATTGAACCACGAAGGGTTTCAACTCGTCAGGATGTGCTAACACGGGTTCTGAGGTGAAGAGGCGCTTTAATTCGGTAAAAGCCTTTTGGCAGTCCGGCGTCCACGTTAAGCGTGCGCCTGGCTTTTTCGCCTCTTCACTTTTGCCCTTGGTTTTTAGGAGTTCGGTTAGGGGAAGCATGACTGTGGCGAACCCTTTGATGAACTCGCGGTAGAAATTTGCGAACCCGATAAAACTTTGGAGCTGTTTGCGGGTTCTGGGGGGTTCCCAATCCAGCACCGCTTGGACCTTTGCGGGGTCCATTGACAGTCCCTCCCCCGACACTCGGAAACCCAGATAGTCAAGCTCAGTTTTGTGAAATTCACACTTTGCCAACTTGGCGTACAGTTTGTGTTTACAAAGGGTGCTCAACACTTTCCTGACTAGTGGAATATGAGATTTGAGATCTTGCGAATAGATAATGATGTCATCAAGGTACACCACCACCCCCTTAAAGAGGAAGTCACGTAGCACTTCATTGATAAAGTTCATGAATACCCCTGGGGCCCCCTGTAGTCCGAAGGGCATGACTAGGTACTCGAATTGTCCTAGAGGGGTGTTGAAAGCCGTTTTCCACTCATCCCCCTCCTTGATGCGGACGCGGAAGTACGCGTCCCGAAGGTCAAGTTTGGTGAATATCTTTCCTTTCGCTACAGTGTTCAACAAGTCTTTTATCAACGGGATCGGGTAGGCGTTGGACATCGAAATCCCGTTTATCGCACGAAAATCTGTGCAAAGTCTAAGCGACCCGTCCTTCTTCTTTCGGAAGAGGACGGGGGCGGCGTGGGGGGCTGTGGCCGGCCGTATGAACCCACGCTTAAGGTTTTTGTCCAAAAATTTTCGGAGTTCTGCTTTCTCCGCCCAACCCATGGAGTATAGTTTCGCCTTGGGGAGCTGTTGCCCCGGGATCAATTCAATGGCGCAATCCGTGGGGCGATGGGGTGGTAGCTCATCTGCTTCCTTCTCGCTAAAAGCTAGTCTCAAGTCCCGATACTCCTTGGGAATCGAAGCGACTTCCTCGAGTGTGAGGCAAGCCCGTTCGTTTTGGGGGGGAGCGTGCGGCCCCCATTCGGGGCGCCAGTGGTGGTGTCCGCACCTCCAATCGGGGAATCAGACGATCTGTTCCGCCCACCTTATGTCGGGTTGGTGGCGGGCGAGCCAAGCCGAGCCCACCACCACATCGAAAGAGCAGGAGGGGGCGATTACGAAAGTTTCAATTCCCCAGTGCTCTTCGGTTCCTACCGGGACCACTTGGCTCTCAAGAGTACACGGTTCCCCCCTCATGGGTCCCCCGTCCATCTGTTGAAATTGCATCGGCTGCGGTAGAGGCGAGGTGGCTAGTCCCAGTGCCTCTACTAAGCGGGGGGTAATTAGGTCTCTGTTACACCCTGAGTCGATTAACGCTCGGGCGTGCATGAACCGCTTTAAGTTTGGATTAAGGAGGGTGACTGCCATAAACAATAAACCCCCAGTGGCTCTCACCGTGAGGAGTGCCGGCTGTTGTTGGACCTGCTTTGCGGCACCCATTAAAGCAGGTCGCTGTCGTTTCCCGCCGACTCGGTCTCGTCCGACTCTTCGGTCGATTCCTCCACGGCCGTCAGGTCAGTGGTAAAATCCTCGTCAGTCGCCAGGGAAGTGGCGACGGAGCCCCGACTGGGCTCCTTCGAGCGGCTACTCTTTTTCTTCTTCGGCCCCGAGGCGGCAGGTTTCGCCGAGGGTGGTGTTGCTCCTGCTTTAACGGGGCAGTTGGCGGCGAGGTGATCCGGGTCTCCACATCTAAAGCACCTGCGCGCGGCGGCGGGGGTTGAGGTCGCTGGGGTCTTCCTCCCTTCCGCTTTAGTCGGAGTGTGTTTGGCCCCCTTCTTTCCCAACTGCTGCCGACGCATCCCCACATGTTGGAGGTTGGTTTCCACCTCCCCGGCCAGTTGGATCCATCCGACCAGGGTGTCGGGTCTCCCTTGGCTGTAGCAGCGGTCGAGGATGTTCGGGTTCAAACCATTGCGGAACGCGGTGTACTTCATGACTTCGTTCCACCCCCGGGCCGCTGCACAATATCCCAGGAACTCAGTAGCATACTCGCGAGTAGTGCGGTTGCCTTGCTCGATGCGCTGGAGGGCAGTGATGGCTTTCTCCTCTCGAAGGGGGTCGCCGTACTGGCGGAGCATCGCGTGCAGGAAACTCGCGACTGTTGCCAGCTCGGGCTTCCTTCCCGTGTAGAGCCCCACGTACCACTTGCGGGCCGGGCCCCTCAGGCGGGACGAAATGTGGTTTACTCGGCTGGCCTCCGTCGGGTAGTCGGCACCCCAATGGGTGAAGAACGTGTCGCATTGTATCGTGAAATACTCCACGTCCTCTGGATTCCCGTCGAATGTAATCTTCAACTCTCTGCCCCTGCCGTCGCCCCCCCCGGGAGCCGCAGGGCCAGGGACCGCCAGGGGTCCCGCTGGAAGCGGGGCCTGGGGTACTGCCGGCGGCGGCACCGGGCCTGGCGGGGCAGGCAGCACCGGGGCGGGTGGCGCCGGTGACACCGGGACGGGTGGTGCCGGTGGCGCCGGGGCAGGCGGTGCGGGCGGTGGCGGAGCCGGCGGAGCCGGGGCGGGTACCACCGGTGGTGCTGCGGCTGGCGGGGCCGGCGGAGCCGCGGGCGGTAGCCCCAGCGGCAGACCTCCTCCTAACGGCGGGATCCCCAGGACCGCAGTTTGCAGGGTTCGAAGCTGGTCGTAGATCGCGCCCAGGTTCTGCTGCATGTCCTCCGCCATCGATACGCGGGACCTGTGCACGTCGTCGTGAATTTCCCGCACCCAGTCGAATAAGTCGTTGCGGAGGGTTCGGATCGGGTCGTCCCCACCTCGCGCCCCGGGACCTTCTCCCAGGTCCTCGTCGTCGTCTCCGGTTCCTCCTTCGCCCAACATGCTCCGGTAGCGCTGCTCCGCGGCGTCGATCGCGGCCGTGGACTTCCGCGGGCTCCAGGGTCGTGGGGCAGGGAACGCGTCGACCGAGAAAGGCGCCGGGACCTTAATTTTTCGCCGGACCCCCGTCACCTTCGGGTCGAGCGGCGGATCGTCTGTAGGGGTGGTGGGCTCTCCGCTGTCTGGAACTTTTGCCGCCATCGGACCAGGTTTCCAGTTCAGATAAGCCACGAAACAATGGGATCACTGTTATAATGTCAGAACTTAAGAACTTCAAACGGATCCCATACTTGGTTTCAAAGCTAGGATTTTATTAGAGAGAACTAAGTACTGGAAGAGACGAGATAACAGTGATGGCAAGGCCCACCACTAGCACAGTTTTATACACTAAAGCAAACACATCACAAAGCCACAATTCACCCCATTGCAAGCACATCTGTCTTCCCACCATCCACTATCAGTAAGGAGGTTGCCTCCTCGTTCTGAAGGCCACACGGCTTGGCTTCAAAGGGCACTAGTGTGAGAATGTGCAGAGACACACCATAATTCAATCTACAGCCCTAAATATTTTGGATACCAGTAGGGCAAGGTTAATTGCTACATAGGCACTCGGGGTTGTTAAGAGGTTACAACATGGAGTCAGTTTGGTTCAGTTACAATCTGAGCATGAGCAATACTGAAAGTGCAAAGCAGGTACTGGTTACATGACAGTTAAGCCTCAGCAGTAGTTACAAGTTCTGACAAGTGGAAGGAGTCTTCCATGATAAGAAGATATTGTCTGTGGCTGTAAGATTCCTCTGGTGAATAGATGATTCCTTGGCATTTGTACAGAGAAGCACCTTGGGTTCTAACACAGTGGGTTGGATCCTACCAGCTTTTCCACTTGATTGACTATTTTTAGCTAAGGATTTATAGGTGGACTAGGGGGAGGGATTTAAATTAAATAACTAGGGGTCATTGGTGGTTGGTTGGTAGAAGGTGGATTACTGTTGGCAACAATAGGGTTGAAGGGGAACAGGAATAGGTCTAAATACTGCTGGTTGACGAGCTGGTTTCCACCAGTAGGAAATGACTGGCCCGGGGATTCCAGTGCTCCTGGGGAGGGGAAGGTATGATGGTGGGAACAGGCAGACCTATAGGGGAAGGAGGCCGAGACATGGTAGAGCTCGACCGCCTTCCTGCCTGTGTCCCATCCCGATGGTGACAGGTAGTGGGGCCAGGCGAACTTACTCGCCTCTGGCACTGGTGTTATGCAATGCCAGGTCCATTAATAATAAGATCGCTGTCCTCCGGGATTTCCTATTGGAACAGGAGGCGGACCTGGCATGCGTGACCGAGACCTGGGTGCGCGATGGGGAGACCGTAGCTCTCTCTCAAATGCCACCCCCAGGATACTCGGTCTTTCACCAGTCCCGGACTAGCGAGCGGGGGGGGGGGGGAGTGGCACTATTCATACAAGAGGCTTACTCCTTTAGGGCTCTCCCGGCCCCAGAGATCAGGGGTATTGAATGTGTCGGCCTGATATGGGACGTTGGAGAGGGGTTGGCGATCTGGCTGGTGTACTGTCCGCCTAACGCACCGGCCGGCGCCTTACCATCCCTGATGGAGGCCGCGGCGGGCTGGGCATTAAAGTACCCAAGGCTATTGGTCTTGGGTGACTTCAATGTTCATGCCGACGAAGCGGCCTCCAGTCAGGCGATGGACCTGGTGTCATCCATGGCGACACTGGGACTCTCCCAAATTGTCACAACGCCTACTCATCAGGCATGGCACATGTTAGACCTGGTCTTCGCGGCGGGAGTTTTAGTGAACGATATTACTGCTAGAGCAGTGCCATGGTCGGATCACTATGCCCTTAAGGCTCGGGTGGATGTGCCACCCCAAACCTGTTTAGGCGGAGAGCGTATTTTAGCTCGTCCGCAAAGCCTGATGGACTCGGAACGGTTCCTGATGGCCCTGAGAGATCCCGGGCCCCCTGGTGATTCCTTGGATGATCTGGTGGAGTCCTGGAATGATAGACTCTCCAGAGCCATTGAAGAGATCGCACCTAGGCGTCCTCTGCGCCCCCGTTTGAAGTCGACACCCTGGTATAACCAGGGGTTGCGACAACTAAAACGGGGACTCAGACGACTAGAGAGGCAATGGCGGCGTACTCGAGATGAAGTGACTCGAACATCTTATAGAGAGATTATGAAGTCCTATGAGGCGGCAATCAAAACTGCAAAGAAAACATACTTTGCGGCTGAGATTGCGTCTGCAACATCGCGCCCGGCACAACTATTTAATATAATTCGGAGTTTAACAACGCTGCCTCAAGGCAGACCAAATTTTAAAGAATTGGAGATTGGCTGTGAGGCTTTTGCGAATTTTTTTGCGGACAAGATCGCGTCGCTCCGCCTCGACCTCCCTGCCACATTAGAGACAGTGAAACCGAGGCTCCGTGCCTGTCTTCGGACTGTGTTCTGGATGGTTTCAGCCCTCTCAGCCTGGAGGAAGTTGACAGGATTCTCTTATCTGCACGCCCAACAACCTGTAAATTGGACCCGTGCCCCTCCTGGCTTATTAAATCTTGCCAGAGGGAGCTTAGATATCCTGTACGGGATATCATAAATAGATCCCTGATGGAAGGGTACTTTCCAACACCGCTTAAAGAGGCGGTGGTCCGTCCCCTCCTGAAAAAAACATCATTAGACCCGGCCCAATTGGCACATTATCAGCCGGTCTCAAATCTGCCCTTTTTGGGCAAACTTATTGAGAGGGCAGTGGCGATGCAGCTGCAGACCTTCCTGGATGATGCTTCCGTCCTTGATCCCCTTCAGTCCGGCTTCCGCCCGGGCCATGGGACGGAGACGGTGCTGGTTGCCCTGGTAGATGACCTGCAACGGCATCTGGATCAGGGTGGCTCGGCGGTGCTGATGTTGTTGGACCTATCAGCAGCGTTCGATACGGTCAACCATCGGCTACTGGCCCGCCACCTCGCCGACGCGGGGATTCAGGGGTTGGCCTTGCAATGGCTTTCCTCTTTCCTTGAAGGTCGGGGACAGAGGGTCACTATTGGAAATGAGCTGTCCCGGAGGCACACGCTTGATTGCGGAGTGCCTCAGGGTGCGGTTCTTTCCCCGATGTTATTTAACATCTATATGCGTCCCCTCGCCCAGATTGCCCAAAGGTTCAGGCTGGGTTGTCACCAGTATGCTGATGACACCCAGCTCTATCTGCTTATGGACGGCCAGCCGGCCTGAGCCCCAGAAAATCTGGACTGGCCGTTACAGGCTGTGGCTGGGTGGCTCAGGCTGAGCGGGCTGAGGCTAAATCCGGTGAAGACAGAGGTCCTTTGCTTGGGTCGTCGGGGCCCGGGAAGGGAAATCCCCCTACCGGTTTTTGACGGTGTGCCGCTGATTGCGATGCATAGGGTCAAGAGCTTGGGGGTACTACTGGAGCCTTCCTTAACGATGGAGGCCCAGATAGCAGCCACTGCCAAGTCTGCATTTTTCCATCTTAGGCGGGCAAGGCAGTTGGCTCCCTTCCTTGAGCGTGACGATCTAGCAACGGTGATCCATGCAACGGTCACCTCGAGGTTGGACTACTGCAATGCCCTCTACATGGGGCTGCCCCTGTGCCGAACCCGGAAACTGCAGTTGGTGCAGAACGCCGCTGCCCAGTTGTTATCGGGGCTCCCAAGATGGGAGCACATTCAGCCGGGACTCCGGGTTCTGCACTGGCTGCCAATACTTTACCGAGTTCGGTACAAGATGCTGGTCATTACCTTTAAAGCCCTATATGGCCTAGGACCTGCCTACCTGAGGGACCGTCTCTTCCCACACGTTCCCCAGAGAGTACTGAGATCAGGAACTCAAAATCTCCTTGTTGTCCCCGGGCCAAAGGAAGCCCGTTTGAAATCTACAAGGGATAGGGCCTTCTCGGTAATGGCCCCTTCCTGGTGGAACCAGCTGCCAGAAGAGGTAAGGGCCCTGCGGGACCTTGCTCAATTTTGCAGGGCCTGTAAGACAGTCCTCTTCCGGCTGGCTTACAACTAACCAGCACTGAAACTTGAAAGTGAGTGTAGTTTGTAAGATCGCTGTATGTTTCTAATGTTTTAAGTATATAACTGTGTGAAATGTTTAGATTTTAACTATGTAAATTGTGAAATGCTTAAACTTTTATGCTTAATTTTATATTCTTATGTTAGATTTTATATGTTGCAAGCCGCCCTGAGCCACCTGGTGGAAAGAGCGGGATATAAATTACAAATAAATAAATAAATAAATAAAAATTGTGACAAATCCCCTTGTTCCCTGTAACCCCTGTCCTGTGTGGTTTTTTTTCCTGTGGATCCTACAGTCCTCATCCCTGCCTTTTTGGTGTGCTGCCTAATCTTCTTTGTTTGCAAGCAGAAATGCTGGTAAAATCTAATCCACTGTCTGTCTAGAGCTGCTATTGTTTCATAGCACTACGGGAAGGGGGACAGTAGAACAGAGTATAACCTCTTATTCCTTTTCTTTCACAGGGGGACTTTGGGGGACCACTTCTTTGCCCTTGTGAAGGGAATTGGCTTCTGGCTGGTGTGGTGAGCTGGGGAGCTGGTTGTGCTGTCCCTGAACACCCTGGTGTCTACACTCGTGTCACTGCTTATGACCAGTGGATATTGAGACATACCCCAGAAGTAGCTATCAATTTAATCTCAACCAAGGAAACTGGGATCACTCCACCAATTGGGGCTGCAATCACTGAAAAAAAATGGGTCTTCTACTACTAGTTCTTGGTTCCTGGTGTTCTTATTGCTTTTCTTAAGCATAAGCACTGTGCTCAGTGCTGTATAAACAAAAGAGCATATCTGGATGGTTTTCACTGGCTCTGTTCCTTTCTTTTCCTTTTATTATGACCTTCTGGCTAAAGGTATTGAGCAAAGTCAAAACTGTGCTCAGTGCTGTATAAACAAAAGAGCATATCTGGATGGTTTTCACTGGCTCTGTTCCTTTCTTTTCCTTTTATTATGACCTTCTGGCTAAAGGTATTGAGCAAATTCAAAACAAAGGAGATAAAATGCAAACCAGTAAACAAAAGAACTAGCTCCATTGAGAATGGCTTCTACCAAAGCTATATGGGAAAGCATTGGCAATAGTCTCTTTGGATCCACTTCATAGAGGAGTTTCTTAAAAATCATCGTTACTGAGAACATTCCCTTTCATATTCAAAGTTCAGGAACTATAATAAGGATGTCTGTCATGATTAAAATATGTGCTGTTCTTCTGAGTATTTTGTTCTTCTTTTGAAAGCAGTGCTTCTTGAGTATGTTTGTTTTTGTGTTTTCTGCAAAGTACTTTTACTTAAAAAAATGAACAGAGGCCTGCTTTCACTGACCTGGGCCTTGTTGCAAGCAGCCATACAATAAACAACTATAATTCCTCCTTGTTCTCTGAGCTGTGTGTTGAAGCTGTATTTTCTGGTCCATATGTGAACCATATACTGTCTATGAATATACTGTATACTTTCACCAAGTATGGCGATATATCCACTGTATTCCAATGCAGTTCTCTTTTTGGATACTGTATCAGAATAATGCTTTTGTATTGACATACTCAAACAAGGGATATTGGCTGTTTATCTCAATACATATACTAAACCCATCTTCCACTATATTTTAATGCAATTTTTCCTATTGGCAAACTAGAATGATGTATATATTTATGTTGCGTGTTAAAAACTTCTGGGGAAGAAATGCCTTCTTTTTGACCCAGGTTTATTAGCAATAGAATAATTAACAGGCATTCTCACATTCTGACATGTTACTGTTTTATGGTTTTCCACGCTAATGCAACCCAGATCAAAGGTTTTCTGAATTTGTTAATTTTACTATTCTGCTATTGTTTTTTTAACTTTGTACCACTTGGCATTCCAAACCCCACAAGCTATATGTGGCTCTGTTTACTGTACCTCATTCCTCGTCTGAAAAAGTGTGCCTGCACACAAAAGCTTACGTTCTGAATAAAATTAAGTTGGCCTTAAATCGACTCCTATTTTGTTCTACTACTTCAGACCAACATGACTGCCTATTTGGATCCATATACTGTCTATGTTGCAGCTCCCTCTGTTGGCCAGGATAGCTATCTGTTTTAACAAGTGAGGATAGATAAATAGTACTTTAGCAAGTTAGATCCAGGTGGGCAGTCACGTTGGTCTGAACTCAAACTTTGTTCTCCTTTTCAAAAGTGAAAACAAAAAAAAGCTGAGCAGAATGAGGAGGGGGGGAAAGGATGCTAATCCCATTAAAAACAGCAAAAAGGGGGCTATAATGGACAGGAAAGACTAGTGGCGCTTTTACACATGCTAAATAATACAGTTTCTATCCACTGCAGCCACCATTTGCAAATGGATCTTGCCATTTCATACAGTCCAGTCCAGTTGCAAAGTGCATTGAAAGTGGATTGAAAGTGCATTATTTAGTCTGTGTGGAAGAGCCATAAATCTGCATCTGGACCAAAAGTCCTAACTTTTACCTTTGATAAGTAATTCAACAACAAAGTGGCTTCATGCTTGGTTATGTAAATGCTTCTAGCTAGCAAAGAACAAACACCTTGGCTGGAACACGACACCTTGGAGGGAGCCGAATCTTAGGGGATGCTAAATGGAATTTCTTCCTGGGAAGGGCAAGTAGAGAAAAAGTGACCACAGGTGTGGGGCAGACAGAAGAGATAATTCCACAGACACGAGAAGAATTAAATCTATATTTTGCAATCTGTCTTGTTGGGTCCTTTTCTGCTGATATCATCAGGGCGGGGGGGGGGGAGCCACCATTGCCACATGGAGCTAATAAAGGGCTGGCAGCTGGGACAAAAGGTTTCAGTCCACTTCAGTGATGGTTTACCAGTGGATTTTGCCATTTCACACTGTAAAATTCATTTGCAAAGTGGATTGAAAGTACCTTATTTAGTGTGTGTGAAAGCGTTGACTCCAAGTTAATGAGAAGCTTTTAGACAACTGCAGCCTTTAAATCCAAAGAGCCTGCCTTGACCACCTAGGACTGCACATTTGTGTTCTGTACCACTAACTGGAGTTTCTGAGTTGTCATTAAGGGCAGACCCATGCAGAGTGCATTACAATAGGCTAGCTTGAAAATTATCATAGCATGGATCTAGATCAGTGGTCCCCAAGCTTTTTGGCATTAGGGACCGGTTTTGTGGAAGACAATTTTCCCATGGACTGGGGTGGGGGGAGGGTGATGGTTTCGGGATGATACAATCGTGCACTTTATTTCTTTTAGTTTGGTGTGGTAGTTAAGTGTGCTGCCTCTGATCTAGGAGAACCGGGTTTGATTTCCCACTCCTCTGCTTGCAGCTGCTGGAATGGTCTTGGGTCAGCCATAGCTCTCACAGAGTTGTCCTTGAAAGAGCAGCTTCTATCAGAGCTCTCCAGCCCCACCCACCTCACCAGGTGTCTGTTGCGGGAGAGGAAGGTAAAAGAGATTGTGAGCCACTCTGAGACTCTGAAATTCGGAGTGGAAGGCAGATATAAATCCATTGTCTTATTATTATTATTATTATTACTACTACATTGTAATATGTAATGAAATAAATATACAACTCATTGCCTGGTTGCTAACAGGCCACGGACTGGTACCAGTCCATGGCCTGGAGTTTGGGAACCCCTGATCTAGATGACCAAGTCAGCAGAGTTGGGGGGCATTCTCTGAACTAAGCGTTGCTAGAATGCCTTTTTTGGCAGCTGAGTCAACTGGATTAAGCATCACCCACAGTCTCTTCACTGAGTCAACAAGAATCAGCTGAACCTCATCAAAAATGGAGAGTACTATGTCAACAAGGACCTCAGCCTTCCCAACCGGTATTATCTTAGTCATTTAATTAGAATGGTCAGACACTTATTTCACAATTCCTTTTGCATCACCAGGTCATCTGGATAAAGAAATATAGAATTGGGTGTTAGCAGCATATTGATGATACTTTGTTCCAAGTCCATGAATGATTTTCCTAAGAGCTCAACACAGAAATCGAATAGCTTGAGGTATAAGACTGAGCCTTCCACAAGGCAAGTCCTATACTATAAAAAACTCATATCCAGTAGCAACCAATCTCACTGCTACAGAACAATTTGAACCAAACCGAAGCACGCCCCTTTATCCCTACTTATGCCTCCCCAACGTTTCAATAGGGTGACATGATCCAATGTCTCAAAGGCTGATATTAAGTCTAGAACAGCAGAGAGGTATCACTTTTGTCTACATTAAGCGGAGGTCATCCACTAGGGCCATTAGCAATGTCTCTACCCCATAGCCCATCTTGAAACCAGGCTGAACGATGTATAAGACAGATGATTTATGCAGGGAAGTTTGGAGTTGCTCTGCAACAATTTTCGCCCCCTGTCATTTTGACCAGGAAAGGCAGTGTCAATATCAGGTGACAATTCTTTTCTAGCTATTTTTTTTTCAAAAGAGACAGATGACTACTTGTTTTAGGTCAAAAGGAAAGATAACGTGGATCAGTAATTAATTTAGAACAGATATTAGGGACTGGTGTGATCATTACATGCTTTAAGCATGCAGAACTGGCAAGGGTTTAACACACAAGTGGTGGCCTTCACCAATCCCAGGATTCTGATCAAAGTTGATTGAAGTGATCAAAAATAAGTAAAATGGTTTGCTGGAGATTTCTAGTGTCTCAGTGTATTATAATTTTCATGTTGGAGTCAGCATACGTTTCCTGCCAGTGGCATCTGAGATATCTTCCTACCATCTTCAAGTCACTCATTCTATAGCAAATGAAGGTGCTGCATTTGGTCTCAAGGGCCACACAGGTTGAAAGGGGGGCTACTATGTTAATAGCTTCTCTGTGCTTTTCATTCCAGACTTACATCGAGGCCTTGACAGGGCTATCAGTTGGATGCCGATGTTTCCACATCCAATTTTCAAAGCAGCCAATTCCAGAATTAACATAGGGTTCTCAGTGGAATGCTGTCAACTAGCAGGAGATGGATAAGGGCAGGGATATGTAAATATGTAGTGTTCTGATCCTGCAATTTTATGCAACCCTGTTTTAGACATCATTATGTCAGCATAATTCTCTAGGAATCCCCCCAAACTCCATGGAACATCCTAGTGCAGGGATGTCAAACATGTGGTTCAGGCTCCTGAAGGACTTCTATTAGGCCCCTGAGCAAGTGGTTGTCATCTGCTTCCTTCTCCATCTCTCTTGCTTCCTTCTTCATCACAGCTTGCTTTGCTAGGCTTGCTCCATAGCACAGGAACTACAGACCAAAGCCTCTATTTTCTCCATTGGCTGAGGCTCATCCCTTGAGTAGGAAGGGAGGGGAGGGAGAGCTTGCTTTGCCAGACTCTCTCAGTTGCATAGCAGAGCTATTGAGCCAATCCTCTCCTTCTTCTACTGGTGAGGGTCTCCCCACTCCTGGTCCCCTGAGGAAGGAAGAAAAGAGCCAGAGCTTCCTTTGCACAGTTTCCTGGATCCCATGGGAGAAATACAAAGAAAGCACCTTTAAGACCAATGAGTGCTAATGTTTTAAACATGTTTTATTTTAAGGTTTTTTTTAAAAAAAAATATTTATTTATTTATTTATTTATTTATTTATTTATTTATTTATTTATTCCGTAACTTATATCCCGCCCTTCCCACAAGTGGCTCAGGGCGGCTTACAACAAATAATAAAACAATAAAATCGGAACAAATTAATACATTTAAATTCAAACATTTAAAACCTAAAAACCTTAAAATTTTACATTTTACATTAAAACTGTGCAGTATAATCACAAAAATCTAAGATCTAGAAAGCTACATTTGTCTAGTCAGGCGTAGGCTAACCGGAAGAGGGTCGTCTTACAGGCCCTGCGGAACTGAGTAAGATCCCGCAGGGCCCTCACCTCTTCCGGTAGCTGGTTCCACCACATAGGGGCCGTTGTGGAAAAGGCCCTGTCTCTAGTTGTTTTGAGGCGCACTTCCTTGGGCCCGGGGATGGTGAGAAGATTTTGAGTCCCAGACCTCAGTACTCTCTGGGGAACGTGTGGGGAGAGACGGTCCCTCAGGTAGGCAGGTCCCAGGCCATATAGGGCTTTAAAGGTAATGACCAGCACCTTGTACCGGACTCGGTATATTATTGGAAGCCAGTGCAGAGCCCGAAGACCCGGCCGAATGTGCCCCCATCTTGGGAGGCCCAATAACAGCCGGGCCGCGGCATTCTGCACCAGTTGCAATTTCCGGGTCCGGCACAGGGGCAGGCCCATGTAGAGGGCATTGCAGTAATCCAACCTCGAGGTGACCGTAGCATGGATCACTGTTGCTAGGTCGTCGGGGTCCAGGAAGGGGGCCAACTGCCTTGCCCGTCTAAGATGAAAAAACGCGGACTTGGCAGTGGTCGCTATCTGGGCCTCCATATTTAGGGACGGCTCCAGCAGCACCCCCAAGCTTTTGACCCTGTTCACCGGCCTCAGCGGGACACCGCCAAAAGCTGGCAGGGGGATTTCCCCCCCCGGCCCCCGACGGCCCAAACAAAGGACCTCTGTCTTCGCATTTAATTGTGTTTGTGTCCTTTATAAAGTTTATATAACAGCTGCCTAATTTTAAATAGGTACACATATGGCCCAGCCTTACATGGCATGGCCCGGCCCAACAAGGTCTCATTTATGTCTGATCTTGCCCTCATAACAAAAGAGTTTGACACCCCTGTCCTAGTGCATCTTACCAATGTGATGATGATGGTATCACAACATTGAACCATCACATATCACTTCCATTTTCTCCATGCCACTCTTGTTAACAGCACTACCCAATCCGAGCTGACAATGGGAGACTTCCCACCATTGCTGGTGACTTAACAGCCTTAAATTAACACACGCCGTTCTTCTCTCATTAGACCAAGATACTTCTGCCTGGTGGTGTTTTCTTGTTGTGGACCATTCTAAGCCTAATCGTCCCTTGGGATCTAGCTGTGGAAGAGAAAAAAAATCTATTAAGGTGTGATAGAGAATCCATGGGGAAAACCCTGATTTGAATGGTTGATTTCTTTTCCCTTTCATTAAGAAAGGGACTATAATTAATTGTCCTTCTTGTCAAACCTTCTGTGTAAGTTCAGTTGGTACTCATAACTAAATCATAGTCTGAAGAAAGGCATGAAGATAATCTGTCACTATCAGAATTGATGCTAGCAACATAGGAACAGATCCTTTGCCTTTTAGATCCTAAACTGTTTGCATGTTAGCAGCATAAATGTCTATTCATACCAGGCTCGGAAATACTTAAAGATATTATAGTAGATGGACATAGAGAAATCTACGCTTAGAATGAAGATTTGCTGTCAGGATGGTAATAAATGCTGTTGTTATTAGTTCCTCATAGGTTGTGCAAGGATGACATTAATAAGTATAGGTTGAATGCACTACACCTTCCACTTTATAAATATTGTAAGTTTTATCAACCAGAACACCTCATTACTAGGTCCATTGCTTCTCAAACTTTCCTTGTCTATACTTCAATAGCCTTCACTGAAGATCCCCAACAAGTGTTACCCCAACAGGCTGTCTCTTATTTAATTGGAGAGATTAACTTAACTAGACACAGTGAGAAGGGATAACTGGAGATCTTTACTTATGCATACTGGGATTTTTCCCGCAGAGAAATCTCAAAATAAATGGATGTTCAATTGGAAGTATTTTTATTGAAAAATAATACAAGAGCAGAAATACACATAGAAGCAGGCTGAGAGCGCATAAGATTGTTAAGAGGAAAATAAAAGGGAGTAGCATGGGGAGAGAGAAAGGGAGCATTTCAGAGAGGTTTATATTTACCAATCCAGATGAGATGCTAAGTCTGTGGAGAAGGTTTGTGAAGCAACCAGCATTTCCTGCAGCAAAGATGGGAGGAAGTGAGCTCACATGCAGGATGAGCAGGCAGAGCCATGTGGCTCTTCTTGGTGAGTGAGGGAAGCTGTGAGAAAATAAGACAGTACAGTACTAACCCTCTGTTTTGCATTTGTTTCAGAAGTTGTTTTCATAGTAAGATAGATAGAAAAGAGTAAACTAGAACCTGATTATGGGATTGAGGAAAACTCTACCTCCAAGAGTGCTTTGATCCTTACTTTCATTTTGCTGTACTAGACTGAAGAAGTTGGCTGAAATACAGCACATTGTTACATCCAGCAGCTTCCATGAGTAAATTGACCCAGTGAGATCACAAAAGTGTGGGCTTGCAAACTGTGTTTATTTTGGCTGCTTTGTTTGTGTCCCTTAATAAAGCTATAGCAAGGGACTTGTGGGGGTTTGACAAATTTCACTTTCATTTAGTAGAAGTGCAGCTGCTGGGAAAGCCTTTGAAGGTTAAAAAAAGATGAGAAAATGAAGACTAAATTCAGGGGAACTGCACTGCTGTATTTTTATTTATTTATTTATTTATTTATTTTGGAATGGGAAAGTCTCCTGGATCTGCCCCCAAAATCTCCATGTATTTCCTGAGTTGGACTTGGCAACCCTAGTTGTTTGCATGTTAGCCTCTCTGGCTTCACCTGCCCAAATATTCCAGGAATTTACCTGAATGGCTTTCATTTTTGTTTGTACTAGATCCATTTTGATTTGTTCTTTTATGTCAGGCAATGTCCTGCATATATGATTTAGGGGTGATATTTGGAAGGGTGTTCATTACTAAATGGCCCCTCAATGCAAGGAGAGATCTGAAAGCTAATAATTCACCCCCAATGAAGCAGATATGACTGAGGTCATATTACTTTGTTCTACTTAAAGTCAACTGAATGGAGATCCCAAGGAAAGAGAAGATGGTATGCATGTTGTATGAAACTGAATTAGGCCAAATGAAAATAAAAGAATTTTTTCTCCTCGAATGGATATAAACTTCTTCTCTCCATGGACCAAGGTAAAGGAAGCAGAAATATTCCCTAGCTATAAAATCAAAATTAAATGTACCATAAAACAACTATCTACTAAAACAATAACTGAATCATAAATTAATATCTCAACAAGAAGTTTAACTAATAAAACAAAGAAATTAACTGGATTAACTAGATAACTCCAGTAATGTAACGTAATGAAGCAAATGAATTGATTACATGATTAAAGGAAAGAATAAGGCAACTCAAGTAGTTCTAACCAAAATAATGAAACAGAGGAAAAAAATCTTAATAACATAACGCAATTCAACTATCCAGGTACAGAACTAATAAGGCAATTGAATCAACTTTAGAACTAATTAACAATAAAGTAGAGGAGGGTAGAACTAGATCTGTTTTCTGAAGTTGTTCAAAAAAATTAGGATAAAAATTCAACAATTTATTTATTTATTTACATTTATATCCCCTGACAGGCTTAGGGTGGCTAACAACAATTAAAATATGTTCCCAAATTTCAAATATGCTGCTGTTTGCTTAATCAGATAAACTTTCTATATTAATCTAAACCATCTGAAAAAGTACCCTTAATTTTGTGTACAAAGATATTTCAGGTTTCCTTTAATTTTACGGTAATTAGTTTTAAACAATTTTATTAATAACTTATGGTTACAATAATTAATTATGTCCTTGCTATCTCTAACCCATATGATATTTTCAACCCCCCCCCTCCCTCCATTACTAGACTTCCGCCGAAGTTATATACTTAAGTTCAATTAAAAAGTCACCCCTAACCAATAAAAAATCAATGTCTTTCTTTTCTCCCATTCACATTAAAATATTGTCCAATGTCTTTTTACATTCCACTCTTGCTCAATGTATTCTCTAAATTTCTTCCACTCCTTTTTAAACAGATCCAAATCATAGTCTCTTAAAGTTCTTGTTAGCTTGTCCATCTCACTCCATGATAAAACTTTCACAATCCAGTCCCATTTCTCTGGTATTTTTTCTTGCTTCCACAACTGTGCATACAATGTCCTAGCAGCTGAGAGCAAATACCAAATTAAAGTCCTATCTTCTTTTGGAAATTCTTCTATTTGTAGTCCTATCAGAAAAGTCTCTGGAACTTTCTTAAAGTCATATCCCAAAATTTTAGAGATTTCTTGTTGTATCATCTGCCAAAACTTTTCGCTTTTTCACAAGTCCACCACATATGAAAAAAAGAACCCTCGTGGTTTTTACACTTCCAACATCTATCCGACATCTTTTTACTCAACTTTGCCAGTTTTTTTTTAGTCATATACCATCTATACATCATCTTAAAACAATTCTCTTTAATATTTTGACATGTTGATATCTTCATCGAGTTCTTCCAAAGGTATTCCCATGTATCCATTTGTATTTCTCTATTTACATTAATTGCCCATTTAACCATTTGAGATTTTACTTCTTCTTCTTCTGTAGACCATTTCAATAGCAATTTATATACTTTCGATATTAATTTTTCATTGTCTCCAAGCAGAACCCTTTCCAATTCTGTTTGCTTACGTCTAATTCCATCAGATTTAATATTGTTTTCCATCAAACTTTTTATTTGTTGCATTTGAAACCAATCGTACTTGTTGTTTAACTCTTCTGCAGACTTTAATTCAATTTTGTCACCTTGAATCTTGAGCAGTTGATTATATGACATCACTCTTTCTTCATCAGAGTCAGCTATTATTTTTATTACTTCTGCTGGCACTATCCAAAGCGGCTTTCTCTCATCACCATATTTCTTATATTTTATCCAAGTGTTTAATAAGCTATTTCTAATATAGTGGTGAGAAAAAAACCCATCCATCTTATTTTTCCCATAATACAAATAAGCGTGCCAGCCGAATTTATTCCCATGAGTTTCTAACCGTAGAAGTTTTTTATCTAACAGCATTATCCAATCTTTAATCCATGTCAAGCAAACTGCATCATGATAAAGTCTTAAGTTCAGAAGTTGAAAACCTCCTCTCTCATTAGCATCTGTTAAAATCTTCATCTTAATCCTTGGTTTCTTCCCAGCCCATACAAAATCAGAGATCTTCCTTTGCCATTTATTGAATTGTTTGCTATCTTTCACAATCGGGATAGTTTGGAACAAATACATTACTCTTGGCAAAATATTCATCTTAATTGCAGCAATCCTGCCCAGCAAGGACAAGTTAAGTCTATTCCATTTCATCAAATCTTTGTCCATCTTGCACCATAGCTTTTCGTAATTATTTTTAAACAAGTCAATATTCTTCATAGTTATTTCTAGGCCAAGATATTTAACTTTAGAAGTAACTTCACATCCCGTCAAAGTCTGCAATTCTTTCTGTCTGTTTGGTTGCATATTTTTACATAAAAATTCGACTTCTCTTTGTTTATACATAATCCTGCTATCTCTCCATATTCTTTTATCTTGGCTAACTATGGTGTCACTTGAATCGGATTCTCTATAATGAACACAATATCATCTGCAAATGCTTTATATTTGTAAGAGAATCCTCTAATTTTTAATCCTTCTATTTCTTTATCATTTTGTACTTGTAATAAAATTTCAAGCGTCATTATAAACAACAATGGTGAAAGCGGGCATCCTTGTCTTGTACCTGTCAAGACATGGAACTTCAAGCAAAGTAGGACCCTGTTGATTTAAACAAGTAATCCATTTATTGAGAATGCACATACAGTATGGAAGCAGATTGAGTTTGATACTGGTCCAAGGTTGGGGCCAGTCTTTTCTAGGTTTCTACAGGCGGGAAACAATACAGCCTTTTTCACACCCCCAGAGACAGCCAGCTCTTCTCAGGGTGTTATCTCATTCCCAGCGGAAAAGTCCTTGAGGTCGTGCACTTCAAAGCTGCAGCTGGCTTCTCACATAGGAGTGAGATTTCACTCTCGCGGTTACAATATGCTTTGGGAAATAGGCACTGGCTGCAAATCTCATAGTTAGTAAAGCAGAGTTCATTCTAAGATACATCATGGTGTTAGTCATGTCAAGCATTCTATTCTATATTTCAGTTTCAGTAAGTTACACATCTGACATACTGCCCCCCCTAAGCTCTCTCTCGGGGTTTGTCTGGGTGCAGCAGGTAAAACTTTTCAACAGCTGAGGGGCTTGTAGGTCTCCCGACTTTACCCACTCATCGCAGCTGGGGGAAAAATACTTCCAGCGGACCAGATAGTACAGGATCCCCCGCTGGACCCTGGAGTCCAGGATTTCTTGCACCTCATGGTGGCTCGGACCCTCCACTTGAATAGGACGTGGCTCTGGAGGGCGGGGGTGCCAAAATGTGGGCCCAGGGTCCCTCTGAAGAAGACTGCAATGAAAAACAGGATGGATCTTACTAAACATTTTAGGTAGTTCCAGCTCCACAGTGACTTGGTTAATAACCCGCTTTATTTTGAATGGCCCCAAGAACTTGTAAGCTAGTTTGCAACAAGCTTGGGGCAGGGAAGGTTCTTTGTAGAGAGGAACACTTTCTCACCCACCTTAAACTCCCACTGGGGAGCGTGCTTTCTGTCAAAATAGTCTTTGTAGGTCTTTTTGGCACTTTCCAAGTTTTCCTGAATTAGCCGCCACCCCTTTTGTATTCCCTCCCACCATTGTTGGCATGTACTGGACACAGGCGGGCCATCCGTGGCCGGTAGTGAAGGGAATGGTTTTCCTTCGTACCCGTAGACGATTTGAAAAGGGGAGGCTTTGGTAGAACTGTGGATGCTGTTATTATACCCGCACTCAGCAAAGGCCAGGAGTTCTACCCAGTTGGTTTGTTGGTAATTGACAAAACACCTCAGGTACTGCTCCAGAAGCCCGTTAACCCTCTCCGTCTGTCCGTCGGTTTGGGGGTGGTAGGCAAAGCTCAGCCCCTGATCCATTCCGGTTATTTTACAAAACTCCCGCCAGAAGTTGGCAACGAACTGAGGCCCCCTGTCACTAATTACCTTTTTGGGGAATGCATGGAGCCGTACCTAGGGTGGCCAGACTGTCCCGGGCACCCGGGAAAGTCCCGGTTCTGGCCCCCAATTCCCGGCTCCCGGGCTGGCTATACCGGGACCATTAGAGGTCCCGGTTTAGCCAGCCAGAGAGCCGGTGGGCCGCGCACAGCGGGCGGGGAAGGCGGCGAGTGAGGGAGGGAGCGTCCCTGCGCAAGGAGATTGTGACGGGCTCTGCGCATGCGCGGGGACGCTCCCTCCCTCACTCGCCGCCTTCCCCACCCGCGCGCGGGGCCCGGCGGCGGTGGCGGAGGCCGGGGAGGCAGCGAAGAGGCCGGCGCTGGTCGCTGGAGGCCTCTCCGCCGCCTCCCCGGCCTCTCCGCCGCCTCCCCGGCCTCTCCGCCGCCTCCCCGGCCTCTCCGCCGCCTCCCCGGCCTCTCCGCCGCCTCCCCGGCCTCTCCGCCGCCTCCCCGGTCTCCGCCACCGCCGCCGGGCCCCGCACGCGAGCCTCCACCCGCCCTGGAAGCAGGTAAGCAGGGCAGGCAGGGAGGGAGGGGGCCGAAAGCGGGGGGGCGGCTGGCGGGAGGGGGCAGCCTTCCTTCCTTCCTTCCCTCCTCCCTTCCTTCCCTCCCTCCCTCCCTCCTTCCTTCCTCCCTCCCTCCTTCCCTCCCTCCCTCCCTCCTTCCTTCCTTCCTTCCTTCCTTCCTTCCTTCCTTCCTTCCTTCCTTCCTTCCTTTCTTCCTTCCCTCCATCCCTCCTCCCTTCCTTCCCTCCCTCCCTCCCTCCTTCCTTCCTTCCTTCCTTTCTTCCTTCCTTCCCTACCTCCCTCCCTCCTCCCTTCCTTCCCTCCCTCCCTCCTCCCTTCCTTCCCTCCCTCCCTCCCTCCTTCCTCCCTCCCTCCCTCCTTCCTTCCTTCTTCCTTCCTTCCTTTCTTCCTTCCTTCCCTCCTTTCTTCCCTCCCTCCTCCCTTCCTTCCCTCCCTCCTTCCTCCCTCCCTCCTCCCTCCCTCCCTCCTTCCTTCCTTCCTTCCTTCCTTCCTTCCTTCCTTCCTTCCTTCCTTCCTTCCCTCCCTCCCTCCCTCCTTCCTTCCTTCCTTCCTTTCTTCCTTCCTTCCTTCCCTACCTCCCTCCCTCCTCCCTTCCTTCCCTCCCTCCCTCCTCCCTTCCTTCCCTCCCTCCCTCCCTCCTCCCTCCCTCCTTCCTTCCTTCTTCCTTCCTTCCTTTCTTCCTTCCTTCCCTCCTTTCTTCCCTCCCTCCTCCCTTCCTTCCCTCCCTCCTTCCTCCCTCCCTCCTCCCTCCCTCCCTCCCTCCTTCCTTCCTTCCTTCCTTCCTTCCTTCCTTCCTTCCTTCCTTCCTTCCTTCCTTCCTTCCTTCCTTCCGCGGCTCTCAAATATCCGATGTTCATGTCTTGCGGCTCTCAAACATCTGACCTTTATTCTGTGTTGCTCTTTTGTTAAGCAACTCTGGCCACCCCTGGAGTAGACAATACTGACTTTGGTGGACCCAAGCACTGATTCAGTGTAAGGGAGCTTTGTGTTTGTGTCTTCTGGTGCAATTTTGTTCTCAAATCCTGTATTTACTTCATCAGTATATGGGATAAGGCACTTTCTCAACTGTGCTGCATAATGCAGCCTATTTATTTTGTCCTGTTTGCTCTGTTGGCTCTATCTGCACCACCTTCATCACTTTCGGGATGTGGATCCCCCAGTGGGGTGGTCTCCCGACTCCCTCCGCCAGCTGTTTCTGATCGCCCTGCACCCCCTCTTTCATTTGATATGTGTCCTGTGCGGGTGCCACCCTCCCGCCAGGAGATGCCGCAAAATGAGCCCCCTTGAGGCATATGGCGGCAGGGCTCGGGGGAAGCGAGCTAGACTGCTGTTCTTTTGAGGGGTTATAGAGTGTTTCGAGCCCGTCCCTGTGGCATCGGTCCCATCATTGTGGGGCGCAGGGGGCCGGCGCAGCGGCCCGCTGAAGCAGCCTGTCGGTCACTTCCGGGTTCCTGTCCTGCATCTCGACCTGTGTTATTAGTGACAGGCTGCTTCGGCGGGATGCTGCGCCGGCCCCCTGGGTCCCACAACGATGGGACCAATGCCACAGGGACGGGCTCGAAACACTCTATAACCCCTCAAAAGAACAGCAGTCTAGCTCGCTTCCCCCGAGCCCTGCCGCCATAAGCCTCAAGGGGGCTCATTTTGCGGCATCTCCCGGCGGGAGGGTGGCACCCGCACGGGACACATATCAAATGAAAGAGGGGGCGCAGGGCTATCAGAAACAGCCGGCGGAGGGAGTCGGGAGACCACCCCACTGGGGTATCCACACCCAGAAAGTGATGAAGGTGGCGCAGATAGAGCCAACAGAGCAAACAGGACAAAATAAATAGGCTGCATTATGCAGCACAGTCTCACTGGAATCTCACTGGAATCTGACTGGCTTCTCAGCGTGGAACCCGTTCTCTCTAGTCTTCTCACTTTGAAAAAAGTAAAAAAAGAGTTTTATTTAACTTTATTTCCCTCTTTCCCTCTCTATAAATAATCTTGGTGTTTCCGGCGGTGATATTTGGGGGATTTTTGGGGACGTCACAGGAAGTGCTGTGAAGTCACTTCCTGTTTCCGGCAGTGTCATTTGGGGGAAATGATGTCACAGGAAGTGAAGTCACTTCCTGCTTCCGGCAGGTGGCACGGGGAAAATGATGTCACAGGAAGTGATGTCACTTCCTGTTTCCAGCGGTGGCATGACATTGCCGGAAGTGCCGTCACCGGAAGTGATGTCACTTCCTGTTTCCGGCGGCGCGCGCGCACACACATTCCTTCCCCCCTCAAGGTGTCCCTGGCTGGCCTGCAGAAATTATGGCCACCCTAGCCGTACCACATGGTGGAAGAATAGGTACGCTAGTTTCTTTGCGGTAGGGAGTTGTTTGCAGGGGATGAAGTGGGCTTGCTTAGAGAAAGTGTCCACCACCACCAGGATCACTGTTTTTCCCTGCGAGAGGGGTAGTTCCACTATGAAATCTAAAGAAACCACGGCCCAGGGGCGAGATGCCGTGGGAATGGGTTGGAGTAGCCCCGGGGGCTTCCCCCCCCTCCTTTTTGCCATGATGCAGACCGGGCAGGAGCTCACATACTCTGAGATATTGTTTTTCATTTGTGGCCACCAAAATTGCCTGCTCACTAGATGCAGGGTTTTCACATACCCGAAGTGCCCGGCCAGCTTGTTACTATGGCAGTGCTGTAAGATTTCAGATCGGAGGCTCTGGGGTACGTAGATCTTCCCCTGATAGTACCAGTACCCCTTTTATCCTTTTTCTACCCCGTCGGGGAGGCTTCCCGCCTCTTTTTCTACTTCGGTTTTCAGTTTCTCCCCTCCCCAAGTCCCCTCTGGGTTGGTCTTCTTCCCTGATCGGGTCGTTACCCCCCCCCCCCCCGCGATAGCTGAGGGAGGAATGAGAGAGTCTATTGTTTCCTCCTTCTGGGTCTCGTGCTGCGGCAGCCGCGAAAGAGCATCAGCTAGGAAGTTTTTCGACCCGGGGATGTGTTTCAGAGCAAAGTCAAATGTAGCGAAAAATCCCGCCCACCTAATCTGCTTGGCGGTTAGCTTCCTCCTCCCAGTTAGGGCTTCTAAGTTTTTGTGATCAGTCCAGATCTCGAAGGGAACCCTAGCCCCCTCCAGCCACGACCGCCAAGCTTTTAGGGCGTACGTGACAGCGAATGCCTCCTTGTCCCACACTGACCAGTTTCGCTGCTCGTTGGAGAATTTTTTGGATACATAGGCACAGGGTCTTAGCCTCCCCTCTTCATCTTTCTGCATTAATATTGCTCCTACGGCCATGTCGGAGGCGTTGCATTGCACCACAAAGGACTTTAGCTCATCGGGGTGGGCTAGCACTGACTTGCTAGTGAAAAGCCTTTTCAGCTTTTCAAAGGCGGCTTGGCATTCCGGTGTCCAGTGCAGGCTCGCCCCGGGTCGCTTCGCCTCTGCCCCCTTCCCTTTCGTTTTTAGCAACTCAGTCAGAGGCAATATCGCCTGGGCGAACCCCTTTATGAACCCCCTGTAGAAATTTGCGAATCCAATAAAAGATTGTAACTGCCGTCGGGTTCGGGGGGCCTCCCAATCTAGTACGGCTTGGACTTTCGCGGGGTCCATCGCCAGCCCCTCCCCTGACACTCGAAACCCTAGGTAGTCTAGCCCCGTCTGATGAAATTCACACTTTGACAGTTTAGCATACAATTTGTGTTGATACAACGTGGGCAATACTTTCCGAACCAGGGGCACGTGGGACTTCAGGTCTTTGGAGTAAATAATGCTGTCATCCAGGTACACCACCACCCCTTTATACAGGAATTCCCACAACACCTCGTTTATGAAATTCATGAAGACCCCCGGTGCCCCTTGTAAGCCAAATGGCATTACTAAGTACTCAAATTGTCCCATCGCTGTGTTGAATGCTGTTTTTCACTCGTCCCCCTCCTTGATCCTAACGCAGAAATAAGCGTCCCGGAGGACGAGTTTGGTGAAAATCCTCCCTTCTGACACTGTGCTAAGGAGGTCTTTTATAAGGGGGATGAGGTACGTGTTGGACATGGAAATCCCGTTGATCCCCCTAAAGTCGGTGCAAAGTCTAAGGCTCCCGTCCTTCTTCTTTCTAAATAGGACGGGGGCGGCGTGGGGCGCCATAGCAGGTCTAATGAACCCCCGCTTCAGGTTTTTGCCGATGAACTTCCTAAGTTCCTCCTTCTCCGCCCACCCCATGGAGTATAGTTTTGCTCGAGGCAGTTCCTGCCCCGGAATCAGTTCGATTGCGCAGTCAGTGGGTCTGTGGGGCAGCAGTTCATTGGCTTCCTCCTCACTGAATGCCTGCTTCAGGTCCCAGTACTCTCGGGGGATCGATCTCACTTCTTCCACCGTGACGCAGACTTTCTCATTCCGTGGCGGCGGGTTCGGACCCCATTCCTCCCTCCAAAGGTGGTGGGTGCGCCTCCAATCTGTAAAGTCTATGGTGTGGGGGCCCCACTGGATGTCTGGTTGGTGTCTGGCTAGCCATCCCACTCCCACCACCACATCAAAAGTGGACGAGGGGGCTATTACAAAAATTTCGATCCCCCAATGTTCTTTGGTCCCCACCGGCACCACCTGGGTCTCTTCCATGCATGGCTCCCCCTTCATTGTCGTCCCATCCATTTGCTCAAACTGGATGGGTTGGGGAAGGGGGGTCCTAGCCAGCCCAAGGGCTTCTACCAGGCAGAGGGTAATTATCTCCCTGGTGCACCCTGAGTCAATTAGGGCCCGAGTGTGCATGAATCTCTTCAAGTTGGGGTTCAGGAGGGTCACTTGTATAAACATCAGCTCTCCTGTTATGCTCACCGTGATTGGTGCCGGTGGTTTCACGACCTGCGTCTTGGCACCCATCAGTGCAGGTCGCTGTCGTTTCCCACCGGCTCGACGTCCCACGGCTCCTCGCTGGAATCCTCTATGGTCATAATATCCTCGTCAATTGCCACCAACGTGGCGACGTTGCCCCGATTGGGCTCCTTCGGCCTCCCTCCTCCTTTCTTCGGGGCGCTTGCCGGTGTCTTTGTTATTGGCGGGGCGGGTTGTAGCTTTTCCGGACAATTGGCGGCTAAGTGCCCGGGGTCTCCACAGCGAAAGCACCTTCTCCCCGCACTCGGGGTGGAACTCACCACCGGGATCGGGGCCTTTTTCGCCTCAGGCCGGGGGGGAGTCTTAAGGGTGCGGGCCCCCTTACCATTGATTTGTTGCTGGTGGCGCATTATCACATGCTGCAGGTTTGTCTCGACCTCGCCTGCCAACTGGATCCATCCTATGAGCGTCTCGGGCCGGCCCTGGGTATAACAACGATCGAGAACGCTCGCGTTGAGGCCGTTCATGAACGCCTTGTACTTCACGCGCTTGCTCCAGCCTCTCACCTTAGAGCAGAGTGATTGAAACTCCACCGCATACTCTCGGATCGATCTCAGCCCTTGCTCAATCTTTTGCAGCTGGGCCAGGGCTTTCGTCTCCTGCAGCGGGTCCCCGAACTGGCAGAGCATCGCTTGTAGGAACTCATATACCAAGCCTAACACCGGGCCTCTCGCTGCGTAGAGGCTAACGAACCATTTTCTAGCCGCCCCCTTCAGCTTGGAAGCCAGGTAGTCAACTCGGCTAGCATCGGTAGGGAAGGTCACCCCCCAATGGGTCATGAAGCTGTTGCACTGGATCGTGAAATACTCCACCTCGTCTGGATCCCCGTCGAAGGTGATCTGGAGCTCCCTTCCCCTCGCGCCGTCCCACGGAGCTGGCGCAGGTGGTGCTGGTTGTGCAGGCATATCTGGCGGCCCTGCCAGCAGCTCCGCCGGTTCCTCCCCCCCCCCCGGCGGGGTCTCTGGTCCGTCCCTAGGTCCCTCACCCGGTACTCCCCCAGGCGGACCTCTTGGCTCCTCTCTGCGAATGGCCCCAATCTGCCTCCAGATTGCGTCCAGCTGCTCCTGGATCTCTCGGGTGATCTGGAGGTGGCTGGCTTGGACCTCATTTTGGATCTCTCTGGCCCAGAGGAGCATCTTGCTGCGTAGTAGCTGCGTGTCCTCGCCCCAGCGCGGCCTTTCTCCCTCCTGCTCGTCCCCGCTTCTCCCCGGGAGGGCATCCCCTCCTTCTGCCCTGGTCAGTAGCGCCGTGTAATGCCCCGCCGCTTCGTCCATCAACACCGTTGAGGTTCGCGGCTTCCACTGCTTCGGGGTGTATAGCAGGGCCGAAAAGTGGGTTGGGGACTTCACCTTCCTCCGCACCACCGTCACTCCCTTTGGGATGGTCGGTTCTTCAATCGGTTTAATGGGCTCTCCGTTATCTGGCGTTTTGGTGGCCATCCAGCCAAAGTTTCCAGTTCGGATAAGCTCCAGGGGGATCAAACTCAAAATGTCAAGACGTGGAACTTCAAGCAAAGTAGGACCCTGTTGATTTAAACAAGTAATCCATTTATTGAGAACGCACATACAGTATGGAAGCAGATTGAGTTTGATACTGGTCCAAGGTTGGGGCCAGTCTTTTCTAGGTTTCTACAGGCGGGAAACAATACAGCCTTTTTCACACACCCAGAGACAGCCAACTCTTTTCAGGGTGTTATCTCATTCCCAGCGGAAAAGTCCTTGAGGACGTGCACTTCAAAGCTGCAGCTGGCTTTTCACATAGGAGTGAGATTTCACTCTTGCAGTTACAATATGCTTTGGGAAATAGGCACTGGCTACAATTCTCATGGTTAGTAAAGCAGAGTTCATTCTAAGATACATCATGGCATTAGTCATGTCAAGCATTCTATTCTATATTACAGTTTCAGTAAGTTACATGTCTGACAGTACCTTTGCTCACCTTCAACTCTTTTGTAAGATCTTTTGTAAGATTTTCTTTTTTACACACAGTTTTGCATTTTGTTCCGTGTATATTGCTTTCGTCATTCTTACAAAATGTTCCCCTAAATTTATTTTTTCCTTACTGCAAACATGAAGTCCCAGTTCAAATTATCAAAGGCTTTTTCTGCATCCAAAAAAAATAAAGCCGCTTCTTTTTCTGGATTTTTCTCATAAAATTCCACAGTATTAATAACAGCTCTTACATTGTCTCTTATTTGCCTTTTAGGGAGAAATCCAGCTTGATCTTCTTTTATAAAATTAATCAGATATTGCTTCAGTCGTTCTGCCAAAATTCTTGTATAAATCTTATAATCATTATTTAGTAGTGAAATTGGTCTATAATTCTTTACATTTGTGACGTCTTTAACTTCTTTAGGAATCAACGAAATTACAGCCTCCTTCCAAGTATTTGGAATTTTCCCTTTTTCTCTTATCGTATTTAACAATTTTTGCAGTTTGGGTACGATCTTATCTTTAAGAATTTTATAAAATTTAGTTGTAAACCCATCTGGCCCAGGAGCTTTACCTTCTTTCATTGCTTTTATAGCTGCTTCAATTTCAATTTTTTCTATTGGATCATTTAAAGTCTTTTTCATGTATTCATTCAGGGGTGCTATTTGAATATTTCATAGATATTCTTCCATTTTGTCTTTTCTGATTTTCACACCTTTGAATAAATTTGCATAATATTTAAAAAATTCTCTTTTAATTCCATCTTGATCAACTATCTCTTTTTGATTTACCGTGATTTTGTTAATAATTCTATTTTCTTTCTTTTTCTTCAATTGCCAGGCTAGATACTTCCCAGGTTTATTTGCGCCTTCAAACGATTTTTGTTGCAAACTTTTTAAAGTGCCTTACTTGGGATTGTAATATTGTGATTTCTTTTATTAATTTCTTCTTTCCTGGTCTTTTTTTTAAATTCCCCTTCTTTTTTCTTTATTTCATTTTGTAAACCTAGCAACCGCTCTTCCTTGGCCCTCTTATCTTTATTATTCAATGTGATTAGTAATCCTCCCATTACTGCTTTATAGGTATCCCAAACTGTCTGAAATTCCACATCATCAGTCTCATTTATTTGAAAGAACACTGAAGTTTCCTTTTCTAAAAATGTCACAGTGTCCTTATCTTGTAGCAGATCCTCATTAATTCTCCATCTTCTTGTTTTCTTTTGCAATTTTGAAGTCCAGCATATTGGGTTATGATCTGCACTAACCTTTGGTAGAATCTCCACTTTTTTAGTTATGAGGCCCAAACTTTTGGAGCCCCATAACATATCTATTCTGGAAAAAGAATTATGTCTTGCTGAAAAGAAGGTATAGTCTCTTACTTCAGGATTAAACTTTCTCCAGATATCTTCCAAATTTTCTTGTTTAACCAACTCGAAAACAGAATTTGGTAATTTTCCTTCTTTGTCTGTCTTCTTTTGGCTTGATCTATCAATATTATTTTGTATTGTCCCATTAAAATCACCCATCATCAAGATCTGGTCATATGACATTTCATCTAACTGTCAATTAATGTCTTTAAAGAACTTGTCTTTCGCTCCATTGGGCGCATATAATCCTAATAGCAATGGGGGGTTTTGCCTCCATCATCACTTCCACTGCAATATAACTTCCTTCTTTGCCCTTAAATATCAATTTTGGTTCTAATTGTTCTTTAATATAAAAGACTTCCCCTCTTTTTTTTTTGTTCTGCCAATGAAAAAAATTCCAGTTCCAAATTTTTATTCCACAAAAATTTATAATCCTTTTGTTGTATATAAACTTCCTGTAGACAAATTATATTACATTTTTGTTTTTTAATCCAATGAAATGTTACTTTTCTTTTTTTGTGGTGAATTTAGTCCATTTACGTTCCAAGATAGTAACTTGTACTCCATTATGGTGCAGAATCCTTATTCTCTTCAAAAAAAACTATACATCTCTTGTTCATTCTTTATTGTAATACTTTTTCCATGTTGTTCGAAGCCAAGACCTTCAGGTAGTATCCATCTGTATCTTGTGCCCTCCGCACGCAACTTCTCTGTTAACTTCTTGTACTTTTTCCTGTCGTTAATCACTTGTCTTGGTAGCTCTTTCATTATTTTAACTCTACTCCCTTCTATTATCCAAACTTTTTGAAAACCTTTGTTTAGAATTCTTCTTGCTATGTCTTTAGACCTTAATTTTATAACAATGTCTCTTGGTAGACCTTTGTCCTTTGCATATGCTGAGTTAACTCTGTAGACACTATCCAGCATACTTCTGAATTTTTCAGGATCTTCTTCTAAGTATTCAGCAATGATTTTTACCAAATAATCCATTAAATTCGTCTCTTCCCCTTCAGGTAGTCCTCTCAGACACACTTGTGTTTCCATTAATATGCAGTCATGAATTGTGACCTTCTCTTGGAGTTTTAGAAGGGTAACAGCATGTGTATCCACTTTCTCTTCAACACCCTTAACTCTGTCCTTGATCATACCCAGTTCATCTTTAAAGTCCTCAACATCTTTTCTAAGATCTCCAATATCTTTTTAAAGTTCTTTTTTAAGGGCCATTAACATTTTGTCCACCCCTTTCATCATCCTGGTTTCCAAGGCATCAAATTGGCTTTGCATATTGTCAAAGGAATGAGCCCTTGCACGGGTTACCCTTCCTTCTGACATAAAAGCCTCACCAAAATTTAAAAGGTCTCCAAATCAAAATCCAACACCAAGTCCAATAGCTTAGAACATGCTGTTTAAAACAAGACTAATTTCGTCTTTCTCCTACCTTCATGGGCTGAGATACTGATTTTTAACAAATTTGGCAATTTTCCTCCCTTTCAAAATGGCGATCGTTGTTTCTCTATGGTTAAAAGAAGTTCCTAGTGACGACTTTCTTGATCTTGGTCTTAATTCCTTCCTGGTTCAACTGTCACAGTCTTTTTCATTGGCCAGCAAGGTTTTACTTCCTGGTTTAAATTGCTCAGTTCTCTTCCACCAAGTATTGCAGCCTTTGGAGCTTGTTATGTTGATTACCAGTGTAGAGCGAGAAGCGAAATGGCTTGAGTCATCAGCCACAGGTATTCAAAACAATTTCATTCTTTTTCAAGTTCTATTAAAGTTTTTAGTTTAAAAGAATCCAAATTAGGCAGACCCTTATCTTCATTCTGTTTTGTATCAGTTCCAATTATTTTTAATTCTCACTGTCATTTAGATTAGCTTAGAAAAGTCCCGGAGCAGAAATATAAATCAAAGTACCTTATCTGTTATGTTCTTGCACTTCAGCCTTTCTGTTCATTAAGTTGTAAATCAGTCCTTAAAGTGAATGAGGTCCGACAGGCTTAAGCCAATTTTTTGGCTTTTAATCCTTTGTAGATGATGGAAAACGTTCCCTCTTAAACGCCGGATCTTCAAGGCTTCCAGAAGACAGGTTTAATTGCCTAATTTCAGCCGAGATCTATGACTGAAGGTATTCGATGTTATCTTGGTCCAATATCTGACTGATATTGGTGGGCAGAGATTCCCAGAGGGGTCTTTACTACCCTGAACAAAGGAATAAAATTCCCCCTTAGTCAGAGGGATGCAGCTCTGTCGGCACACTCAAACCGGAAGTATTTTACGGTAATTGAGATTTAAATTTTAAAGTTTAAATTTAAAATTATGCAAAGATTATATGATGTCCTGTTAGGTCCACCTTGGGTGATGGTTCCCCTCTATCTGACTCTAGATAATAGTAGTGTGACAGGAAACAGCAATCATGCTTCTATGTGCTAGGTACCACCAAGTTGATCCTGACTTATGGAGACCCTATAAATTAATGTCCTCCAAAACAGTCTGTCATTAGCAGCCTTGCTCTAGTCCTGCATATCAGGAGTCATGTCTTCTTTTATAGAATCAATCCATTTCAGGTTGGGTCTTCCTCTTTTCTTGCTGCCTTCAACTTTCCCTGACATAGTTGTCTTTTCCAGTGACTCTCTTCTTCCTATAATGTAACCAAATACAATAGCCTAAAATATGTGATTTTGCCCTCTGTCACAGAGTTTCCCTTTATCTTGTTCTTAGCTGAGCAGTCCTTTTTCTTTCTTCTTTGTTTTTCCTGGCTGTTGCATCCAATTGTTTGACTGTATGTTGGTAAATGTTGACCCAGCCTGGGGAACTGAGGGGAGACACTAAAATCCTTCTTTTGTCCTTGTTTAATAATGAGAAACTGATGGTAAATCAAAACTAATAAACTTATTTCACTTTGAGGGGAAATGGTCAGGTAGGAATCAGGTTTAGGACTTATGAGGTTAGCAGGTAACAGGAATGAGCTGACTTTGTATACAAATAAATAACAGATCATTTTTCACAAACCAGGATCTGTTTCTGTTATACAGATAGGTCTTGCAAACTTGAGGAGAGAGATTTCATGGTAGTCTCTGCTTACAGAAACAAGCATAAGCTTCTTGGTCTCACAGACAATAAAATGATGAAGGCAGGAACATTCACACAGATTTCAGTTTCCTTCTCATCCACTGACTAGGGAACATCTTTGTCCCACTTCCCTAACTCAGGATTCTTCTTGATCCTCTCACAGTCTGCTTTTCTCTCTAATTGTTAACTGTCAAGTCCCAACTCTTAACTGAGATTCTCAACTGCAGGATTCCAATTGAATCCTCTGTCACACAAGGTTCTCTGAATCGGTTACAGCATTAACCATTTATTGTCTATCACACCTCAGTTTCAATATTTTGGTTTCTAGGGAGAGCTGTGGTGTGATATGAAATAGAATCCATTCCTTTGTCTTTTTGGCAGCCCATGGTGTCTGTAAAAGTCTCCTCCAACACCACATTTCAAAAGGTACACTTTCTTTCTCTTATCTTTCTACATTGTCCAAGTTTCACACCCATACATAGTAATGGTAAATACCAAAGCAGGGGGGTTTTTGAGCAGGAATGCACAGGAACGCAGTTCTGGCTGACTTGGTGTCAGGGGGTCTGGCCCAATATGGAAATAATCCCTGCTGGGCTTTTCCCACAAAAAGGCCCTATGTAATGGTGACATCAGGGGTGTGTGGCTTAATATGCAAATGAATTCCTGTTGAGCCTTCTCTACATAAAAAGCCTTGTATCAAAGTATGAATTAATTTGATCTTGGCCAGCAGCAGCACATCCCTACACTTGCATCTTCTCTAGCTCATTCATGGCTGCCCTTCCCAATCTCAACCTCCTTCTTTCTTGGTTGCAGTCTTCCATTTGGTTAATGATGCAGCCAAGAAACATAAAATCTTGAATAATGTCAATTTCTTCATTGTCAACCTTAAAGCTGTTTAATTCCCCAGCAATAATTTATTTTGTCTTCTTGATGTTATTCTATAAATCTGCTTTGGCACATTCTGCTTTAACCTCCAGATGGAGTCCTTTCAGGTCTTCACTGTTTTCTGCCAGTAATGTGGTATCATCTGCATATTTCAATTAATGTCCCTTCCACCAGTTTTCACTCTGCCTTCATCAAAATCTAGTCCAGCTTTCCTTATGATCTGCTCTGCACACAGATTGAAGAGACAGGGAGATAATATAAGAACATACATAAGAGAAGCCATGTTGGATCTGGCCAATGGCCCATCCAGTCCAACACTCTGTGTCACACAGTGGCAAAAAACCCAACAACCAGGTACCATTCGGAGCTCCACCAGTGGGGCCAGAAGCCCTCCCCAAGCACCAAGAATACAGAGTATCACTGCCCCAGACAGAGAGTTCCATCAATACCCTGTGGTTAATGGCCACTGATGGACCTCTGTTCTATGTGTTGATCCAAACTCCTCCTGAAGCTGGCTATACTTGTAGCTGCCACCACCTCCTGTGGCAGTGAATTCCATGTGCTGATCACCCTTTAGGTGAAGAAGTACTTCCTTTTATCTGTTCTAACCTGACTTCTCAGCAATGTCATTGAGTGCCCCCAAGTTCTTGTATTGTGAGAAAGGGACAAAAGTACTTGTTTCTCTTCCTTTCTAATGCATAATCTAGTAAACCTCTAACCATGTCGCCCCTCAGTAGATATTTCTTCAAGCTAAAGAGCCCCAAACGTTTTAACCTTTCGTCATAATGAAAGTGTTCCAACCCTTTAATCATTTTAGTTGCCCTTTTCTACACTTTTTCCAATGCTATAATTTTTTTTTTTGAGCTGTGGTGACCAGAATTGTACACAGTATTCCAAATGAGGTCATACCATTGATTTATAAGCGGCATTATGATACTGGCTGATTTGTTTTCAATTCCCTTCCTAATAGCAATGGCCTTTTAAAAAAAAAAAAAATTACAGTTGCATACTGTCTCAACATTTTCAGTGAGTTATCTACCATGGTCCCAAGATCTCTCTCTTGGTCAGTCTCTGCCAGTTCACACCCCATCAACTTGTATTTATAGTTAGGATTTTTGGCCCCAATGTGCAGTAATTTGCACTTGGCCATATTGAACCTCATTTGCCATGTTGACGCTCACTCGCTCAGCCTCGACAGATCCCTTTGGAGTGTATCACAATCCTCTCTGGTTCTCACCATCCTCAACAATTTAGTGTCATCTGCAAACTTAGCCATTTCACTGCTTACTCCCAACTCCGGTTTGGAGAGCCGGTTTGGTGTAGTGGTTAAGTGTGCGGACTCTTATCTGGGAGAACCGGGTTTGATTCCCCACTCCTCCACTTGCACCTGCTGCAATGGCCTTGGGTCAGCCATAGCTCTGGCAGAGGTTGTCCTTGAAAGGGCAGCTGCTGTGAGAGCCCTCTCCAGCCCCACCCACCTCACAGGGTGACTGTTGTGGGGGAGGAAGGTAAAGGAGATTGTGAGCCGCTCTGAGACTCTTCGGAGTGGAGGGCGGGATATAAATCCAATATCTTCTTCTTCTTCTTCTTCTTCAACTCCAAATCATTCATGAACAGGTTAAAAAGCACTGGACCCAGTACTGAGCCCTGTGGTATCCCACTACTTACCACCCTCCACTGTGAAAATTCCCCATTTATACACAGTCTCTGTTTCCTATTAATTAGCCAGTTTTTATCCACAAGAGAACTTGTCCTTTTACCCCATGACTCTTGAGCTTACTTAGGAGCCTATGGTGAGTAACTTTATCAAAAGCTTTCTGGAAGTCAAGGTAAATAACATCTATTGGGTTCCCTTTGTCCACATGTTTGTTCATCCCCTCAAAGACCTCTAACAGATTACTGTTAATATACATGCTTGACTGACACTTATGCCAACTGGAAAACATTCTATTTCTCCATATTCTGTCCTGACAGGAGTTTCTTGTCTAGGGTCCAGGTTAAGTGTCAGAACAATCAGATGCTATGAGTTATTGTAAATCCAAGGGGTACCCACCTCAGTGGAACAGAAAACCTCTGTTGAGAAATGATATATTTTCTTCTGGAATCCCACAGGGAATCCCCAGCTCTGGTCATTCCTTTCTACTTTAGTCATCAAAAACCCATAATTTAAGTTGTTGCTTGTATGAATCCCTGAAGACTTTCATGGTGCTCATCTATAACTAGTAATACATACTGTGAAAGGTGGTAGAAATCTACCTCTTTGCATATGCAATTTATAGAGACTAGAAATAGACTTGAGATTCATGAATTTAATGCCTGCAAACCCAGGGTGGAAGTCTGTCATCAGAGGAAATATTCTTTTATACTCAGCTGCTGTAGTCTTGGAAACAGTAATGACAGCACTTCAGGTATTAGAAGCAGGATCAGTGTCTAGAGAAGATGTTTGCACTTGGGATGCTGATATTAGTGTTATTACAGATTATTTTGCTTTCTTGCAGAGTATCCCAGTCTCTTATAGTTAAGTGCAGGATTAGAGAGCCACATCCTCCAGTCCAAGAGTATCACCAGTCAGGAGACTTCTTTGTTGGTGGCATTGCTTCTGAGAGCTTTGAAATGAATCCAACAGACTTCACGGAATATCCCCAGCCAGCAACTATCAGAGAGTTTATGTAAGCCTTTATTTATTTTCATATGTCCATTCAACATTTGGTTTCCTTTGTTTTAGGAGCAGGGCTGGAATCAGTATGCCCTGAGGTGGAGCAGCTGCCAGAGCCCAGGGCTTCTGGCAGGACCTACCACTGCTCTATTTCCATAGATGCTTTTCACCCTCAGTTTCAAGCTCTTCCACTGCCTGCATGTGCATGTTTTGTCCACCTTTGCACTCCTTGCTACATATGTTGTCTGGTGCTGGAGCAGAATGTGCATGGTGCACAGGGTTGCAGAACTCTTGGTGGCCATTGTGGTGGCATTCCCATCTGCACATACCACCCAGCATCATAGGGGAATTGAGTCTTCGGCAGCCTGCCACCTCACACCTTGGCTGCTGAGGGCCGTTTGTCTCCCAGGACAGGAGAGCGGACTTTCGCAAGCGCTTCAGGTGCGACTTTAGGGGGCGGGGTTTGAACGTGCCTCTTGAGGCCCTCCGCCCCCTCTTGACAGTCCCTCAACGTTGCTTGGGCTGTGAGGAGTGTGCTTCGCTCACTTTCCCAGCATCGAGGGATTCTGGCCAGGCCTTTAGGGCTTATTGTTTAGTGCGTCTCTACTCAGTAGTACGGGAAAGAGAGCGTCATGGGATCGAGGATTTTTTCGTTGCGGTTTATATTTCTTTGTTATAGAGGACTGGGGGGCTCTTTATTTGGGGGCTCTTTATATTTGGGACCTTCCTTTCATCGCCACCCCCTCCCTCACACACACACACCCGTCTCCCCCCTCCACTACCCCTTATTCGGAGCAAGCAAAAGGCCCCTGGTTTAATCCCCAAGAGCCCCATTTAGGAGAAGGGGAGTTGGTTTTGCCCTGTTGGTGTGTGTGGTGGCTAGGGGGCCTTGTTTTAATTTACTCAGGCTGCCATTGCTCCTTGTTGTGGGCTTGGCGGCCATTTTACAGACTTCTGTGTTAGGCCTTGCCACCTACCCACTCACCACCTCCCTCCCTCAGCACACTTTCTGGTTCTTTGGTTTGAGTGGAGTGGTATCACCTTATTCAGAGAGTTAGCCACATCCACATAGTTAGCCACTCTGGTTGCTTTTGGGGTTGAGGTGCTTAGGTGGCCTTTTAGGTGAGTCTGCTGCTGGCGGCCATTGCTGCTTCTTCTTGGTAAGAGCGGGGCAGCCATTTTATACAGGCATCTTCAAACTGTGTCATAGGCGGTGGCCATTTTAGATTGTGGGTTGTGAGGCCATTTTTCTGCATTCCTCCTTCTTGGTGGTGGTTTTGGTGGCCATTTTATTGCTTTTCAGCCTGTGCTAGGGCGGTGGCCATTTTAAGGGTGTGTGGTTTGGAGGCCATTTTGGTGGTGTATTTTTGGGGCAGCTATCTTAGGGTCTGTGTTTTGGTTTCCTCCTTTGGCTGGCATTCCTTTTAATTAGTAGAATGTCGGGACATAAAGGGGCAGGAAAGTCTAAGGGCAAGCAGCCTGCACGTAAGGTTCCTAAGCCTCTGCAGAAATGTCCCCCGCCTCCTTCATATTCTGATGAGGATGGGGAGGATGAGGTAAATGCAACGATTCTTGCGAGGCTGCGTGCCCTTGAACAGGTGTCTGGGTTACCACCGTTGGCGGGTTCTAAGAAGGGGCCTGTTTCAAAGATGGCTTTTCAGGCTGATATATTGACTCGTTTATCTATTTTAGAAGGCATGTCCGTGGCTGCTGCCGGAGGAACTTTGGGTTTTGGTGTTCTGGATGCTGGAGCTGGCACTTCTTCTGGAGCGGGTGGTACAGGTACCGCTTTGGTACCTGCCGGACTTCAAGGTAAGATTGGTGATAGTGCTGGAGCCTGCACAGGGCTTGTCTGGCCATGGGGGCCATGGGGTCCAGCTACACCTGCTGGTGCGGGTGTGACTTCTGAGAGTGCAACCACTTTTTCTGCTGGAGGTGCGGGGCCTCAGACTAGCTGGGCTTGGCCACAGGGTCAGTTCGGATCGTGGAGGAATTGGCCTGGGGCAGGGCAGTTGGGGGTCGCACCTCCCTTAGCCGGGGGTTGGGGTTTACCTTCCCTGTATGGTTCAGTTCCTTTCGATGCTATGCCCTTTGGTGAGGTTGCCTTACCTTTGGGTGATCACCTTTTGATGGCCACAAGAGATAAGATACTAAAAGGTGAATATGTAGATATATTCTCGCTTTTATTTCGGGAATTGGAGAAAAAAGACAAGGAGGAGCTTGACGATAAGGAGAAGGAGAAGCTAAAGAAGAGGAAGGTTGATCAGACCTGGGCCAATTAGCTTCCAGAGTTTTTTATTTATGCAAGACTGATAGCGTGTGCTCAGCCCTGGCGGGCGGCAGCGCTGATCCAGTACATGGACATCATATACAAAAGGTACACAATGTTCAGCGGCCCGGCCTGGATTCAACATGACCAGGAATTCAGGATGAGGGCTGCCTTGTACCCTTCCCTTCCCTGGGATTGGATACATCAGCAGTTGTGGCTGCAGGTGATGTCACCGGCTCGGCCCAATTTGGGCGACCGCTCTGACAGCAGCCATTTAGTTGCTAAGGCTTCCTTTTCTCAGGCTTCTTCTTCTTCATCTTCCCACAGTTCAGCGGGGCAGGCGGTTCAACCCTGCTTGCTTTGTTGGGAGTTTGGCTCACAGGGGTTGTGCAAATGGAAAGCTTGCCAGTTCAAGCACGAATGCCCCCTGTGTGCCGGCCCACACTCCTTTAATAACTGTCCAAGAGTTCGGCCACGGAAGGGTCAGAAGAGACAGGGTGGGAGTGGGGGTTCTTCCCAAGTTGGAAAAGGGCCCCAGCCCGATAAAGCTGGGACCTCTTGAATGGTGGCTACGCAGGTACCCGCATAGGGCCGATAATGTATATTTGTTGCAGGGTTTTGCATTGGGTTTTAGAATTCCTTTTCAGGGTTCTCGGGTGCCAACTTGGTCTCGGAACCTTAGTTCGGTTAATGGTTTAGAACATGTAGTGGAGGCTAAGATTGCCAAGAAGTTGGCTGAGGGCAGGATTTTGGGTCCATTTGGTAGTCCTCCAGTGGTTAACCATAGGGCTTTCCCTTTGGGGGTGGTCCCAAAGAAGACACCTGATGAATTTTGTTTGATTCACCACCTTTCTTACCCCAAGGGTTCTTCTGTTAATGATGGGATTCCCGAGGAGCTTTGCTCAGTTAGGTATACTACCTTTGATCAGGCCTTGGGCGTCGTTCGACACTGTGGTCAGGGGGCTGAGCTGGCAAAATGCAATATCAAATCTGCATTTCGCCTTCTCCCTGTGCATACGGATGATTTCGTGCTTTTGGGTTTTTCTTTTGCAGGGCAATTTTACATGGACAGGGCTTTGCCTATGGGCTGCTCTGTATCATGTGCTGCTTTCGAGTGTTTCAGCACATTCCTTGAATGGGCTGTGCATGAGAAAGTGGGTTTGCAGGATGTTGTTCATTATTTGGATCTATCAACTCAACTCTATCAACTCAAGTGAAAAGCAAGAGTCATAAGAATCCAGCAGCAAGTTAAAAGCAGCACACAACTACAACTCATAGTGAGAAACCTGTTTGTGGGTCCTGCTGGTACTGGACGTTGCTCTCAGTTGTTGTCTGGTTTTATTGATCTGGCCACTGAGTTGGGTGAGCCATTAGCCAAGGAGAAAACGGAAGGCCTGGCCCAATGCCTTGTGTTTTTGGGTATTGAGTTGGACATCCTAGCACAATCATCCAAGTTTCCTGATCAGAAGCTGGAGGATTTAAGGGGTAGGTGTCAGATGTGTAACTTGTTTGAATAAAAATGTAGCTTAGAAATGCTTGACATGACTAACGCCATGATGTACTCTAATGTGACCCCTGCTTTACTAACCATGAGAAATGTAGCAAGCACCTTCCCTCAAAGCATTCTGTAACCGCAAGGAGAAAAATCTCACACTCAGCCTAGAAACCATCTGTGGTCTTTGAAGTTAACATATCCAAGGTTCCTTTCCCCTGGGAAGGAGATAAGACTATGGGAAGCACCGACTGTCTCTGGGGGTGTGAAAAGACTGTATTGTTTCCTGCTTTTGAAATGTAGAAAAGGCTGGTTTCAGCCTTGAAGGGCATCAAACTCAATCTGCCTCTTAACTAAAATGTTAGTTCTCAAATAAATGGATTAATTTTGCAACATTATGATCCGTCTCTGTTTGAAGTTCCACGTCTTGACAGTAGGATTAGGATATTCCTCCTCAAGAAGGTTACGCTTCTTGAGCTTCAGCAGTTAGTGGGGCACCTTAACTTTGCTTGTAAAGTGGTTGCCCTGGAAGGGCCTTTTTGCTCAGGTTTTGTGACGCTATGGCGGGCCTTCGTTCACCCCAGCATAGGACTAGGGTTAGCAGCAGCATGAGGGAGGACCTGCAGGTGTGGCAGGAGTTTTTGGAAGCTTTTAACGGGGTTTCTTTTTGGAGGGAGAACATGAAACTTGAGGTGGAGCTTCAGGTCATGTCCGATTCTGCTTGGTCATTGGGTTTTGGGGTCTACTTCCATGGACACTGGTGCATGGAAGTGTAGCCGGATTCATGGGTGCAGGCTGGCATGTTCAGGGATTGCACTTTTTAAGAATTTTTTCCCATTTTAGTTGCGGTTTGGTTGTGGGGGAGCGATATGGTTGATCGCACCATTCATTTTTGGTGTGATAACATGGCAGTTGTTCATGTTATTAATTCCCTTTCATCCAAATCGCAACGGGTTATGAGGTTGGTGAGGGCCTTCACTCTGCGTTGCCTGCGGCTTAATATTTTGTTTTTGGCCAACCACGTTCCTGGGGTGAATAATGGGGTGGCTGATGCTATCTCTCATAAACAGATGGAGAGGTTTCATCAGCTGGCCCTGGACGCTGATCAAGAGGCAGAACCAATGCCCCAGGAGCTATGGCTGATTGGGGAGCCGAGGCCTGCAGAGCGATAGGCCTAGCCATTGCGCCTAGCACCAGGAAGTCTTACGAACATGCTGTGCAGCAGTTTGAAGACGTTAGAGCTGAGGTAGGGAATCGCGTTGTTTGGCCCCTCCCAGTGGAGCAGTTGCTCCATTACTGTGTTTCCTTAAAAGGTAAGGGATTGGCCGTGCAATCGATTAGAGGATGCCAGTCTACGCAGGCTTTTGCTAGCAAGGCGTTGGGGTATAAGGAGGAAACAGCAGATTTTCCTATTTGAAAGATGCTGGAAGGGTGGTCCAGAGAGGTTGGGCCTAATCCTGACACCCAATGCCCTATGTCTTCTGGGATTCATAGGGGTTTGAAAGGGGTTTGGAGTACAGTTTGTGCATCTCATTTTGAGGCTGTTTTGTTTCATGCAGCCTCTTTGGTGGCCTTTTTTGGGGCACTCAGGGTTAGTGAGTTAGTGGCAAGCTCCAGGAAGGATGTTTCAGGTAGGGCATTGTTATTTAGGGACATTAGGTTAATGGGGGGGGGGTGTAAGGCAGTTCTTACCGTCCGTCGTTCTAAAGGTGGCAGAGCAGTTTTTAAAATAAATCTTGGGGGAAAGCCGACAGGAGATGAAATGTCTCTGGTTCGGGAGGACTCGTCTCAAAGAGATGAAGGGTTGGGTGCTATTTTTCTACCGGGTAACAGACCAGTGTTGTCCACTGTGATGCAGACAAACAGTATGGACTGTCTGCCAGAGTCTCGAGGCGGCAGGAGGAAGGTGGCAGGCCTAGCTTGCCTGGGAAATTATAGATGTTTGTATGCAAATGCTAGAAGTGTTTGAAGTAAAATTGGTGAATTGGAATGTTTAGAGTTGGGAGAAAACATAGACATTGTGGGAATTTCAGAAACTTGGTGGAATGAGGAGAATCAGTAGGACACGGTGATTCCTGGATATAAGCTATATCGGAAGGATAGGGAGGGAAGGGTTGGAGGTGGGGTGGCTCTGTATGTCAGAGAGGATATACGGTCCAGTAAGACTGAGGTCAGAGAATTAGATTCACTTTTAGAAATGCTTTGGGTTGAAATAGAGGGCCCAAAAGGAAATTTAACTATAGGAGTTTCTTATCGCCCACCAAGTCAAAAGAGAGAGGACGATTATAATATGATGGAAGGCTTAAAGATAGCGGCTAAACATAAAAACAGTGTCATAATAGGTGATTTTAACTACCCACAGATTGATTGGGTCAATATGTATTCTGGTCGAGAGAAAGAGATTGACTTTCTTGATGCTCTCAATGACTGTACTATGGAGCAGATGGTCTCAGAACCTACCAGGGGTGGGGCAATCCTGGATTTGGTCCTAAGTAATGCCCAAGACTTGGTGAGAGATGTAAAAGTGATTGCACCGCTTGGGAGCAGTGACCATAATGTTATTGACTTCACTGTTTGTATAAATAGGGAGTTGCCCAAAAAGACCACCACAACCATGTTTAACTTTAAAAGAGGTAAATACACTGAGATGAGGAGGCATGTGAGGAGAAAACTGAAAGGAAAGGTAAATACGGTCAAAAACCTTGGGGAAGCTTGGAGACTATTTAAAACTATAATCCTAGAAGCTCAGATAAAATACATACCACAAGTTAGGAAAGGCACAAACAGGCATAAGAAAAAGCCTGCATGGTTAACAAACAAAGTAATGGAAGCTGTAAAAGGTAAGAAGGACTCCTTTAAGCATTGGAAAACCAGTCCAAGTGAGATTAGTAAAAGGGAACACAGGCTGTGGCAAATCAAATGCAAGACTGTGATCAGGCAGGCAAAAAGGGACTATGAGGAGTATATTGCAAAAAACATACCAACAATAAAAATTTATTCAAATATATTAGAAGTAGGAAACCAGCCAGGGAGGCAGTGGGGCCCTTGGATGACCATGGGGTAAAAGGATTACTGAAGGATAGGGAAATGGCTGAGAAGCTGAATGAATTTTTTGCCTCCGTCTTCACTGTGGAAGATGAGAACTTTTTGCCCGCCCCAGAACCACTAATTTTGGAAGGGGTGTTGAAAGACCTGAGTCAGATTGAGGTGACAAAAGAAGAGGTCCTACAACTGTTAGACAACTTAAAAACTAATAAGTCACCAGGTCCAGATGGCATACATCTGAGAGTTCTGAAAGAACTCAAAGTTGAACTTGTGGATCTTCTAACAAAAATCTGTAATCTTTCATTGAAATCTGCCTCCGTTCCTGAGGACTGGAAGGTAGCAAATGTCACCCCCCTTTTTTAAAAGGGTTCCAGAGGAGATCCGGGAAATTACAGTCCTGTCAGTCTGACTTCAATACCGGAAAACTTGGTAGAAATCATTATCAAGGACAGAATGAGTAGGCACATTGATGGACACGGGTTATTGAGGAAGACTCAGCATGGGTTCTGCAAGGGAAGATTTTGCCTCACTAACCTGTTACATTTCGTTGAGGGGGTGAACAGACATGTGGACAAAGGAGATGTTGTTTACCTTGACTTCCAGAAAGCTTTTGATAAAGTTACTCACCATAGGCTCCTTTGAAAGCTTGAGAGTCATGGAGTAAAAGGACAGGTCCTCTTGTGGATCAAAAACTGGCTGAGTAATAGGAAGCAGCGAGTGAGTATGAATGGGCAGTCTTCACAGTGGAGGATGGTAAGCAGTGGGGTGCCGCAGGGCTCGGTACTGGGTCCCATGCTCTTTAACTTGTTCATAAATGATTTAGAGTTGGGCGTGAGCAGTGAAGTGGCCAAGTTTGCAGATGACACTAAATTGTTCAGGGTGGTGAGAACCAGAGAGGATTGTGAGAAACTCCAAAGGGATCTGTTGAGGCTGGGTGAGTGGGCGTCAACTTGGCAGATGCGGTTCAATGTGGCCAAGTGCAAAGTAATGTACATTGGGGCCAAGAATCCCAGCTACAAATACAAGTTGATGGGGTGTGAACTGGCAGAGACTGACCAAGAAAGAGATCTTGGGGTCATGGTAGATAACTCACTGAAAATGTCAAGACAGTGTGCATTTGCAATAAAAAAGGCCAATGCCATGCTGGGAATTATTAGGAAGGGAATTGAAAACAAATCAGCCAGTATCATAATGCCCCTGTGTAAATCGATGGTGCAGTCTCATTTGGAGTACTGTGTGCAGTTCTGGTCGCCACACCTCAAAAAGGATATTATAGCATTGGAGAAAGTTCAGAAAAGGGCAACTAGAATGATTAAAGGGCTGGAACACTTTCCTTATGAGGAAAGCTTGAAACGCTTGGGACTCTTTAGCTTGGAGAAACGTTGACTGCGGGGTCACATGATAGAGGTTTACAAGATAATGCATGGTATGGAGAAAGTAGAGAAAGAAGTACTTTTCTCCCTTTCTCACAATACAAGAACTCGTGAGCATTCGATGAAATTGCTGAGCAGACAGGTTAAAATGGATAAAAGGAAGTACTTCTTCACCCAAAGGGAGATTAACATGTGGAATTCACTGCCACAGGAGGTGGGGGCGGCCACAAGCATAGCCAGCTTCAAGAGAGGTTTAGATAAAAATATGGAGCAGAGGTCCATCAGTGGCTATTAGCCACAGTGTGTGTGTATATATAAAAAAATTTTGCCACTGTGTGACACAGAGTGTTGGACTGGATGGGCCATTGGCCTGATCTAGCATGGCTTCTCTTATGTTCTTATGACCAGCAGGGTATTGGGACTGTTTTGGAGCTTGGTCCATGTTCGGAAGCTGAGCTTTGCCCGGTTTCTGCATTGGCTGATTATTTGGCGGTACGGGGAGGCTGCGAAGGGTTGTTGTTTTGTCACTCTGGAGTCAGCCCTCTGACAAAACATCAGTTTTGGGCAGTGACGTCTAGGGCCTTAGCTCTTCTGGGGTTGTCGGGAGTGAGGTTTGGTACCCACTCCTTTAGAATTAGGGCTGCCTCTACGGCTGCGGTTTTGGGATATTCTGCTCTGTCCATTCAGCACCTCGGCTGTTGGCGATCGAGAGCTTATAAAGGTTCTATTCGCCCTTTGCTCCATTCATAGCTTTGTTTGTTGGAGCTGGGGTAGTTATGATTAGGTTTTATAACTTGTTTCTTTCTTTCTTTAGATGCTGTTGTTCCTGGCCAGAGGAGCTGAGTTCTCATCTGCGGGCACAGTTATGTGTTTTGGGCAGCACATCAAGCTCGGAGAACTGCTGTTGGCTCTCAGCTGGGGCTCAGAAAATATGTTACGGTCGAATGGCGAGGGCGCCGGGGTCTTCAGTGGCCTGGCCTGCTCCCGCTTTTGTTTCATGGGTGTTTGGCTCCTCCTCCTCAGGTTTTGATTGTTCACCTGGGGGGGAATGATCTCGGGCTCGTTAAGGGTAAGGCTTTGATTTTGCAGGCCCGAGATGATTTCAAGTACATAAAGAAGAGATGGCCTGGTACCATTATAGTTTGGTCGGCCATGATTCCGTGCTTGGTGTGGCGCAGTGCTTGGAATCCAGCTGGGATAGAGAGGGCTCATTACAGAGCAAATAAGGAGATCTGTAAGATCTGTAAGGGTGGTTTGGGCCACTATTTGCCTCATCTGGATATTTCTAAGGAATATCCTGACCTCTACAGAGGGGATGGGGTGCATCTTTCGGAAAAAGGTAATATGCTTTTCCTGAGGTATCTTCGGCAAGGGCTGGTTTTGGCTTTGGGCCTTTTGGTGGGTGCTAAGCCCTAATTAGAGACTTGGCCTTAGTTGTGGCAGGTTTTACGGGGGTTTTGGTGCTAGGCAGCCTGGAGAGGACTGGCTAGCCTCCCCCTTTTGGGGAGTTAGGGGTCTGCAGGATCAACCTTTGGGTATTGGTGACCCGAGGTGTGTGAATGCAGACTGTCCTGGAGACTCGATCGGATGGGTGCCTTTTGCTGAGACACTCGTCTGGTAACTGGGGCCCTTCGGTGCGTGCCTTTCTGCTGGGCCTGCCTGTGACACACAGGAGTTGTGACACACAGCTCCGGCTGGGGGGCCGGGTCTCTCGCCCATGAAAAAGGCAGAGGAGCGGTCTGTGGAGACCCCTGACCCTGACCTGGCCGCAGTTCTGGTTGCCCTTGCCGTTGCTAGGATTATTTAATAAAGTGGCCCATATTTTTACCAAATCACTTGTGTCCGCCTCTTTATTCCGACTTGGGGGGGCAAAAGGTATGCAGGCATTGTGGGTTGTTTGGTCCCAGGCAGTGGGAGAGCTTGGGATTGGGTGGGGAAAGATGCACAGGCAGGTGGTGGCATTGGGTGGGTGGGAAAGAAAGGCAGCCTGTTTCTGGGCATGGGGGGGGGGGAATCCTGACGCTCTGTGCTTTGACCTCCCAACCCATTTTGAATTGGCTGTTCTAGAAGTTAAGGTCTATTACATTTATTTTTTATCACATGACAGTATTTGTTAATCTAATATTCTACAGCCATTTTGTTTTAATTCAAGATACTGTATTTTATGATGTTCTTAGCTATCTGGAGTCCTGCTTGCAGGGGAGGGTGGCCTATAAATAAAAGATAATAATATAAATAATAAAACATAAAGCATGGGTGGTGGTCTAGAAATTTCATGCTCCAAGGTGCTTCAAGTTCCTTGTTTTTGGCACTGTAATTCCCACAATCACCATAAAGCCAGTTCCCAATTGTGAATTGCCCTCCTTTATTTTCTGTGACTTATGTTTGCCACAGATTGACTAACGGAGGAACATACAAACTGTTGGACAGCCTGATCTTTTATTATTGGAAGCCGCCCTGAGCCACTTGTGGGAAGGGCGGGATATAAATCCCAAATAAATAAATAAATAAATAAAAATTATCATTATGCATCTCTGGAAAAAAGCCTACCTCAACACAAGTGAAAAAAAACACACACACAAGAGAAGCTGCAGCCATTCACAAACAGCTCACAAAAACTGTAACCATTCCTTGCAACACACTCTTATTTAAAGTCCTCTTACTTAAGGTTTCTTATATATATGAACAACCCTTTCATAGAGTTGAAAGTAGACAGTCCTCCACAGTTACAAGGTCCCAGTGTTCCTATGGTCCATTTCAGCACAGTCAAGGTGCATGCATCCATCCAGAGCAAGTAGCAATAGTCCACAGTCTTTTTAAAAGAGCTAAATAGTTTTAGTGTCAGGTCATCTAGGCTTACATCAATTAAAGAGCCGAACAATTGCAGTGCCAGAAGATAGTTGCAATGCCAGGAAAGTTTTTGGCATCAATGACCTTCTTCAGCTGGATATTTCAACAGTTATTTCATAGATGTAGCCATCTGCTACAAAGTAATACAAACCAATGAAAAAAGTACTTAATAAGTCATTATAACATTGTATGTTGTTATATGTGTGTTTTTGTTTTTGTCATTATTTAGGGATGAACCCCCCCCCCTCTTTTTTTTGCTTACCTCAACATATTTGAATATATACTATGATAATAATGATAGCACAAAATAAGTTGTGAAGAGTTTTAAATTGTTAAATATCCTTCTGTTAAAGCATATAACTCTCATTCTAGCACAAAATCTAAGAAGTACCAGCATATCTTGGCCTTGGTGTTTGCTGTAAAAGAGATCAGTGAAAACCATCAGATCTTACTCAATGTCTCCTTGGGCTTTCAAATCTATGACAGCTATTTCACTGCAAAGCAAACCTATTGGGCCATAATGCAACTTGTGTCTTCCCAAAAGACCTTTGTCCCTAATTTTAAATGTGACATCCAGAACAATCTACTTGCCATTATTGGAGGGCTGGACTCCCAAACCTCTCTTGATGTGGCAACAATATTGGGCACTTACAAGATTGCACAGATAAGAAAGGTGAGTGTATTAAAACTTAAAGAACTCAAGGAATTATATATTATAGAATGCCTTTGACGCTGGACAAAGTTGTTATATTTCCACCTGCATTTAATTTCGAGCTCTTGATAGGTTGTTTTCTAGCTTCTACTAAGTGCAGTATGAGATGGAAAATACCATACTATTATTCTGTCTCCCTACTCTCAATCCCTTTTAGCTCATATATGGCTCTGCTCCAGTGACAGATAGAAATGAAGACCTCTCCCTCTACCAGATGTCCCCTAATGAAGACCTTCAGCATGCAGGGATTCTCTATTTATTGCTGCATTTCAAGTGGACATGAATTGGCGCCCTTGTTGTGGATAATGACAATGGAGACAGAATTGCACAAAGTTTCCTTCCAAAGTATTACAAGCATGGTATCTGCATTGCCTTCATAAGATATTGCCCCAGAGGATATTTTCACTATGAAGTTCCACAAATTCTGAAACAATATATGACAATATCTGATAAAATCATGAGTAGCAAAGCAAAAGTATTTGTAGTGTTTGGACTATCTTATTCCATCAGTAACTTGATGTGGTTGCCATATCTGTCATACATAGAAAATATGGAATGGAAAGCAAAAGGGAAAGTCTGGATACTGACAGCACAGATAATAATAATAATAATAATAATAATAATAATAATAATAATAATAATAATAATAATAATAATAATAATAATAATAATAATAATAATAATAATAATAATAATAATAATAATATTATTTTATTTATACCCCGCCCTCCCCGCCAAGGCAGGATCAGGGCAGCTTACAGGTATGGCAAAGCCATTGAACAATAAAACAGTTATCTCTCTCTCGGCTTGACTTCGCGAATGAAGATTTAAGAAGGGTGCAGTAGTCCACGTCTGCTGCAGGCTCGCTGGTGGCTGACAAGACCAATGCGGGACAGGCAGATCCGGCCACAGTGGCTGCAGGGAAAAGTCTGATTTGGGGTTGGTGCTGTAGCAGTGCGATTCTTCCTCAATCTCCTTTTGTCCTCAAGACCAGCTATGCGTGCGTTCTCAAAGGAAGAGACAGCCTGGTGGATGGTGTGCCTCCATGCTTTGCGATCTGAGGCTAGGTCAGACCACTGGTGATGGTTGATGCGACAGGTGCCAAGGGATTTCTTCAAGGAGCCCTTGTACCTCTTCTTTGGTGCCCCTCAATTTCGATGGCGGGTGGAAAGTTCGCCATACAGAGCAATCTTGGGAAGGCGGTGGTTTTCCATCCTAGAAATATGACCTGCCCAGCGCAGCTGCGTCTTCAACAGCAGTGCCTCGATGCTTGTAAACTACGCCCTCTTGAGGACTTCAGTGTTGGTCACAAAGTCACTCCAGTGGATGTTGAGGATGGTGCAAAAGCGCTCAAGGAGTCGCAGGTGATGACGGTATAAAACCCACGATTCGGAGCCGTAGATGAGGGTTGTCATCACAACCGCTTTGTAAATATTGATCTTTGTGCCTTTTTTCAGATGCTTGTTGCTCCACACTCTTTTGTGCAGTAGGCCAAATGCACGGTTTGCCTTTGCCAGCCTGTTCTCAATTTCCTTGTCGATCTTGGCATCTGAGGAGATGATGCACCCCAGGTAGCTGAACTGCTGGACTGTCTTCAGAGCTGATTCACCCACGGTGATGCAGGGAGGGTGATAATCTTCCTGGGGTGCAGGCTGGTGGAGAACTTCTGTCTTCTTCAGACTAACTTCTAGGCCGAATAGCTTGGCAGCCTCTGCAAAGCAGGACGTCATATGCTGCAGAGCTGATACCGAGTGGGAGACGAGTGCAGCATCATCAGCAAACAGTAGCTCTTGGATGAGTTTTTCCATTGTCTTGGAGTGGGCCTTTAGTCGCCTCAGGTTGAACAGGCTGCCATCGGTGCGATAGCGGATGTAGACACCATCGTCACCATCTAGATCTACTGCGGCTCTTTGAAGCATCATGCTAAAGAAGATCGTAAAGAGAGTTGCCGCGAGAACGCAGCCTTGCTTTACACCTGTGCCTATTGGGAAGGGCTCCGAGAGGTCGTTGCAGTGTCTGACTTGGCCTCGCTGGTCTTCGTGTAGCTGGATGATCATGCTGAGGAACCTTGGGGGACATCCTAAACGTTCCAAGATTTGCCACAGGCCTTTCCTGCTAACAGTATCGAAAGCTTTGGTAAGGTCGACAAAAGTCACATACAGAGCCTTGTTCTGTTCCCTGCATTTCTCTTGGAGCTGCCTGAGAACAAATACCATGTCGGTAATGCTCCTGTTAGCTCTGAAGCCGCACTGGCTCTCTGGGAGGAGTTCTTCTGCAATGGTGGGCACCAGTCTGTTCAGGAGTATTCTGGCAAGGATTTTGCCTGCGATGGAGAGCAGGGTTATCCCCCGGTAGTTGGAGCAGTCTGACTTTTCCCCTTTGTTCTTGTGTAGAGTGATGATGATTGCATCACGAAAGTCCTGTGGTAGTTTGCCTTGTTCCCAGCAGGTGACAAGTATTTTGTGAAGTGTGCTATGTAGTACTATGCCCCCATGCTTCCAGATCTCTGGTGGGATTCCATCAACTCCCGCTGCCTTGCCACTTTTCAGTTGCTTGATGGCTTTAACAGTCTCTTCTAGGGTGGGGATCTCATCCAACTCTGTTTTCACTGGTTGAAGTGGGGTGAGATGGATTGCTGAATCTTGAACTACGCGTTTGGCACTGAAGAGAACCTGAAAATACTCCGACCACCGGTTCAGTATGGATGCCTTGTCTGTGAGGAGCACTTGGCCGTCTGCACTACGCAAGGGACTCTGAGCCTGATATGATGGGCCATATACTGCCTTCAGGGCTTCGTAGAACCCTCTTAAATCACCAGTGTCTACACACAGCTGGGTTCTCTCAGCAAGCTTGGTCCACCACTCGTTCTGAATGTCTCGAAGCTTGCGCTGGAGGTTGCTACATGCTGCGCGGAAGATTGTTTTTTCCCGGGACAGGAGGGCTGAGCAAGATGTGCTTGGTAGGCAGATCTCTTTTTTGCTAGTAATTCTTGGATCTCTTGATTGTTCTCGTCAACCAGTCCTTGTTCTTCCTTGTGGAGCACCCGAGGACTTCTTCAGAGATCAACAGGATGGTAGTTTTTAGGTGTTCCCAGAGTGCTTCTGGAGAAGGGTCTGTGGGGCAACTGGGGTCCTCAATTCTTGACTGGAGTTTTGCCTGGAAGGCAGCTTTAACTTTGGCTGACTGAAGGCTGCCAACCTGAAGCTTCCTCCGAGGGATACCTCCTCTCCTGGGTGTGGGTTTAAAGTGAAGACGGAGATTGCAGCGTACAAGACGATGATCCGTATGACATTCCGCACTGGGCATTACTCGGGTGTGTAAGACATCTCGAAGATCTCTCTGGCGCACCAGAATGTAGTCGATAAGGTGCCAGTGCTTGGACCGTGGGTGCATCCAGGTTGTCTTCAGGCTGTTCTTCTGCTGAAAGATAGTGTTGGTGATGGTGAGCTGGTGCTCCATGCAGAATTCTAGCAGGAGGCGCCCGTTATCATTGCAGTTGCCAATGCCGTGTTTGCCAAGTACTCCTTTCCAGGCTTCCAAGTCTTTACCTACTCTGGCATTGAAGTCGCCAAGGATGATCACCTTGTCCTCTGTAGGGGTCTTCCGTACGAGGTTGCGTAGATCTGCATAGAACTTGTTCTTTTCTGTAGGATCTGCTTGAAGGGTTGGGGCATACACACTGAAGAGTGTTGCATGCTGCTTGTTTTGAAGTGGGAGGCGCATGGACATGATGCGATCTGAGTGACCTGTTGGCAGGTTTTCGAGTTTGGAGGCAATGGAGTTCCTGACCATGAAGCCAACCCCAGAAAGGCGGCTCTCAGCCTTTGACTTACCTGACCAGTAGAGGGTATAGCCAGCACCATGTTCTTGAAGACTACCTTCCTCAGGGAAACGGACCTCACTGAGAGCTGCTATGTCTATATTCAACCTGAGAAGTTCGTGGGCAACTAGAGCAGAGCGTTGTTCAGGGCGACCACTGTCTACTGTGTCAAGCATGGTTCTGATGTTCCAACACACAAGCTTTGGTCTTTGCACACTTTGTGAGGCAGGTGCATGCCTTTTCTTTGTTGTTATTTTTTGACCGCAAGTAAGGATGCCTGTTGACCGCGGCTAGCCAACTGGGGTGGGGGAGATGAGCTTTGTTTAGACCACCTTTTCTAGGCCCCTCTCCGTGTGGAGCAACCAGTGCTGTCCCTAGATAAGGCTGCTTGGTCGTTCACGGTGCTGCCGAAAAATGCTTTCATCTCCGGATCAGCATCAGGCGACCAATACCCTGAACCGCCTACATGCAGGATCGGGACTGCGGCTTCCAGTGGCATCTTCCACCTGCCGTTTCACCCCTTGCCCATCGCTGCAGGACTTGGTGTGTTGTGTGTTGTGGATGTGGATATGCCCTTCAGGCCTGCGCAGAGGAATTTTTAGGTGAAGCACAGTGTGCGCGGTACTGGCTCCACCCTTTCACCTTGGGGTCATCTGCCATGGCCCAGTAAGCCGGGACGCTGGCAGCGAGTTCTCCAGGTGGTAGGTGTTACATTAACAAGGTCTATCTGCCCGGGTTTGATGTTAAGTTTTCCTTCTCTTGGCTGGCGAGGTTGGTGAGCCCAGCCTGCCCATCCGGTTAAACCGCCGGACATTCGGTCGCACCATGACATGGCAAACTCTGTGAGAAACGGGGGGGGGGGACCAGCAGGAAGGTGTTGCCACGGATGCAGTAATGCAGGAGAGGCCATTGCAGTGACCATCTGCCAGGCATAGCCGGACAGTGACCACACGGCGTTCACTACACCGGGAAAGGAGAGGGTATGTATTGCGCATACACTTTCTCTGGGGGGGCAGGATACCCAAGAGGGAGCCCACCCCTCCCCCCCCAAAAAAACAGTTATACAATTCAATAAAATTACAATTTCCTGTTAAATTTTTACATAATCTAAAACAATCTAAAAACAGTCTAAAATAATCTCTACTCGCTGTTATCTCAGTTATTAATATTTGTGATAGCGTGATGTTTATTTCAAGCTCCATCTTGAAAGGCTAGCCGGAAGAGGGCGGTTTTGCACGCCCTACAGAATTGACTAAGGTCCCGTAGGGCCCGCACCTCTTCCAGCAGCTGGTTCCACCATTGGGGTGCTTTTATAGAGAAGGCCTGTTCTCTAGTTATTTTTAGTTTGGCCTCCTTTGGCCCAGGTACTTCCAGGAGATTTTGTGAGCTAGATCGTAGTGCTCTCTGGGGAACATATGGAGAGAGGCGGTCCCTAAGGTAGACAGGTCCTCGGCCATATAGGGCTTTAAAGGTAATAACCAGCACCTTGTAACGAACTCGGTAAACAATTGGCAGCCAATGCAGCTACTGCAGCCTAGCCTGCACATGTTCCCACCGGGGTAGGCCCAATAGCAGTCTGGCTGCTGCGTTCTGCACTAGCTGCAGTTTCCGAGTTCGGCACAGGGGCAGCCCCATGTAGAGGGCATTACAGTAGTCTAGCCTCGAGGTGACCATTGCATGGATCACTGTTGCCAGGTCACTGTGCTCCAGGAAGGGAGCCAACTGCCTCGCCCGCCTAAGATGAAAAAAGGCAGATTTGGCAGTGGCTGCCACCTGGGCCTCCATTGTCAAGGAAGACTCCAGTAGCACTCCCAAGCTCCTGACCCTGTGCACTGGTACCAGTGATGCGCTGTCAAAAGCAGGAAGGGAGATCCCTCCATCCAGAGCACCGCGCCCCAGGCACAGGACCTCCGTCTTCACTGGATTCAGTTTCAGCCCACTCGACCTGATCCAATCTGCCACGGCTTGTAGCGCCCGGTCCAGATTTATAGGACCATCAGCAGCCCGGCCGCCCATCAATAGATAGAGCTGGGTGTCATCAGCGTACTGGTGGCAACCCAGCCCATACCTCTGGGCAATCTGGGCAAGGGGGCGCATGTAGATGTTAAATAACATTGGGGAGAGAACTGCTCCCTGAGGCACCCCACAATTAAATAGGTGCCTCCAGGACAGCTCCCCCCAATTGCCACCCTTTGTCCCCGACCTTCCAGGAAAGAGGAAAGCCACTGCAAGGCTAACCCCTGAATCCCTGCATCGGCGAGGCGGCGGGTCAGCAGCCGGTGGTCGACCATATCGAACACAGCCGAAAGGTCTAACAACAGCAATACCGCCGCGCCGCCTCGGTCCAGATGTCGCCAGAGATCATCCATGAGGGCGATCAGAACCGTTTCCATCCCATGGCCCGGGCGGAAGCCGGACTGGAATGGATCAAGAGTGGAAGCATCATCCAGGAAGCTCTGTAGTTGCAACACCACAGCCCTCTCTATAACTTTGCCCCAAAAAAGCAGATTTGAGACTGGCCGGTAATGAGCCAATTCGGCCGGGTCTGATGTAGCTTTTTTCAAGAGGGGGTGGACCACTGCCTCTTTCAGAAGGGTTGGAAAAGAACCCTCCGAGAGAGATCTGTTTATGATGTCCCGTATAGAACATCTTAGCTCCTCCTGGCAAGCTTTAATTAGCCAGGAGGGGCACGGGTCCAGATCGCAAGTTGTTGGGCATGCAGCAGAGAGGATCCTGTCAACCTCCTCTAGGTCGAGTGGGTCGAAACAGTCCAGAATCAAACCAGAAGACAGGCACGGAGCCTTGAGTTCACATCCTGTATCTAATATGGCGGGGCAGTCGCGGCGGAGCGACTGGACTTTGTCTGCAAAGAAATTTGCAAATGCCTCACAGTCTATCTCTAATTCCTTAACATTTGGTTTGCCTTGTGGCAATGTGGTAAGATTCCGAATTATCCTAAACAATTGTGCGGGGCGCGAATTTGCAGACGCAATCTTAGCCGCAAAGTATATTTTCTTTGCGGCCTTGACTGCCATCTCATAGGACCTCATAAACTCTCTATAAGATGTTCTGGCCGCTTCGTCACGAGTATGTCACCATTGCCTCTCTAGCCGTCTGAGGCCCTGTTTCAGCTGGCGTAGTTCTGGGGTATACCACGGCGCCAGCCTAGTTCGGGGTTGCAGAGGGCGTCGGGGTGCGATCTCGTCAATGGCTCTGGAGAGCCGGCTATGCCAGGTCTCAACCAGGTCATTGAGTGAATCGCCAGAGGGCCAGGGATCCCGCAGAGCCATTTGGAACCGTTCTGGGTCTATCTGGTTCCGCAGGCGAGCCATAATGTGCTCGTCGCCTAGACAGGTTTGGCGTGGAGCATTCACACGAGCCCTAAGGACGAGGTGGTCCGACCATGGCACCGCTTTTGCGATTATATCGTCCACCATAACCCCGGCCGCAAAGATCAGGTCTAACGTGTGTCCGGCCTGATGCATGGGGGCTGTAACAAATTGAGAGAGCCCTAGTGTCGCCATGGATGACACTAGGTCCATTGCTGAACTGGAGGCCGGGTCATCAGCATGGACGTTGAAGTCACCCAGGATCACCAGCCTTGGGAGCTCCAACGCCCAGCCTGTCACTGCCTCGATCAGGGATGGTAAGGCGCCGGCTGGTGCGCTAGGCGAACGGTACACCAGCCAGATCGCCAACCCCTCTCCAACATCCCATGCCAGACTGGCACATTCAATACCTTCGATCTTTGGGGCCGGGAGCGCCCTAAAGGAGTAAGCCTCTCGTATGAATAACACCACTCCTCCCCCCTGCCCGCTAGTCCGTGATTGGTGGAAGACTGAGTAACCCGGGGGAGCTGTTTGTGAGAGGGCCAGTGTATCTTCCTCTCGAACCCAGGTCTCAGTCACACAAGCCATGTCCATGTCCTGCTCGAGTAAAAACTCTCCGAGGACAGAGGTCTTATTATTGATGGACCTGGCATTGCATAATACCAATGACGGAGGCAGGTCATCCAAACTGGCCCCACTACCTGTCACCATCGGGATGGGACGCAGGCTGGAAAGTGGTCGAGCACTGACTGGTCTCAGCCCCCTTCCCCTATGTCGTTGCCTGTTCCCACCACCGTACCTCCCCCTCCCCAGGAGCACTGGAATCCCTGGGCTAATCATCTCCGCTGGTAGAGCCATTGTCAATCGCCACTGCCTTTAATGCCGACTAGCACTATCCCTAAATCACTCCCCAATCTACTCCACCCACTAGCTCCCAATTTCAATCACCCCGCTCGAGCCCAACCCAAATCTCCCTTGTACATTAATTGGTAGGACACATAAATTAAATCAAATGGCAATAATTGACTATAAATCCCTCCCTTATAAATCACTTTTGAATTAATTTGCCAAAAAAAAAAATTCCATTCAGACCCAATCAGTACCAAAAACAGTCAACAAAGAGTTAATTGATTAAATCCAAATTAAACTAACGGTATAAGAGCAGTTGGAGGTAGCAATTACAGGAAAGTGCTGTCATGCTAATCAGTGCAGATTATTCCCAGCCGGGCTAAAGTGCGAAGTAAAGTGTTGAGCAGAGTAAAGTGCAGAGTGAAATGTAAAGTGCGGAGTGCAGGCGTCGAAATAGTGCCGTATTAGATGGTATACAGAGAGTGGCAGTCACCCACTCAGGTGCAGAGTGACACATGTCCAGTAGCCAAGGATCCAAGTCCAGTATCCCTTACATAACCTGGCGGGCCCAGGAGGAGTAGAGGCCCCCCTCGTGTCCCCCTGTCACGCTACAGGGCTCCACAGTTCTCTTGTAGAGTTGATCGAATCTCTGAGATCCCACTCCTTGAATCCCTGCTCCGTCTACGCGCCCAACAGCTCCCAGGCTCTCCTCTCCACCAACGGCTCCCCTCTCCGCCGACAGCACTTCAATCACTGCCAGTTCCCCTCCGCAATGTTCCCCTCCGGCGGCCAGCCACATCAGCAGCCCAGCCCCCCGATAGTTGCATCCGCCGTGGGAGAGTCTGGCTCTGCTCTTCTCGGCATCAGCCGGCTCCACTCAACACCGCCCGACTTTGTTCGTCTGCCAGTTGGTCGGTCGACTGCGCCCAGCCAAGGCGCCAGCCAAGGCACCACCTCATCTCCTCAACCTCCTCGTCCGTGCTGCCTAGGCCTCCTCGTCCTCGCCCAGCCACGCCGCCCAGCCAAGCTGCCGCCTCGGCCTCCCCGTCTGGTCAGCCGTGCCCAGCCTCGCCGCCTCAACCCCCTCGTCTGTGACGGGCCCCGCCCTGCAAGCCGGCAACCAAACTCTGCAGCATCTCCGCAGCGTCTCAAGGGGTCCCCGACGGCGCCCCCTTAGCCTCCGAAGTAGGATGGGATGCTGTTTCCAAGGTTTGCACTTAAATTTGCACTTAAGTTTGATGTTTTCAGGCAGCATGCAAGCAGAGGAAGCTTGGGTTTCGAGGAGCTCTAACGTCGAGCTCCTACCTCGTCGCCATTTTCAAATAAAATGGCGTTCACTTCATATGTTTATCAACCAACTTGGGATGCTGATGAAATGCATGGTGTTCTGGCTTTCACTGTTCATTCCAGTGTTCTTCCAAGATTTCAGAAATTTGTTGAAAGAAGAAACCCTTCCAATACTAAAGGAGATGGCTTTATACAGAAGTTCTGGCACCATGCCTTCAACTGTGAATTCCCAAATGCAGTTCAGGACTGGGAAGAGAAAGAAGAGGGAGAAATTTGCACAGGTCAAGAGAAGCTGGAGAGTCTTCCTGCATCTTTTTTTGAAAAGACCTTGACCGGCCACAGCTATAGTATTTACAATTCTGTCTATGCTGTGGCCCATGCTGTACATGCTATGATTTCATTCAAAATCAAGTACAAAAGAGTGGCCAATGGAGAGAACCTGAATGTTCCAGATAAAGGCCAATGGCAGGTAAGGCTTTAGGAAGCAAATACAGAAGAGCACCAGTTTGATAGGAGGCGCAAAAGGCTCAATTTCTTGTAGTAGTCCCAAATTCTTCTTTTTGCAAATGTTCATCTTTTTCTTCATCTCCTTTCTAGTTTATATTTCAATTAGCAGTCCCAGATTTTGTCATTTTGTTTTGCATGGTCTTCTGCTTCCTTTCTGGTGTCTGAGCAGCATTAGGGTTGAGTATTCTGTTGCTAGTTTACTGGGTTTATATTGTGGTCTTCATATGTGTGCCTCCCAAATTCCAGTAAGGAATTTTTAATTTGGGCATGCCATGTGAAAGCACAGCCATGCTGGCTGTGGCTGATGGGAGTTGTAGGCAAAAAAACATCTGGAGAGCTACCGTTGGCCATCCCTGCCATAGGTCGTTTTCGCACTCACCTCCAGCCGGCGCGACCCCCCTCTTCATCGCGCAGGATCTGCGCGGATTTCGCACTAAATGCCGCGGAGCAGCCTTTTGCGCTGGAAACTCCCGTCGCAAAAGCCGCGCAAACGCCAATCTGCTTTTTGGCGATTTACGTTTGAGCGGCTTTTGCGACGGGAGTTTCCGGCGCAAAAGGCTGCTCCGCGGCATTTAGTGCGAAATCCGCGCAGATCCTGCGCGGTGAAGAGGGGGGTCACGCCGGCTGGAGGTGAGTGTGAAAACGACCATAGAGTTATGACTTACTCAGACCTTGAGCATACAGACCTTAGGACCAGCAATCCCTTCCATTTAAAAAATGACTTTTCATGATCCTGATGTATCCCAAAAATGAAGAGGAACTTATTTAATGAATTAATGGTCTTCATGTCTTAATGTTTTAGGCTCAGAACAGGATGTGTTTTAAATTGTGATCATTATACTTTATGATATTGCACTACTGAGGAAGGCCGTTAGGCTGAAACACATTTGGTTTTAACCAGGGGTCATTTTGTAGAAAAATAGATGGTGGAGCTCATCCTGGGATTATTATGGAGCTGCACCTACTATTCAATGGACAAGGTATGGAGAAGGAGGGGGAACTCTCAGAAAGGTTCAGGAGCTGCCCTCCTGTGAGCTCCTACTGAATCTGAGGCCTGGTTTTAATTAGCTTTTTTTTTTTTACCATTTAGCAGTAAAGTGTTAATTTTAAATATACACAAACCCATTATCATTTGTTTTGTTATTAGACCATGTTTCAATGTGCTTAGTTAACTGGTCCTCCCAGATGGAAGTTTTTTTTCTCCCCCTCCCCATCTTGTTTTTTCTGCCTTCAAATGTGGAATTTGGCCTTAGTTTACATACAGATTCAGCAGTAAGTGCCTCAGATGAAATTCTTTGATCACAGTCTAAGATCTGTAAAAGTGGAAAAGAATCTTTATTGATTAAAATACACTTTCAGTTCACTACAGCACAAGTCATTGGGAAACTATATCAAAACACAACAATGTCATATGGAACTAAGGAAAGGAAGTAAAAGTATGAGGCTAAGTTTTTAGTTACTGGTGTTATCTTGGCATTTCCTTCCCTAGAATGGATGTAAGCTTGCAGCAGCTTTGAAATTATGCAGACATCACTAGCTCCTTGGTCCCAGCTCCTGGCTTGCACCCTTCTGACAAGCTGTTCAGGCCTTATAACCCTTCCTGTCCCAGCTAGGAGTGTGAAATGAAACTTCAACCTATCATCAAACTGGATGTAGGGGATCCCCAAATTAATGTCCCCAAACTTTTCACAAGGTTTCACCCACTCACACAAGGCTACCACGTAATGAATTAGACTATTGGTCCATCAAATTCAGTACTGCCTAGTCAAACTGGTAATGACCCTCAAGGTTTGTTTTTGTTTTTTAAATGTAGGTCATTTGCTACTAGGTCCATTTAACTGGAGGTGCCAGGCAATGTTCCCTCTAAGCTGCAGAGTCTTGTGAACAAAAATTCTACTTTGTGATCTACTGGCATTAAAGTTGTGAGCTACTGCATAAATTAGTGTGCTGCATAAATTAGTGTACTGCATAAATTAGTGTGCATTCTTTCTGAGTTAAGACAAAAATGTGTGAGCTGGAGGCTAAAAACCTGTGAGCTAGCGCATGCTAACTCAGCTTAGAGAGGACTCTGGTGCCAGGCATTGAAGCCAGGATCTTCTGCATGCCAAGCATATTGTCTCCCACTGAGCCTCAGCCCCTTCCCGCTAACTCACTCACCCTACTCACTATATCCCAATAGATATCTATCTTGGCCTTTGTGACCAAGTGGTCATTTCCATCCTGCCAAACTTTCTCTATCAAGGAATTTTCCCCAGGACTACAAACAAAACATTTTTGTAGCTCCATTCTCAGCAAGAGAAAGTTTTCTCTCAGATCAGGGCTTCCTTATTAATTAAGAGATCCTGCCTCTCACCATCCTAGTAGATTCCACCTCTTCTTTTATGTTATAAATGCATTTACAAAATCTTGACTTTAGTAATACTAAACAGTATGATGTGACTAGCTTGCAAGCCTGCTTACAGTCATTAGACACATGAAAGTATGAAGGTGGGTGCCTTAATAAAAATGAGGCACAACACAGATTTAAGCCAGGGGTTGTAATCAGAACTGGCTTCACAATTATTGCCATATACCTCTAAAGCCAGATTATTTTCAGAACTGAAAATAAGAAGAACATTTGAAGTTTGAATAGCATGTGAATAGTCAAAGGTTGGTTTCAGGACGCTATCAAAACCATGCTCTTTTTTTCTTTTCTTTTTTTCAGACATGATTGTGTGCTCTAAATGCACAGGTGAAAAATTTCCAAGCAAAACCCAGGACTTCTGTATTCCCAAGTATTTCACTTTCTTGTCTTATGACGAACCTTTGGGACTCAGCTTAGCCTTTTTCGCTCTTTTTTCTCTCATTGATCACAGCTGTGGTGCTGAGAACATTTATAAATCACCACAGCACTCCAATCATCAAAGCCAACAATTGAATTCTTTCCTACAATCTTCTCATCTCCCTTCTGCTCTGCTTCCTTTCTGCTTTGCTATTCATTTGTCAACCTGAAGAAGTTACCTGCGTGCAGTGCCAACCTGCTTTTGTCATCATCTTTTCAGTGGCTATTTCTTGCATCCTGGCAAAAACCATCACTATGGTCCTGGCTTTCATAGCTACCAAACCAGGAAGCAGGAAGCAGGATGAGGAAGTGGGTGGGGAAAAGGCTGGTCAACACCATTGCTCTTTCTTGCTCCCTTGAGCAAGGAGGAATTTGTGCTGTGTGGCTGGCCACATCTCCTCCATTTCCAGATATCGACATGCACACATTTATTGAAGAAATTATACTGCAATGTAATGAGAGGTCTGTGACTCTCTTTTACTGTGTCTTGGGGTATATGGACTTTCTGGCCATTGTCAGCTTCACTGTGGCTTTCTTTGCCCTGAAGCTTCCTGATACTTTCAATGAAGCCAAGTTTATCACCTTCAGCATGTTGGTGTTCTGCAGTGTGTGGCTATCCTTCTTTCCAACTTACCTTAGCACCAAAGGAAAATCCATGGTAGCTGTGGAGATCTTCTCTATCTTAACTTCCAGTGGTGGTTTGCTTTATTTAATTTTCTCCCCTAAATGCTATGTGATTTGACTGAGGCCTGAGTTGAACAATAGAGGAGGATTAGTAAGAGGGAAAATGTCAAGCATGAGATTTCAAAATAACCAGTCCTTGGATTTTGAAACAAAGTTTGGTTTATTGATAATCCATGTGGCTCAGCTGAGCTGGGTATTGGAACTGATACTTTGTAACAACAGAATACAAGCTTTAAAATGGCACATCAAAGGCTCTATCAACAATTCTACATTCTCGTGTGAAATTCACACGCTAGACTCTTTATCTATATTATGGCTAGCACATCCTGGGTTCAGGCCTGGCTGCACCTGAGAACAAGTCCCAGGAGGTCTTATCTTCAAAGAGAGCATTCCTGCATTTGTTAGTAAAAGCGAAAGAAGCAAAGGATGTGCCTGAGGCTACTTTGATGTGCCTGAGGTTAATTCATGGTTAGTAACAATTCTATGATCTAAATAAATCTAAATACTTTGATGTGCCTGAGGTTAATTCATGGTTAGTAACAATTCTATTATCTAAATTGGACCCCCCCTGTAGAATTGGACCCCCTGGTTCAATCGTTTTGAAACCTGGGGGATACTTTGGGGAGAGGCACTAGAATAAAGAATGAAGATACAATGCTTGACATGCTGCCCACCCCCCTAAGCTCTTGCTCGGGGTTTGTCTGGGTGCAGCAGGTAAAATCTTTTGAGGAGAAGGGGGGCCCGGAGGTCAGATGCTTTTACCCATTCATCACAACTAGGGGAAAATACTTCCAACATACTAGGAAGTACAGTACCCCCTTTTTTCTTTCGCATCCAATATCTCCTGCACCTCATGATGACTCTGACCCTTCACTTGAATAGGTTTGGGCTCCGGCGGCCGAGGGTGCCAACTCGTAGCCCCCGGATCTCGCCAAAGAAGGCTGCAATGGAAAACAGGGAGGATTTTACTAAACAGTTTTGGCAATTCCAACTCCACTGTCACTTTATTTATCATGCTCTTCATTTTGAATGGCCCCAGATATTTGTAAGTGAACTTCCTAGAGGTTTGTGGCAAAGGTAGATTCTTTGTAGACAGGAACACAGTTTCCCCTACTTTGAAATCCCATTCCAGGGTGTGCTTTTTGTCATAATGCACTTTATAATCCCATTAGGCTATTTCCAGGTTTTCCTGAATTATGGCCCACCCCTTTCCCAACGTATCCCACCACTGCTGACAAGAGGTGGGGGGTTTGTCCCCACTGCCGCTGGGCAACAGTGGGAATGGTTTCCCCTCATAGCCATTCACGATTTTAAAGGGGGTTGCTTTGGTTGAGCTATGGAGACTATTATTGTATCCATATTCTGCAAACGGCAGCAGTTCTGCCCAATTAGTCTGTTGGTAGTTCACATAGCACCGTAAATATTGTTCTAGAAGTGCGTTTACACGTTCCGTCTGCCCGTCCATCTGAGGGTGATAGGCAGAACTCAACCCCTGCTCCATGCCTGTTAATTTGCAAAACTCCTGCCAGAAGTTGGCAACAAACTGCGAGCCGCAGTTGCTAATGACCTTATTGGGTAAGGAGTGGACTTTAACAATGTTTTGGAAAAATAAGTATGCAAGCTTCTTTGCTGTAGGCAATTTCTTATAGGGAATAAAGTGTGCCTGCTTTGAGAAAGTATCCACTACTACCAATATTACGGTTTTGCCCTGCGAAGCAGGCAGTTTCACTATGAAGTCCATAGAGACCATGGACCAAGGGCGCTCTGCAGTGGGAGTGGGTTGAAGGAGACCGGGGGGCTTCCCGCCTCGTTTTTTTTTGCCATTATGCACACTGGGCAAGAGGTTACAAACTCTGAAATGTCTTTTTTCATGTGCGGCCACCAAAATTATCTATTGACCAGATGTAACGTCTTCACATATCCAAAGTGACCAGATAGTTTATTACAGTGACAGTGTTGTAAAACTTCTTGCCTCAGAGTGGGACATACAGTTTCCCATCATGGTACCAAAAAACCCCTGTCCCTTTAGTTAGTCCTTCGGGTCTTCCCTCATGCTCTGTCTCTTCGATCAATCTATTGCCCCCCCCCCACGGCTCGGGTACTCCCTGTTTCTTCCCCGACCAGCTGGTCACGGCACCTGCTACGGTGCTAGGGGGAATGATGGAGTCCACTACTTCTTCCCTCTGACTCTCGTGTTGGGGCAGTCTAGACAGCGCGTCAGCCAAGAAATTCTTTGACCCGGGTATGTGTCTCAGGGTGAAGTCAAACTTCGCAAAGACTCCCGCTCACTGAATCTGTTTCTCAGTTAGCTTTCTACGGCCCGTCAGCGCTTCTAAGTTCTTGTGGTCGGTCCAAATTTCAAACGGTACCCTCGCTACCTCCAGCCAAGACTGCCATGTTTTTAATGCAAAAGTCATTGCAAACGCTTCCTTATCCCATACTGACCAATTACGCTGCTCTGGTGAGAATTTTTTAGAAATGTAGGCGCATGGCCGCAACCTCCCATTGAGTCTCTTTGCATTAATATGGCTCCCACAGCGACATCAGAGGCATCACATTGAACCACGAAGGGCTTAAGTTCATCGGGGTGGCTCAACACTGGTTCACTTGTGAACAATCACTTAAGTTTCTCAAACGCCTTTTGGCAAGCTGGGGTCCACGCCAGCTTCGCCCCCGTTTTTTTCACCTCAGGCCCTTTCCCTTTAGTCTTAAGCAAGTCTGTCAGGGGTAACATCACTTGGGCGAACCCCTGAATTAAGGTTCTGTAAAAATTTGCGAACCCGAGGAAGAATTGTAGCTGTCTACACATCCTCGGGGGTGACCAATCTAATACCGCTTGTATTTTGGCAGGATCCATGGCAAGTCCTTTCCCGGAAACTCTGAATCCCAGATAATCAAGTTCACTTTGATGGAATTCACACTTGGACAGTTTCGCATACAACTTGTGTTCGTACAAGGTGGTGAGCACCTTCCTCACTAACTGTACAAGAGGAGCCATAGCATTTGAATAAATAATGATGTCATCCAGGTAAACCACCACCCCCTTGTACAGGTACTCTCTCAGGACCTCATTGATAAAGTTCATAAACACTCCCGGAGCCCCCTGTAATCCAAAAGGCATCACGAGGTACTCGAATTGCCCCATTGGAGTGTTGAAGGCAGTCTTCCATTCATCCCCCTCTTTGATCTGCACTCTAAAGTATGCATCCCTCAGATCCAATTTTGTGAAAATGGACCCCTCAGACACGGTACTCAGTAGATCTTTGATCAGGGGGATGGGGTAGGCATTGGACATTGAAATCCCACTTATCCCACGAAAGTCAGTGCAAAGCCTAAGGCTCCCGTCCTTTTTCCGGAAAACCACCGGCGCCACATGCAGAGCGGTTGCCAGTCTGATAAAGCCTCTTTTGAGGTTTTTGTCTATGAACTTTCTTAGTTCTGCCTTCTCCGCCCACCCCTATAACCTTTTATGGGAGATGGCTGCCTGTTGCCAGCCTTTTTCTGTGACTGAGCAAGGACATATAAGGATATTAGACTCTTCGGGGTCTTGTTGATGGCTAATGAGGGGATCACTGCTGATTAGATGTCTTTCCCAAAGACTCAGGCACCAGAGATCATAATAATAAACCACCGTACTTTATTTACAGATAGGCTTGAACGGGGAATGCGATGTTTATACAGAGGATAGTTTGTGTCTTCTATGAATAACACTTTATATACAGGATGTAGGCTTGACACTTTCAGTAGGGCATTGATGTCTTTCAGGGTTCACAGTCCTTTTATTATTCCCCTCTCCAAAACTTTACTCAGGTTGTCCTCTTGGGCTTTAAGTGCCTGGTCCCTTGAGTCAACTGGTGTGACAGCCCCCAGCTCTCCCGACTCCCTCAGACCTGCAGTCCTCCCTCAGCCACTTTATAAGTTATTAGGAGCAGTGCAAAATATGTCCGCGACCATTGAAATCTTCCACCTTGACACTCTCTTGTCACCCTCCTCTTTCTTAAAGGGCACCCATGACCAAGAGATGTGCCACACACAGCCACCTGGCTGATTTCACAGAGCGTACCCAGAGCTTCACTCCACAAGAAGTCTGCTTCACAGCCCTTGTCTCCAACTCCCCGTTTCTGACCATTTTTTCTGACAGTTAACCCCTCAGCCTGAGAGTTCTGAGCACACCTGACCCCCACCCTTGGGTCACATGACTCAGTGCTCTTTGAGTCCTCAGCTACTACATTAATCCTTCGATTCCGTCACATGCCCCTCCCTCCTGAATAATTGCGTAAGGCGAAAGGTCTCAGCCTTTTGCTGAGCAATGGGTACATGCGGGGCACACCTACTTAGGTTTCATTCTGTTAACCATTTTGTTATAACCTTATATCAATAACTATGTACATTTTCCTTTATATAAACTTTAATAACTTCAGCAATGTCACAATACAAACCAATTTTTTTTTCTGAAACATTCCCTGGTATGTGCTGAATGTCAAAGTTGTAATCCTGGAGCTGTAAACTCCACCTTATCAGTTTACTGTTGGTGTTTTTAACTTGATTTAACCATTTCAGAGGAGAATGGTCGGTACACAAAGTAAACTTTCTCCCCCATAAGTATGGTTTCAGCTTACCTATGGACCACACAATGGCTAGACATTCTCTCTCAATAACTGAGAGGTGTTGTTCCCGTTCTAAAAGTTTTCTGCTTAAATAGAGGATGGGATGATACCATCTCTCCTCACCATACTGACTTAAGGTTGAACCTATTCTGACGTTAGATGCATCTGTGAACTCCTTTGAAAAATCAGGAGTACGTAATACAGGCTCTGTTGTGAGCACTGCCTTTAGATGTTCAAACACCTTTTGCACTCCTCAGTCCAAATTACTACATCAGGGTGTTTTTTTTTGTACGCTCGCATAGATTGTGCTAAACTCTGGAATGAATCTTCGGTAATATCCTATCACTCCTAAAAATCCTCTAATCTGCTTTTTCGTTTGGGGTCTGGGCCACTCTTGGATGGCTTGCACTTTCCCCCAATCTGCTTTGATCTTACCTCCTCCTAGCACATGTCCCAAATACTTTACCTCCTGCATGGCTAGTTGCCATTTGGATGCCTTGACGGTGAGACCAGCATCTTTAATTCGTTGGAATACAATTGCTAAATGGTGTAAGTGTTCTTTCTAGGTGTTACTGTAAATAGCAATGTCATCAATATACGCAAGAGCAAACTTTTTAAGTCCTGCTAACATCTTGTCTATTAACCTTTGGAACATGGAGGGAGTGTTTCTTAACCCAAATGTGAGCACTGTAAATTCAAAGAGTCCCTCTTTGGTTACAAATGCTGTTTTTTGTTGATCTTTGGGGTTCATAGCCACCTGCCAATAACCTTTGGTTAGATCTAGAGTTGAAATATAACTGGCACCTCCAATTGTTTCCACCAACTCATCTATACTTGGCATGGGGTACACGTCAGGTACAGTAACTTTGTTTAACCTCCTATAGTCTACACAAAACCAAATGGTTTCATCAGGCTTTGGTACCAGTACTACAGGTGAGACCCAAGGACTTTCAGATGGTACAATAAGTCCCAACTTTAACATTTCCTTTACCTCTCTTTGTACATACGTGGCATTCGGTCTGGTCACTCTATATGGTGGAAGTGCCACAGGCCTCGAATCCCCAGTGTCGATTTTATGATAGGCTACGTTTGTTTTCCCTGGTAAGTTGGAAAAAATCTTTTGGTACTTACCCAGAATTGCTTGTATTTGCCCTCTTTGTTCTCTGGTAAAAGAAGGGGGTGAACTGAACCTCATTTATGGTAATTTCTTGGGATATTTCCCCTCAACCCGACAGTTCAGTTACCTTACACACTTCCCCTTTGGCCATTAGTACCAAATTACCTCGGTCATAATAAGGTTTCAACATGTTTACATGAAACATTTTACACTGTTCACCATTTTCACTCATTATTACCAAATAGTTCATGTTGGAGACCTTATGGGCGATGGTATAAGGTCCCTCCCAGGCCACATCTAGTTTGTTTTTCCTCCTGGGTTTCAGAACTAAGACTCGATCCCCAGGTTTAAATTCTCTGTCCCTGGACTTGGAGTCATACCACAATTTTTGCCGACGTTGTGCTCTTCCCATTTTGTCCGCAGTGGCCGTCCTCATCTCCTGCAGATGTTGTTGTAGCTCTTGTAAATAGATGATGACATCTGTCTCCTGGATGTCCTCATGCCTGGACCACGCCTCCTTCAAAACATCAAGGGGTCCTCTGGCCTGTCTCCCATAGAGTAACTCGAATGGGCTGAACCTGGAACTTTTTTGGGGTACCTCCCTGTACCCAAAGAGCAGGTGTTGCAAACACTTGTCAGACACTGGAATACATTTATGGTAACTGCTTAGCATAACTGACTCCATTTTCCTAGCATTGATACCAACCAAGAGAAAGCTTGCTGCATATCAACGTAGAGGTCTCAGAATGTTACTAACAGTTGGTGTGAACATTCCTTTCCCTGCAAACTAACAAAAGATACTTTCCTTTGAAGATAAGGGCCTCAGGGCTGGCAATTCGGCCATCCTTGTGAAGCAGCTAAACAAAGAGATAAGAGGAAGTACCTGTGTGAAAGTTAGCACCCAGACTTAGCAATGTTTAGATGTGTGGGTTTTACATACCAAGCTTTGATGTAGAATTCTTTAAGTTATGGGCTCATGCACAACAATGTATCAGTTCCAATCTCTCTTCGTTCAGATGTCATGAGTTCTCTAATAAAACCTATACTTTGTATCAAATCAAAGTCTGGTTGATCTGGAGTTCCATTGTCTGACAACACTGGTCCCAATCATTGGGATGTTTGTAGGCATATGTCTTTAACACGTGATTCAAGGTTCCATAGAATCTCTCATTCAATCCGTTGGCTTGAGGATGGTATGCTGTTGTTGTTACATGCCAGATTCCACAGGCTCTCATTAACTCTTGCATCATGTTTGACATAAACGATGTGCCTAAATCAGTCACCATTTCTTTTGGAAAACCAAACCGTGAAAATACATTCAACAGCGCCTCTGCTACGGTTTTGGCCTCAATGCCTGCTTCTGGGAACTTGGTAGCATAATCCACGATGGTGAGGATGTATTTGTTCCCTCTCTTGGTGACTCTGGAGATAGGACCAACAATATCCACTCCTATCTTCTCAAATGCCTCTGATACTATAGGGACTGGCCGTAGTAGTCCTTTTGTTTTATATAGGGCTTTCCCTACCATTTGGCAGGCCTGACAAGACTTGCAAAAAGCCCTGATATCTTTTCCCATATTTGGCCAAAAGAAACTCTCCTGTATTCGGTCCCTTGTTTTGTTGATGCCTAGGTGAGAGGCCATGGGTGTTGCATGGGCCAAATTCAACACTTGCATCCTGTATTTTCTGGGAATGACTAATTGTTTCTTTTTCTCCCAGACTACATTATATTTTCTCCTTAAAGCAACCCGATACAGTTTTTGGTCGATTACTTTAAATTGGCAAGGCTTTTCTATTGTGATTTCTTGATCACTCACATCAGCTCTCTGCCACAGTTCTTGTAAGCTGTCATCATGTTGCTGTTCACTGAGAAACTCTGCTGCATGTACGTTCTGCAACAATGTCTCCTCTTCCTCTGGTTGCTGCTCAGACTGATCGGATGGTTGCTCCAGCCTGCTTCTTGTAACAATATTGACTGAGATAGCTTGCTGCTTTTTTTCCTCAGAAGCTAAGTCATTTCCCACCAAAGGCGATGTTCCAATATCATTGAGAACTCCCATTGTCCAATTGCCTTGGAATTCTCTGTATTTTATAGGAACCTCAGCCAGGGCTACTTCAAATGCAGGTCCTCTAATGCCTTTAATAGTATAAGTTTTTCCAGGCAAATACTGCTGACTACGTACTAACCCTGGCTGGATCAGAGAAACCTGTGCCCCTGTATCTCTGTAAGCTTCTACTTCCATGTCATTTATTGTTACAGTTTCAATATATTCCTCACTTAAGCCTTCCTGTACTCTCCACACTTGCAAACACTATTAGGTCTTTCTTGTGGTGCGTCCTTTGTAAGTGAGGGGATTTCATCTGACTCTTGATTTAAACACTTCACCACTTTAACAGTTTTAGGTGGTGGTGTCATTTTCCCTTTCTCAGTCTGTGGGCACGATCTGATATAGTGCCCTATTTCCTCACAGTGGAAACAGGCAGCCTCCCTCTTTCTATATGGAGGTGGACTGGACTGCCTTGCAGGGTTGTTGTTACCATGCCCAGACTTTTCTGAAGGGTTCCAGACTCTGGGTTTTTTTCACAGGAGCAGTCCACATAGATCTCCCTAAGTCTGATTCAATTTCATCAGGAATAACAGCTGCTTCTTCCACAGTTTTTAATTTTTTGTCCCTCAGAATCCATCTATATTGAGATGGGACTTGACTATAAAACTGTTCTAAGCCAATTAGATTTTTCAAATCTTCCACAGTGGTAACTTTACTTCCTTCAATCCACCTATTAAGGGCTCTGTCTAAACGACATCCTAACTGAGAATATGTTTCTCCAGGCTTTCTTTTAATTTCTCTGAATGTTTTCCTGCTTTGCTCAGCAGTGAAGCCAAAGCGGACTCTAACTCTCTCTTTGTATAACTGGTAGTTAGAGGTCTCCCCATCTCTTAATTCAGAGTAGATTTCACTTAGGCCCTCACAAATTTGTGGTCTTAAATAAATCATCCTGTCCTCATCAGCTATTTTCAATTCCTGACAGGTTCTTTCAAAGCTGAACAGAAAAACCTCCACGTCATCCCCTTTCTGATATCTGGGGAACTTCTTCTGTTCTACTGAGGGGTGGTGTTTATTTCTAGAGTCACTTTGAAGCTCTGGCCTCAACTGAATTTCCTGGAGCTTCAAATTATACATTCTCTCCTCATGATCTCTGTCTGCCTCTCTTTCTCTGGTCTCTTCTCTGCCTGTAGTTTAGCCAGTTGAATTTCTTTTTCTCTCTCTGCATTTCTTTCTCTGTTCTCTCTCTCTCTGCCTCTAGTTTAGCCATTTGGATTTCTTTTTCTGCTTCTGTTTTGGCTAACTCTAACTGTAATTTCATAGCCTCAATGTTCTGACTATGATCCTCCTCAGGAACCCCTCCCTGTGCTTGTCCATCCCCAGTGGCTGTAGTTGTTCTCTTTGGTGGTGCCATTTCCTGGCTGTGTGTCTAAGTGATACTTATTTTGGGGTTTTAATTCGAAATCCCGACGCTGGCCACCAAATATAACCTTTTATGGGAGATGGCTGCCTGTTGCCAGCCTTTTTCTGTGACTGAGCAAGGACATATAAGGATATTAGACTCTTCGGGGGTCTTGTTGATGGCTAATGTGGGGATCACTGCTGATTAGATGTCTTTCCCAAAGACTCAGGCACCGGAGATCGTAATAATAAACCACCGTACTTTATTTACAGATAGGCTTGAACGGGGAATGCGATGTTTATACAGAGGATAGTTTGTGTCTTCTATGAATAACACTTTATATACAGGATGTAGGCTTGACACTTTCAGTAGGGCATTGATGTCTTTCAGGGTTCACAGTCCTTTTATTATTCCCCTCTCCAAAACTTTACTCAGGTTGTCCTCTTGGGCTTTAAGTGCCTGGTCCCTTGAGTCAACTGGTGTGACAGCCCCCAGCTCTCCCGACTCCCTCAGACCTGCAGTCCTCCCTCAGCCACCTTATAAGTTATTAGGAGCAGTGCAAAATATGTCTGCGACCATTGAAATCTTCCACCTTGACACTCTCTTGTCACCCTCCTCTTTCTTAAAGGGCACCCATGACCAAGAGATGTGCCACACACAGCCACCTGGCTGATTTCACAGAGCGTACCCAGAGCTTCACTCCACAAGAAGTCTCCTTCACAGCCCTCTGTCTCCAACTCTCTGTTTCTGACCATTTTTTCTGACAGTTAACCCCTCAGCCATTGACTATCACTCAAGACCTGAGAGTTCTGAGCACACCTGGCCCCCACCCTTGGGTCACATGACTCCGTGCTCTTTGAGTCCTCAGCTACTACATTAACCCTTTGATTCTGTCACAACCCCAAAGAGTATAGTTTGGCTTTAGGCAGCTCCTGCCCAGGGATTAGTTCAATCGCACAGTCGGTGCTTCGGTGTAGGGGAAGCTCGTTCGCCTCCTCCTCGCTGAACACTCTACGCAAGTCTCTGTACTCTCAGGGGATAGATTGAATTTCTTCCACTGACACGCACATCTTTTCATTCCTGGGGGGAGGATTAGGCCCCCAAGCTCCCAATCAGTGATGGTGTTTGCACCTTCTGTCAGTGAAGTTTATTGTTTGATCCCCCCATTGTATGTCCGGTTGGTGCTTGGCCAACCATCCGACCCCCAACACTATATCAAAGGAAGAGGAGGAGGCAATCACGAACATCAATACGTCCCAATGATCTTCTATCCCCACCAGTACTCCCTGAGCCTCTTCCACACAAGACTCTCCCCTCATTATGGTCCCGTCCAGTTTCAGTTTGCTTTATTACAGTCCATGACCAAATACACAGCACAATGCAGGCCAACAACCACATAAAAATTGTAAAAATCAAGATGGACCTAAATAGGTAAAACGTAAGATATTTAAAAAATAAATGTGAAAATAAAATATAGGACGTTAGTATGAATAATGAGCTACGACAAATAATACAGTAGTGGTCAAACATCCTCTAGCTTAATAAATATAGTACATATAATAAAAAATTTAAAAATTATACAGTTCCAGAAAAAATATTAACTAGAATACACTGGTTAAAATTACAATCTGTTACCTCGACATTAACTTGTAAGAACCATAAAATGCAATTTGATTGCATGGGAACAAAATTTGGCAACTTTATGCATGGTCTCTGTATTTATATCAGTTTCAGTAGCATTTGTGATGGTATACAGAGTACTCAGGCATTTAAGAAAAGATAAAATACAAGCTTGGAAATATTCAAAAAACAGTCAGTGCAGGACCCCTTCTTTACATAATCCTCATGAATTCTCCTAGCTGCCACCATAGATTTGGCACAATTAATTGTGAATTGGGGGTTAAAATCTGATAACAGTGTATTTCTGATTTTGAAATCAGAAAACCCAAGACATCCCTCCAACAAAGAATAAATGTACCTGGCTTGTATGCCAGGGTATAGGCCACACCCCAACAAAACATGGTCAATCGTTTCAACTTTATCTGCAGCACAAGGACAAACCCGCTCAGCCATAGGCACCTTTCTAAAGCGGCCCTCAACAACTGCTGAAGGAAAGATATTACAACGGGCCATAGAAAAGGCCCTTCTGTGGGATGGTATTGTTAGAGCTGAGAGATAGGGGGCTGGAGCTAACACATATCTCCTTTGAGGGGGAGCTAGATAATCCGGAACCTTGGCAATATCATTCTGTCTCTCAATGTCTTGTAGTCTCTGTTTGACTATGGCCCTGGCTTGATCCAGGCTTGGTCCAGGGCCATTATCTGGAGAGATTCAGGTGAAAAGCCAAGCGTAGACAATTTCTGATGGATGGCTCTAACCCAAGAGGAACAATAACTATCCTTTAAAATTAATGATGTGATATTCGTGGGGCAATGGCTAAGATTAAGCCAAGTGGTGATTGAAAGTAGGCTCCCCCTAGCCTCTGTCCTTAGCAAGCCAGTTTCCAAGCGTAGTACTACATTGGAAACGCAGGTTGGAAAGTGGAAAATGGCTCTCAAGAATTTGGACTGAATTTTCTCAAGGGGATCAAAACTTGATAAGGATGGACCCAACATAGTTCCATAGGTGAGTTGGGGTATTGTTTTGGCCAAGTAGAGTTTTAATGCAACTGGTATAAAATGCCCCCCCTTTCATGAGAAAAACCTAATGGTGGCCTGGGTCGATTTGTGACCAGAATTGGCAGCATATTCATGGTGAGCTTTCTTTGACCCTGAGGACTGAATCATGACCCCCAAATATTTGTAAATTGTTACCTGTTGTAGACTATGGCCATTTATATTCCATCTCCTTAGCCTGGGTTTTGGGCCAAAAGCCATTACTTTTGTTTTCTGATAATTAATCTCTAAGAGGTTATGAAGGGCATTAGCTCAATAAAGACCAAATTGAGCTAATGCCCTTCAAAGGCCTACTGGTGTTCTAGACAGCAAGATTGCGTCATCTGCAAAGAGTAAAACTACCAGTTGCCTATCTGCCAGGGAGGGGGGATGAGTATCGACTAGATGGAGGTTGCTGATCATATCATTAATAAAGATGGCAAAAAGGGAAGGGGCCAGCACGCAGCCTTGCCTGACTCCTTTTAAAGTTCGAATAGGGTCAGTAAGGAGACCTTGCTTATTGCACCTGACCCTAATAGACGTGTTGGTATATAATGCCTGGATCAGGAATAAAAGTCTCCTGTCAATTGAGGTGGCACTTAACTTCTCCCATAATTTCCCTCTGGGAATGGAGTCAAAAGCAGATTTTAAGTCAATAAAGGCTGCATAAAGAGAAACCGTTCTGCTGGTTGCGTATTTTTCTATCAAATGTGATAGAATCAAATTATGTCCCAACGTGGATCGTCCTGCCCTAAACCCAGCCTGCTCATCTACCAAATACCTTTCTTGAATCAGCCAGCACTGCAATTTCTCTAGAAGATGGCTAGTGTATAGTTTGCCCAGAATACTCAAGAGGCTGATTGTCCTATAATTGGCTGGATTATCCTTCTGCCCGGACTTAAGAAAAGGAATGATGATAGCCTCTCTCCAGGCCTCAGGTAGATCCCCTGTCAAATCTATATATGTAAACAATGGGGCCAAGAGAGAGGACCACCAGTCTATATAATCTTTCAATAGATCTGGGGGAATAAAATCAGGGCCTTGAGCTTTGCCTCTCTTGAGTTTACTGATCAAAGATCTAACTTCTCCAGCTGTCACTGGAGGCCAAGGTGGCAGGTCTGAAAGGGTCTCATGAATCTGGGGAACTGCAGAATGGTGGGGATCAGAGTACAGCACTTGAAAAAATGATTCCCAATTCTTAGGGGTGACAAATGAGTCAATGGGGGAGATGTCTCTGCAGGAGTGGCTCGAGATCAATTTCCAAAACCCTGTCAAGATCTTCTCCTTGGATGACTGTATAATGCCTTTCCACAGCACTTTCATGGCCTCACACTTCTTTGTGGCAATCAGTTGTTTGTATAACTTCTTGGAGCATGAAAGATGGTATTGTGCACACAGAGAATCAAGGCCCTCAGAGTTCTTATATGCATGATATGCTGATTTTAGATCTCTTCTTGCTTGCTTGCATTCTTTATCTAACCAGGGCTTGGAGACGTTTTTGAATCTATGATGTTGAACAGAAGCATCTTGAACCAGTAATGGTTTTATGAGTTGGAGGAGATGGTCAAAGGGGATCAGAGGGTTCAGGTCATGGGGAGTATCCATAATTAATTTTCTATTGGAGCAAGCATCCTCCTTCTCCAGGGCTCCCCTCACTGTTTGTGCCAACTGATCGGACCACTTGGCGCGGCATCTCATTTGTTGGACTGGAACCAAATGTGGGCCCATCGGTCTACTATGAAAAGTCTCTGGAACTAAAGGAGCTAGAGTGAGTAATAGTGGAAGATGATCGCTTTCTAGTTTGGGTAGAACTTGTAGGTGAAGAACCTTTGAAAGTAATCTTGGGCTGGTTAGAAAATAGTTGATAGTACTGCATCTGGTGCCGGCTAGAAAGGTGATCTCCCCAGAATAATCACCTATTATGGAGCCATTCAATATGGAGAGGTCAAACCTTCTAGCCATCCTTGCTAAGCAAGCCCCTGCAAAATTTACTCTGGGGTCTTTTGAAAGGCATTGAAGGAGAGTGGGATGACGACTCACCTCATTGATGAAAGTAGGAAATCCAAACTTTCTAATAAGGATCTCATCATGAGGGCCTAGTCAAGCATTAAAGTCCCCTCCCATTAGGATCATATCAGCTGGAGTATCATTCAGAAGATCCTCTAAATGAGATTCGAAATCATTCCAGATTGCAAGAATGTCTAATTGCCTTTGATGGGGAGGTAAGTAGACGTTGATTAATAAAATAGTCTCTGTTTTAAAATGAAGGAGAACTGCCAATGTCCATGGGTTTGCATTATTTAAATGTACGCATTTACCTTTAATTGTTGAGGAGATTAGAATTCCCAATTGTTGAGGAGATTAGAATTCCCAATCCCCCTTTGAGCCTTCCAGTGCCTTCACCAGGGGTAGTCTTGTTAGTAAAACCATGGTAACCATCCAATAAAAGCTCATCAGCTGTCCAAGTCTCTTGAAGAAATAAAATGTCATATGTCTTAAAAAGTGAGGAATGATCTAGGCTTCTCAGGCGGGCCCAGCCAGCTATGTTCCAGGAGATCATTTTAAGATGGTTTGACTTCTCTATTTTACGCTGAATTGGCTGTCATACGTTTGAAGCATCTGCCAGGGAAACAGGGTCAGTGATTCCTTCAACTCCAGTAAGTTCATCTAAGATCGTATGCAAGACTGGGTTGTCTGGAGGGATAAACAGATTGGTGTTGTTGCCCCTTTTCTTGATAGTTATGATTGGTTCCAGTGGAATGCATTTCAATGGCACTGGCACTAGAGAACCATCTATGGCAGAGGGGGGGGGTCCATTAGGTTCATTTTTTCTGCCAGGGGCTGTCTTAAACCCTTCAGGGTGGATACCAAGAGCTCCATAAGACCAAGTATACAATCTTGTTCTTGAGTTGGTAACGTCCTAAAGGAGGTGAGAAGCCTTGCCTCTATCTCATCCTCTGCACCTGGGGAATCCACAGTCTCCATGTGGATCTGACTCCTTGAATTTAACGTTTCTGGGATCTTAGGGACAGAGATATCAGTAGGGGGCTGCTGTCCTGACACCCTCAATGGCTGTTGTAAGTTGGAGGGAATAGGCAGGTCTAGGATCATCAGCGGATCCCGAGGGTTGATAGGCGCTTTTGGGGTCCCTGTTGCCCTTGCATTTTAATCTTGAATGGATCTTTCAGATTTTATTGTAGCAAATTCGGGGGCTAGCTCCTGAATTAAGGTGTTTTTGAAATGTCTCTGTACCTGAATGCCTAGAGCAGTTAATTTGGTGGATTGGGCAAACAGTCGTGATGGTATTGTCTTAGAGCGAAAATGCAAAAGGAAACGTTCAAACCTGATTGGGCTGCTTAGTCTCTCAATCCGAATAAGATCAATGCCTTTATGGTGAAGCTTAAAAATATCAGCCAGATGACCTATTGCTCTGCTCCTCTGGCTCCAATCAATGTGTCTCCCTCTCCATGGGAACACATTAACAACTACAGCATAAGAATTAAGGGCTAGTGTTAAGGAGGCTTTTAAACTATCTGGTCACCATCAGAACTGTCTGACTGGAATTGCACACTTGGATTCCCTTTAGTGATTGGTGAGCTGCTATCCTTATTGATAGACATGGTGTTATTCAGTTCTTGAAGCAGGGGCAACATCTTCTCTTGGGCTTGAAATATTTTATTCAGGGATTCAGCAACTAGAACTGTTTGTTGGGCTAGCAGCTCCAGCCCCTCCCAAGGTCTGGTGGCTTGTCTGTCATTAGGAGACATGAAACCAGGCATCTCTTGCTCAGTCTCTGGGGTGATTTGATAGGTGAGGAATTTGCCCTCCTCACCAACAGCCTCCAAGCACTGGAACCTGTTTCGCAATGGTATTGCAGGAAAAAAATGATCCAATTTAGATTGTTTAAATGATGGTTGAGAAACCTCTTCTTCAAAAGGATATGTCCTTTTCAATCTCATTGTTGACAAGCAGCCAAAGCACAAACCACAAAAGGCTATGCTGGAACAGAAAACTTAAAATACAATCCAGAGGTAGAAGGGAGACGCTTGGAATAACACAGGTGAAAATAATAGTGACTCTAAAACTTCAGTCTTTTCTCAAAGGAGGAGCTAAATAATCTCACAAAATCCACAACTTGAAAAGGTTCCTCTGCCAAGGGTAAACTTCCAAAACTAGACTTAAAGAAAGTAATAAAATCCTCTGGCTGAAGTTTCTTAAACTCCACTCCCGGCAGTAAATGGATGGCAGATAAATGACTCCTCATTAGTGGAGTAAGATAAGATAAAACTTGTCCACCCTTGCCAAGAGGGAAGAACAAAGTTGTAAGCTGCAATAGATGAGTTTAAAACATCAATTGAAGTTTTAAAAACTTTGATAATTTAGCTTTTTAATCAGAGACAAAGTCACTGCCGTCCTTAAGCTGGGCATGCTGGAACCGGAACCTTCACTATACCCATTTGTTCGAATTAGATTGGGTGGGGTAGAGGCTTTCGTTCTAGTCCTAGAGCGTCCACTAATTTTGGGGTGATAATCTCCCGCGTGCACCCTGAGTCTTTTAGGGCTCGGGCATGGATAAAGTGTTTAAGCTTTTGATTTAGCAATGTCAATGGTACAAAAAACAAAGATCCAGTTATCCTCACCCACAACGGTGCCGTTAGATCCACGACCTGCCTCCCGGCACCTCTCAGTGCAGGTCGCTCTCGTTTTCCGCCGGCTCTGTTCCCCAAGACTCCTCACTTAAGTCGTCCAAAATTATAGTATCCTCGTCTAGCACCATCAAGGTTGTGGTGCTCCCTGAAACTGACTCCTTGGGCCTAGTCGAAGTCTTCTTCAGTCCCACCGCGGTCGGCTTCGGGGTAAGGGGGGGCTCGAGGTTTCTCCGGGCAGTTAGCTGCGAAGTGGTTTGAGTCACCACATCAGAAGCATTTGCGTACAGGGGGAGTTTTGGATGTCCCCCCCGGGCCGCACCCTTCTTCCCATCTGTCTTCGCCCCTGACCGAGCTTCACGTCCCCCCTATCCTCCTTGCTGCAGTTGACGATGGAGGTCCACTTGGTCTCCACCTCGCCGGCCAGCTGTACCTGTCCCACGAGTGTGGTAGGGCGGGCTTGCTGCAGGGCTCGATCCAGTAGACTAGCGTTTAGCCCTCTCTGAAACTCTTCATTCTTCATCATCTCACTCCAACCTCGAACTTTGGCTGATTGTGCTCTGGAGTCAGCTGCATACTCCTGCACAGATTTTGCCCCTTGTTGCATCTCGCATAAGGCTATGATGGCCTGGGTCTCCTGGAGGGGGTCCTCGTACTGAGTCAGCAGTGCCTGCAGGAACCCGGTCACAGTGTCGAGTTCTGGCCCCCTTGTCTCGTACAGACTCACGTACCATCGTCTCACTGCCCCCTTCAGCTTGGAACCGAGGTAGTCCACCTGGCTGAAGTCATCAGGGAACGTGTTCCCCCAATAGTGCATATAACTATTGGCTTGAATGGTGAAATACTCCACTTCCTCTGGGTCGCCATCGAAGGTGGCATCCAGCTCACGGCTCCTCCCGTAGTCTTGAGGGGCCAGTGGTCCTGGCGGCGGTGCAGGGGCCCCTGGTTGAGCAAGTACCACTGGAGGCACTTGGGGTGCTGGTACTGCAGGTGGTACCTGCAGCGCTGGTGCTGGGGGTGGGGCCGGTGGAGCCCTCCTGAAGTCGCGCGTCAGCAGCCAATCAATCTGCCTCTGCATTTCTCATGCCATGAAGGTGGCGTTCGCTTGTGTTTTGTCCTGTAGTTCTCTCACCATGGTGGTCATCTCCCCCCTCATGGTCTTTAGGATGTCCGTCTCTTTGGGGGGGCTCCCATCCTCCTCCTTCAATTCGGACCCTCCGGGATGGTCATCTTCTGGTCAGGATGCACATCCTCATCCCTCATGGGGCAATCTTCCCCTCTCTCACCGGGATTCCCGCTGCATTTTGCCCCCTCGTACTGGTCTTGACAGGATGATCTCGTGGCGTGCTGGTGCTTCATCCATCAGTGCCATGGAGGTACGCGGCTCCCACTTCTGGGGGGTGATGAACAACTGTTGAACGTGTAGAGGGGACCCGCACCCCCTGACTCTCCGAGTCCCAATGATGTGCCGGGGGGGCGTCCGCACCTCGACTCCTTCGGAGGGATCAGTAGGTTCTCTGTTATCTGGTGCTCTTTCAGCCATCTGGCTTAAAAGTTGCCAGGTCAGATAAACTCTTGGAAAAGGATCAGTTCCAAAATGTCAAGCATGAGATTTCAAAATAACCAGTCCTTGGATTTTGAAACAAAGTTTGGTTTATTGATAATCCATGTGGCTCAGCTGAGCTGGGTATTGGAACTGATACTTTGTAACAACAGAATACAAGCTTTAAAATGGCACATCAAAGGCTCTATCAACAATTCTACATTCTCATGTGAAATTCACACGCTAGACTCCTTATCTATATTATTGCTACCGCATCCTGGGTTCAGGCCTGGCTGCGCCTTAGAACAAGTCCCAGGAGGTCTTATCTTCAAAGAGAACATTCCTGCATTTGTTAGTAAAAGTGAAAGAAGCAAAGGAGGGGGTTTGCTACTTCAATGTGCCTGAGGTTAATTCATGGTTAGTAACAATTCTATGATCTAAATACTTCAATAAAGAATGAAGATACAATGTACGTTATTTGCTTTCTCCAGTAATGCAGATATATGCTTGCTCACATTGGAATGTTTCTGGCAGTTTTCTTCTCAACTGCTGCCCCACAAAAATCTTCACTATAGTTCCTAGCTCAACTAGGAAGCATCATTGAGAATTAGGCGGGGGGAAAGACTGTAGAGTTCTATTGTTCTATACTACTGTTTTATCCATGCAGTCCTTTGTCTTATCATGCTTCACCCACTGGCCTATATGTAGTGCCTAAAGTTGCACTGGAGTGTAATGAGGTACGGTATCCATCATTACATTTACACTGCCTTAGTTCCTCACTGGATGTGGTGTCTGAAATGAGTCAGTTGCAGTCAGTGCAAGACCAGCCCTGCAGCTGGGCAGACTGGAGCTCTGTGGCTGTTTCAGGGCAGGATGATGGTTTGGGAGGGAATGCTGAGTCTCACCCTATCGCACACAATGTTCCTGAGTTGAATCAAAGCCCAGCATGCATTTGCAACTTTACTTTCCTAATGTCATGTCTGACTGCTAATGGAACAGAGTTTGTCAAGGAAACCCTGATACCAGATGTCATGTCTAATTCTGCTTAGAATGCATCGGCTCCCTGGTTATCATTTACATCATGGTGGGTTTCCTTGCCTGGAGGCTACTGAACAGTTTCATGAAAGCCAAGTTTTTTGTTTCTGGTTTGTTGGTCTTTTGCTCTGTTCAATTGTCCTTCGCTCCAACCTGCCTGAGCACTATGAGAAACACAAAGCAGCCGCTATGATTTCTCCGTTTTCCTGCAGGTCTAAATTGTTGAGGTTTATTGTTCCATGAGAAGAGGAAACTTCTACATTAAGAATAATATCTGTTGAAGAATATACTTTTGACTGTAGAAGTCCTGCCCAACAAAGAAAACTTTAATGTAATGAGACAGAATATTGTTGGAAGCACGTTGGGCTTTGACATAGGAGACTCAGATTGAAATCTTCATTCAGCCCTAACACTGAAATATGACAGATCCAGGTGGGCAGCTGTGTTGGTCCAAAGCAAGAGAACAAAGTAGGAGTCAAGTATCACCTTTAAGACCAACAATTTTTTTTTCAGAATGTAAGCTTTTGTATGCATGCATACTTCATCAGACAATGGAATGGGGTACAGTGAGCAGAACTAGTTATAGCTGCATGCATATGAAAAGCTTACATTCTGAATAAAACGTTGTTGGACTGAAAGATGACCTTCGCATGGGCATTCTTTCTCAGCCTAGCCTGCTATATAAGGTTATTGTGACAGTGAAAATAGAGGAGGGTAGAATTATATCTGCTTTCTACAGTTGCTAGGAAAAAGAGTTGAAATAATTCAGTACACAATATGCTCCCTAATGTCAAATATGCTGCTTTTGGCTTAATCAGTGAAGTTTTCCATACTAATTTAAACAATCTGAGAACTGTACTCTTAGTTTTTGTATACAAAGATATTTGAGGTTTCCATAAATTTAAACTTTCAGTTTGTATCAGGGCTAATCTGATGTTCTGTTAGGTCACCCTTGGGTGATGGTGCCCCTCTATCTAGACAATTGTAGTGTGCCTCTAAACAATTGTTGTATGTGTATGTGCTATCAAGTTGCTTCTGATGTATGGATATCCTATGAATGATTGTCCTCCAAAACATCCTATTGTTAACAGCCATGCTCTGGTCCTGCAGACCGAGGTCTGTGTCTTCCTTTATTGAGTCAATCCTTCTCAGGGTGGGTCTTCCTCTTTTTCCTGCTGCCTTCAACTTTCCCAGACATTATTATCTTTTCCAGTGACTCTCTTCTCATAATGAAATCAAAGAACAATAGTTCAGTATGGGATGTTGCTCTTCCTCACAGTGCTTCCCTTTATCTTTTTAGCTGAGCAACCCCTTTTTCTTTCTTCCTTGTTTTCTTCTGGCTGTCTTACCATGTCATTTGAATGTATATTGGTAAATGCTGACCAAGCCTAGGGAGCTGAGGAGAGAGATTAAAATGCCTGAGTAGTCTGACCCTCATAGTATTGTTTTTACTAAGTGAAAGGGGCCTGAATGAAGGAAAAGCTCTGGTATTTCGGAGACTGAGTGACATTGAACTCCAAAATGATAAAGCACTGCTCCCTGCAAACAATTCCAGATTAAAATCATGGCCAGATTATACATCTGCTCCTTATCTATCAAATATAACATTTGCGAGACATAGATGGGCCTTCTCAAGGGCTCGTCTTGACATTTTTCCATCTGCAGTATTAGCTGGTAGGTTCTCTCATCTATCAATGTGGAAATGATGTTGTATTTGTTCAGAAAAATTGTTAAAATAGTTTCACTGTTGAAATAGTTTTCCACTGTGAACTTTATCAAGAGGAAAGATTGCATCTAATTACTCCACTTTTATCTAAATGCAAACCCTTGGAGTTTTATATACATTTTAGAACTGAGGTACTTCAGCAAATTTTATTGGAAGATACACTGAGCTCAATAACTCAGGCAGTAGCAAAATTTTGTTACAGGAGGGGGTGGGGGCACAAGGCTCAGCCTGGGGCACCAGAACCCCTAATGCTGGGCCTGCAAACATAGTAGTGGGGAAATGCCACAGTGCAAATTAACTTGATCGTGGTCACCAGCAACATATCCCTACACTTTAGAATCTTCTCTAGCTCCCTCATGGCTGCCATTCCCATCTCAGTCTCCTTCTTTCTTGGTTACACTCTTCCTCATGGTTGATGATGGAACTAAGGGATAGAAAATTTTGAATAATAGAAATTTTGAACAATTTATTCATTGTCAACTTTAAAGTGTAGTTCCTCAGTAGTCATTACTTTTGTCTTGATGTTACGCTGTACATCGGTTTTGGCACAATCAGCTTTGACCTTCAGTGGTAGTCCTTTCAAGTCTCTACCATTTTCTGCCAGTAATGTGGTATTATCTGCATATCTCATATTCTGAATGTTCCTTCTACCAGTTTTCACCTTCATCTGATTCTAGTCCAGTTAACAATACAGACTGAACAGATCGGGAGATAAAATACATCCTTGACTGACACCATTGTCAACTGGAAACCATTCTAGTTCTCCATATTCTATCTTGACAGGAGTCCCTTGTCTGACATCCAGGTTGCACATCAAAACAATCAGATGCTGTGAGCCATTGTAAATCCAAGAGTCTCTGGGGATCCACCTTAGAGGAATGGAAAACTTCTGTTCAGAAGTGATAAATACATTTTCTTCTGGGATCCCATTGGGAATCCCCAGCTCTGATCATTTCCTTCTACTTTAATCATCAAAAGAACCATACTTTAAGTTGTTGCTTGTCTGAATCCATGAGGACTTTCATAGTTCTCATGTATAATTAGTAATACAGACTGTGAAAGGTGGTAGAAATATTCCTTTTCAAATAGGCCCTTATAGAGACTAGAAATAATGTTGAGATCCATGAGTTTGATGTCTGCAAACTCAGGACTGAAGTCTAATCATCAGAGGGAAGGTTCCTTCTTATCCAGCTGCTGAAAACAGTAATGACAGCACTTTAGGCATTAAAAGCAGGATCAGTGTCTAGAGAAGATGTTTGCACTTGGGTTATTATTAGCATTATTGCAGCTGATGTTGCTTTCTAGCAGGGTATCCCAGTCCCTTATTGTTAAATGCAAGGTTAGAGATCCACACCCTCCGATCCAAGAATATCACCAGTCAGGACTTCATTGTTGGTGGCATCGCTTCTGAGAGCTTTGACATGAATCCAACAGACTTCAAGGAATATCCCCAGCCAGCATCTATTGGAGAGCTTATGTAAGCCTTTATTTATTGCCATATTTCCATTTCATGTTTGACATCCTGAACAGGGCTGACATTGGCATGCCCCAAGGTGGGCCAGGTGTCAGAGCCCACGGCTTCTGGCTAGGCCTCCTGCTGCTCTCTTCTCACACATGCACACTTATCTCCAGAATTGAGAATTCAGTGGAGGTACCTGCCTTTCCATTTGTAAAGATGTTTCTCCCCATTCATTGAGGGGAAAAAGCATTTCTCCCAGCCAGTCTTAACCCTATGACAGATCTGATAAATTTCCTTGGTCAGTCTTGCAGTCTGCCTTAGAGGGCAGGAATTAAATTGCAGTCCTGTCTTCTGTTGGTGGTTTTGCACCTTGTGCGTTATATGTATGCTGTGCTTGCTGTTCCCTGCATCATGGGAGAAATGCCTCGCTTGGATTATGCTGCTCTCCCACTGGATGGCTCCTGCCTGGATGGCATTTCTTGCAGCCTGGTCTGTTTATACCGAATGCACAGTACTATGCATAGGGTGCAGACCAAGCTACTGCAGGCAATTTAAAGCAATGCTTGCAAATAGCTTCAATATATAAAAGAATGATCTAATGTGTAAGTACAAATCAAAGTATATATTCTGCATAAATAAACATATAAAATCAATAAATCATGTTTTACACAGTATTTCACTAATTCAAAAGAGATATATATTTCAGATGATTGCTCTCCAGTGAAATCCAAATGTTCAATTTCTTCCCCTTTAAAAATGGGAAGACCACCTCTATAGTGGACCCCAAACTCCCACCTCAGCATCCTAACCAATCGTGGTCACTGGAACTGCAACTAATAATAAAACCCAAATTAAATATATTGTTTCTGATACATTCTTTAATGCAAACAGGAAAGAAAGGAAGAAAGTATCACTGTACTTAAGGTGGCTATAGACACCAGTGTAGAGGAAGGTGGACATTCAGTGTAGTATAGTGTAGTGGTTAGAATGCTCAGGAGAAATTTCAGTTTGAATTCATCCTCAGCCACAAATGTTTACCAGATGCCATTGTACCAGTCGTACCAGTAACAATTGTCTTCATGTAATGTACCTCTTAGATTTCATGATGATGCAGAAGTGTTTTTGATGTCCTGAGTTCCTTTGAGTGTGGATGCAATAAAATCACATGGGATATATTGTCCACTAGGGATCCAGCCCTACTCACTGACCCCATAGCTTGCTGTACTGATGATATTTGACAGTAGTTTGAACACTGAACAAGTAGTCCTTCCTCCTGGTAAAAGAGCTGCAGCAATACCTAATGAAGCAACAGCAAGGGCAATCCTCCTTTCTTGTTGAGCAAACTTAGATTTACAGCAAATTTCATGCTCACCCTTTCTCTCAATGTTGACCCAAACTGGTTAACATCATTCTCCTGTTCTGTTTTTCATTGTTATAACAAAAACCCTGTGAGATTGGTTAGGGTGAGAGGATGTGACCAGCCCCAGTTCAACCAGAAAGTTTCTGAGGCTGACATGGGACTCAAACCTGGGTCTCCTGGGTCCTAGTCAGGCAGTCTAACATTACAACACACTGGCTGTGATAAGCCCAGGGAAGTTCTTAAATTGCATTTGTTTTGTAAAGAAGAGGATATACTTTTGTAAAAAAATATTCTGATCCCATTCATTTTTGGCACTGCAAATTCCATGACCATCCCAGTGGCCCATTTTGAATTGCATATCTTAATGTTCTGATGAGTTGTGTCTGACAAAGACAACCATAACTTCCAATGCAAAACCATGCGTAGTGGTCTAGAAGTGTCATAGCCTAAGCTGTTCCTTGTTTATGGCACAGCAATTCCTACAATCACCCTGAAGCCAGTGCCTACTTGTAAGATGTGTAGCTTTATTTTCTGAGACTTAAACTTGCCATAGATGGACAGATGATGGAACATATAGAAGGATGGCTAGACAGATATTGTTTATCATTATGCATCTCAGGAAAAAAGCCTATCTCAACACAGGTAGCTTATGCATATCTGAATAAATACAATGATTATAAAGATGATACAGATAGGGTGGCCATAATATCTGCAAGCCAGCCAGGGACACCCTGAGGGGGGAATTAATGTGTGTGCGTGCGCGCCAGCGCGTGCGCTGCCGGAAAGGATGTCCTGTGACATCCTGTGACATCATTTCCCCCGCGCCACCTGCCAGAAGCAGGAAGTGACATCACTTCATGTGACATCATTTCCCCGCGCCACCTGCCGGAAGCAGGTGACATCATTTGACATCATGTGACATCATTTCCCCCAAATGACATCATTTCCCCCAAATGCCACTGACGGAAACAGGAAGTGACTTCACAGCACTTCCCGTGACGTCCCCAAAAATCCCCCAAATATCACCGCCGGAAACACCAAGATTATTTATAGAGAGGGAAAGGGGGAAATAAAGTTAAATAAAACTCTTTTTTTACTTTTTTCAAAGTGAGAAGACTAGAGAGAACGGGTTCCACGCTGAGAAGCCAGTCAGATTCCAGTGAGATTCCAGGGGAAGTTCTCCAAGAGAGTTATGCCTACACTATTAGTACAGTGTAGTGAAGCAGAATTACAGAAATCCTGACTGTCATTTGGAATAAAAGAGAGCTGTTCCTCAAGGACAGAGTCATGTATGAATGCAGCTAAGGGACCATTTGCAAAGGTGGTATTGATGTAAAAATTCCCCCATCTACTGACTATTCCATAAGATGTCCCTTAATCTTTAAACCTATATTAGAAGCATCTCTGCTTTAGATGGTATTCTGCAAAGAGTGCAAAAGCATTTAGATGTCTACCAGGCATCTGACACTTATTTAATTAAAATATTCATTTTATTAAACATTTAAATACAAGCTATTTAAAGTCTGTTTGAATTTCTGTATTTAGGTCTGTATAGCTCTGGGCCACCCATCTCATCCTAAATTGTTGGCTATAGCCATCATGTTCCTAAACTGAACATGTGCATCTACTAGAACCAAAAGATCATCAGTTACAAAGTAATGACCGAAATCTGAAAATGGTAGGCCCAAAATCTTTTTAACAAAAGCGCCACAATTCATGTCTAATGTATTTGATAAGGCCACTGCTCAAGGGAATGTATTTAACTTCTTGCCCCCTTTGAGCTAATGGTCCAGGAAGCTGAACAGCACAAGACAAGAAGGCTGGTGTGCAGGCCTAATAAGTTTTTAAAGATGTTCATAGCCCATTCTGCTCTCATCTGGCAGTGCAAAAATATCCCTGTTAAAGCTGCTTATGGCATCAAAGACAAAGGTTGACCATCATATATCCCTTGACAGCTACACTCCATCTATATGCATATTCTCTATCATAAAAAGAGGAAACAAAAATAGCTGCAGACAATATGCGACATTTTTTGGATTCTGAATAACAGTGCAAAGTAACATGGGAATACTGTTTTGTAGAAATTCTCATTTTAATGAGGCTTTTGGGTTTGTTGCTCATTACGTTTTTAAAAGTGATCAAGGTTAACTATATATGGTATATATGAAGATACATAACAAGTGTATTACATTTTAAAGAGCAATCAGGGGCTGAAGACATATAATATTGTATCTATCAAGAGTAGGGGTGTGCATTTGTCATAAACAGAGCAAACCCTTCCCCTCGGAAAACACCTTACACATTTTTTGGGGGGGTATTATGTAGGCCAAATGCAGATCCGAGAATATGACTGGCTACTGGTACAGCTCAGCCAAAATAGTCCATTTTTTTATTTTTATTTGGGTATATTTTATTTGGGTATATTCAGCTATAACATTCCACCACCTCAGCTGATCCTCACTTACCTACCCACCACATGCATATCCCGGGCCCAGATTCTCCTGCAGCACAATTTAAACTGTGCCACAAGAGAAGCCCTTCCAGCTAGCTATTTTTCTTCTCAGGTCTATAAGACCCAGAAAAAAAAATCAGGATTTCTGAAGAATCCTAGATCCAAATATCATGCCAATACTGAGATCTGGGATTTTTCAGAAATACTGAAAAAAATTTTGATCCAGCAGACCGAAACCAAAAAATAGTGGGGGTTTTTGCACACAGATACTGGAGCCAAATTCTCCTGCAGTATGCTTTAAACCATGCCGCAGAAGAGGCCCTCCCAGTCAAGCCTGAGCGTGGTGGAGAGAGACCTCCCAGTTACATGCAGATCCTGGGGATAGCTTCTCCAGGAGAAGCACTCCCAGCCAAGTCAGTGTGCAGCAAGGAGTGATCTCCTTCCTTGCCACAAGCAGATCCTGGGGCCAGTTTTTCTTTAAGCACAATTTAAACCATGCTGCAAGGAGGAGCCCCAGAGTCAGGGCGGGTTTTTTTTAAAACTACAGATATTTTTCTTCTTGGGTCTATTGGACCCAGAAAAAATAGGGATTTCTGAAGAATCCAGGATCCAAATACCATACCGATACTGGGATCTGGGATTTTTCAGAAATACTGGATTTTTTTTAATCCTACAGACCCGAACCAAGAAATATGGGGGGAGGGGGTTTGCATACCCTTAATCAAGAGATCCATAGCTGGGAAGCATTTTAACATTTGCAAAGACACTGATATATTGGCACAATCTAGCCAGAGCTAAACACTTCAGTCCTATTAACTTCAATTAAATAGTTAAGCATGGTCTTAAATGGCATGCATCAATGCTTAATTTTAAAGTGCTTAACTTTATTATTGTTACTGACCATACAGAACTTAATGGAGCTTTCTAGACAGTAATTCCAAAGCCACAATCACAAGTAGTAAAACTACATGTCCATTAGTTGCATTCTGTAAGATAACCAACAGATTTCAGTATTATATATACTTTCAGTACATATCTTCCCTTGCTCCTATAGTGAGCTATCAAGTATCTGAACATGTTCCTTGTTATTTGCCTCCTTTTTTCAACTGATTTTTTCCATCTACTCATGCTCCAAGCACAATAAATTTAGTTCCGCTTTACACACCTTCAGAAATTGCTACTGTAGTACGTTAATGGTATACTGGTACAAATTCTCCAAAACAACAGAAGAAGCACAGAGCATGTGCTGCTTTTAAGTAGGCAGAGGCATCAGCATTTTAATTAATGGGCTCCTGAACTGATGTGTTGGCAAAACAGAACCAAGCAACATAAAAAGAAGTATGGACTAACTTTTTCATCTTCATAAGCCGTTGGCAGTAGACTGGGGTTTGTATGGTCAAGTCTTGTGGCCACCATAAAGTAACAAAAACTAGAGCAAGTTACCTGCCATACTATGATTTGGCAACTAGAAAAGGACAATTTACAGTGCAATCCTAAACAGGGGGAGTGCTCAGGGAGTAAACTGACCTTTGCATTGGCATAATTCCAAGATACACCAGCATAAAGGCCAGTTATAATGGCACAGGCCCCCAGGGCCGCTCCATCACCCTCACAGCCCTCAGTGGAGAGCTGTGGCAGCCACCTGTTGGCTCAACTGAAACAAAGGTCTCTGTGCTGGAGTGGCTGTGGGTGGTTCTGAGGATGTAACCAAAGGTGAGCCCTTTCAGCCTGGGAATGCCCCCTGCCAGAGGCAGAGAGTTACACCAACAAAAACATGGTGTGATCCACAGACAGAAAGTGAACTGAAAACTTAAGTCATACCCTCATTGCTCCAATTAGGCTTGGAGAAGCTCAGGATGCCAACTACAGGCTCATTCAATCACCTCCCTCCCCAGGGCAGCCAAGCTCTCTCCCTAGTACCCAATCACAGCCCCACCCAGATATAGGATGGTTGGCTGGTGCATGGGAAGGAGAGAAGGAAGTAAGAAAATACGCAACACTATTTGAACTTTCAATGAAGGGAAAGAAGAAACAGTGGTGGAGGGCAAAATGAGATGCACTTTGAAAGTCTTGGTGGGTCTCCCATGTGTATTCCCCAATTTGCAGATACAAGATCTTGAGAATAATGCCCCCCCCTCCCTACACCACTGGACTGAGTCCCGCCCGGCCTCCCGCTCACCTTGCAGTGCTTGGCGAGCCAGGCGCGGGCGGTGTGATTGAGTCACAATACCTCCACCTTCAATGTATGTGCTCCCTGTATGGGTACTTCCTACTGCTGACCCCCTCCCCAGCAATCAAAGACCTCCTAAATCAGCAATCAAAGACCTCCTAAATCTGTGATAGAGCTAGGGTTACCAACTCTGGGTTGGAAATTCCTGGAAATTTGGATGTTGAAGCTTGAAGAGGACTATCCTGAGTGCTATTACACAGCAAGCACACAGAGGTAGTTTCTAAGCATCAGAGCTGGTCTGAGTACAGTTCCAAAGTTCATATCAGTGCCAGTTTAAACCCTGTGGAGGTCGGGCCAGCTAGGGTTGCCAAGTCCAATTAAAAAAAAAATCTGGGGACTTTGGGGGCGGAGCCAGGAGACATTGGGGGTGGAGCCAGGAACAAGGATGTGACAAGCATAATTGAACTCCAAGGGAGTTCTGGCCATCACATTTAAAGCGACAGCTCACCTTTTTAAATGCCTTTCTTCCATAGGAAATAATTAAGGATAGGGGCACCATTTTGGGGGCTCATAGAATTGGACCCTCTGGTCCAATCGTTTTGAAACTTGGGGGGTATTTTGGGGAGAGTAACTAGATGCTATACTAAAAATTTGGTGCCTCTACCTCAAAAAATAGCACCCCCAGAGCCCCCAATACCCACGGATCAATTCCCTATTATTCCCTATGGGAATTGTTCTCCATAGGGAATAATAGAGTGCCTAGTAGACATTTCCCACCCCCCCACACACATGCTTTCTAAAGGGGGGGAAGGGCCTCCATACCAGGGAATCCCCCCTCCCTGCCCCCTCCCTCTCTCACACACACAAATACTTACCGGGTCTTCTTCCCTCTGCCTGCTGTGAAAACGAAAGCAAAGAAAGGGAGGGGCCGTTCTCCGAAGCCCTTCCTGTTTCCTCCTTCCTGCCCAGCCTTAAAGGGGCAGGCATTTTACAAACTGCTACACCAACATGAACTCTACAGGTATGTTCTCCCCCCCACCCCCCGCTTCCTGATTTCTGGAGACCGGGGGATGAAGCAGGGGGGTTGAGAAGCCTAGGGCCAGCAGGGAAGGCGAGGAGGGCCTCTCCCTCTGGCTACCAGCGCAGCGCAGCTCCCCTCCCACCTTCCGCATCACCCCCGGACTTACCAAGTCCTTGGCTCGGAAGGCCAGCGCACCTCCGCCGCAGCCATGCCGCCTCCTCCTCCGGCCGCCACTGCCTCCTTCTCCTCTGAGGCCGGCCCAGCATGCCCCCTGCCGCCCGCGCAGCAGAGGGGCTGGGCGGAGAAGTGAAGCAGGCTGGGCGGAGAAGTGAAGCAGGCCCATGCAGGCCGCCTTTGCCCCTGCAGGGAGTGGAGGGGCGGGGCGCAAGTCCGGCCTGCTCCTGCTCCTGCTCCTCCAGCATTGCTGCTCAGGGTCCTAGAAGGACCCAGATTCGGGGCTTGCAACGCTTCTCTGCAGCTGCTCCTCCGAGATGGGCTCAGGCTGAGCCCATCTCGGAGGAGCAGCTACGGAGAAGAGGCAGCAGCAGCGCAGCCTCCCCCCGCTTCCTGGCCCCGCGCATGCCCGGCTCCTCTCGCTGGCTAAACCGGGATTTCTAATGGTGTAGGTGTAGCAGTTTGTAAAATGCCTGCCCCTTTAAGGCTGGCCTGGGCAGGAAGGAGGAAACAGGAAGGGCTTCGGAGAACGGCCCCTCCCTTTCTTTGCTTTCGTTTTCACAGCAGGCAGAGGGAAGAAGACCAAGTGCGGTAGGTGTTTGTGTGTGTGTGTGTGGGAGGGAGGGAGGGGGCCCGGGGCAAGGAGGGGTGATTCCTTGGTATGGAGGCCCTTCCCCCCCTTTAGAAAGCGTGTGTGTGTGGGGGGGAGGGAAATGTCTACTAGGCACTCTATTATTCCCTATGGAGAACAATTCCCATAGGGAATAATGGGGGATTGATCCGTGGGTATTGGGGGCTCTGGGGGGGCTATTTTTTGAGGTAGAGGCACCAAATTTTTAGTATAGCATCTAGTGCCTCTCCCCAAAATACCCCCCAAGTTTCAAAACGATTGGACCAGAGGGTCCAATTCTATGAGCCCCAAAAATGGTGCCCCTATCCTTAATTATTTCCTATGGAAGAAAGGCATTTTAAAAGGTGAGCTGTCCCTTTAAATGTGATGGCCAGAACTCCCTTGGAGTTCAATTATGCTTGTCACATCCTTGTTCTTGGCTCCACCCCCAATGTCTCCTGGTTCCACCCCCAAAGTCTCCTGGCTCCGCCCCCAAAGTCCCCAGATTTTTCTTCAATTGGACTTGGCAACCCTAGCTGGCCCGGCCTCCACAGGGTTTAAACTGGCACTGATATGAACTTTGGAACTGTACTCAGATCAGCTCTGATGCCTAGAAACTACCTCTGTGTGCTTGCTGTGTAATAGCACTCAGGATAGTCCTCTTCAAGCTTCAACATCCAAATTTCCAGGAATTTCCAACCCAGAGTTGGTAACCCTAGCTCTATCACAGATTTAGGAGGTCTTTGATTGCTGATTTAGGAGGTCTTTGATTGCTGGGGAGGGGGTCAGCAGTAGGAAGTACCCATACAGGGAGCACATACATTGAAGGTGGAGGTATTGTGACTCAATTCACACCCTACATTTTTTATAAACATGGCACTTAGGTATGCATTTTGCAGGGACAAATGTAGTCATATTCTAATATGTTAAATGTGCCTATTTGCAGTGTTTGGTTTAGCATTCCTTGTTAACTGAACTTTCCAGCACTTATGGTAGATGCATTTCTCTGATGCATAAAATACATATATGTTAGAGAATAATTTACATGGAATTTCCATCTCATTATAAAACATTGTGTGTAATTTTGCATAACTAAAGGTAATGGATTGGGCATGCAATAAAAATCCCAGTTTTATTTGATCATTACTTAAGTCCTTTCTTTCATATTTGCATAGTGGCATGATAAGAGTTATAATTTGCTTTGTTTTAATTTAGTGTCAATAAAATTGATTCAGACATCTGTTTCCAAAACAGAAAAAAGTGTTGTTTTTCCAACATGAATTTTTAAAGTAAAAGATTGCCTGCTTCTTTTAAATTTTGCCCCAGAGGTTTTACTTTAAGAGCATATTCCTACAGCTGCAAACCTGGTAGAAATTTGCAAAGTCCCATCCACTCCAATTATCTAATTAACATTGACCAGAGTTTTAATATTGCTGCTTGGTAATTCCATTGGCCATTCCATCTAAGAATTGTACACAAATTTTAAGTCAGCAGCCAATATGGTATTCCTGCAGCACAGATTAGTAAAGCTGCAGTACTACAGTCCAAGCCCTCTGTTCACGACCTGAGTTTGATCCTGGCGGAAGCTGGGTTCAAGTAGCCAGCTCAAGGTTGGCTCAGCCTTCCATCCTTCCGAGGTCGGTAAAATGAGTACTTTCTGGGGGGAAAGTGTAGATGACTGGGGAAGGCAGTGGCAAACCACCCCGTAAAAAGTCTGCCATGAAAAACATTGTGATGTGATGTCACCACAGAGTCAGAAATTACTGTTTTGGAGAATTTGTACCAGTATACCATTAACGTACTACAGTAGCAATTTCTGAAGGTGTGTAAAGCGGAACTAAATTTATTGTGCTTGGAGCATGAGTAGATGGAAAAATTCAGTTGAAAAAAGGAGGCAAATAACAAGGAACATGTTCAGATACTTGATAGCTCACTATAGGAGCAAGGGAAGACATGTACTGAAAGTATATATAATACTGAAATCTGTTGGTTATCTTACAGAATGCAACTAATGGACATGTAGTTTTACTGCTTGTGATTGTGGCTTTGGAATTACTGTCTAGAAAGCTCCATTAAGTTCTGTATGGTCAGTAACAATAATAAAGTTAAGCACTTTAAAATTAAGCATTGATGCATGCCATTTAAGACCATGCTTAACTATTTAATTGAAGTTAATAGGACTGAAGTGTTTAGCTCTGGCTAGATTGTGCAAATATATCAGTGTCTTTGCAAATGTTAAAATGCTTCCCAGCTATGGATCTCTTGATTAAGGGTATGCAAACCCTTTCCCCCCATATTTCTTGGTTCAGGTCTATAGGATTAAAAAAAATCCAGTATTTCTGAAAAATCCCAGATCCCAGTATCGGTATGGTATTTGGATCCTGGATTCTTCAGAAATCCCATTTTTTTCTGGGTCCAATAGACCCAAGAAGAAAAATATCTGTAGTTTAAAAAAAAACCCGCCCTGACTCTGGGGCTTCTCCTTGCAGCATGGTTTAAATTGTGCTTAAAGAAAAACTGGCCCCAGGATCTGCTTGTGGCAAGGAAGGAGATCACTCCTTGCTGCACACTGACTTGGCTGGGAGTGCTTCTCCTGGAGAAGCTATCCCCAGGATCCATCCATCCATCCTTCCTTCCTTCCTTCCTTCCTTCCTTCCTTCCTTCCTTCCTTCCGTGGCTCTCAAATATCCGATGTTCATGTCTTGCGGCTCTCAAACATCTGACCTTTATTCTGTGTTGCTCTTTTGTTAAGCAACTCTGGCCACCCCTGGAGTAGACAGTACTGACTTTGGTGGACCCAAGCACTGATTCAGTGTAAGGGAGCTTTGTGTTTGTGTCTTCTGGTGCTTTCAGACATACCACCCAAATCCTTTCAGCAAAGGCCAGATAGGAGTTATGGGCAGTGTTTGCCTGCAGTGCAATTTTGTTCTCAAATCCTGTATTTACTTCATCAGTATATGGGATAAGGCACTTTCTCAACTGTGCTGCATAATGCAGCCTATTTATTTTGTCCTGTTTGCTCTGTTGGCTCTATCTGCGCCACCTTCATCACTTTCGGGGTGTGGATTCCCCAGTGGCGTGGTCTCCCGACTCCCTCCGCCGGCTGTTTCTGATAGCCCTGCACCCCCTCTTTCATTTGATATGTGTCCCGTGCGGATGCCACCCTCCCGCAGGGAGATGCCGCAAAATGAGCCCCCTTGAGGCTTATGGCGGCAGGGCTTGGGGGAAGCGAGCTAGACTGCTGTTCTTTTGAGGGGTCATAGAGTGTTTCGAGCCCGTCCCTGTGGCATCGGTCCCATCGTTGTGTCGGTCACTTCCGGGTTCCTGTCGGTCACTTCCGGGTTCCTGTCCTGCATCTCGACCTGTGTTATTAGTGACAGGATGCTTCGGCGTGCTGCTGCGCCGGCCCCCTGGGTCCCACAACGATGGGACCGATGCCACAGGGACAGGCTCGAAACACTCTATGACCCCTCAAAAGAACAGCAGTCTAGCTCGCTTCCCCCGAGCCCTGCCGCCATAAGCCTCAAGGGGGCTCATTTTGTGGCATCTCCCGGCGGGAGGGTGGCACCCGCACGGGACACATATCAAATGAAAGAGGGGCGCAGGGCTATCAGAAACAGCCGGCGGAGGGAGTCGGGAGCCCACCCCACTGGGGGATCCACACCCCGAAAGTGATGAAGGTGGCGCAGATAGAGCCAACAGAGCAAACAGGACAAAATAAATAGGCTGCATTATGCAGCACAGTTGAGAAAGTGCCTTATCCCATATACTGATGAAGTATATACAGGATTTGAGAACAAAATTGTTTCCGGCGGTGATATTTGGGGGATTTTTGGGGACGTCACAGGAAGTGCTGTGAAGTCACTTCCTGTTTCCGGCAGTGGCATTTGGGGGAAATGATGTCATTTGGGGGAAGTGATGTAACAGGAAGTGATGTCACTTCCTGCTTCCGGCAGGTGGCACGGGGGGGGGAAATGATGTCACAGGAAGTGATGTCACTTCCTGTTTCCGGCAGGTGGTGCGGGGGGGATGATGTCACAGGAAGTGATGTCACTTCCTTTCCCCGGCGGTGGCATGACGTCACCGGAAGTGACGTCACTTCCTGTTTCCGGCGGACCGCGCGCTTCGCGCGCACACCCCTACCTTCCCCCTCCCCAAGGTGTCCCTGGCTGGCCTTCAGACATTATGGCCACCCTAACCAGATGCACTGGCTGCTCCGGAGTGTCCAGAGATACTACAGGCAGTAATTGATAAAATACATGAACAGGATGGTCGGAAAAAGATTTATAATAAGCTGTTAATAAAAAATGTACATGAGCTGGTTGAATTAAGACATAAATGGAATGTGGAGCTGAATAGCGCCTTATTGCCACAGCAATGGAAAGCGATCTGTCAAAATGTAAAGAAAACGGCATTTGAACTAAGATTAATATTAATACATCAAAAGATTATTTTTAGAACTTATTGGACGCCGATGCGGCTATATAAACGTGGTATGAAATCGAATTCGAGATGCTGGCGCTGTAATAACTTAGAGGCAGACATAAAACACATGTTATATGAATGCCCAATATTATCAGAATTTTGGTATCAGATTACTCGATATGTTAAACGTGTGAACCTACAGTGTCGGTTTCCTTTGACATTATATATTTTAAATTATGTTCCGGCACTTTGGGGGTTAACAAGGGAACAGAAAATGTTGTTATGTCGGGCAATGATAACAGCTAAAAGAATTATTTTAAGACAATGGAAAGGTCCTTTTTCTGGCTCTCTGCTACAATGGAAAGATGAAATGTTACAACTGGCATGTCATGAAAAAGTATTTTGTGTACGACAAGGACAGGGGGCGAAATTCGAGCGAGTGTGGTCAGTTTTTGTTAATAGCATTTAGGATATGAGAAGGACAACTAAAGGTCTACGAATGGCGAAATGCACGAGGTGTTGAGAAAAGTGACACTGGGTGTTATATGTTGTATGTCTTAATATAGTGTAAAATAAATAAATAAATATGAAAAAAAAAATTAACCAAAGCCCAAAAAGATAGGTTAGAGGAACCTATTTCAATGCATGAAATATGTGAAGCTCTCAAAAAACAGAAAGTTAACAAATCCCCAGGTCCGGACGGTTTGCCAATCGAATTTTTTAAAATATTTGAAGAGGTCCTGCTAATTCCATATAAGGAGTTGATAGAGGATATCAACATACAACTAACTAAATCAGCAGTATATAAAGAAAACCTCTATAAAATGGCATACCGCTGGTATCTAACCCCAGCCCGATTGGCTAAGATTTACACAAACTATTCCAACAAATGTTGGAAATGTGGCAGAATAAAGGGCACTCTCTATCATATTTGGTGGCAGTACAACTACGCAAAAAAATTCTGGGCTCAAATACATGATTGGTGTCAGAAAATTTTCCAATTAAGATTTTCTCATACCCCAGAATTATATCTACTGAGTATTGTTAAAGGGAAAATGTCTAAGCTATCAAAAAAACTGTTGTTGCATATAATTACAGCTGCTAGAATGTTATATGCGCAATATTGGAAGGTCCCTAAAATACCCGACAAAAATGAATTTTTGCTTAAGGTCTTAGAAGCCGCAGAACTGGATATGTTAACAATGAGATTAAGGGGGGGGGTAACCTTAAGGATTGTAAAAAGACTTGGGACCCACTGTATTTATGGATAAATAGTTTGGGAATCGATATGAGAAATCTGAAATGGTGTTGTGTATCTACCCCTCTAGCTCAGGGGGATGGGTGAAGGGTATTGAATGTATACGATTGGTGATAGTATTTTTGTAATTATGTGTTGTACAATAAAAGTATATTATTCTGTAGAAAAAAAAGAAGTATGTGGACTGGTGGGCCATTCCACTGGCAAACCTATTTTCTCTTATCAATCAGAATGGAAACATCCCTGAGTCCTGGTTAAGATCATTAATATGCCCAATATATAAAAAAGGTAATTTGGCTTCCCCTGGAAACTATCGCCCAATCAGCCTACTCTCCATCTCATGTAAGCTGTATTCTAAACATCTTGAATGTCACCTATTAAATTGGCTAACTAAAGAAAAGATCATTGGCCCGGAACAAATTGGTTTCCTCAAAGGAAAATCTACAATTGATCATTGCTCCACCCTTACCTTCTTGGCAGATAAATATATGAAGTCTAAAAGAGGGAATTTGTATACAGCCTTTATCGATTTAAAGGGTGCTTTCGACTCAGTCACCAGAGATCTGCTATGGGAAAAACTTATAACTCTGCAGATGGAACCACGTCTACTTTTCTTAATCAAGAAACTACATGATGCTACCTCAAGTGTTATTAAAGTATCCCCTGATGGTCAACTCTCTTCCAGTTTCCCAATTACTAAGAGAGTAAAACAGGGCTGTGTTCTTGCCCCTTATCTCTTTAATCTGTTTCTGAATGATTTGAACCAACATGTCCATTGTGAATGGCCACCCTCCCGTCTTAGAACAATTAGCAGTGCCGTTACTGCTATACGCTAATGACACTGTAATTCTTTCACGTACCAGAATTAGCCTCCAAAAATACGAAAGCCTTTCATCAATACTGTAGGTTGAATCGACTGGTAATTAATTATGAAAAATCAAAAAAAATTTCAAAGAGCTGGCACCTATGCAAATAGTGCATTGGTACAGAAGAAAGTGAACAAGTGAAGGCTTACAAGTATTTGGAAATTACCTTTAACTACAACCTTAGATGGCCAACGCATTGTAATAGAGCTGTAAGTCTAGTAAGATGTTCTCTGGCACAAATTAAAAAGTTCTATTTCTTTTGAGGTAACCAGTTCATTCCAGCAACTGAAAATTTACAATGCTAAAATCCTCCCTCAGTTGCTATATGGAATACCTTTGTGGATTGGAACCTTTAATCCCTGAATGGAGAATGTGCAATCATCATTCTGCCGTCAGATTTTAGGTGCTCCCAAATGTGTACCCTACTGATCCATTTGTGAAGAGCTAGGTTTACGCCTTCTAGAAACCAGAGCCTGGATTATGGTTTTTAAGTTCTGGTTAAAAATTCATTTCAGAACGGATTCAGGAAGTTTATTATACTACCTGATGAAAGACAGGCATAGCATTACTTGGCTCTCTACATTTATCCACAAACTACAAAAACTTGGTATTGAGGTGGACACTCTTTTCTTATGTGACAAACTATTAACAAGAAGGCCCGGCCCTTCCCAGCCAAGCCGGCATCACCGGCGTTCAGGCTGGGGGCCGTCTTTGCCCCCTCGGAAGGAGGGAGCAACAGAACGCTCGGCCCGGGACATTCGGGTCTGTTTCTGGGCGTGATGTCGGGGCTATATAAGCCCCGGCTCTGCCCAGAGCTTCGCAGATCCTTTTGGGCTCTCTGGGTGAGAGCCACATGCAGCATTGGCGTGCTTAAGGACGAGGCCTTGAGTGATGGTGGACGGTGTCGATGGGGTCCGAGGCGCGTGTGGTGGCGGTGCGGCGCTGGCGGCGGCTGAGGTGCAAGCAGCAGTGGCAGCTGTGAGGCACGAGCGCCGGGAGAGCTTCCCTTCTGCATGGCGTCTGGTGAAGTGTGCGGGGGTGCAATTGACGGCCGTTGGCACTTGCAGCGGCCATTTTAAGGGGTGCACTTAGCTGGGCTGCAGGGGAGCGGGAAAAAAGTGCGCACGGTGGCCATTTTAAGGGCTGTTTGCTCTTTTAGGCGGCAAGGGGGAGAAGAAGTGCGTGCGGCGGCCATTTTATTTGGGTAAAATGAAGTCTTGGTCAGCATAGAGTCTAATAATATATATTGGTGGGGGGTTTGAGGGGTCCCTAAGGTGGATATCACCCCCCGCCTTTTTGCCCCTTTCCAGGCCGGGTAGTCTGCTCCCTTCCCATTACTGTGTGGGTGTGGAGTGTGTGAGGCTGCGGGGGGGTTTACGGCTTATACAGCCACCTTTCCCTCTGTGAACACCCCCACCCTCCCTCCGATATACACGGTGCCCTCTGGCGGTTGGGAAGCTGCTTTGGGTCTGGCTTGATCTTTCTCTCTCTTTGTTGGGTCGGGTGGCTAAAGGGTGCATTAACCTTCTTGGCACCCATCCACTTATTGTGTCACTTAGGTTTGACAGGGGAACTTGAGACCGGCTGGGAAGGTGTCACACAGTTACTGCTGTGCGCCTGGCTGCTGGTTGGAGGCGTCCTGATGGCACCTAAGAAAGGGCAGGGCAGGTCTAAGGGCAAATAGCCCGCCCACTCGGCCCAGGGGCGAGGCCTGCAGCCTGGTCCTGCTGAAGAGCCGGGGCAGGGGGAGAGGGTCCAAATGGCCATCATGGGCCAGTTAGAGGCCCACGAATGGGAAAGAGTGGCCATGGGTGCTCCCATTTGGGAGGGGCGTCGTCGCGCCTCTGGGTGCTTGGAGTGGCTAACTTTTGAGATGGAGGTGCTGGCCCGCTTGTCTGCTTTACAGGGCGGCGCACCTGGGCCCAAACCTCAACTGGAACCAGACCAGGACGATGACCCGGACGAGGGTCCATCGGGTGAACAGGCGAGCGGCGGCGCGTCTGGAGGCGGTGTGCAGCAGACCCCGGGCGGTGCTGGAATGCCCTTGGGCAATGGTGGTAAGCTCCTGTTGCAGCAGACACAAGGGTGACCATGGGGTCCTATTCAAATGCCCCCCTCCCCCCCGGCGACGGGGGGTGGGGCTTGGGGCACTGGGCAGACCGGAACACCCTCCGAGCAGTGGGGTTCCGGGCTGCCTTGGGCTTGGGGCATGCAGGGTGCAGCCCCCTATGGGTCCATATTGGGTAGTTCAGGCTTACAGGCCGTGGGTCAGCAGGCGGTCCCGGCGGCGACACCTGCAGTTCCCATGGCACCGCCCCCCCCTGGCATTTTGCCCTGGGGAGGGCAGCAGTATGCGTATATGCAGGGGGCGTGGCCGAGTGTGCAAGGCGGTGGGTGGTTTTACCCAACAAACCCTTATGCCAACATCCCGTTTCACATGCTCCCATATGGCGACACGTCGTTGCCGCTGGGGGACCATTTAACGGCTGTTACTCATGAGAAAATTCTATGTGGGGAATACGTAGACATGTTTAGCCTCCTTTACAGAGAGCTTGAAAAAAAGAGCAAGGACGAGCTCGATGAGAAGGAAAAAGAAAAATTGAAACGTAGGAAGGTAGATAGGACGTGGGGAAATTGGCTGCCCGGCTTCCTGATATATGTGGGAGTTATTGCACAGGCACAGCCGGCCCGTGCGGCCGCGCTGTTCCAGTACATTGACATTGTTTAACGAGCGTATACGGATTTCATCGGTGCGGCTTGGCTGCAATATGACGAGGCCTTTCGCATGAGGGCCGCTGTTAACCCGGGGTTGCCATGGGACCAGATCAACCAACAGCTGTGGCTACAGTTGACGTCTCCGGCAAAGCCGAATGCGGGGGACAGGTCTGATAGCGGACATTTGGTTCAGAAGCAGCAACAACAGCTTTCTGCAGGGGCCCGCCTCACAACGGGCCAGTCGGTTCAATCCCGGCTGTTATGCTGGGAGTTCGCATCAAAGGGAGTGTGCCCCAGAAAACCCTGCAAGTTCAAGCACGAGTGTCCACTTTGCAGTGGGGCTCACGCCCTCTCCGCCTGTAGCAGGTTGAAGCCGAGGCCCGGGGGTAGGTGCCCCATGGGTGGCGGTGGCAGTCAGCAGCCCCCTGGAAAAGGGGCCCAGCCCCATTCGACTGAGGTTACTCAATAGATTATTGAGTAAGTACCTACGTAAAGCGGATGGCCAGTACCTGTCAGAGGGGTTTTCTTTGGGGTTTCGGATCCCTTATCAGGGGCCTAGGGCCCCCTTTTTGGCTTCTAATCTTCAGTCAGTGGCAGGTCTTGAGCACGTAGTAAGGGTCAAGATTGCCAAAGAGTGTCAGGGGGGCAGGGTCTTAGGACCCTTTGATATGCCGCCTGTACCCACATTGCGTGTATCTCCTTTGGGGGTGGTGCCTAAGAACGCGCCTGGGGAATATCACCTCATTCATCACTTTTCCTACCCCAAAGGGGCGTCGGTAAATGACGCCATCCCTGAGGAATTATGTGCAGTACGGTACACTTCCTTTGACCAGGCCGTCAAAGTAGTGCAGGGGTGTGGTGTTGGGGCCGAGATGTCGAAATGCGACATCCAGTCTACATTTCGCCTCTTGCCAGTTCATCCTGAGGATTTCAAGCTCCTGGGTTTTTGTTTTGAGGGCAAATTTTATATGGATCGTGCCCTCCCGATGGGGTGCTCGGTCTCCTGCGCCGCATTCGAGTGCTTTAGCTCCTTTGTAGAGTGGGCGTTACGGGATAAGACCGGGCTTAATGACACGGCGCATTACCTGGACGACTAGCTTTTTGTCGGTCCAGCGGGCACAGGGCAATGCGCCAGGCTCTTACATTCTTTCCAGGAGTTGGCCATCGAGTTAAGGGTACCTTTGGCGCACGAGAAGATTGAAGGGCCCAGTACGGTGCTTACATTTTTAGGCATTGAGCAGGCTTCTCGGCTGCCGGAGACTAAGGTTGCGGATCTTAGGGGCCGTTTGGCCGCACTTAGGAGGCAGCGTAAGGTGTCGCTGCTCGAATTGCAGCAGGTTGTGGGTCACCTTAACTTTGCATGCAAAGTGGTGGCGCCGGGCAGGGCCTTTTTGAGGCGTCTTTGTGACGCTATGGGTCAACTTCGTCTCCCTCATCATCGGGTCCGGGTGACCGCAGGAATGCGGGCGGACCTGGGGGTTTGGGAGGGGTTCCTGGAATCATTCAACGGTGTCTCCTTTTGGCGGGAGGAGTTGAAGATCGAAGCTGAGCTTCAGATCTCCTCAGATGCTTCGGGATCTGGTGTGCGGGATCTGGTGTAGGGGACACTGGTGTGCGGAGCAATGGCCCGCAGAATGGTTGGACAGCGGGCTCAGTAGGGACTTGACATTTTTGGAATTTTTCCCTATCCTAGTTGCTGTTTGGCTTTGGGGCGAGCAACTCGCCAACCATTCTGTGCTTTTCTGGTGTGATAACGTGGCAGTAGTACATGTTATCAACTCCTTGACCTCTAAGTCGGTGTTAGTGATGAACCTGGTTAGGTCATTCACACTTCGTTGCCTCTGGTTGAATATTTTATTCCTGGCAAGGCACGTACCTGGAGTCTGCAATGGGGTGGCGGACACTCTATCTCGTCAACAGATGGAGCGTTTTTGGCAACTTGCCCCAGAAGCGGACCCGCAGCCGGCGTGAATGCCCCTAGACCTCTGGCAACTTGGGAAGCAGAAGCTGGTAGGGCCATTCAACTAGCTTTAGCACCCAGTACTAGAAGGGCTTATGATAGAGCGGCTTCCCAATTCCGGGAGTTTAGGAGCGCCGCTGCGCTTCAGGATTGCTGGCCGATTCCGACGGCTCATGTTATGCAATTCAGCGTGTTTCAGAAGGAGAGAAATTTGGGGCTGAAGACTATTAGGGGCCAACTGGCGGCATTGGCCTTTATTAGTAAAGCCTATGGGTTCTCTGAGAATACGGGCGATTTTAGGGTCAGGAAAATGTTGGAAGGCTGGGCTAGGGAGTGCGGTCCGCGGGGGGATGACCGGCAACCCATCTCCCCTTCTGTTCTTAAGGGGCTGTTTGGGAGTTGGCCGGGCATTTGTTCTTCCCCTTTCGAGGCTGCTCTGTTTCACGCGGCCTCGTTGGTGGCCTTTTTCGGCGCACTACGTATTAGCGAGCTGGTAGTGCAGTCTAAAACTGACACTTCGGGACGGGCGCTCCAGGCCAGGGATGTCAAAATTTAACAGGGGCAGATTATTTTGACACTCCGGTGGTCCAAGACGGATCAGCGGCAGAGGGGGTCCATCTTCACGATTGGACAGTGTGCCGTACCGGAGTTATGTCCGGTTACGGCTGTCAAGCTGTATGCTCAGCTAAGGGGCAAAGAGGAGGGCCCCTTCCTTAGGCACGAAGAAGGATCCCCCCTTACCAAATATCAGTTTTGGGCTGTGACGAGCAGGGCCCTGGCTGAGCTGGGTTTGAAGGGCGTCAAGTTTGGGACGCACTCATTCTGTATTGGGGCAGCCTCCACAGCTGCTACAATGGGTTACACGCCATCCACCATCCAGCGCATGGGCCGGTGGCGGTCGGCGGCTTTTAAAACCTATGTGCGCCCTTTAGTCACCTAGGGGGTTGGCGGTTGGGTATGTTGTATTGCCCTTTGTAAATTACCAGTTTGTGACAATTTTCTGTTTTTTCAGGTGCTGGGGCTTGTGGTGAGAGGCGTCGTATTCTCATCTGCGGGCACAGCATGGTGTTCTGGACTGCCCATCATGCCAGGCGGTCTCCAGTGGGCACCCAGCTGGGCCTCAGTGCGTGGGCAGTTGTGGAATGGTTGGGTTGTTGGGGCCTGCATTGGCCGGGGATTATGCCCTTGTTATTTAGGGAAAGGGTGGCACCTCCTCCACACATATTGGTCGTTCACTTGGGAGGGAACGACTTGGGGTTGCTGCATGGGAAGGCTCTCTCACAGCAGGCGCTGGCCGATCTCCGGGAAATTAAGCGGAGGTGGCCGGGGGTGATCCTGGTGTAGTCAGCAATACTGCCACGCAAAGTGTGGAGACTTGCCCTTTCACCTGGCGGGATTGAATGCGCTAGGCGCAAGGCCAATAGGGCCCTGCAAAAAGCCATGGAGGATGGCTTAGGGATTTTTCTCCCTCATCCGGCCATACGGGTCAAGAACACGGACCTGTATTGGCCGGATGGGGTTCATCTTTCAGAGTTGGGCAACCGGGCCTTTTTAGAAGAGATACAGCAGGGTTTGCGGTCGGCTCTGGGCCGTCCGTTGGGGCGCTAATGCCTAAGCAGAGGCTTGGCATTGACGGTGGCTGGAGGATGTTTTGGTCACAGTGTTTTCAGGGGAGCACCTATGGCCTAGCACCATTGGTGCGGGTGGTCTGTATGAACCGCAGATGGGCTACACGGCTCAGTGTGGGGAATGCAGATCACGGAGAGCCTCACCTGGGCGGATCTTTCCATGGGGGATTGATGCTAGCCCAGGTGGAGAATGGCTGGGGGCCTGGCCGCTCAGCTACAACCCGAATACGGCGGGCTTGTGCTGGGGGCAGGGTGGCTCGCCCTTGGGACAAGGCGGGGTCAGGGGGTGACCCCAGGGCTTGTCCCGTTCAGGTCCCATCCCTGCCAGTTATAGGTTAATTAATTATTTAATAAAGTGTCCCGGTTTTTATACCCAACACTTTGTGTCTGTCTCTTCATTCCGACTGGGGGGGCAAGGTGGCGTTCCTATAACCCACATGCAACAACTTGGGACTTGCACACCACATGAGGCAGGAGCAGCAAAAGCAACACTACTGTAATTGCCGTACTGAGCACAATTGTTATCCCTTGAACTCAGATTCTTATTTGTGCATATTCTGTATGTTCACTGGTTTCTCCAAGATAACAATTGAATAATTGTCCAGTCTGCTGGAAGTCTTTAGACCAATAAGAAAAACAAGGTAAAGTATCTAGAATCAGTCTTTTTTGTCCTTAATTCCCCTTCTTTTGAACTGTACTGGGATATATCATCCTTCAGAATCTTTGTTTTTAATTTTCTCATTGGCCACTGGAATTCCACAGGGGATTTAGCCTTCAACAGATTAAATACTGTCCTTTTGGTAATTACAGAGTGCTCAGTATCAGGTTAGGTGTTCTCTGTAGCATTACTAAGGCTTGTTGGAACAGAAGCATTATGTCCTCATCAGAGAACAATGTATTTGTGTATTGGATTGTCTGCTTGAGAATATGATCATGTTTATTAGGTGTTTTATGAAGGGAACTATGCTATAGCTGTAGACCTCCCCACTGCTTTAACACCCCTTAGATCAACATAGGGATGACAGCTTTATTTTTGGATTTTTTACAATTTAGGATTTAAAAAAACCCAGTTGTTAATGGGAAAACAAAATGGAGTTGGGTTCATGTTACTTTGTGATATTTTAGGATCATAGTCAATACAGTTCTTATTCGTCCTGTTTGAGATCCTGTTTCCTATTGGGTTCAGTGGAAAACATATTTCCAACTAAAAATTTTGTCTCCAATCCAATTAGTATGACATTCCTAGAATTCTTCACAAATGAAATCCTTAGTGATAAATTCCATGTGAATAGAACAAGTCAATCCTATTATATAAGCAATTATAATTCTCCTTCTCACAGAACACACTTGTGTGCAGGGCTTTTTTTGTAGCAGGAACTCCTTTGCTTATTAGGCCACACACCCCTTATGTAGCCAATCCCCCAAGAGCTTACAGTGCTCTTATTACAGGGCCTACTGTAAGCTCCAAGAGGACTGGCTACATCAGAGGGGTGTGGCCTAATATGCAAAGGAGTTTCTGCTGCAAAAAAACCCTCTCTCTCTCTGTGATACATGCCAACAAGTCATTTCTGACTCATGGCAACCCTATGAATCCATCAGTTTACAGGGTCACCATAAATCAGAACCAAATAAGGAAAGCTGCCAATTTTCTTCTTCATTTTGTGAAGGAAATAGACCACAATGAGGGAGCATGAGAATGCAAAGTTTTCAGCAGATGCATTTTTAAAAGAACAGGAAAATTAAAGGCAGACCTTTATTGTGTATGGTTGTGCTCATGCCCCTCCCCGCACTGGAAGCAGAGGACAGAATTCAGTGTAGTCTGACAGGAATCGACTTCAGGGGCCTGTCAAATTGATCAATTAATCTGATTCCCTTGAAATTTGAGACTTCTTTAGAATACAGGGGGAAGTGTGCTGAGTGCAAATTTGGTGCCATTATCTTTTAAAGAAGCTAAGCAGCTGCCCAGACCCTCCAATAGATTCATCATTGAAAGTAATGGTCCCAAAACTCCAGAACCTGAAAAACTGCATGTTTGAATCCTAAGGTTAAAAATGTCCCCCACAAACATAGAAATTATGGGGAAAATCCACTAACCCAAACTCTGGATAGGACAGTATAATGATTCTTTCTTTATGTTGATGCACACCCCAAATTACAATGCTGCACAAATGCATTTTTTAAAAGGGAAGGAGCACTCTCAGAATTTTGAACAGAAAGGTTTTTCTGTTAATGGAATGACTGACTTTAATGATACTGCTCATACAGCCAATTCAGTTCAAAACAGTGTCATACTAAGACAAAAGATTATATATATATATATATATTTCTATATATATATATAGAGCAATGTTTCCTCTAAGCTCTGGAGTCTTGTGAGCAAAAATTCTACTTTGTGAGCTACTGGCATTAAAGTTGCTGCTCTGGGGTCATCCTTCCTGAGCTAAGACAAAGATGTGTGAGCTGGAGGCTAAAAATCTGTGAGCTAGCTCACGCTAACTCAGCTTAGAGGGAACATTGGAACTGAGTTGAATTTAAATTTGATTTTCACGTTGCTACTCAAAGATACAAAGAAGACACCGCATTATATTTTACATATTCTGTTCTACAAAAAAATCATACAGTTGAATCCTAATGGCTTAGCTGTTCATTCCTGCTGAGTTCTCCTCTTTCCTGAAGCCTCTGTCCCAGGTGGAAGCTGTCTACATTGACCCCACAATCCCCCATAAATACTCTTTTTAATGATCAAATCTCTTTCCCCAGGTTTTTTTTTAACAAAAGATCCAACCCATAGTATTTTATGAAAAGAAAATGTGAGGGGGTTAATTAAGAAGTAGCTAATCAGAACCATAATAATGGAAGTGCATTGTGCACTGATTTGAATTAGATCTCTGCATTTCACCTCAGATATTGTTAGTCCCTTGTCACTTAAGTGCTAAGAATTGCATACTAAGGGAAAATACATATATCACCTGCATTTATAACATTATACCCTAAGCAAGAAGATGTCAGCTTTTCTACAGCCAGTTTTTCCCCCTCAGTAACTCCCAAATTTGCCTACTTACTACAACTCCCAACCTGGCATGGATATGCCCAATGATCTCCAGCATGACTTTTATGCGTGGTTAAAGTTTATTTTGCAGTAGTAGAAAAACAGATTGGATCTAGCCCACTGTGCACATCCGTGGGCATTTTTCTTTAAGGAAGTTTTGATTCAACTCTGTTCAAAACAATCTAATCCAAAAGTGTGATAGTTGACAGATTGTAGCTACTGAAAAGAATATTTAATCTTTTTTTAATAGGTTCTCTTTATTATGTGTTCTCTTTTGTTCAGCTCAGGCCTCAGAAGAATCACGTAGCATCTGATGGGACAGGTGTTTTATGATATCCAATACCTTAATATGTGATGCTCAATAACTTTAGCTGTAATTGGTATCAAATGAGTAATGAATAGATGGTTTGCAGAATAGGAGTAATATGCATGCTCCATCTAGTTCTGTTAAGAGTTGAGCCACAGCATTCTGAACACTTTGTAGTTTCCAAACTGATTTGAAAGGGAGACCAATGTATAATGCATTACAGTAGTCTAGGGCTGCCAAGCCCCCTGTCTGTGTGGGGTTTCCCCCACCTGGGAGGCTCCCAATCCACCAGCCTACATTGGGCCAGCATGGGGAATCTCCCCCTACGTCACCGACACAATATCGTCACCAGGAAGTGATGTCATCATGCCGCCAACAGTGCGCAGCAGCCACTCAAGGTGTTTCTGGAGAAATTATTGTTTTCCCAGATGCTCTAGCCATTTGGGAGGGAAAACTTTATGGTAGAATAGGTACCATAGTGTTTTGTCCCTCCCAAATTGCTAAAGCATCCGGGAAAACCATAGAGTTTCTCCGGAAATGCCTAGCGCAACTGCATGCAGCATCACCAGTGCAATGACGTCAATCCTGGTTGGATCTAACCCACTGTACACATCCAAGGATATTTTTATTTAAGGAAGGTTTGATTGAAATCTAATAAAATCAACAACTAAAACTAAGAATAAGGACCATTTAAGGTGATAGTAGTTCTAAGGTAACAGCTATTGAGAAGGGCATCTAACTCTTTCAATAGGCTCTCTTTATTAGCTGTTCTCTTTTGTTCATCTCAGGCCTCAAAAGAATCATGTAGCACTTGGGGGCAAAAATGCAAGCCAGCAAGCCAGCACTGGAAGCCAGAATAGAGAAGACTTCCACAGCTACCATATATTTCCCTTTGGTACTCAGATAAGTTGGAATAAACAATAGCCAAACACTGCAAAAAACCAACATGCTGAAAATGATAAACTTGGCTTCATTGAAACTATCTGGTAACTTCCTGGAAAAGAAAGCCACAGTGAGAGTGACAACCGCCAAAATTCCCATGTAGCCCAAGAGACAGTAAAACATAGTAGGAGACCCCTCACTGCATTCCAGTATAATTTCTTTGTTCAGTGAATGCATGTCAGCAGTTGGGAATGGGGGAAATGTTGCCAGCCATACAATACAAATGCCTGTTTGTATAAGGGAGCAGAAAAGAACAATGCAATTGCCCAGCTTTTTCCCAAGCCATTTCCTCATGCTGGATCCTGGTTTGGTGGCCATGAAAGCTATGACCACAGTGACTGTTTTTGCCAACACAGAAGAGACAGCAGTGGAGAAGATGATGCCAAAGGCTGTTTGTCGGAGGAGGCAGGTCATTTTTACAGGTTGACTAATGAACAGGAATGCACAAAGGAAGCAGAGCAGAAGGGAGATGAGAAGAGTATAAGTGAGGTTGTGATTGTTTGCCTTGACTACAGGAGTGTTGTGATACTTCATAAAGATTCCTAAGACCAGAACTGTGGTCAAAGACAATGAAAAAGCACCAACTGCTAGGGCAGTTCCCAAAGATTCTTCATAACACAAGAAACTTACAGTCTTACGATAGCATAAATTCTGGTTCTTGTTCGGATATTGATCATCTGGACATAGAGAACACTCGGCCATATCTTAAAGGGAAACAAACAAGAGTCTGTTCAGTCAATCAAATGTTACATGTTGTGAATCTGCACAGGAACTTGTTTCAGTGTAAGAGTGGGTCCAAAATTACTGAAGTTCAGAAACACAGTTTTATTAATTCATTTAAATATTCGACCCTTCTTTTTAACCTTCGTATATTTGGGATTTAATGTTTGAGATTAATTTTATCTTGGTTCCCTGAGGAGTGGAAGGACGAAAAGAAGGTTTGTACACAATGTGTGCACATTAACATAGGATCACACAAAAGGTGCTTGGGTGAGCTTTTGGAGACCTGAGAGGATTAGCCACCTGCTGCCAGCCAGTATTTAGAAATGCAGATATTATACATGGTAGAACTCATTGTTATTGACATTCCATGGCAAGGTCGAGGAGGGGAGAGACAGGAATTAACCTGGGACATGCCTGATTAGACAGAGGCCCAGTTTGGAGCCTGGGTTGACCTTTAGCCCAAGCCTCGAGTGTTTTCACTTGGCCTGTTTTGTAGGAACTCTAGTCCAGGTCAGAAAATGGGGACCCCATTGTGGCTGAGGTGCTTCCATTAGTTAGGAGCACCTCCTGGCTACACCCTTGGACTCACCGTAATTTCTCGATGCCTTGCAAGGAAATCCAATTACTTGGTGAGTACTTTGTGAAAGATCCTACTGAGCAGCTGATGCTTCTGAATACTGATAGTCAATGGATAAAGAAAGGTCTGCTTCATAAGAGCACTGGAAGGATGAGATTTTGTTCTTTGTTATTTGCCCTGCTGCTTTGTGGGAATCTCATGCAAAATGTCTACCTCTTGAGTTGTTTCCTTGTTCTAGGCCAGCCTATGTTTTATGTCTTTATACTCCAATAAGAACAATTTTGCTTCTGGAACATGATATTCCAACCATAAGGTTGGTAGGACCATGACTCCTGCTACCCATCAAATGTTTTTAGAAAGTGGGTGGTGTCATGTGGGGCTTTTGCAGGGTTCTGATTGGTTGTTGGGTGGGGTGGGGGGGTGGGCTCCCTCTGGGTATCCTACACCCCCAGGGAAAGTGTATGCGCAATACATAGCCTCTCCTCTCCCGGTGTAGTGAATGCCGCGTGGTCACTGTCTGGCTATGCCTGGCAGATGGTCACTGCAATGGCCTCTCCTGCATTACTGCATCCATAGCAACACCTTCTCGATGGTCCCCCCCCCCCGTTTTTCACAAAGTTTGCTACGTCATGGTGCGACCAAATTGTCCGGCGATATAACCGGATGGGCAGGCTGGGCCCACCAACCTCGCCAGCCTACGAGAAGGAAAACTCTAACATCAAACCCGGGCAGATAGAGCTCGTTAATGTAACACCTACCACCTGGAGGACTTGCTGCCGGCGTCCCGGCTTACTGGGCCATGGCAGATGACCCCCAGGTGAAAGGGTGGAGCCAGTACCGCGCACACTGCGCTTCACCTAAAAAATTCCTCTGCGCAGGCCTGAAGGGCATATCTACATACACAACTCACAACGCATCAAGTCCTGCAGCGATGGGCAAGGGGCGAAACGGCAGGTGGAAGGTGCCACTGGAAGCCGCAGTCCCGATCCTGCATGTAGGCGGTTCAGGGTATTGGTCGCCTGATGCTAACCCGGAGACGAAAGCATTTTTCGGCAGCACCCTGAACGACCAAGCAGCCTTATCTAGGGACAGCACTGCTTGCTCCACACGGAGAGGGGCCTAGAAAAGGTGGCCTAAACAAAGCTCGTCTCCTCCACCCCAGTTGGCTAGCCGCGGTCAACGGGCATCCTTACTTGCAGTCAAAAAATAACAACAAAGAAAAGGCATGCACCTGCCTCACAAAGTGTGCAAAGACTAAAGCTTGCGTGTTGGAACATCAGAACCATGCTTGACACAGTAGACAGTGGTCACCCTGAACGACGCTCTGCTCTAGTTGCCCACGAACTTCTCAGGTTGAATATCGACATAGCAGCTCTCAGTGAGGTCCGTTTCCCTGAAGAAGGTAGTCTTCAAGAACACGGTGCTGGCTATACACTCTACTGGTCAGGTAAGTGAAAGGCTGAGAGCCGCCTTTCTGGCGTTGGCTTCATGGTCAGGAACTCCATTGCCTCCAAACTCGAAAACCTGCCAACAGGTCACTCAGATCGCATCATGTCCATGCGCCTCCCACTTCAAAACAAGCAGCATGCAACACTCTTCAGTGTGTATGCCCCAACCCTTCAAGCAGATCCTACAGAAAAGAACAAGTTCTATGCTGATCTACACAACCTCGTACGGAAGACCCCTACAGAGGACAAGGTGATCATCCTTGGCGACTTCAATGCCAGAGTAGGTAAAGACTCGGAAGCCTGGAAAGGAGTACTTGGCAAACACGGCATTGGAAACTGCAATGACAACGGGCGCCTCCTGCTAGAATTCTGCATGGAGCACCAGCTCACCATCACCAACACTATCTTTCAGCAGAAGAACAGCCTGAAGACAACCTGGATGCACCCACGGTCCAAGCACTGGCACCTTATCGACTACATTCTGGTGCGCCAGAGAGACCTTCGAGATGTCTTACACACCCGAGTAATGCCCAGTGCAGAATGTCATACGGATCATCGTCTTGTACGCTGCAATCTCCGTCTTCACTTTAAACCCACACCCAGGAGAGGAGGTATCCCTCGGAGGAAGTTTCAGCTTGGCAGTCTCCAGTCAACCGAAGTTAAAGCTGCCTTCCAGGCAAAACTCCAGTCAAGAATTGAGGACCCCAGTTGCCCCACAGACCCTTCTCCAGAAGCACTCTGGGTACACCTAAAAACTACCATCCTGCAGATCTCTGAAGAAGTCCCCGGGTTCTCCACAAGGAAGAACAAGGACTGGTTTGATGAGAACAATCAAGAGATCCAAGATTTACTGGCGAAAAAGAGATCTGCCTACCAAGCACATCTTGCTCAGCCCTCCTGTCCTGGGAAAAAAGCAACCTTTCGCGCTGTATGTAGCAACCTCCAGGGCAAGCTTCGAGACATTAAGAACGAGTGGTGGACCAAGCTTGCTGAGAGAACCCAGCTGTGTGCAGACACTGGTGATTTAAGAGGGTTCTACAAAGCCCTGAAGGCAGTATATGGTCCATCATATCAGATTCAGAGTCCCTTGCATAGTGCAGACGGCCAAGTGCTCCTCACCGACAAGGCATCCATATTGAACCGGTGGTCGGAGTATTTTCAGGTCCTCTTCAGTGCCAACCGCGTAGTTCAAGATTCAGCAATCCACCTCACCCCACTTCAACCAGTGAAAACAGAGTTGGATAAGATCCCCACTCTAGAAGAGACTGTTAAAGCCATCAAGCAACTGAAAAGTGGCAAGGCAGCAGGAGTTGATGGAATTTCACCAGAGATCTGGAAGCATGGGGGCACAGTACTACATAGCTCACTTCACAAAGTACTTGTCACCTGCTGGGAACAAGGCAAATTACCACAGGACTTTCGCGATGCAATCATCATCACCCTATACAAGAACAAAGGGGAAAAGTCAGACTGCTCCAACTACCGGGGGATAACCCTGCTCTCCATCGCAGGCAAAATCCTTGCCAGAATACTCCTGAACAGACTGGTGCCCACCATTGCAGAAGAACTCCTCCCAGAGAGCCAGTGCGGCTTCAGAGCTAACAGGAGCACCACCGACATGGTATTTGTTCCCAGGCAGCTCCAAGAGAAATGCAGGGAACAGAACAAGGCTCTGTATGTGACTTTTGTCGACCTTACCAAAGCTTTCGATACCGTTAGCAGGAAAGGCCTGTGGCAAATCTTGGAACGTTTAGGATGTCCCCCAAGGTTTCTCAGCATGATCATCCAGCCACACGAAGACCAGCGAGGCCAAGTCAGACACTGCAACGACCTCTCGGAGCCCTTCCCAATAGGCACAGGTGTAAAGCAAGGCTGCGTTCTCGCGCCAACTCTCTTTACGATCTTCTTTAGCATGATGCTTCAAAGAGCCGCAGTAGATCTAGATGGTGACGATGGTGTCTACATCCGCTATCGCACCGATGGCAGCCTGTTCAACCTGAGGCGACTAAAGGCCCACTCCAAGACAATGGAAAAACTCATCCGAGAGCTACTGTTTGCTGATGATGCTGCACTCGTCTCCCACTTGGTATCAGCTCTGCAGCATATGACGTCCTGCTTTGCAGAGGCTGCCAAGCTATTCAGCCTAGAAGTTAGTCTGAAGAAGACAGAAGTTCTCCACCAGCCTGCACCCCAGGAAGATTATCACCCTCCCTGCATCACTGTGGGTGAATCAGTTCTGAAGACAGTCCAGCAGTTCAGCTACCTGGGATGCATCATCTCCTCAGATGCCAAGATCGACAAGGAGGTTGACAACAGGCTGGCAAAGGCAAACCGTGCATTTGGCCGACTGCACAAAAGAGTGCGGAGCAACAAGCATCTGAAAAAAGGCACAAAGATCAATGTTTACAAAGCGGTTGTGATGACAACCCTCATCTACGGCTCCGAATCGTGGGTTTTATACCGTCATCACCTGCGACTCCTCGAGCGCTTTCATCAGCGCTGCCTTCGCACCATCCTCAACATCCACTGGAGTGACTTTGTGACCAACACTGAAGTTCTCAAGCGAGCGGAGGTTACCAGCATCGAGGCACTGCTGTTGAAGACGCAGCTGCGCTGGGCAGGACATATTTCTAGGATGGAAAACCACCGCCTTTCCAAGATTGCCCTGTATGGCGAACTCTCCACCGGCTATCGAAATAGAGGGGCACCAAAGAAGAGGTACAAGGACTCCTTGAAGAAATCCCTTGGCACCTGTCGCATCAACCATCACCAGTGGTCTGACCTAGCCTCAGATCGCAAAGCATGGAGGCACACCATCCACCAGGCTGTCTCTTCTTTTGAGAACGCACGCATAGTTGGTCTTGAGGACAAAAGGAGATTGAGGAAGAATCGCACTGCTACAGCACCAACCCTAAATCAGACTTTTCCCTGCAGCCACTGTGGCTGGACCTGCCTGTCCCGCATTGGTCTTGTCAGCCACCAGCGAGCCTGCAGCAGACGTGGACTATTGCACCCTTCTTAAATCTTCGTTCGCGAAGCCAAGCCGAGAGAGAGATTGGTCGTTGGAGATCTTATTGACTGAGCAGATTTTAAAATTTGATTTCTGCAGCAGTTGCCACCAAAGCACAATAATCTTCACTGAGTAACTGAAAGTAAGCTGTGTGCATGCAAAAATATTTTAAAGCAATAAGTTCATTTTAAAAGGCATCCTGTTAAGGAGAACCTTTTTCCTGAAATATTAAAATGTTCTTAGATTTATGTGTAACGTCACAACATTTTGTGGTTGACTCCATCTCCTATGGCAGACAGTTTTTGTTGGCTCTACCCTTGGTGACAGCCAGTTTGTGGTTGCACTCACTGTGTCAGAATTTGAAAGGTTCCTGTAGGTTGAAAAAGGTTGGAGACCCCACTTATAGACAGACTTTGATTGGGTCTACATAAAAGATTTTGCCTGTGTGTGTTTGATTTTGTGTTTGTGTATGTGTGTGTATGTTCTGTTTTAGCAGAATCAGATACTGCTGTTCTTTTCAGGATGAATATGAAATGTGGGCATGGTAGAAGAACCACTATAGTGTGGTGTAGTGGTTACAAGCAGCAGACTGTAATCTGGAGAATTGGGTTTGATTACTCACTCCATCATATGAAGCCTGCTAAGTGACCTTGGGCCAGTCCAGGTCTCTCAGAACACTCAGCTTCACTTTCCTCACAAGGGGGCTGTTGTGGAGAGATGAAGGCAAGGAGATTCTAAGCCACTTCAAAACTCCTTAAATTAGAGAAAAGTGGGATATAAAAGCCTAGTTTTCTTCTTGTTGTTCTATGGGGAAGGCTGAAGGAACATTGCTAAGATTCCCAAGCTGCCCTTTGAGTAAAACAGTCCATGCTTCAGTCCACAATACAGAGTATTCCATACTTCCATACACTGCCTTCTCTTACTGTCCCTTTCATTCTTCCAACTGCTATTCCAGAGTTGTGCCCACTCACTCAGTTTTGCTGTGCCCTTGCTGTTGGGGTAGATTTCACCCATCCACTACTGCCTGCTTGCTGTTCCAGCCTGGCTCCTGGCAGTGCTCAGGGTATTTGCCCACTCCACAGCACCATCTTTCCTCTGCTCTACTGTGCCATGCCCATGGCTGACATACCCAGATGGTAGTTATTTCTAATTCCTGGCACTGCTGCCTGGCAATAGTGACTGTAACTGTGTACACTGGCCACATTGTCTCAAGCCTTTGCAGCTGACATAGGCATGGAAGAAAAATGTTTTAAAATGGTTTGCCTTTATGTGTGTGTGTGTGTGTGTGTGTATTTGTGTTTAGTGCAAAATCTCTGTTCCTATTGACTTTACTAGACCTAGGAGGTTTGAGGAATTCTATATTTTCTAAATTCTGAATTCCAAATCTGAAGGGCTCAAATCCAATGCCAAATCCAAATTACAAATTGTACAATTTTTCTTGTAAATTTTAGTTACCAAAAAGAAAGAAAGAAAACATTTGAGAAAAGACTCCAGTGACATCAGTAAATAAATATAGAATGCATGTTATTGGGATTCATATTAATCAGTTGGTGTTTTTTGTCCTTTTAATTTTACATACAATGACTCCTACCTTTCTTGGCAGACATCATCCCTTCTGGACATGGACTGCAATCATAGCAACAAAATGGCTTCCCCTCCTTGAGTTTCTTTCTATAACCCGGATAGCAGTGATCATTACACCGAGAAATGGGCTGTGCCTAAATCATTAATGAACAAAGGGGATGACGATTTTCAGAAGAAGGACCTTGGAATCTTGGAAAGTCAATAACAAACAATATAAAATGAAATGTTGTAAATCTTGAAGCATGATGGACTGTGTTCTTGAGTTTTAGTCATTTGCTAATGTGGGAAAAATTATTATAAAGATTTATATAATGGTTGGATATATGATAGTGATTTCCTCCCTTTTCAGTAGACTAGTATCTTCTGGCACTCAGTGTCAGAACTTGAAGAACGTCAAACGAGGCTCATCACTCTGGTTAAAGTCTAAGCATTTATTGAGAACTGTGTTCAGGTAGAAGACGAGTTGATTCTGATAACGAGTTCAGCAGTGGTTAGATTCTTTAAGCTATTCTAGTTACAATAACAAACTGGTTCCCACCCTTCAGGAGGCCCTGTTCGGTTTCCAAGGCTCCTTATCGGGAGAGGAGAGGGGGAGGTAGAGCTTCAAAGGGTACTGGTAGATGTTTCCCAGGGACTCCCCGTCACCCTCCGGTGATCACAGTTCGCTTGGAATGCAAAGCATTTGTACACGATGCTAGATACAGAGCTGGCTATTTCTGGACAGTTACAATATGGATTCAGCTAGGCTAAACAGGCACAACAGTCATAGGGTTCAACAATTGCAAGTTCTGACACTCAGAACTGCTGAGGGGTATGGGTAAGAAATTTGACAGCAACTATTGGAAGTGGAGGAGTCATTAGTGCCATGGTTTTTTCTTGCCATATTCTTATGGATACTTTCCAGTTTGTGCAACCTGAGGACACAAACAATACCTCTTGAAAAGTGGAGTGGTGGTGGTTCTGCTGCCCTTAAAGGAGTCTATTGTATTTCACTGTGCTAAAGATAACTTTATTACATTCCTTCCCAAGGGACATTCAGACATCTCAGCAGAATCTGTGTGTATTTGCTGAACAGAGCCAAGGCATTCAGACACACAGAGCACACAAGAAACTCTGAAGCTGTTCACTTTCAGTAAGCTCAGTTGAATGCTCCAGCAAGCAACACTAATGCCATGTCATGATCAAGGCTATAATGGTGCCATGTTCTCCTAAACATACAGAGGTGCACAGTGTCTGAAGTGATTATTCTGCCCCCAAATTGACATATGAACCACTACAAGATGTCCATGAGCAAAATACAGTTCCAGTAGCACCTTAAGGACTGACTAGAAATCCAGTGTATGAGTTTGGTCTTAAAGCTGCTACTGGACTTGAATCTTGCTCTTTTAATGCATACAGACTTGATGCATACCTAACTACAGGATGTCCAGCATTTTGAACCTTCTGCTTAGCATTAACTATCTGATAACATATAGGGCTACATGTTTGTATTGAATTATAGCATCTCTGAAGAACATACTTTACAGATGAACAGTGATTGTATTTCAGGCAAAAATACAACATAGAGTCTGATTTTTTTTTAAACAAAGCTGTTTTTGAAGGCTATGTTTTAGAAGACCTCAGTTCATTTACAAAACAGTGACATGCCCGTGTCAGTATCATCCAACAGAACAAGTGTCAGGAAAGAACCATCTGAAATATACCTGTGAATATTCAAAAGCATTAGACATTAAAAAAATATCTACCTGGTTAAACCTGCTGTGCCATATAATAAGATTCTTGTGGATATTAACCATTTGGTCACGAGGAGCCTTGGCATTCACCTTTCCAACTTTCACTCTGACAGAAGATTTGTTTGGAAAAGTAACCCAGTTGATAATATCCAGTCCTAAAAATGCTTGTACTCCATTGTTATCAAATGAAACCTGCTCCCCAGCACTGTTGTTAAAAGAGACACGTCTCAGAAAGTGGTGGAGCTAGAATGAAAAGGAAAGGGGGGGGGGAGTTGCTACCTGTCAACACAGAGATGTTTTATTTTTATTTTTTGCTCATAAGCATGACCTGGAAACATTTAGAGTGGATTACTTCACTGTGCTGTATATAGGGCTGCCCTTAAAGACTGTCTGGAAGGAACCATTGTTACAGATTGCTGCCGCCAAAGTGTTGAGTGGGTTGGGTTGTAGGGACAATATAATTCCACTTTTGTTCCATGTACACTGGCCCCAAAGCTAATAGATATTTATGCGATGTTACCCACCCTTAGCTCATCCACATTAAGGGTATGATATAAAGTCCAATGTAATAGTGGAAATAATACTGAAAATCATAACCAAAAGTAGAAGAGGAATACCCTGACTTGGATGACCTGACCTCATTAGCTTTCAAAGATGAAGTAAGATTGACTCTGATTTGTATTTGGATGTGAACCCATCAAGGCTGCCAATGGTCACTACATACAGGCAGGCAAAGACAAACCACCTCTACTTGTTTCTTGCCTTGAAATCTCTATGGGAACACCATAAGATGGCTGCTACATTATGGCACTTTGCACCACCAACACCAGGAAAGGAACACTAGTTAGTATCAGGCAATTGCAAATGGTAGTTGAATTCCCCCTTTTAGATTAGAACTAAAATTCATTACCTTCCATGGCTGCTCTTTCCAAGGATCCACCACCATTTTGTGTTTGGATGTGGAGTAATATATGGCATGTAAAGCATTAGCCACAGCAAGGACAGCATTGAAGATGCTATAGCTAGGTCCATTCATGTTCATTTCTAAAATATGTCCAGGAAGGTTCTCCAGTCTCTCCTTTCCAGTGCAGTTTCTGTTTTCTTTATCCTGTCTAAGTAAAAATGTGTTTGGATATTTGCAGTGAAATGCCTGTGCCCAGAAATTCCGGATAAAACCATCTTCCTCATTTCTAGAAGGGTTCCTGCTTCTAAGAAATTCTGGGAATCCTTTGACATCCTTAGAGTGAATTGCAACTGTTATGGCACCATGGAAAAGTTCTAAATTCCTATTATGAATGCTGTAATGGGTTTTAAAGTTCATATGGGCTGACAGGATCCACACTTTCCATTTTGGACTGGGTACACTCTCTTCATTTTTTGGTAACTCTAACAAAAATGTCAAGATGATCATGGAACGACAATCTCCATGGAAGACCAATACATTGGGTGTGCTTGTCATGATTCTTTCATACTGTTTCCATTTATCAAGATCTCTCTTGTGGTCATCAGAACCTACATTGGGTAAAGATTCTAGGAAGGCAAAACAGATGCCATGCTGGGAAAATACTGGAAACATGAATTGCACAAACCATTCTAAATTTATGCCTACTGCAGCAAGGAATCCAATCCATGTCCATTTGAAATGGAGAAGTAACTGGAGAATCCCCATGTGCTGTTGGGTTTCACTTGGAACCATCTTGTAGAAGGAGGGAACTTTGGTATCGTCCAGTGTCACTGGAGAAGCACCATACATGAGCTTTAAAGCAAACAGAGTAGGTAGATATTATTACTGTTAGACTGAATAGCAACATTTTGTATTCATATGTTCATTGTTAATATTATTTTTAAAGCTATCAATCATTTAAGAATGTTTATTTTTTCAGATTGAATGAATTTCATATGTCCTACTGACTGTAATAGAAATAATAGGGGAGGGATGGTGGCTCAGTGGTAGAGCATCTGCTTGGTAAGCAGAAGGTCCCAGGTTCAATCCTGGCATCTCCAAAAAAGGCTCCAGGTAAATAGGTGTGAAAAACCTCAGCTTGAGACCTTGGAGAGCCGCTGCCAGTCTGAGTAGACAATACTGACTTTGATGGACCAAGGTCTGATTCAGTATAAGGCAGCTTCATATGCCCATATGTCCAATAGGAAATTACTTAATTGATGAAAGGTTCACTGGAGTATGCTCCATATTTTAGTTTTTACTGGAACACAGCTGACCAACTAAGTTTACTGAAAATGAAATAAATCAGGACTTTTTTTGTTGCTAAGCAAGCTGTGGATAATTTTATTTTGTTCTGAGTGGCAGCTCATATATTAGAAACCAAATGACCCAAACTCTCAGCCACTGAAAGGCTAGAGGAGTAGGCATCTCATGCTTTTTCATTGCATAGCTTTACATTGTGTAATCCCCTTGAATCTCAGTGGGAAAGGAGGACTCTTTATTTACTAAATTAATTACCTTAAATCCTAAACAGGATTAATAATTTTGGGCTTTGAAGGATATAAAATATTTTTTAAAAAAAAAAATCTAGGTACGGGGAATAAAAGAAGGGGAGGATAGTGAAGGTACTTCTTCTTCTTCTTCTTCAAATCTGCTCAAAATTTAAGAATTTTGATGGAGCATTTTGGAACAGATTCCCTGGCATATAGAGTATTTATGGAATGTATAAGGAAACTGGCTATGTCCTTATGAAGCCCTATAGAAAATGGCTGTAGCTGACACACATCACCCATCAGAGTAACTTGCCCTAAATGAAAGGATTTGTGCTTGGGTGATGTAAAAATACATAGGATTCAGTGACGGTTTGTACAGGAAAGGTCCCTTCTCCCATAAGCATCTGTCACTTCTGGGACCAAATTAATAAATCTTCCCCAGCCAGATATGGTTCATCAAGAGGGACTTTGGTACATTCTTAATTTTTGCAACAAGCCAGTAGGGATGTATGACTGCTTTTTTATATAATATTTTGTAGATTTCATCTGAAAATGAAATGTGTGTTACTCCATATTCCTCCACTGCTTCACAACCTCCACCACTTCTTATATACTTATCCTACCTGTGGAAATTTGAAGATGCCCAAAAATTCTGTTATGTGGTAGGAGACCTCTGAGAAAAGTCCTTCAATGATTGTGATTATGTTGTCCTTGATGCTACACTTGTAGTTGGGGATTAGTCTGTTTCTTGAAGAAATAAGTTGCATAGCAGCTTGAGAGGTTCCCTTTGCACTCAAATAGCTGTCATAGATACGGAATCCCAATGTGACATTGGGTAAGATCCGAGAGTTTTCATTGATCTCCTTTACAGCAAAGACCAAGGCCATTATAGTCTGGTAGTTCTCAATTTGATTAATAAAACTACAAAAAGATTGCCATTTTGAGAGACAAAACACATTTCACACTTTAGTTCGGTGAAATTGAAACTATACACAATGTTCTAAATGCCTCTTCACCATATATCTATACATAATAATAGTTACAATTTTTGTTCAATTTCCTGATGATTGGTAGGATAGATTGTGTCTTTTTCACTGTTGTTGCACACTTTCATTGAGCTATATACCGTAGGAAAGCTGGGTGGAGCGGCGTGAGAGAGCAAGATCACATCTGGCCTCATCAATGCCTGTGTAAAATGTAAAATGTGGTGGGGGGTTTTGTGTAAAATGTGGTGGGGGTTTTTGGGTGGGGGGGGGTTCCCAACATTTAACATAACTTTACACTTAGCATATTTATCCTTTTCTGATCACCCATCACTCGGTTTGAGGAGGCTGTTTTTAGGCTCTTTGGAATCTCCTTTGGTTTTCATTTTTGCTGGTGTAAAGGGAAGTGAGGATCCATTTGTTCACTCAAGAAGACTGTGCTGGGGATCATGAGACCTGTATGGACAAAAGCCATATGGGATGGGGCTGTAGTTAGGAGGAAAATTTAGTGTGACAAAGTGGACAAGGGAACTTTAGTATCTCTATCCTTAGTTATTACACTTGTGATTCCAGGTCATAAAGAAAAAAAAATACATAGGATATTTAAATATGAATTTCTGAGGGACCCCACTGCTTAACTTTTTTTCTTTGTAAGAATAGTCTCCTTCTACCAAATAATTCTACCTGAATGAGAAGTTAACTTAAGTGACCTAGAATTTCATAGGGTGGTGGTGGTTCCTGAGATCCCTTTTGAGAAATTTGCATCATGTTTATTACTTCTGAACTGAAATAAAAGAAAATCTGAACTGAAATAAAAGAAAATCTTACTGATAAATTCCATACTGATTTTTTACCATTATATATTTCTATATCCAAAAAGTACAGTAGGCAAATATTACGGTAGTTAAGTAATAGCATCTTACATTATCTATATTTATATAAAAAGACTATATTTGTGGAGTTTGTTGTTCAGAAATCAACAGATTCAAAATAGAAGTTTTTAAGAAACTTTGAGTGTAAGTTACAATATGTAATTCCTTGGTTAGCCATAGAGATTTATTACTCAGATATAAACAAAGCAATAGTACATGAGAAGAAAAAATCTTACTGAACTCGATCTGAAAGTGGACCATGAGGATATTCATTGAAGACAGGTGGATAGACAGCAACAAATGTATGAAAAAGAATACCTCCAATGACAAGATCTCCAGGCTGATAATAACTATTAACAAAGTGGTGGGGGTCCTGTAACCCACATGTAACAACTCGGGATTGGCATGCCATATGCGGCAGCAGCAATAGAAACAAGACAACCGTAATTACCATATTCAACATAATTTTTACCCTTTGAACTCAGATTCTCAATTGTGCATCTGCTGCATGTTCACTGGTGTCTCCATGATAACAACTGAATAATTGTCCAGTCTGCTGAAAGTCTTGAGACCAATAAGAAAAACAAGGTGAACTATCTGCATACAGTCTTCTTCATCCTTAATTCCCACCCTCCTTCCAAACTGTAATGGGATATATTTATATCATCTTTCACAATCTTTGTTTTTTATTTTCCCATTGGAATGTCACATGGGATTTTGCTTTCAACAGACTGGGTAATTACAGGGTACTCAATGTCAGGTTAAGTGTTCTCTGCAGGGTTGCTAAAGGCTTGTTGGAACAGAAGTTTTTTGTCCCCATTGGACAGCAATTTATCTATATTCAGATTTGTCTTTGAGAATTTATATCTTTATTAGGTGTTTTATGAGGGAAAATATGCAATAGCTGTAAGTCTCCCCAGTGCTTTCACACACTTTAGATCAACACAGGGATGAATTGTCTCAATATCTTTATTCTTGCAACCAAGGAGCAGAATAGCTGCTAATTGGAAACAAAATTATAGTTGGGTTCATGTCACTTTGTAATTCTTCAGGATCATATGGAACATCAATCTTATTAGTCCTGTTTTAGATATTGTTTCCCATTGGTTTCAGTGAAAAGAACATTTCTTTTCAAATTTAAAATTTTGTTTCCCATCCAATTAATATAAAGTTTCCAGAATTCTTCCCAAAAGAAATCCTGAATGATAAATTCCTAGTGAACAGAAGAAGTCATAGAATCATAGAGTCTGAGGGGATCTGAAGGATCATCTAGTCAAAACTCCTGCACAATGTAGGAAATTCACAAGTACCTCACCCACACACACATCCAGTGACCCCTGTTCCATTCCTATTATATAAGCAGCTAGGAATAATGCCCATTGTGGGGCAAAATACAGTGGGCTCTATAAAGAGGCTCTGGGCAAGTGCCCCCCTCGGGGGCGTCCTCCTGCTATGATGTCAGCAGGTAGGGCAGCAGCGGGTACCCTTGGTCACCTGCGGAGGACAGGGAGGTGAGGACAGGGGATGGGAGAGCCGCTCCACGCCACCGCCTGGTGGCCATACTTAGCAACCACCCCTAGCCATCCAGCCAGGCTGCCAGGAGGCGGTGGAGTCCTGAGGACGTGAAGATCTGGACGTTGTGCATGCTCCCTGGGAACTTTGCCACCAGCTCTGTGAAGACTCCCCAGTGGTCTCAGGATGCCTGCAAGTTGGGGCTGTACAAGTGGTGCCTGTTCTGGTACACCATGGGATCCTCCCACGGGGCCACTAGGGAGACATGCATGCAGTCCATAGCCCCCACGACATTGGGGAACCCCACAGCTGCCCCAAAGCCAGCTCTGGCAGTCCACCACTTTTCCTCATCTGTGGGGAACCACACATGCTCCTGGAGGCACTGAAGTATGACGTCCAGGAAGGAGTGGAGGCAGCAGCTGACCGACGACTGGGAGACCTCCAAGACCTCGGCCCCCACGTCCTGGAAGGAGCCGGTCACCAGGAATTTTAGGGAGATGAGGCTATGCTGCAAGACGGGGATGGGTCAGGGGCTGGACACCTGGCTACAGAGGCTCTCCCTGAGCTGCTCGCACAGATCCTGGATGGCGGCATGGTCTAAGCGGAAGTGGTCCAGACAGGTGCTGTCCTCGAGATGCAAAGTGCTCAGGCGCTCCCGGTACCTGTGCACCTAACAACGTCTGCACCTCCACCGCAGAACCCACACATAGAGAGCAAGGAGGATGTGCAGTGTCTGCACCCAGGGGAGCTCCGGCAGTAGGATAAGGAGGCACCAACCGTCATGAGCCTCCATAGTTTGCGCGACGTGGTGCACTGTGCGGTGGCCTGGCAGCTGCCCTGGCACACTCCACCACTGCTTCCAGACACCGCTGGAGCTCTGTGGGGCCCTGGCTGAGCAGGACCATGAGGCAGCTGAGGCCACCGGATGCCCTGCTGATGTACCGTAGGAAAGCTGGGCGGGGCAGCATGAGAGAGCAAACTATCACCCAGCTGTGGTCACCAGTCTCCACATTCCACTGCCAGTAGGAGGAATGGCGGCAGCTGAACTGGACTGAGGCAGAGAAGGTGCTCCTTTTTGTCTTGCTAGCCAAGAATGCCATGGTGGCACAAGAGACAGGGGGGGTGAACTCCTGCCGCTGGGGTTTCTGGCGTATGGCGGCGGAGCGAGTGTCCGCCATGAGCCAGGTCCTCCGCACAGAGCAGTCCACCCTGAAGCGGTGGAACAACTCATTCAGCCCTGCCAAGAAGCAGGTCCAGCGTCTCATCGCTGAGGGCTCTACCTATGACGAGGCAGTGGCCCGGGAGCTGTCCAGCTCTGAAGCACTCATGGAACCCCTCATCCACCCAGCGGCTGTAGCTGGCCATGGCATTAAGGTGATCTGCAGTAGGTTGGCACCCTCCCCCACCCCTCCTTGCCACCGTGGGACTGCCACAATCTGATGGCAACACCTTCCCCCCCCCCTCAGGTGACTCCCAGAACTCCTCATGGACTGGCGCGAGCTCCACTGTGGACTCAGAGGTGGGCGGCTGCTCCAGTGAGCCAGGTGAGGACTGGAGTTGGCCACCCAGCAGCTGTGCGACAGGTGCTGGGTGGCACGTCCAGCGCCCCCCGCCACCCCCCCCAGCATCCGGACAGCCGTCAGGAGGTGCCGAGTCTGGGGAAGGACACATCCAGTGAGGAGCTCATGGATGCCATGGTGGGTGGCCTCCATCTGTCCACAGATGATGAGCGGCCCAAGCTCCCTCCAGGTGCAGCAATGAGTGCATGGCACAGGACGTCCGTGAGTGGCCGTCTGCGCCAACATCTGATTCCTGTTCCATCCTGCAGGTAACCGCACCGTGACCCTGACGGCCGATGTGGTGGAGAACCTATGACAGGCATCCCCACGGAGACAGTCAGCCCTAGCCGCCTCCCTCATGTTGCGAACCCTGGATCTGCCCACATTGCCGCCCAATGCCCCAGGGCCAGGGAATCAGAGAGGCTCGGCCACGGCAGACTTGACTACGTGGCATCTGACGGCCCCCCCACTGGACTCGGCCCTTCACCAGGGGGAACCGCTGGAGGATCTGGAAGGCGGCAGCGATGCTGAAGGTTGCGCAGGTGGTGGGGAACTGGGACCCAGGGCTCAGGGACCACAGCCAGCTCAATGGATCCCTGCCACCCTGTCCTCCATGTGGGCAACCATAGAGCGGGACAGGTTGGAGGGGCACTGGGAATGGCGGGAGGCCACGGCCGTGGTACAATGATGGATGGCGGGAATGGAGTGGACCATGTCCGTGGCCACAGGCCACCTGTCCAGTCTCCTGGCTATGGCAAGGCAGTCGCAGGAGTGGGGTGCAAGGGTGGAATGCCTGCTCATCTCCTGCCGTTCCCAAGGCGCCGCCCCCCCCCCCAGCGAGGCGGACGGGGAGATGCAGCATGTGGCTGCCATTGGGGTCAGCATCCAGGATGGCATGCCCGCCCCTGACTGTGGACCATCCGCCCCAAAGGTGCACCCCTCGGGCGGCTGCCACTGCCCACCACGGATGCCGGTGGCTTCCCACGAGGGCTCCGTGCGGCAGCCCCTGTGGAACCCTGTACATCAATAAATGTGATTTCTGCATATAGCGTGGAGTCCTTATTCGTATGTGGGCAGGGTGCGGTGACTGTGGCACACAGCCACCCTGACACCGTCGCGCGCCCCACATGGGTGTTCGATTCACTGTGGCCGGCCACGACCAGAAGCCATCACGGGACTGGCACCTTCGGGGCATGGGTGCGTGCAGCGGGGGGCCTATTCTGTCCTGGGAGGTGGCCCCCACGGTATCTGGGAGGCCATCCCTGATAGCTGGGGCTGATGGGAGTTGTAGGCAAAAAACATCTGGAGAGGTACCGTTGGCCACCCCTGCTATAGTAAGTTTCAAAGCTAGCTGTCTAGTTCATTATCTGCCATAGTTTATGCTGCCTTTTCTCTCCATTCAGAACTGCCATATTTGCTTTGAATTAATACATGGCATGTAAAGCATGGGCAACAGCATAGATAGCATTGTAGATACTGTAGCTGTAGCCAGTCATACTCATTTCATAAAAATGCCCTGGAAGTTTCTCTAGCCTCTCATCTCCAATACAGATGTGCTCATTTCCCTCTCCTAGATCAGAATCTGAGAAAACACAGCTGAACACCTGGGTCCAAAAGTCCCTAATAAAGCCATCTTATTTGCTGGTGGAAGGGTTTCGGCTCTGAATAAATGGTTGGAATCCAAGTAGCTCATTGAAATGAATAGCAAAGGAAAAAGCACCGTGGATGTCTTCTATATCCCAACTGTTTTGGTAAACAATTGAGATGAATTCCATCTGACCCGTCAAAATCCACACTTTATATTTTGGCTTGTTCTATACATTCCATTGGGGAGGGACGGTGGCTCAGTGGTAGAGCATCTGCTTGGGAAGCAGAAGGTCACAGGTTCAATCCCCGGCATCTCCAAAAAAGGGTCCAAGCAAATAGGTGTGAAAAACCTCAGCTTGAGAGCCTGGACAGCCACTGCCAGTCTGAGAAGACAATACTGACTTTGATGGACCAAGGGTCTGATTCAGTATAAGGCAGCTTCATATGTTCATATGTTCATTTCAGGAAAATGTAACCATCTCAAAGTGATCATGGAATTAGCTTCTCCATAGAAGACTATAGCATTGGCTTTGCTGTCCGTTATTGGTTCAAATATTTTTGCCACCCATGTACTCATTGATTCAAGGCTGTCATAAAAACGTGAATGGTGGTATACTTCTATGAAAGCAGGACAGATGCCATACTGTAAAAATTCTGGAAGCATGATCTTAATAAATCTTTCCCCACTGTCTCTATTCTCAGCAACAAGTCCAACCCATGTCCAGTTGAAATGATAAAGTAACTGAAGTATTCCCTTATGTTGGAGTCTCTCATTTAAGACAACCTGGTAGGAAGAATGGTCTTCAGTGTTGTCCTCAGTTGTCCCTGAAGCAAATTCATACAAAAGCTAAGGATACATTTGGAGGGAAGGATAGACAGGAAGATTTTCAAACTGAGTTACCTCTGTATGAAGGAAAGCATATCCAGTGGCTTAATGACTGTTCTTATATATAAACTGAAATTTTTGTTGAGGGTGCAGATACTTAGGGTGGGAACATTGCAGATACTTAGGGTGGGAATGTGCTGGTAATTTGGCATAGCAGTATCCTGGCATCATGCTCTTGATGCATGATGGGACAATCACACAGTGTTTGCTCTGTTGCCGGGAGAGGCATGGGCCACAAATGCACAAGAGAAGCATTCAGACTGCTACTGCATGTATGGAGTGTGGGCATCGCATGCCCCAGCCATTCAGTGCACTGGGAATGGTTCCATCAACCATTGTCCTATCAACCACCACTCAAGGTCTGTTGCAATCCATTGGCTAAGGAATGAGGCAGTGCTTTGCAGAGGAGAGGAAGAAAGCCTTCCCTTGATTGTCTGATTGGGGGGATGAGGGAAACTGCCACAGAAAGCCTTCCCTCAATTGGTTGAGGGCTCCTCTCCCTCTTCCTCTGAAGAACCAAACAACCAGGGAGACATAAAAATGGCATCCTGCGGCAACAGAGCAATGAGGTTTTAATCTAAGTACAGAGAAAGTAAAAGAGAGAGGTTAAGAGAGAGGTTAAGAGAGAGAGAATATAGCGTCCTGTGTTTAAGATTGGGCCACTGGGAAAGGTGCCTTCACTTTTCCCTCAGTGCCTGATGCTAGCGATCCAACTTAGCTTGGTTCTGTCAGTATGAGGTGGGGAGAGGAGGTCCTTTCCAGGCCTATTTTGGCCTTTGAGGGAGAAGTCATTGGGGCCAGTCATGACTTGGGTTGCCAGTTCCAGATCGGGAAATTCCTGAAGATTCGGTGGTGGATTCTATGGAAGCAGACTTTGGGGAGGGGAGAGGCTCTAGCAGATTATATAATGTCATACAGTCCACCCTCCAAAACAGTTGTTTTCTCCGAAGGAAAGAGATCTGTTGTCTGGAGTTCAGTTGGGATACCAGGAGATCTTCAGCCTCCACCTGAAGGTTTCCGTGTTTTAACAATTTATTAATAACATATGGTTACAATAATTAATTGTCTCTTTTCTATGCTAACCCATATGATATTTCAACCCCCCCTCCCTCCAATATTTAACTTCCCCGAAGTTATAAATTTAAATTCAATTACAAAGGTACCGCTAACCAATCAAAGTTCAATATTTTTCTTCTCTCATTAATACTAATAAATTGTCCAATGACTTTTCATATTCCATTCTTTCTCCATATATCCTTTAAATTTCTTCCACTCCTTTTTGAATATATCTAAATCATAGTCTCTTAAAGTTTTAGTTAATTTGTCCATCTCACTCCACAATAAAACTTTCACAATCCAGTCCCATTTCTCTGATATTTTTCCCTGTTTCCACAGCTGCGCATACAATGTCCTAGCAGCTGAAAGCAAGTACCAAATTAAAGTCCTATCTTCCTTTGGAAATTTTTCTAATTGTAATCCAAGCAAAAAAGTCTCTGCAGTTTTCTTAAAATCATAACCCAAAATTTTGGAGATTTCTTGTTGTATCATCTTCCAAAATTCTTTCGCTTTTTCACAAGTCCACCACATGTGAAAGAAAGAACCTTCATGTTTTCTACATTTCCAACATCGATCCGACATCTTCTTACTCATCCTAGCCAGCTTTTTCAGAGTCATATACCACCTATACATCATCTTAAAACAGTTCTCTTTAATACTCTGACAGGTTGAGATCTTCATCGAGTTCTTCCAAAGGTGCTCCCACGAATCCATTTGTATTTCTCTATTCACATTGATTGCCCATTTGACCATTTGAGACTTTACTACTACTTCTTCTGTAGACCATTTCAATAATAATTTATATACTTTCGATATTAATTTTTCATTGTCTCCAAGCAGGACCCTTTCCAGTTCTGTTTGCTCACGTCTGATTCCATCCGATTTAATGTCATTTTCCATCAAGCTTTTAATTTGTTGCATTTGAAACCAGTCATATTTATTATTTAACTCTTCTGCAGATTTTAATTCAATTTTGTCTCCTTGAATCTTGTGCAGTTGATTATATGACATCGCTCCTTCTTCATCAGATTCAGCTGTTATTTTTATTACTTCTGCTGGCACTATCCAAAGCGGTTTTCTCTCATCTCCATATTTCTTATATTTTATCCAAGTGTTTAATAAACTATTTCTGATATAGTGGTGAGAGAAAAAACCATCCATCTTATTCTTCCCATAACACAAATAAGCGTGCCAGCCGAATTTATTCCCATGAGCTTCTAACCATAAAGGTTTTTTTATCTAACAGCATTATCCAATCTTTGATCCATGTCAAACAAACTGCATCATGATACAACCTTAAATCCGGGAGCTGAAAACCACCTCTCTCTTTGGCATCTATTAAAATCTTCATCTTAATCCTTGGTTTCTTTCCGGCCCATACAAAATCAGAGATCTTCCTTTGCCATTGGCTGAATTGTTTGCTATCTTTCACAAGCGGGATGGTTTGGAACAAGTACATTATTCTTGGCAAGATATTCATCTTAATTGCAGCTATCCTGCCCAGCAAGGACAAGTTAAGTCTATTCCATTTCATCAGATCTTTGTCCATCTTACACCATAATTTTTCATAATTATTTTTGAACAAATCAATATTCTTCATGGTTATTTCCAGTCCAAGATATTTAACTTTAGTAGTGACTTCACAGCCCGTCACATTTTGCAATTCTTTAATTCTGTTTGGTTGCATATTTTTACATAAAAATTTTGATTTCTCTTTGTTTATATATAGTCCTGCTAACACTCCATATTCTTTTTCCTAGCTAACAGCAATGGTGACACTTGGATCGGATTCTCTATTATGAACACAATATCATCTGCGAAGGCTTTATATTTATGAGAGAATCCTCTAATTTTTAATCCTTCTATTTCTTTATCATTTTGTATTTGTTGTAATAAAATTTCAAGAGTCATTATAAACAACAATGGTGATAACGGACATCCTTGTCTTTTACCTTTGCTTACCTTCAATTCTTTTGTAAGATCTGCATTTATACACAATTTTGCTTGTTGTTCCGTGTATATTGCTTTCGTCATTTTTATAAAATGTTCCCCTAATTTTTTTTTCCATTACTGCAAACATAAAGCCCCAATTCAAATTATCAAAGGCTTTTTCTGCGTCTACAAAAAATAAGGCCGCTTCCTTTCCTGGATGCTTCTCATAATATTCCACAACATTAATGACAGCTCTTACATTATCTCTTATTTGTCTTTTAGGAAGAAATCCGGCTTGGTCTTTTTTTATAAAATTAATCAAATATTGCTTCAATCGTTCTGCCAGAATTCTTGTATAGATCTTATAATCATTATTCAGCAGTGAAATTGGTCTATAGTTCTTTACATTTGTGGCATCTTTGTCTTCTTTAGGAATCAAAGAAATTACAGCTTCCCTCCAAGTATTTGGAATTTTTCCTTTTTCTCTTATCGTGTTTAACAATTTCATCAGTTTGGGTGTTATTTCATCTTTAAGGGTTTTGTAAAATTTAGATGTAAATCCATCTGGCCCAGGAGCCTTACCTTCTTTCATTGCTTTTATTGCCGCTTCAATTTCAATTTTCTCTATTGGGTCATTTTAAACCTTTTTCATATACTCAGTCAAAGGTGCCACCTGGATATTCCATAGATACTCTTCCATTTTTTCTTTCTTAATTTTCACACCTTTAAATAAATTTGCATAATATTTGAAAAATTCTCTTTTGATGCCTTCTTGATCTACTATTGCTTTTCCATTTGCTATAATTTTATTAATAGTTTTATTTTCTTTCTTTTTTTTAATTGCCAAGCCAAATATTTTCCAGGTTTATTTGCACTTTTGAACGATTTCTGTTTCAAACTTTTTAAATTCCATTCTAGTTCTTTGTTCAGCAAATGTTTGACTTGAGATTGTAATATTGTAATTTCTTTTATTAACTTCTTTTTTTCTGGCCTTTTTTTCAAATCTCTTTCTTTTTTATTTATTTCATTTTGTAATGCTAACAACCTTTCTTCTTTGGCCCTCTTTATTGTTCAATGTAATTAACAGTCCTCTCATTACTGCTTTGTGGGTATCCCATACTGTTTGAAATTCCATATCCTCAGTTTCATTTATTTGGAAAAAAGCTGCAGTCTCCTTTTCTAAAAATGTCACAATGTCTTTATCTTGTAGCAAGTCTTCATTAATTCTCCATCTTCTTGTTTTCTTTTGCAATTTTGTAGACCAGCATATTGGATTATGGTCTGCACAGACCTTTGGTAGAATCTCTATTTTTTTAGTTATGAGGCCCAAACTCTTGGAACCCCATAACATGTCTATTCTAGAGAAAGAGTTATGTCTCGCTGAGAAGAAAGTGTAGTCTCTTACTTCAGGGTTGAATTTTCTCAAGATATCTTCCAAGTTTTCTTGTTTAATCAACTCAAAGAAAGAATTTGGTAGTTTTCCTTCTTTGTCATTCTTCTTTTGGCTTGATCTGTCAATATTATTTTGTACTGTCCCATTGAAATCGCCCATCATCAAAATCTGATCATACGTCTTCTCATCTAATTGCCGATTAATATCTTTAAAAAACTTATCTTTCGCTCCATTGGGCGCATATAGTCCTAGTAACAACGTTTTTTTCGCCTTAATTGTCACTTCTACTACAATATATCTTCCTTCTTTATCTTTAAATATTAGTTTAGGTTCTAGTTGTTCTTTGATATAAAAGACTACCCCTCTTTTCTTTTGTTCTGCTAGTGAAAAAAAATTCCAACCCCAAATTTCTATTCCACAAAAATTTACGATCTTTTTGTTGTATATGAACTTCCTGTAGACAAATTATGTTACATTTTTGTTTTTTAATCCAATGAAATGTTGTTCTTTTTTGTGGTGAATTTAGTCCATTTATATTCCAAGATAGTAACTTGTACTCCATTATGATGCAGATGCTTTATTCTCTTCAAAAAAGCTATGCATCTCTTCACTCTTTATTGTAATCCTTTTTCCATGTTGTTCAAAGCCAAGACCTTCAGGTAATATCCATCTGTATCTTGTGCCCTCTGCACGCAGCTTGTCTATTAACTTCTTGTATTTCTTCCTGTCATTGTCTTGGTATCTCTTTCATTTTTTTGACTTTGCTCCCTTCTATAATCCAAGCTTTTTGAAAACCTTTGTTTAAGATTTTTCCTGCCATATCTTTAGATCTTAGTCTTATAACAATGTCTCTTGGCAGGCCTTTGTCCTTTGCGTATACTGAGTTGACTCTATAAGCACCGTCCAACATACTTCTAAATTTTTCAGGATCTTCTTCTAAGTACTCAGTTATAATATTCACCATGTAGTCCATTAAATCTGCCTCCTCCCTTTCAGGTATTCCTCTCAAATGAACTTGTGTTTCCTTCAGCTTGCAGTCATGTATTGTAACTTTCTCTTGGAGTTTTAACAAAATGGAAGCATGTGTATCCACTTTTTCCTCTACCTCTTTAACTCTATCTTTGACCTCATCTTTAAAGCCCTCAATATCTTTTCTAAGATCTCCAATTTCCTTTTTAAATTCTTTTTTCATTGCCAGTTGCATTTTGTCCATTGCTTTTAACATTCTTGATTCCAGAGCATCAAATTGGGATTGCATTTTGTCAAATGAGTGGGCCCTTGCACGGGTTACCCTCCCTTTTGACATGCAAAACAATCACCAAAACTTAAAAGGTTTTCCAACTAAAATTCAACACCAAGTCTAATAGCTTAGAACATGTTGTTTCAAACAAGACTAATTTCATTTTTCTCCTAGCTTCCTAGGCTGAGATATTGATTTTTAAAAAAATTGACAGTTTTTCTTCCTTTTAAAATGGCAATCATTCTTTCTCTATGGTTAAACACAGTTCCTAGAGAGGTCCTTCTTGATCTTGGTCTTAATTCCTTCCTAGTTCAGATGTCACAGCTTTTGTAATCCTTATAAACTTTATTTGATTGGTCAGTCACTTTTACTTCCTGGTTCAGGTTGCTCTGTTCTTGTGTCTAGTATTGCAGCCTTTGAGACTTGTGGGAATGTATAGAAATAGTCTTCGTCACCAGCCACAAGCCACAAATATTTAAAACATCTTTCTCTTTTCTCTGAGTTCTTTTGAAGCTATTAAGTTAGCAAAGTTGAGTTTTGACCAGCTGTATCTTCATTCAATTATGCCTTAGTTCAATCTCTTTATAAATTCCAGCAACTTTTAAAACTTGTAGGAGTGTAGGACATCAGCGAAAAGAATTCTGCATCACCCACCACAAACCGCAGATAGTCAAAACATCACCCTCTTTTTCCAAATTCTGCTGAAGCCTTAATATTTACAAAGTTCAAACTTGGCAGACAAATATCTTCATTCAATTACATTTCAGCTCAGTCTGTTTATAATCTCCACAACGTTTAGATAAAGTTCAAAGACTCTCGGAGTAGAAATAAAAATAGATCAAAGTACCTTAAACAGATATTCATTGGCACTCCGGCTTCCGTTATCTTGCAATTATAAATCAGTCTTTAAGTGTCTGGATTCCGACAGGCTTAAGTCAAATTAATGACTTTTATTCCTCTGCAGATGTGTATTAGATGTTTTCCTTTTTGGCCGGATTTCAAGGTTTTTAAAAAAGGCAGCTACCCACCTTCCCAAAAACCGAAATCAACAGCTAAATGTGCTTGATGTCATCTTGGATTAATCTTTTACTAAGATTGATGGGCATAGACCCCCCCCCCCCAGAAGGGTCTTTCATACCCTGAACAGAAGAAAAAAAATCCCTCTTACTAGAGGGCAGCAGCACTGTCTTTCAGTCCAAACAGGAAGCCCCCACCTGAAGGTTTCCCAGCACCCCCTGGGTGACTTGATTGCACCTGGCATGACTTAACTAGCCCTGGCTGCTTGCTCCTGTTCAATAGCAGTCCCTCTGTGACAGCCACTATGACATGGCAGTCAGTGCCTCAAAGCAGGGTCTGCCAGACCCAGGTTCCTACTGTGGAAGCTGAGTGAGTAATTTAGGACCACCTACATACTTTCATCCTAACCTATCTCACAGAGTTGTTGTGAGAATCAGAAGAGGGAGGCAAACATAATATAAGCTGCTTTGGTCCCTATTGTGGAGAAAGACAACTTTTCCTAGGTAGAGGTTAAAGGGAGGAGGCAGGAGATGAAAAGCTGAAGACAGAGGGCAGACAAAGGTAGGATGATGGTTATCAACTCCAGATTGGGAAATTCCTGGAGATTAGAGGGGTGGAGCCTGGAGTGGGTTGGGTTTGAGGAGAAGTGGGAACAGGTACAATGCCATAGACTCCAACCTTCAAAACCAGCCATTTCTTCCTGGAGAACCACAGTTACCAATATCCTGTTGAGGCCTGGATATTGCTCAAATTTACAGCTGCTCTCCAGATAGCAGATAGCAGTTCCCCTTGAGAAAATAGTACACTCTGAGTCATTACACCTGCTGAGTCACTACACTACACCTGCTTGTGGCTGAAATACTAGTGAGAGTGCCATACAGAAGTTTGGCTATGACTTTAGCCTGAAAAAGCTTCAATGCAGCCAGTACATAGAGGCTCCCCTTAGAATGAAAAAAATCTTAATATTGCATACATAGCCAGTTTGGTGTAGTGAAGTACATGGACTCTTATCTGGGTTTGAGTCTCCAATCTTAATATTGCATACAGAGCCAGTTTGGTGTAGTGAAGTACATGGACTCTTATCTGGGTTTGAGTCTCCACTCCTCCACTTGCACCTGCTGGAATGGGCTTGGGTCAGCCATAGCTCTCATAGGAGTTGTCCTTGAAAAGGCAGCTGCTGTGAGAGCTCTCTCAGCCCCACCCACCTCACTGGGTGTCTGTTATGGGGAAAGAAGACAAAGGAAGATTGTAAGCCTCTCTGAGACTCTGATTCAGAGAGAAGAGTGGGGTATAAATCTACAATCTTCTTCATAGTTCTGTCAGTATAGTCTGTTCTCATCTTACAATGTGCAGCAGTAGATCTGGACTTCTGGAATACCACTCCAAGATAAATGAATGTCTTGACCTACTCTATTTTATTTCCCTTCATTGACCATACTCTCTCTTTTAGGGGACATCTACCAAATACCATAACTTTGATCTTATCGCAATTGATGATAAGATGTTCTTTTTCACAATGTGTGGTAAATCTGTCAAGTGCACTATGGAGTCCCAGAGGCATCCTTGCTAAAAGAAATATGTGACATGAGTCAAGTTTTGGAGGATCAGAATTTGTTAGGCCTCGGATTCAGTGGGAGCTCACAGGAGTACAGCTCCTGAATCTTTCTGAGAGTTCCGCCTCCTCTTTCTGAGAGTTCCTCCTCTTCCTTCTGAGAGTTTCACCTCCTTGTCCATTGAATAGTAAGTGCAGCTGCATAACAATCCCTGGATGAACTCCCTCACCTATTTTTCTACAAACCACCACTGGAATTTCTCATATGTTTAACCACATCATTCAGATAAAGATTGAATAAAATAGGGGCTAGGAGATAGCCCTGTCTTACTCCCTTTAATGTTTTAAAAGGTTCTGTAAGAAATCCTAATGGGCTGTATTTCACCCTTAGGGTGGAATCATCATGTAGAAAATGAATAGGGAGAAATAGCCTTTTATCTATATTAGCACTCCCTAGTTTTCCCATAATCTTTGTCTTGCTATACAGTCAAAAGCTACCTTTAAATCTATAAAGTCAGCATATAAAGAGATAGAAAAATACTGTCAGAGGTCCTATTAGAGGTCGAAAAATCAAACAATGTCCTATAGTTGATTTTCTGCACTAAAGCCAGCTTTAATAGCTGGATCAAAACCACTAAGCAAAAATTAGAGCTTACTTGCTACAGGCATGTCTATATCAGGGACCAACAGATCAATCGGAATAATTGCTTATATCTTTGACAAAATAATAAGGCATGCTCCATAGCTTCATTGGAACCAGTTCCGCATCCACATAAACAGAGTAGGACTTTGTAGAATAGTGTCTACTTAAAACACCCATGGGTAGTAAATTGAGTCTGGCTAAAAAGAAGGATCTTCTATAAACTGGGATGGTTAAAAAATCCATATATGGACAGTAACTCCTTACAGAGTGAAGTGAACTCAAGAGAGTATCACATCACCAGGCAGAGACTTTGGATGACCACTGAGTGCCTAGATATCTCAGAGGGACAAAACAGAACAAAGGTTATAGGTCATTGGGGCCATTCTGCTACACTTCCCATACAAATCACCTTATCTCTATGGATGTGTTGACATAGATGCTAAACAAAAAAATTTAATTCAGCAAGCCCACAAAATTGTGTATTGTGTATTCACAACTAGGGTTGTGAATAGGGGTGTGCAGGGGGAAAAATTTGTTAAAATTCGTTTTTGGGTTGATTAAACAAAAAGAAAATTGTTATTCCCTCAGAAAGCCAAATCTCATATTAGATAAAGGGGGGAAAAAACCCTGAAAAAATTCAGTATTCCCAGGGGTTTGTTTGGCTCCATTATACTCTATAGGCCATTTTAGTCAACGGAAAAATCCCATAGAGTACATTCCATGGGCTGGGGGGGAGGGAGTTTGAGTGAGAGGCACTATATTTGCTGGGTACCTGCTGGAGTCTCTCTCCAAAAGAACCCCCAAGTTTCAAAAAGATTGGATCAGGGGGTCCAATCCTGTGGGCACCCAAAGAGGGTGCCCCTATCCCAATTGAAATCAATGGCTGTGAAAACTTCATTGATTTCAATTGTGGGGAAAAAATTACTAAGGTCAAATAAATTCAAGTGGGCAGCCGTGTTGGTCTGAAGCAGTAGAACAAAGCAGGAGTCAAATTTCACCTTTAAGACCAACCAATTTTTATTCAGAACGTAAGCTTTCGTGTGCTCTCTAAGCACACTTCATTATACCTGATCCCCTCATCTGATGAAGTGTGCTTAGAGAGCACACGAAAGCTTACGTTCTGAATAAAAATTGGTTGGTTTTAAAGATGGACTTGATTCCTGCTTTGTTCTAAGGTCAAATAAGAGACTCTCTTACCTAAAAAAGTGTTTTTTCAGTCAGAACCAGTGCATATGCCCAACAGAGGCAATCCTACTATGGCATTGCCAAAAAACAACAAACCCCCCCCCCCAACAGGACAAAGATCAAATTGGGTAGGAGGGATTTCCTGGGGAACCATTGTTGCCAATCTCCAGGTGAGGACTGGAGTGCTCTCCAGATAGCAGAGATCAGTTTCCCTGAAGAAAACAGGGAATTAGGGTTGCCAGCTTAAATTAAGGTTTAAATTAGGGTTGCCAGCCTCCAGGCAGGGCCTGGAGATCTCCTGCTTTTAAGATCCTATCTGGCCTACTTATGGGGGAAGTGCTAAAGCTCTATGCCAGCAATGTTACTCAAAGGATTTCCTGTCTCAGACTCTAATTATTTTTAAAAGTCTAATAATAGCCCTAACTAAGTTGTAAAAACCCAGAAGCACCCACTGAGCAACACTCAGGGTAATACAGACAGCATTCAGTCAGGTCCAACACAGAGCAGTTGCTGAAATAGCAAGCCACACAGTCTCAGGCAGCAGACCAACCGGCTGGTCTTGCCCCTGAAAAGCAACCTTCTGAAAATCAAAAATTTAAAAACCTCTGTGGAGAAACGCCATTTTAGTCAGTGGTGGTGCTTCATTTGGCAGGGGTCAGTAAATCCCTCAGCAAGCTTTGTAGCCTTCCCCTCACTCCCCCCCTCCCTTCCAGAGCCAAACCAACAACGCTAGGGGGAAAATCTCCTAGAGAGGCAGGAAGTGCTGTTGTTCCTTGCATGTGTTAGGCAGGAAGAGAAACCAGATTTGAACTGGGGCTCGAGCAAGCATGTGGTGAGCAATGGAGGCTCCTGCCTGGGGGGCCCCCAGGCAGGCAGACTAAGTAAGTAATTCACAAGACAGGGCAAGTTTAGATCAGGGCCAGCAGGACGCGTTTATAACACATTTTGTTTGTCAGGCTGTTTGCTGTGCGTGTGCTGTGCTGTGCTAACTTTTTAAACGCAACTGTTTTTGTTTTGTTTTTCTTTTCCTATCATTTTTACTGTTTAAATAAATGTTTTTTCTGTTTTAAATACTGGCAGTCAATCTCTGTACCACATAGATCCCCAGACTGCTTTAGACCACGCTGTGTTATAACGGGGGCCCCGGGGAAGGGGGAAGGCATGCAGTTGGATAAGGTGCCAATCCTCCAGGGGTGCCCCAAAGAAGTGCTGAGGTCTCTGTGAAACCCAAGTGCAGGGTGGCAGAGGACCTGGAGGCCTAGCCTCACAGCTGGAGAGGGGGATTGGGAGTCCTGTTCCTCTCAATCTGAACCCCGGGACTGAGCAGGTGGTGGCAGCGAGCCCAAGGGGCAGGAGGAGAAATAGCTCCCTCCAGGAGTTGGCGACTCCATAGGGAGCTGACGGGACCGGGTCTGAAGGCAGAATCGGGCCGGTTCCGTCACAACCTCTTCTAGCAGCACCCACTAAAAAGAAATCTACAACTAGCCTCCCCCTGAAAAAGCAACCTTGTAGGACTGAGAAACTTACAATAACATCTGTTAACACAACTGGTGAAGTGCAGTAGTATAAATCTGCACAAAAACACAATAATCACCCACTACACAGCTAGACCTAGGACTCAGAAACAGTCCAAGTCCAACAGGATAATTTTTAAAAAACTGTGAAACAATTGTTGTTATCTAGGCTAACTGCAGGCCTTGGTCAAGCAAGCCAATCACATGAACAAGCTCTATGAAGGCAGACAGGAAGACCTTCACACATAACCTGGGCAGGCAGCCCACACAGGAAAAAACAGAAAACCAGGAGCACTGCTGTCTCAAACCTTTTAAGAAATTCCAAGGCAGACACAAAATGCAACAAAACAAAACAAAATGCAAAAACCTCAACAGTATCAATAACAAGGCAGGCAGCCACAGGTCACTTCACCAGCATAGCACCAGCTCAAGGAGCCCAGAGCAGGCCAGGTTGCACATAGAGAACCTACAACAAACAGTACAAACCCCCATAGGCCACCCAACAAAGCATTAAACTTTTTAAAAAATGCCTCGGCAAGGGCAGCTTGCCCCCCCACAACCCAAAGTAGACCCCCCATAACAGTCCTTCCTTTAACCCAGTAGGCAAATTTTTTAAAAAAAATCTAAGATAAAAGGTAAAGATTTGCCATCTTCTGAATGATTTGTCATCTGAAATAACTGAAAGGGTTGCTTTATTCATGAGTCTGGTAGTCAAGGATCAATTGTCCACTGTATAGTTGCATATGACTGTTTTATTAATTCTGTAGCTGTTTATAATCTGATATATGCCAATAAAGGCTTTTGATTGATTGATTGATTGATTGATTGATTGATTGATTGATTGATTGATTGACTGAATATATTTAAACCTTGTCAGACAAACCAGGAGATGTCTTCTTCCTCCAGCAAGGGACAGGAGTCAGGGAGCAGGATATTAGAATCAGAGTTAGAAGGTACCTCCAGGGTCATCTAGTCCAACCCCCTGAACAATGCAGGAAACTCACAAACACCTCCCCCTAAATTCACAGGATCTTCATTGCTGTCAGATGGCCATCTAGCCTCTGTTTAAAAACCTCCAAGGAAGGAGGTTTCTTGCAGAAATGTCCAAGGAATTCAGCAGCAGGCAGCACAGCAAACCAGCATGGAATCTAACTCAGATTGCTTTTATGCTCTCTGGCCATGCACAGGTTTTCAAAATGTGAAAAATCCTGTGACTGGCATGAATTTCTGTTGCCCCATTGGCCAGATTGCCCATCTCTCCCTCACAATCTGCTGGCCACTAGCCCAATCTTCTACAACAGCCTTACAAAGGAAAGCAAATTTAATTATACTGTGCAATTAAGGAAGCACACAGAAGGTTAGGCGTGATACATTGCATACTAGCCTTGAAATTATGAATATTAACCAATCTTGAGCATTTATTATTTGCAGCCAGATAAAAAAACTTGCTGCAACAATCTTGCAAATGCAATTCCTCCTCCCCCCCCCCTCGCATTGTCCTGATTGAGTTCATCTTTACTGATAAAACAGTTGTTAACTTGATGGCTGACTGGTCTTTGCTCAAGCCTTGAGGACTGAGAGGAACATATTCAGAGTAAATTCAGACCTCTTAATGATTCTAATTGTAGAGACAAAAGATTCCCCTGAAGTATGAAAGGAAGAGGATGTTTGTTGTTAAGATTGAATTGTTCTTCCCTTCCCCCAGCCATCCTCCTGATCCCCCCCCCCCCAAAAGCCAAACTTTTTAGGCTTTTCCCCAGAATTCTCTAATTCGGCTGCTGAATCAGATCAGAGAATTTGATTCGTCTTTTTATAAGCCTAAAAATGCCTAAAAGGGCATATTTTGGCTTTTTTCCAAACTAATGTTTACCGAATGCACACCCCTAGTCGTGAAGGACCTCTGTTTGCATTTCAGAAGTTGAAGGGAAAGAAAATCTAAACTGGAAAACAGTGGCTTTAAATCAGAATAGTTCTACACAGAATTCCTCATTTAAGATTGTGTTATGGAAACACCTCTATTCATTGCTGCTACTGATGTTCTGGATAATATAATCTACATATAATACAGTACATGTAAAAGAATAATTTCTTACACCATAAGTTCAGATTGTGGCCATGGAGGTTCTTTGGTGAAGTTTTTGGGCGTGGAGGTGAAGAAGCTGTGATAAAAAAGACCACCCAAGATGAGATCTCCTGGACGAAGATACTTATGAACAATGTCATAGGGATGCCAGATCTTGCATTTAACAGCATGAGCCTGACACACTAGTGGAGGCAGAAGCAGCAACAGTAATATCAACAATATCACCATACCTGGTGTTTGTCTCCACAGTGAACACTGATTCCTTTGAAGGCATCCACAGCAGTGTCATGAAAATCTACATGAGCACTGTGATCAGTATTCTGGCTGCTGATAGGCTGGAAACTGTGACCCTACCATAGTTCTGAATAATATGAGGATATATTTATACCTGCTTTCACTTTCTTTCTTATTCATTTTGTTATGGAGTACTACATCTCCCTAGTGAATTGAGTAAATGGAAGACTTAATTGCGGACTTAGTTATAGGGTTTTGTAGTTGAAGTTGGGAATTCTCTGAGGCTCTCCAGAGTAACATGTTTCTCTTCTTTGAAGAGAAGTTTTCCACTGTGAAGAAAGAAGAAATGATCCCCTTTGACCACTTGCCCCAAAAGTCTATGCTTAGTGCCAGGCTTCAACTCTTGAATGGAGCCCAAGGCTGCCTTGACCACCAGCATCTTTTGGTGGTGGGTTGCAGACAAAATCTCAGTCCTTGGGGAGGAGAGGGTCTGTGGTAGCATCTGTAACAACAGCTGCTGGGCCCATAGAGGGAATTCTCGACATTCCAAGGTACATAGGTGGGGGACAGGGGCTTATTGAGAGGCCACTGGGTCACCCCTCAGAACCTCTACTGCACCCGCAGTCTTCCTATTGTTGTGCCTCTACCAGGGCACTCCACTAAGGTTATCAAGGGCATGCCCTTTGCAGCATGGCTGCCCATCTGGCCACTGTGGCTAGTGGCAAGTGGGGGGCACTCTTACATCCACATTCTTATGCAACATAACCCTGCTATGGGGAAGCAGGAAAGAAACGACTGCAACAATAATTTCCAACAACATCAATCTTAGGGAAAATAAAGTATACTGGTAAAGTGTTTGTGGAGTGTAGGGTTTCATTCCATATTATTCATCTTGCACTGGTATGTCAGTTTTTTTGCTTGTTTGTTTTTGTTTTGGTTTGCTGTTAACTGGCCCACATTTTATGTTTATTGTCTAATGTCTGCTATATCCTTTGCAACACTATTTTTATTTCCAGTATCTCAACACAGTCTGGAATTGGAAGCATTGCACTAGTTGACAGTCCTACTGATCCTTAAGCAGCCCATGGTACCAATCAACCCAACAATGCATCAAAAAGCCTTTGAATCACTTATGATTGTAAGTCTTTGTTCCTTGAGGGTGATGGAGGTATACCATGGTCCGATAAATGTCACTCCCTCCATTCTGTACATGTTTTATAATTTTTGTTGTTTCCTATATGAAGTTCCTCATCTTTTCTATAATAAAAGACCTGTGGTGAGGCCAAATCCATATCTCCCATTGGCTTAGGGGTGAACTCCATAAACCATTGGCCTGTTATGCGTCAGTAAGCACTCTGAGCTCCCATAGGCTGGCTTCCCTGTCTCCTGCCTACTTCTGGACTAAGGACAGATAAGAATTGGGCCACTGGGGAAGCTACTAGCCAGTGGCTGTTGCTTCTGTCAGTAAGATGCAACCACCAAGCTTGTCTCTCTCCTGATTAGGGCTACCAGTTCCAGGTTGGTGGGAAATTCCTGGAGATTTTGTGGTGGAGTCTATGGAAGCTGGAGTTTGGAGAGGGAAGAGTTCACCCTCCAAAGGAGTTATTTTCTCCAGGGGGAGAGAGATCTGTTGTCTGAAGTACAGTTGTGATACCAAGAGATCTTCAGACTCCACCTGGAGGTTGGCTACCCCAAGCCTTGCTGCTTGCCACTGCTACTGGGAAGGAAATAAGGTTGCCAACTCCAGGCTGGGAAATTCCTGCAGATTTGAAGTTGTGGCCTGGAGAGGATGGGATTTGAGGAAGGGTGGGACCTCAGACAGGTACAATGCCATAGACTCTTTCTTGTTAGACCCAATTACAAAGAGTAACCGGGGGTACAAACTATATATGGCACCTTACAGAATGGGTAATGTGCTGGGATTTGGACCCAATTTTTATAGGGTTTGGAGGGGTGGAGCCCCTCCTGTAACTAAGGGGGCTTGATGACCAAGTGATGGGCTTATATCAGTCACCTGAATGGATTTCCAGGTGCATACAAAAGGGTGTGTCAGCACAGCAGTGTTTATCCAGGTGAGTTAAACAATAGGTCAGAGTGAGTTTTAATGTTTTAATTAGTTTTGGATGACACCCTGAAGAACAGCAAACTTAGAAGATAAAGGATTTATATAGTGTCAGACATTACCACAGCAGTAGAGTTGACCCTGGAGGTCCCTTCCAACTCTATGATTCTAAGAAAGAAGATAGTTGAATTCAGGTGATGAGTCAGGAAGGTAGTAGCTTAATCAGATAGCCAGAGGTTAAGACAGAAGCAATACCCACCAGTTGAACTCATAGTGTTATCACTCAGTTGGGAGGGGGAGAACAGCCAGCACAGGAAATATGTCTGTGTTGCAATCAGAGCCAAGCTTCAGCATGTTCTCTGCTGTGTCACAGAGCATGTTCCAGTTGGCCTGTTTTCTGATCATTCTCCATTTTGTTTCTCTGACCTTGAGGTCCCCTTAGGTCAAGTGGGGTACCCTTTGGGGATAGGCAGTGCTTCTGGCCACTCACCCAGAGCCTCTTTCTAGAGTCCATTGCATTTTCCCCCACTACAGACTTTATTCCATTTCCTTCATCTATAAGAATTTCAGCAGACTGTGTGGATGCATACCTGGTGTGTACTGAACAAGAATTTTATGCATGTTTCATTTGGAAGTGCTGTGAACTTCATGATAAGCATGTTTGGCAGATGAAAATTCCATTTTCAACAGGTGTAATTGTCAGACTTTGGAACTTCAAATGAAAACGAATCATTTTGTTTCAAAAATTAATTCATTTATTGAGAACTAGTGGTCTGGGATAGAAGCAGATTGAGTTTGATACATTCCAAGGCTTTGCCTGGCGTTTTGTAGAGTACATGAAAGTAAAACAATAAAACTATTCTCACACTCTGAGAGACAGTTGTCTGTTCCCATACTCCCTTATCTCTTTCCCAAGGAGAGAACCCCGCTGGTTACCTTGGGGCATGCCAGCTTCAAAGGCTCCAGGCATTTGTCAGCGCCAAGCGAAGAATTCCTCTCCTTGCAGTTAGCAACTGTCCCCTCCTGTTTGAAGTGCAAATCTTTATTCCCAGAGTTAGTAATAGCACACAAAATGGCGTTAGTTAGGACAAGGAAATACATCTACTCATGGTCTAGCTATATGTGAGTTACAATGTCTGACATACTGCCCCCACTAAGCTCTTGCTCGGGGTTTGTCTGGGTGCAGTAGGTAAAACTTTTTCAGTAATTGGGGGGCCCGTAGGTCTGTTGACTTGACCCACTCATCACAACTATTAGGAAAGTACTTCCAGCGAACCAGATAGTACAGGACCCCCCTTTGGACCCTAGAGTCCAGAATCTCTTGCACCTCATGGTGGCTCTGGCCCTTCGCTTGAATAGGAGGTGGCTCTGGAGAGCGGGGGTGCCAAGACGTGGCTCCAGGATCCTTGCGAAGAATGCTGCAATGAAAAACAGGGTGGATCTTACTAAACGTCTTGGATAATTCTAATTCGACTGTCACCTTGTTGATCACTCGTTTGATCTTAAAGGGTCCCAAGAATTTATAAGCCAGTTTCCTGCATGCCTGAGGTAGAGGTAGGTTTTTGGTAGACAGGAATACGCTCTCCCCTTCTTTGAACTCCCACTGGGGTGAATGCTTTTTATCAAAATAAGCCTTATAGTCCCTCTTTGCCGCCTCCAAGTTCTCCTGGATCACTTCCCAGCCTTTCCTCACTCCTTCCCACCACTGCTGGCAGGAACTAGGTGGCGTTGTTCCCCCCACGCTCGGCAGGGATGGGAATGGCTTGCCCTCATAACCGTTCACAATCTGGAAGGGGGAGGCTTTGGTGGAGCTGTGCAGGCTATTGTTGTAACCATACTCTGCAAAGGGCAGCAGTTCCACCCAGTTGGACTGCTGGTAGTTGATGTAGCACCTGAGGTACTGCTGCAGAAGCCCGTTAACCCGCTCCGTCTGTCCGTCAGTTTGGGGGTGATAGGCGGAGCTCAACCCCTGCTCTATTCCCGCTAACTTGCAAAACTCCTGCCAGAAGTTGGCCATGAACTGCGGGCCGCGGTCACTAATGACATTTCAGGGAATGAGTGGAGTCTGACCACGTGGTGGAAGAATAAGTACGCTAATTTTTTGGCAGTGGGGAGTTGTTTGCACGGTATGAAGTGTGCCTGCTTAAAGAAAGTGTCCACCACCACTAGTATCACCGTTTTCTCCTGCGAGGGGAAGAGCTCCACAATAAAGTCCATCGACACCACTGCCCAGGGTCTGGAAGCTGTGGGTAGCGACTGGAGTAAGCCTGGAGGTTCCCCCCCCCCTTTTCTTGGCCATGATGCAGGTGGGGCACGACCCTACGAATTCTGAAATGTCTTTTTTCATCTGGGGCCACCAGAATTGCCGGTTCACCAGGTGCAGGGTTTTTACGTACCCAAAGTGCCCCGCCAGCTTGCTGCAGTGGCAGTGTTGTAGTATTTCTTGCCGGAGGCTTTTGGGGACGTAAAATTTCCCATCGTAGTACCAGAACCCCCCTTCCCCTTTCTCATTGTTCTCCGGTCTTTCCCCTCCCTCTTTCTCTGCTTCCTCTCTGAGTTTGCTGCTGCCCCATGGCTCGGGCGGCCTCGTTCGTTTCCCAGATCGGGTTGTTACTCCCCCCGCTACTGATGAAAGGGGAATGAGGGAGTCGATGACTTCGTCCCGCTGGCTCTCGTGCTGGGGCAGGCGCGATAGGGCGTCCGCTAGAAAGTTTTTCGAGCCGGGGATGTGTTTCAGCACGAAGTCAAATTTGGCGAAGAACCCTGCCCAGCGGATCTGTTGGGCCGTGAGTTCTGCCACCCAGTTAGGGCTTCCAGGTTATGATCTGTCCACATTTCAAACAGCACTTAGGCCCCCTCTAGCGAGGACTGCCACGTTTTTAAAGTGTACATCAGTGCAAAAGCCCTCTTTGTCCCACACTGACCAATTCCTCTGTTCGTTCAAAAACTTGCGGGACACATATGTGCAGGGTCTAAGTCTCCCCTTCTCGTCTTTCTGCATTAATATGGCTCCGATGGCTACATCGGAGGCGTCACATTGCACCACGAAGGGTTTCAGCTCGTTGGGGTGGGCCAGCACGAGTTCTCGAATACTGCCTGGCATTGCAGAGTCCAGGGGAGGCGCGCCCCGGGTCTCTTGGCTTCCAACCCCTTTCCCTATGTTTTTAATAGCTCAGTCAGGGGCAGCATCACCTGGGCGAACCCCTTAATGAACCCCCTGTAAAAGTTGGCGAACCCGAGGAAAGATTGGAGCTGCCATTGGGTTTTCGGGGCTTCCCAGTCTAACACCGCCTGGATTTTGGCTGGGTCCATCGCTAAACCCTCCCCCGACACCCGAAACCCCAGGTAATCTAGTTCCGTTTGGTAGAATTTGCATTTCGACAGTTTGGCATACAGTTTGTGCTGATTCAGGGTGGTTAGAACTTTCCTGACCAGCGGCACGTGCGACTTTAGATCTTTTGAATAGATAATAATGTCATCCAGGTACACCACCACCCCCTTGTACAGGTATTCCCTCAACACTTCATTTATAAAGTTCATGAAAACCCCCGGTGCCCCTTGCAACCCAAACGGCATCACTAGGTACTCAAACTGTCCCATGGGGGTATTAAAGGCAGTTTTCCACTCGTCCCCCTCCTTGATCCTGACTCGAAAGTAGGCATCTCTAAGGTCGAGTTTGGTGAACACCCACCCCTCTGACACCGTGCTCAAAAAGTCTTTGATCAGGGGGATCGGGTACGCATTGGACATAGAAATCCCGTTAATCCTGTGAAAGTCTGTGCAAAGTCTCAAACTCCCGTTTTTCTTTTTCCTGAAGAGGATCGGGGCGGCGTGGGGCTCCGTGGCGGGTCTTATGAAACCCCGCTTCAGGTTCTTGTCTATGAATTTCCTTAGTTCATCTTTCTCCGCCCACCCCATAGAGTACAGTTTGGCACGGGGGAGTTCAATGGCACAGTCCGTGTCCCGGTGGGGCTTCCTCCTCACTAAACACCCGCCTCAAGTCCCGGTACTCTTTGGGGATGGACTTGATTTCCTCTACAGTCACACAATGTCTTTCGTTCCACGGCAGGGGGTTGGGGCCCCATTCTCCCCGCCAGTGGTGGTGGTTGCAGCACCAATCAGTAAAGTCTATTGTCTGGGCCTCCCACTGGATGTCCGGCTGGTGCCAGGCCACCCATCCCACCCCCACTACCACGTCGAAAGAGGATGAGGGGGCCACCACGAAAACCTCCACCCCCAGTGGCCCAAGGTCCCAACCGGCACCTCTTGGGTTTCTTCGATGCACGGCTTCCCCCTCATTGCCGTCCTGTCCATTTGTTCAAACTGGATGGGGTGTGAAAGGGGGACCTTGTCTAACCCCAGGGCCTTGAATCAAACAGGGCTCGGGTGTGCATGAACCTCTTCAATTTGGGGTTCAGCAACGTCACTGGCATAAACAGCAGTTCCCCCGTTATTCTCACCCTCAGTGGTGCCGTCAGCTCCATGACCTGCCGCTTGGCACCCTTCAGTGCAGGTCGCTGTCGTTTCCCGCCGACTCCAGATGCCACGATTCCTCGCCCGAATCCTCCACCATTATAATATCCTCGTCAATCACCAGGGAAGTGGCGACATTGCCCCGACTGGGCTCCTTTGGTTTGCTCCTGGTCTTCCTCTGGCCGCCCGCCGTCGGTTTCGGCGTCTGGGGGGGACGCTCGTGGCTTTTCGGGGCAGTTGGCTGCTAAGTGGCCGGGGTCACCGCAGCAGAAGCACCTCCGCCCGGAGGCCTGCGCCGGAGTGGCCCCCGGGGTCCCCGGCTTCTTTGCCTCTGGCTTGGCGGCGGCCTTCGGTGTTCGCCCCCCTTTCCCGGCCTGTTGCTGCTGGCGGCGGATCACCACATGCTGCAGATTAGTCTCGACTTCTCCAGCCAGTTGGATCCACCCCACTAACGTCTCCGGTCACCCCTGTTGGTAGCAGCAATCGAGGATGCTCACATTGAGGCCATTCTGGAAGGCTTCGTACTTCATGCGCTCGCTCCAACCTCTCACCTTGGCGCAGTGGCTTTGGAAGTCGGCAGCGTACTCACAGATCGTTCTCGACCCCTGCTCTATCCCTCGCAGTGCTGTGAAAGCTTTCACCTCTTGGAGCGGGTTCCCATACGGCCATAGCATAGCTTGCAGGAAATCCGCCACCATAGCGAGCGCCGGGCCCCTGGTCGCATAGATGCTTACGAACCAGTTCCGCGTGGCGCCCTTCAGCTTGGAGGCTAGGTAGTCGACCCGGCTTGCTTCGGTTGGGAAAGTCACTCCCCAGTGTGTCATGAAGCTGTTGCACAGGATGGTGAAGTATTCCACCTCCTCCAGGTCCCCGTCGAAGGTGATCTGCAGCTCTCTGTCTCGCGCCCCATCCCATGCGGCTGGGACGAGCGGCACCGCCGGCCTGACTGGCCACTCAGGCGGTAGCACGGGCCGTGGTCCCGGGGCGGGCAGTGGGCCTGGTACGAGAGCCGGGACGGGCGTTGGCACCGGGGTCCCCGGTTGTGCTGGTTGGTCGGGCGGCGGCTCTGCCGGTTCGTCCGGTCCGCCTTCCCCTGGCGGCCCCGCTGGTTGCCCCGGCTCTCCAGCTGGTGGGCCCGTGGGCGGCCCGGTGGTCCCCCAGCTGGCGCTCCCCGTATCTGCTCTCGGATGGCATCCAGCTGTCTCTGTAGCTCACGGGTGATCTGTAGGTGGCTGGCCTGGACCTCGTTGTGGATCTCTCTTGCCCACAGGAACATCTCGTTCTGCAGCAGGGTAGCATCATCACTCCCCCTCGGGGCCTGGCCATCCCCTTACTCTGGGGTTCCCTCCAGATCTGTCCCCGCCACCGCCGCGTCTCCCTCGGCCCCTGCGCTGGCCAGCAAGGTAGTGTAGCGCCCGGCCGCCTCGTCCATTAGGGCTGTTTAGGTGCGCGGCTTCCACTGCTTTGTGGTGTAGAAGAGCGTGGAAAAATGCACGGGAGACTTCGCCCTTCTCCGGGTCACGGTCACTCCCCACGGAACGGTCGATTCTTCTACCGGTTCAATGGGCTCTCCGTTATCTAGTACCTTGGCGGCCATCCAGCCGAAGTTGCCAGTTTGGATAAGCTCCAAAGGGATCAAACTCAAAATGTCAGACTTTGGAACTTCAAATGAAAACAAATCATTTTGTTTCAAAAATTAATTCATTTATTGAGAACTAGTGGTCTGGGATAGAAGCAGATTGAGTTTGATACATTCCAAGTGTCAAGTCTGCTGTAATTTCTGTGTGTAGCTAGGTTACTTCTTTGGTTCAGGAAAAGGATCCTGGGTAAAAACCACACTGTATGCCAATGCTGCTAGCTCGAACTCTCCTCTCCCCCCTCCCACCCTTTGTTATGTAGCAATGCTTTGAAATGGGAATATGGGAACAAGATTGTAGAGCCTTCTCAGAGGAGCGTGGGGGAAGCTGGTGCCAAGAAGACGCTCAAGGCCGACTAAGGCCTGAGAACGAAATAGTAACATCAATGTGTGAATGTGCCCTGCATAGAGTGCCCCTCCCTTAAGAATCCCTTTGATGTGTACCTTATATGATTGCTTTGTTTGTATACTCGCCAGTCTCTCAACCTCGCTCTATAGTCTAACAACATGTTACAATAAACTAGAAACTTTTATCAAAAAGGTCTCGTTATTGAAACATCAGACTTGACACCAAGGCTTTGCCTGGCATTTTACATGAAAGCAAAACAATAAAACCATTCTCACACTCTGAGAGACAGTTGTCTGTTCCCATACTCCCTTATCTCTTTCCCAAGGAGAGAACCCCGCTGGTTACCTTGGGGCATGCCAGCTTCAAAGGCTCCAGGCATTTGTTAGCGCCAAGTGAAGAATTCCTCTCCTTGCGGTTAGCAACTGTCCCCTCCTGTTTGAAGTGCAAATCTTTATTTCCAGGGTTGGTAATAGCACACAAAATGGCGTTAGTTAGGACAAGGAAATACATCTACTCATGGTCTAGCTATATGTGAGTTACAATGTCTGACAGTAATAACATGTGAGCTGAATCAAGCCTAGTAGATAAAAATGACTTTATCAAAAGGTAAGGGATAATAAGGTCATTTAATTAAATCAGAGGGGGACTACTCTCTCAGGCTGTGTGAAATCATATATTCATGAAATTGTTGTTGTGTGTATCTGAGATCCAAAACTAGCATTGGGAGGTCTGTATGTGCCAAGGCCACACACACACATTCTATCACTATCTTTCTAGGCATATACACAGATAGATAATAGCACATTCACAAGGAAAACCCTGTTTCTGTTTTCTTTTTTTAATTATATAGAGGAATTAGATATAAAATTATATATATTGATGTATAAGTAATTTTATTTATTTGTTTATTATTTTAGATTTCTATCCTGCCCTTCCCAAAAACAGGCTTATTGAATGTATATTATTTGTAGTAATGTGAGCATGGGTGAATTAAAGAAAAAAAGAACATTGAGTATGTCAAGTGGGCAGATTCAATAACGAGTCATTGTTGAAACAAAATAACTAGTTTATTGATAATGTTGTTCTCGGCTAGGCTAGTATTGAAAGACTAAAGATCATACAGTTGAATGCAATCATATAAGGTACACTTCAAAGGGATTCTTTAGAGAGGGGGCTATGCAGGGCACATTCACACATTGATGTTACCATTTTGTTCTCAGGCCTACTTTGGCCTTGAGCATTGCCGGCTCTAGCCTCCCCCTGAGCTAGGCCTGAAAAGGCTCAGATAAAACGTTCACATATTCCCATTTCAAAGCATAACTACATAACAAAGGAAAGGAGGGGGGAAAGGAGAGTTCAAGCTAGCAGCAATGGAATACAATTTGGCTTTACCCAGGGTGCCTTTCCCCTGAGCCAAATTTAGATACAAACTTGACCAGAGTTTTATACAGACTTGACAGAGGTTTTTTTGTTTGTTTTATTTTATTTATTTATTTAATAGGCTTGTATTCCGTCTTTTTCCGTAAATGGGCTCAAGGCGGATCACAACATATAAAATAACAATAAAAATCTACACATCAAAGTTAAAACAATGATTTAAAATTAACAGTAAAAACAATAAATAAACGCACCTCCGGCGGACAGGGCACAGCATATCAATAACCTGTTGTAGGCCCACCTTAAACAATGGTAATAACAATAGGATAGCACTGTAATAAAGCATGATGTCACCACAAGGGAGGCCAAATGATGGAATAATAGGACGCCCACTCAGTGGCGTAAGGAGGGGGGCGGGGGGGCGGATCGCCCCAGGTCTGGGGGTCTGGGGGGCCCCTTGGCAATGCCAAGGGGCCCCTCAGAAGCCGGCTGCCTGGTGTCCCCGCCGCCGCCACTCACGTTGCCTGGAGCGCCACGTTCATGCTGGGGATCATAACGTAGAGTGAACCTTTGCAAGGAGACTGATCGATCTACTCGGCACTCGTGCCGTTCTGTCTAGCTTGAAAGAGAGAATGAGGCAACGTCCCTACTGTCGGAAGCGTCGTTGTTTCTGCCATTCTGAAGGTTCGGCGATAGATTAGTCGAAGAGGCCGTTGTGGGTTTGCGCTAGACCCTTTCAAACAACCAACTCTGCCGGACCGACGGCCTTTCACCGCACCAGGCATGCGCGCTTCCAACCGTAACAGCAGGGATAGGTTTCGCGTGTCAGCTGACTGACTGAGTGCGAGGATCTAGGTTAGCCTTTCAGTGCGAGCCCAGGACTCCCGGTCTCGGTCGTGTGGACTCCGCCTCTTGCAATGCTGCACTGGCTGATAGGAGGGGGGCGTGAGCCGCAGGGATTGGCCGAGGTAAAAGCGTTTTCGGTCGTGTTGGTGTGTGTGGCTGCCCTCCCGCGCCAGTTGGCGGGGAGAGAGATCTGCTTTCAGGGTGACGGAAACGTCGCTTCCGTCATGAAGAAGCTGAAGTGCCCGGGTTGGGCACTCGTGTTTCTTATTTGCGAGATCTTTGCTGTGGAAGCGCTAGGCAGGCACGGCTTTGACATCGCCTGATGCGCCTCTGGCGGGTTACATTTTGACATAATGATAAATACACGCATAGCAGGAGCGATAGAGATGAACAGCTGTCAAGGGGTGCGTGTGTGTGTTTTTAAGAGGAACTTTGTTTTTAACTTTGAAGCTTCTGTTTCTATAATGAAACTCCAGTCTATAAACTCTATAATGAGACTCCAGTCAGATGAGACGATGTGACATACCAGAATGGCTGTTCCGGAGCATCATTTTTTTTAGGGGCAGGATCTTTCTCTGGAGCCACTGCAAAGCCTGTTGCCAGCTGTGTCAAGTGACCCAAAAGGATACAATGCTAGGTTGATAGTTTTGAAAACATTCGAGGGGCCAGGAAAAACAAAACTTGAGCATACATAGGCTGTCTTTTTGTATAGATCAGTGCAACTAGTACAGTACCCCCCTCAAGACTAAACACTGGATTGGAATGAGTCCAGAAAATCAGCCTTTTCCAAAAGAACCTGGAGCTATCCCACTCCCCACTGGCACTAGTACTTTATCCAAGAAGTTATATATTCAAAAGCTGGCAGTTTTCTAGGTACAGAGAGTTAAGGGGGGGGGGGTTGTTTTTTTATTTTTTGCAGCATGTTGACCATGGCCTATTTCAGAGGCTCAGTAACTACTTCTTTGCTCAAAGAGACCTCAACCAGTTTCTCCCAGCTCAGGCAGGAAGAGCTAGTCACACTTCTCAAAGGACTTATTTAGATTCCCAGGCAACAGCAAATGAAATGTGCCATAACAAAAGTGTTAAGACAATTTTGAGGGCATCTCAGATAAAGATTTTATCTGAATTGGATGTGACAGCACTAAGCAGATGAAATGGTGGTAGAAAACACAATTATTTATCATCACTCCATGCAGCAGACTATAGAATCCAAATCTGTCCTGAACCTTTTTTTACTTGTACTCTGGCCTTCATCTGCACTTTTTTTTTGATGCTGCTTCTTATTATACTAAAAAGCAAAATGGGCTGCAACTAGAGGGAGAGCTCTTTTTTAAAAAAAGGTAAAGGTAGTCCCCTGTGTAAGCACCATTTGTTTCTGACTCATAGGAACTATGTTAATCAGCAATGGAATAAACTCTTCCAGTACCAGGCAAGGGCAACTAAAATGACTGAGGGGATGGAACAGCTTCCCTATGAAGAAAGGTTAGAGAAGGCAGAGCTTTTTAGCTCGAAGAACAAATGACTGAGGGGTGACATGATAAGGAAAAGGAAAGGTCCCCTGCGCAAGCACCAGTTGTTTCCGACTCTGGGGTGACGTTGCTTTCACGGCAGACTTTTTACGAGGTGATTTTAATGAAGGCATAAATATTATTACAGTTTTTTTTCAAGAGACCAAACCAAACAACAGAGAGACAGCAATATTTCAATATAGGGGATCATATACCAGGAGTGGCCAAACTTACTTCATGTAAGAGCCACACAGAATAAACAGATGTCTGAGAGCCACAAGACATGAACATCAGATGTTTGAGGAGCCACAAGACAGGAAGGAAGGAAGGAAGGAAGGAAGGAAGGAAGGAAGGAAGGAAGGAAGGAAGGAAGGAAGGAAGGAAGGAAGGAAGGAAGGAAGGAAGGAAGGCAAATCGATGGAGAGAGGGAGGGAGAAGTGGAAAGAAAGCAACTTTCACTTTGGATGAATTCTCCCAAGTCCAAGCTGCCTGCTGGCTTGGCTTGGATATGTGATTTAAAGAGACAAATGCCTTCTCCAAGCCAGCCAATAGGTCAGTGGGGGCTTTGAGAGCCACACAATATGTGTGAATGAGACACGTGGCTCCTGAGCCGCAGTTAAGCCACCCCTGCCATGGCCATAGAAATCTCTCTCCAGGTCCTTCCCAATGAGGAGCTGTTAACACTGCATGGGCGGAGAGGAAGGAGCGTGTTGAAAACCACGTCAGTATGCCTGTTTTTGTTTTTCTTGTAAGCTTGCTTAATATAGAAGTCCCACAAGTTGAGGGCACAAGGGGAACAGCTGGGCCAGCAGGCTGCTTGTGGCATTTCTCCCTGTCACATGGTGTGGTGGGGTAATCAGGTTATCAATCACATGACCTAGATTGCACCAGCAGTGCCATCTTGGGGGGGGTGCCGCCCCCAAAGTGACACCACTTCCAGTTTCCCCCCAAAAAAGTGGTGGCCATTTTGGGGAAGTTACATCACTTCCTGTTTCCAGCAGGGCTCCCTTGCAAGTGGTGGCCATCTTGCGGAAGTGACATCACCGGAAGTGACATCATATCCTGTTTCTGGCGGCGTGCACACACGTAGGGGGGCCCACATAAATCTTGGGCCCCGGGCCCCCGAAGCCCTAGCTACGCCCCTGCGCCCACTGCCTCAACCATAGGCCCAGCAAAACAGCTCCGCCTTGCAGGCCCTATGAAATGGCAGTAATTCAGGTAGGGACCGGAGCTGATTCCACCAGGCAGGGGCTAGGGCTGAAAAGGCCCTGGCCCTGGTTGAGGCAAGTTGAATGTCCTTAGGGCCAGGGGTGGTCAGGAGGTGTTGCATAGCCGATCTTGGGGCATATATAGGGAAAGGCGGTCTTTCAGATATGTTGGTCCCAGACTGGGTAAGGCTTTAAATGTCAATACCAAAACCTTGAAGGGGATCTGGTACTCAATAGGTAGCCATTGCAGTCTGCACAGCACTGGCTGTATGCTTGCCCATAAAGGCAAGGCAGTTAACAGCCATGCTGCCGCATTCTGCACTAGCTGGAGTTTCCAGATCAGCCGCAAGGGTAAGCCTGCTTAGAGCCAGTTACAGTAATCTAACCTGGAAGTGACCGTTGCATGGATCACAGTAGCTAAATCCTTGGGGGATAGGTAGGGCGCCAGCTGCCTGGCCTGCCGAAGCTGGTGAAAGGCAGATGGAGCAACTGCTGCGACCTGGGCCTCCACGGTAAGTGAGGCATCCAGTATCACTCTTAGACTCCTCACCTTCTGAACTGGTGCAGGGTTGGGAGTCGGAGGCCCAACTCAAGTCCCCCACGGTTCAGGCACAGGATCTCCGTTTTGGTTGGATTGAGTTTTAGCCAGCTTTGTCACAACCATCCAGCCAAGGCTTCCAAGGCCATGGTCAAATGCTCCAGAGTGATGTCTGAATGGCCATCTATCAACAGATAGAGCGGGGTGTCATCCACGTATTGGTGACAGCCCAGCCGAAAACCTTGAGTAATCTGGGCAAGGGGGCGCATATAGATGTTAAACATCATTGGTGAGAGAATAGCTCCTTGTGGTACACCACACTCTAGTGGGGGTCACAAAGAGGTCTGATAACCAAGTGCCACCCTTTGTCCCCGACCACGGAGAAAAGAGAAAAACCACTGTAAGGCAATTCCCTGGACTCCTATGTCTGTAAGGCGGTAGGTCATTAGATCGTAGTCGACCGTGTCAAATGCTGCTGAAAGATTTAGCAATAGCAGCAGCGCTGACCCGCCTTGATCCAGATGCTTTCTGAGGTCATCTGTGAGGCCAACCAAGACAGCGTGCCATGCCCAGGGAGGAAGCCAGACTGGAAAGGGTCAAAGATAGAGGTGTCCTCCAGGAAAGCTTGAAACTGCTCCACCACCACTTTCTCAGTTACCTTACCCAGAAACAGAAGATTCGAGACTGGGCGGTAATTGGCCGAGACCATAGAGTCCAAAGATGGCTTCTTCAAAAGTGGACGTACCACTGCCTCTTTGAACCTAACTGGGAAAGTCCCTGGTGACAGGGACAGATTAATGATATCAACCAGAGGGCTCCAGACTTCAGCACCACCTGCTTTAACAAGCCAGGATGGGCACGGGTCTAGAGGACAAGTGGTAGGCTTCACTGCAGCCAAGATCCCGTCCACATCTTCCAGAGAAAGTTGGCTGAAGTGGTTCAAAGAAGGGCCCAGGGACAGACAACAAGCTTCCAGTTCACGTACTGTATCTACTGTGGCTGGAAGATCTCGGTGAAGAGCCAAGACTTTGTTTGAGAAATAAGTTGTAAAAGCCTCACAGCCAATATCCAATTCCCTAACCTTTTGGTTGCCTATCGGCACTGTAGTTAATGATCAAATTGTCCTAAACAATTGGGCTGGGCGCAACTTCGCAGAGGCAATGGAGGCCACATAGAATTCTTTCTTAGCGGACTTCATTGCCTTCTAATAGAGCTTCATAAATGTTCTGTAAAAAGTTCTTGACTCCTCATCGTAAGAGCACCGCCACACTCACTCTAGCCATCCAAGTTGCCATTTTATCCTTTGCAGCTCCAGGGTATATCATGGAGTTGCTTTGGTATGGCAGCACAGAGGGCACTGGGGGGGCGACGTTGTAGATGGCTGTAGTGAGCCGGGAATACCAGTCCTCCACTTGTTCATCCAACGACCCATCCTGAAGTTACTGCCCAACTTTATTGAATGTCTTTGAGTTCTATCATATTGAGTGAGGGAGAACGAGATCTCTGTCAACTCTCTGCACACCTCATATAATTTTATAAACCTCTACCATGCCAACACGTGGGCCCAGGATCTTTGCGAAGAAGGATGCAATGAAAAACAGGGTGGATCTTACTGAATAATTTAGGTAGCTCCAGTTCTACTGTCACCTTATTGATCACCCGTTTGATCTTAAAAGGCCCTAAGAATTTGTATGCTAGTTTCCTGTGGGTCTGAGGCAGAGGCAGGTTTTTGGTTGACAAGAATACACTCTCTCCTTCTTTAAGCTCCCATTGTGGCGAGTGTTTTTTGTCAAACTGGGCCTTGTAGTCTTTCTTTGCAGCTTCAACGTTTTCCTGGATCACTTCCCACCCCTTTCTAATTCCTTCCCACCATTGTCGGCAAGAGCTAGGTGGCGCTGTTCCCTCCCTTGTTGGCAGAGTTGGGAAAGGCTGCCCCTCGTAGCTGTTCACGATTTGGAAAGGGGAGGCTTTGGTTGAACTGTGTAGGCTGTTGTTATAACCATACTCAGCGAAGGGCAGCAGCTCCACCCAGTTTGATTGTTGGAAGTTGATGTAGCAGCGCAAGTACTGCTCTACAAGCCTGTTCACCCTCTCCGTCTGTCCGTCCATCTGAGGGTGATAGGCTGAGCTCAGTCCTTGCTCTATCCCGGCCAGTTTACAAAACTCCCGCCAGAAGTTGGCAACGAACTGCGGGCCACGGTCACTAATGACCTTCTCAGGGAATGCGTGTAGTCTAACAACGTGGTGAAAGAATAGATATGCTAGTTTCTTGGCTGTGGGGAGTTGTTTGCATGGGATGAAATGCGCTTGTTTGGAAAACATGTCCACTACCACCAGTATGACCATTTTCCCTTGTGAGGGGGGTAGCTCGACTATAAAGTCCATGGACACAACCGCCCATGGCCGGGACGCCGTGGGCAGTGGTTGTAGCAAGCGTGGCGGTTTCCCTCCCCTCTTTTTTGCCATGATGCAGGTGGGGCATGACCCAACGAACTCTGAAATGTCTTTTTTCATTTGGGGCCACCAGAACTGTCGATTTACCAAGTGGAGGGTTTTCACGTACCCAAAATGCCCTGCTATTTTACTACAATGGCAATGCTGCAGTACTTCCTGGCTGAGGCTTTTGGGCACGTAGAATTTTCCATCATGGTACCAGAATCCCCCCTCTCCTTTCTCTACCCCCTCTGGTCTTTCCTCCCCCTCTTCTTCCGCTTCTTCTTGTAGTCGGTTGCCCCCCCACGGCTCAGGAGGTCCCGTTTTCTTACCTGATCTGGTGGTCACCCCTCCCGCTACTGCTGAGGGAGGGATTAGGAAATCCACGACCTCTTCCTTTTGGCTCTCGTGTTGCGGGAGGCGGGACAGAGCGTCAGCCAGAAAGTTTTTCGTCCCGGGTATGTGCTTTAGCACGAAATCAAATTTGGCAAAGAATCCTGCCCAGCGGATTTGCTTGGCTGTTAGCTTTCGCCGCCCTGTTAGGGCTTCTAGGTTCTTGTGGTCCGTCCAGATTTCGAATGGAACTCGGGCTCCTTCTAGCCAGGACCTCCACGTTTTTAAAGCGTAGGTCACAGCAAAAGCCTCTTTATCCCACACTGACCAATTTCTCTGTTCGTTCGAGAATTTGCGGGAGACATAGGCACAGGGTCTGAGCCTCCCTTCGGGGTCTTTTTGCATTAATATTGCCCCAATGGTGACATCGGAGGCGTTGCATTGCACCACAAAGGGCTTTAGTTCATTGGGGTGGGCGAGCACAGGTTCGCTTGTGAACGCCCTCTTTAGTTTTTCAAACGCCGCTTGGCACTGCAGGGTCCAGGGGAGGCGCGCCTCGGCCTTTTTTGGTCTGCCCCCTTCCCCTTAGTCTTTAATAGGTCGGTTAGGGGTAGCATTATCTGGGCAAATCCCTTAATGAACCCCCTGTAGAAATTTGCGAATCCAATGAAAGATTGTAGCTGCCGTCTAGTTTTGGGGGTCTCCCAGTCCAGCACTGCCTGGATTTTGGCAGGGTCCATTGCTAGACCCTCCCCCGAGACTCTGAACCCCAGGTAGTCTAGTTCTGTTTGGTGGAACTCGCATTTGGATAGTTTGGCATAGAGTTTGTGCTGGTAGAGGGTCGTTAGCACTTTCCGTACTAACGGCACATGGGACTTCAGGTCTTTCGAATAAATAATGAAGTCATCCAGGTACACCCCCCCCCCTTGTACAAGTATTCACGTAGCATTTCATTTATGAAATTCATAAACACTCCCGGTGCCCCCTGCAACCCAAACGGCATTACTCAGTACTCAAACTGGCCCATGGGGGTGTTGAATGCCATTTTCCACTCATCCCCCTCTTTAATCCTAACACGGAAATAAGCATCTCTGAGGTTGAGTTTCGTAAACACTTTCCCCTCTGACACAGTGCTTAACAGGTCTTTGATTAGGGGGATGGGGTAGGCATTGGACATAGAAATCACATTAATCCCGCGAAAGTCTGTGCAAAGTCTCAGGCTCCTGTCCTTCTTCTTCCGGAAGAGGACTGGGGTGGCATGGAGCGCTGTTGCGGGTCTTATGAAGCCCCTTTTCAAGTTTTTGTCTATGAACTTTCTCAGTTCTTCCTTCTCCGCCCACCCCATGGAGTACAGTTTGGCGCGAGGGAGCTCCTGCCCTGGAATCAGTTCAATCGTGCAATCAGTGTCTCTGTGAGGCGGCAGCTCGTTAGCTTCCTCCTCACTGAACACCCGTTTTAAGTCCCGGTACTCCTTGGGGATAGATCTGATCTCTTCCACAGTCACCCCTATCTTTTCGTTTTTCAGAGGGGGGTTGGGGCCCCACTCCGTTCGCCAGTGGTGGTGGTTGCACCTCCAGTCGGTAAAGTCTATCGTCTGGGCTTCCCACAGGATGTCTGGCTGGTGCCGGGCTAGCCACCCCACCCCCACAACTACATCAAATGAGGAGGAGGGTGCTATTACAAATACCTCCATCCCCCCCCCCAATGATCCATGGTCCCAACTGGCACCTCCTGGGTCTCCTCCGTGCACGGCTCCCCCCTCATCGTGGTCCTGTCCATCTGTTCGAATTGGATGGGGTGGGGGAGGGGGACCTTAGCGAACCCCAAGGCTTCTACCAAGCGGGGAGTAATAATCTCCCGCGTGCACCCTGAGTCGATTAGGACTCGGGTGTGCATGAACCTCTTCAGTTTGGGGTTCATCAATGTCATGGACATAAAAAGCAGTTCCCCTGTTATTCTCACCCTCAGTGGTGCCGTCAGCTCCACGACCTGCCGCTCGGCACCTTTCAGTGCAGGTCGCTGTCGTTTCCCAGCGACTCTGGGTCCCACGACTCCTCTCCTGAGTCCTCGACGGTTATAATATCCTTGTCAATCGCGAGGGAAGTGGTGACGTTGCCCCGACTGGGTTCTTTTCCCTTGCTTTCGGCCTTTTTCGGGGCCCCGGGTGTAGCTTTCAGTGTTTGCGGAGGTGCTCGTGGCTTCTCGGGGCAGTTGGCGGCCAGGTGCCCTGGGTCGCCGCATCGGAAGCACTGTCTCCCGGTGGCCGGTGCTGAGCTAGGCCTTCTTCCCCTTGGGTTTGGCGGCGGCTTTCGGTGCTCTTCCCCCCTTCCCCGCTTGTTGCTGCTGGCGTCACAGTACGACGTGCTGCAGGTTGGTCTCGTCCTCTCCGGCTAGTTGGATCCACCCCACTAGGGTCACAGGGCGCCCTTGCTGATAGCATCGGTCGAGAATGCTCTCGTTGAGGCCGTTTTGGAAGGCCTCATACTTCATGTGCTCGCTCCATCCTCGAACTTTGGCTCAGTGACTCTGGAAGTCGGCCACGTACTCACGGATCGTTCTTGACCCCTGCTCCATTCCCCGTAGGGTGGCGAGCGCTTTTACTTCTTGCAGCGGGTCCCCGTACTTCCGTAGCATCGCTTGGAGGAAGTTGGCCACCGTGGCGAGCGCTGGCCCTCGAGTCGCATAGATGCTCACGAACCGCTTCCTTGTGGCACCCTTCAGCTTGGACACTAGGTAGTCGACCCGGCTCGCTTCGGTCGGGAATGTCACCCCCCAATGGGTCATGAAGCTGTTGCACTGGATCGTGAAGTATTTCACCTCCTCCGGGCCCCCATCGAACATGATCTGCAGCTCTCTGCCCCTCGCGCCGTCCCACGGACCTGGGGCGAAGGGTGCTGCTGGCGCAGCTGGCCAACTGGGCGGTAATGCGGGTTGGGGTGCCGGAATGCGAGGCGGCCCTGGGACTGGGGCTCCTGGTTGCCCTGGTTGTTCGGGTTGCGGCCCCACCAGCGGCCCCGCCGGTGCACCCCCCCTGGCAGCCCCGCTGGTTCTCCGCCTGCTGAGGGCTCCACTGGCTCGCCTCCAGCCAGCGGCTCCGCTGGCTCACCTCCGCCCGGCGGTCCTGCTGGCTCACCGCCGGCCGGCGGTTCAGGTGGGGCTGGTGCTCTTCGGATCTGCTCTTGGATCGCGTCCAGCTGCCTCTGTAGTTCCCGGGTGATCTGCACGTGGCTGGCATGGACCTCGTTGTGGATCTCCCTCACCCAGATGAACATTTCATTCCGCAGCAGCTCGGCCCCTTTCGCAGCTTGGCTGCTTTCCTCATCTCGGCCCCTTCCTTCACTCCCGATCACCGCGTCTTCCTCCTCCTCGGTGCCCACTCCGGCCAGTAACTTGTTGAAGTGGCCGGCCGCCTCATCCATCATGGCCGTCGAGGTGTGTGGCTTCCACTGCTTCGGGGTGTAGAGGAGCGTGGAGAAGTGCACGGGTGACTTCGCTCTTCTCCGGGTTACCGTTACTCCTTGGGGCACGGTTGGCTCTTCTACTGGATCTGTGGGCTCTCCGTTATCTGGTGCTTTGGTGGCCATCCAGCTGAAGTTACCAGTTTCGGATAAACTCCAAAGGGATCAAACTCAAAATGTCAGACATTGAACGTTGAAATAAACTTAAATCATTTTGTTGCAAAATTAATTCAAGAACTAGTGGTCTGGGTTACAAGCAGATTGAGTTTGATGCATTCCGAGGTTACTCTTGGATTTTTGTAGAGGCAGATAGCATAACAAAGAATTCATTCTCACACCCTGAGAGACAGTTGTCTGTTCCCACATTTTGTTTTCTCTTTCCCAGAAAGGTTTCCCACTGGTTACCTTGAGGCTGGCTAGCTTCAAAGGCTTGGGGAGTTTATAGATGCCAAGTGAGAAATTCCTTTTCTGGGATTTACAACTTTCCCTCCCCGTTTGAAATGCACAGTACAGTCTCATGGTTAGTAATAGCAAACAAGATGACGTTAGTCAGGTCAATAGGCTATAAGTGAGCTAAAGCAGGTACAATGTCTGACACTTAGTGGCCAGGAAAGCCAGAACCACAGTGATCCTTTTTGCCAAGACGGAGGAAACGGCCACTGAGAAAATAATGCCAAAAGCAGTTTGTCGTAGGAGACAGGTCACCATCTCAGGTTGGCCAATGAATAATAAGGCACAAAGGAAGCAGAAAAGGAGTGAGATGAGAAGAGTGTAGGTGAGACTTCTGTTGTTGGCTTTGACAATGGGAGTGTCATGGTGCTTTGTAAATAATCCTAGGATGAGGAATGTGATGAGTGAAAAAGAAAGAGTAATAAGAGTTAATCCAATCCCCAATGGTTCTTCATAAGACAAGAAACTGACCACCTTGGGAATGCAGGCATTCTGATTCTTATTCGGATACTGTTTACCTGGGCATGTAAAGCAGTCACTCATGTCTGGGGTGGGGGGGGGGGAGAACATTTGCAACATCAATCACATGACAATCCAATACGATAACTGACTTTCACAGCTTCCTTTAGTGTCATTTCCTGTTATCATACACACACACACACACACACACATTGAACCTAGTTTGTAATCAGTTGTATGTGAGAAGCCATGGAAGTGCTTACTGGTCTCCTTCAAATGCCTTCCCTTAGTGGTTTTAGAGGGTAGGTACAATAATGTACCATATGCTTGCAAAACATGCTGATCTCAATATGAAAAACTGAAACCATTGAACTCCTGGATTGGGGTGGTTCAGCACTGCTGATGCTATTAGAACTTTTGTCTGCTTTTGATACAGTTGATCATCAGATGCTGACATGGGGATCATGGAGTCAAATTTACAATTGCTGGTCGCCTTTCTCCAGGGTCAGGGACAGAGGGTGGCACTTGGTGGAGAAATTCCCCAAAGACACCCACTTGATTATGGAATGCCACAGGGAGCAGTACTCTCCCCTATGCTATTCAACATCTAGATGTATCCCTATGCCCAGGTTGCCAGAGGTATGGGCTTGGGTGTCACCAGTATGCAAATGACACCCAGCTCCATCTGATGTTGGATGGTGGGTCTAATGATGTGCCAGTAGATCTTGACACAGTATTGCAAGCTGTGGCTGATTGGATCAGACAGAGCCGGTTGAAACTGAACTGAGCGAAGACAGAGGTCCTGTCTCTGGGGCATGGCAGTCTGGAGGTGAGGCTCCTTCTCCCAATCTTTGATGGGGCCCCCTTGGAGCCAGTGCAGGAGATTAGGAGTTTGGGAGTGCTCCTGGTCTCCATGGAAGTGCTTACTGGACTGGAGGTCCAGCCAGATCGGCCTTTTATCATCTGTGACTGATTCCATACCTCAGTTGATTCCCTTCCTCAATCATGGCGACCTGGCTACAGTGATCCATGCTTTGGTCACCTCTAGATTGGATTTCTGTAATTCTCTCTACATGGGGCTACCCTTGACCCTAATCCGGAAGCTACAGCTAGTGCAAAATGCTGCTACAAAGATTCTCCTGGAACTTCCTAGGAGAAAGCACATAAGTCCTGCATTGCAACAACTGCACTGACTACCTATAGCATACCGGATTCGCTTTAAGGTACTAGTTCTTATTTTCAAAACCCTACATGGCCAGGGGCCAGCATACATGCAGGACTGCCTTTCCCTGTACGTTCCCTGGAGAGCACTACAGTCGAGTGCACAGCACCATTTATCTATCCCCAGCCTGAAAAAAGTTAGACTGGCCTTGACTAGAGCCAGGGCTTTTTCAGCTCTGGCTCCTATGCTATGGAATGAGCTGTCAGAGGAGACCAGTGCCCTGTGGGACTTGCTTCTATTCCACAAGGCCTGTAAGACCAAGCTTTTCTGGATGGCCTTCAGCTAATATCTCAGTGCCTCTAGCAAGAATGATTGGTCTCCCTGTGGGTTCTTTGCATTAAGAATACTTTTGCTTAATTTAAGATCAACAGGCCACATGGCCGTTATTATTATTGTTGACTATTGTCAGACAATGGAACTTCAAATCAACCAGACTCCATTCAATACAAAGTTTAAGGCTTTATTTGAGAGTTCAGTTTCTGAGCGTGGAAAGATTGGAACTGATACAATTTTGCATGTGAGGAGTTACTTTAAGGAATTGCACATCAAAGGTTTCTAAACAAACCTGCATTCTCAGGCATTCTAAGTATGAAGTGATACATTTCACACAGTCACTTTCTCTTTTCTCCTTGTGGTCCTTGTTCTCACAGGGATGGCCAAACCGCCTTCCCCGGAGGCATTTTATCTTCAAAGGGAAGTTGCTTTTGTTAGTTCCAGGGATAGGAATTCACACCAGTGTTAGTAACAACTATGCTTCTACTTTGATATGTAAGGTCTCTTCCCATGGTTAGTAACAGAGGCTAGAAAATGGAGTCAGTTAAGCTAAGCTAAGTATTTGTCAGAGTAATTTTCCAGTGTCTGACATATAACAGATAAAAGGAAGTACTTCTTCACCCAAAGGGTGATTAACATGTGGAATTCACTGCCACAGGAGGTGGTGGCGGCCACAAGCATGGCCACCTTCAAGAGGGGGTTAGATAAAAATATGGAGCAGACGTCCATCAGTGGCTATTAGCCACAGTGTGTATGTGTGTGTGTGTGTGTGTGTGTGTGTGTGTGTATATATATATATATATATATATATATATATATATATATATATATATTTGGCCGCTGTGTGACGCAGAATGTTGGACTGGATGGGCCATTGGCCTGATCTAACATGGCTTCTCTTATGTTCTTATGTTTCCTTCCCCTTCTGGAACTGTCTTTACCTCCTCAGCTAGAAAGCAAGTTTATAGCTGACCTTGGAGTGAGGCAGGTAGAGAGGCAGCAGCTGAGCTAAAGTAAATTAAGTAAATAAAGTAAACGAGATGTAACCAGTATGGCTTAATTGCAAGAAATGTTGAATGCATTTTTAAGGGTATTGAAGGAATAACAACTCAAATCTCTCATGGCAGCCATTGCAGGGCTGACCTCCACAGTTAATAAATATCAACAATTCGGCCCCTTCCCGCCCGCGCTGACACTTGGAGGCATAGGGCGGGGGCCGCGTTTGCCGCCCCGGATGGAGACAAGGCAAACGGACCTCTTCCCATCTGGGGTTTGCAATGGGGGTGTGGTTAGGGGCTTTATTAGCCCAGCCACACCTCCAGTGGCGCAGTTCCTTCGTGCTTTCGGCAGGAGCAGGAGCTCATTCGCAGCTCCCGGGTTGCTTCGGCCTGCAGCGGGAGGACAGCTGTAGGAGCGAGCGGTGCTTCTTCTTGGCGTTCGGCCCTGTCGGCAATCAGTTTGTTTGGGTGGTGCAGGGAGCGTTTGCCCCCCCTTCCTTTTTTTTCCACTGCCACTTGGCTTGTCTGTCGGACCTGTTTTGCGTAGCCGGCCAGGCGGGCTGTTTGCGGAGCGTTTTCTCCTCCCCCCCCCATTCTCTGGCCACTTGGCTTGGCTGGCTGGCTGACCTACTTTGCGTTGCCGACCGGGGGGGTTGTTTGTTGGTGGTGTGGGGGTTGGGGAAACGTTTGCCCCCCGCCCCCACTTTTACTCTTGCTATGGCTCTACTCAGCCTTGGTCAATAAGACATCGGGTGGTCTGGGGGCTTTCTGTTCTTGCCCCCCCCTTCCTCTGAGTTCTGCGCTGGGAGCTGTGGGGACTGTGGTTATCTGCCACCCCCACACCTTTCTTCTTCTTTGTTGTAGAGGGTGGGTATCAGGCCCCCCCTTCTCTTTGTGAAATACACCACCTCTACCCAGCAGTTATCGGCAGGGTCATTGCCTTGGGGTCAGCATTTTTATAGTCAATGGCCTATGAATTAGAGGACAAGGACAAGGAGAAACTAAAGCAGAGGAAGGTGGAGAGGAATTGGTCTAACTGGTTGCCAGGGTTTTTGATTTATACAGATGTAATAGCGCGTGCACAGCCTTTACGGCTGACACCATTATTCCAATATTGAAACATCATATACAAGGCCTATATGGACTTCGCGGGCACTGTGTGGTTACAGTATGACGAGGAGTTCCGTATTAGGGCGGCATTGAGCCCTGCAATCTCCTGGGATAAGAACATAAGAACATAAGAGAAGCCATGTTAGATCAGGCAAATGGCCCATCCAGTCCAACACTCTGTGTCATACAGTGGCAAAAAATTTGCATACACACACACACACACACACATATATACACATATACATATATACATATACATATATGCACATACACACTGTGGCTAATAGCCACTGATGGACCTGTGCTCCATATTTTTATCTAAACCCCTCTTGAAGCTGGCTATGCTTGTGGCCGCCACCACCTCCTGTGGCAGTGAATTCCATATGTTAATCACCCTTTGGGTGAAGAAGTACTTCCTTTTATCCGTTTTAACCTGTCTGCTCAGCAATTTCAATGAATGCCCATGAGTTCTTGTATTGTGAGAAAGGGAGAAAAGTACTTCTTTCTCTACTTTCTCCATCCCATGCATTATCTTGTAAACCTCTATCATGTCACCCCGCTGTCAACGTTTCTCCAAGCTAAAGAGTCCCAAGCGTTTCAACCTTTCTTCATAGGGAAAGTGTTCCAGCCCTTTAATCATTCTAGTTGCCCTTTTCTGAACTTTCTCCAATCCTATAATATCCTTTTTGAGGTGCGGCGACCAGAACTGCACACAGTACTCCAAATGAGACCGCACCATCGATTTATACAGGGGCATTATGATACTGGCTGATTTGTTTTCAATTCCCTTCCTAATAATTCCCAGCATGGCGTTGGCCTTTTTTATTGCAAATACACACTGTCTTGACATTTTCAGTGAGTTATCTACCACGACCCCAAGATCTCTCTCTTGGTCAGTCTCTGCCAGTTCACACCCCATCAACTTGTATTTGTAGCTGGGATTCTTGGCCCCAATGTGCATTACTTTGCACTTGGCCACATTGAACCGCATCTGCCACGTTGACGCCCACTCACCCAGCCTCAACAGATCCCTTTGGAGTTCCTCACAATCCTCTCTGGTTCTCACCACCCTGAACAATTTAGTGTCATCTGCAAACTTGGCCACTTCACTGCTCACTCCCAACTCTAAATCATTTATGAACAAGTTAAAGAGCATGGGACCCAGTACCGAGCCCTGCGGCACCCCACTGCTTACCGTCCTCCACTGCGAAGACTGCCCATTTATACTCACTCTCTGCTTCCTATTACTCAGCCAATTTTTGATCCACAAGAGGACCTGTCCTTTTACTCCATGACTCTCAAGCTTTCTAAGGAGCCTTTGATGAGGAACTTTATCAAAAGCTTTCTGGAAGTCAAGGTAAACAACATCTATTGGGTCTCCTTTGTCCACATGTTTGTTCACCCCCTCAAAGAAAAGTAACAGGTTAGTGAGGCAAGATCTTCCCTTACAGAACCCATGCTGAGTCTTCCTCAATAACCTGTGTTAGATCAGATTAACCAGCAGCTGTGGCTGCAGCTTATGTCTCCGGCTAAGCCTAACGGTGGTGACAGGTCGGATAGTGCCCATCTTGTGAGCAAGCAGGTGACTGTAAGTGGTCCCCGCACAGCGGCAGGGCAGCCGGTTCAACCCCGGCTGCTGTGTTGGGAGTACACGTCGCAAGGCTATGGAACAGGAAACTTGTAAGTACAAGCATGAGTGCCCGCTGTGTGGAGGTTCGCAAGCCTTGTCATTGTGTAACAAGTCCAAACCCAGGCCGGGAGGTAAGCGGCCTGGCGGCGGCGAAAATATCCACATGGCGAGCAAAGGGGCCCAGTCTCATCAGGCTGAGAGTACTTAAGGACCTCTTGGTGGAGTATCCCAGGACTGATGACAAGAAGTATTTGTGGGAGGTTTTTCTTTTCGGGTTCCATATTCCATTTCAGGGTCCCAGGTCACCCTTTATGGCATGGAATTTACATTCAGTTCAAGGGATGGAACAGGTGGTGAGGGATAAGATAAGGAAGGAGTGTGCTGAGGGACAGGTTTTAGGCCCTTTTGATACTCCCCCTATCCTGAATTTGCGGGTATCCCCGCTGGGGGTTGTACCAAAGAATGCGGCAGGTGAGTTTCAGCTCATTCACCACTTGTCTTACCCAAAAGGGGGGTCTGTGAATGATGCCATCCCTGACCACTTATATTCGGTTCGGTATAGTTCCTTTGACCAGGCGGTCAAAGTGGTACGGAGCTGCGGGGTTGGGGCAGAGATGGCAAAATGCGGCATTAAGTCCGACGATTTTGAACTACTGGGTTTTATGTTCGAGGGCAAGTATTATATGGATAGGGCTCTACCCATGGGTTGCTCCATATCCTGTGCGGCCTTTGAGCGTTTTAGCACCTTTTTGGAATAGGCCCTGCGTAAAAGGTCTGGCTCAGCTAATTCAGTTCATTATTTAAATGATTTTTTGTTTGTGGGCTCTGGGGGGTCGGGCCAGTGCGCCCGGTTGCTCCATTCCTTTTTGCAGCTGGCAGGGTACCTTGGGGTCTCACTGGCTCATGAAAAGATGGAGGGCCCCTCACGGGTGTTGACCTTCTTGGGTATAGAATTGGACACAGTATGGCAGGCTTCGCGATTGCCTGCTTAGAAAGTACGGAGCCTGCGGCTGAAGTTGGCGGCCTTGAAAGGCAGGCGGAAGATTTCGCTACTGGAGCTCCAGGAGATCGTGGGCCATCTTAACTTTGCATGCAAAGTGGTGGCCCCAGGTAGGGCCTTTTTAAGGCAGCTCTGTGATGCAATGGGGACGGCACGACTGCCTCACCACCGTATCAAGATTAGCAGTGGAATGCAGCAAGATTTCAAGGTATGGGAGCAGTTTCTGTAATGGCGTCTCCTTTTGGCGTGATGATATGAGGATCGAGGCTGATCTACAGATTACTTCGGATGCGTCTGGATCCATCAATTTTGGGGTATACTTTCGCGGACACTGGTGCGCTGAAAGTTGGCCTAGCGAGTGGTTGAATAGTGAACTATGCCGTAACTTGACATTTTTGGAGTTTTTTCCGATAGTGGTGGCTGCTAAGCTATGGGGGGTTGAGCTGGCCAATCATGTGCATTTTTGGTGTGACAACTTGGTGGTAGTTCACGTCATCAACACTCTTACTTCCAAATCTGTTCCAATGATGATCGTGGTCCGGGCATTCACTTTGCTTTGTTTGCATTTGAATGTGTTATTTCTTTCCAAGCATGTGCCAGGTGTTTGCAATGGTGTGGTGGATGCTCTGTCTCGCTGGCAGATGGAGCGATTTCACCAGCTTGCACCAAAAGCTGACCTTCGGCCAGCACGAATGCCCCTGGAGATGTGGCAGCTTGGAGAGTTGAGGCGGACCGAGCTATGCAGTTAGCTTTGGCACCCAGTACCAGGAAGGCCTATAATTGCTCGGTTGAGCAGTTCCAATCCTTTAGGGAACAGGTAGGGTTGTGTTCGCTTTGGCCCATTCCAGCATTGCATCTCATGCAGTTCAGCGTCCATTTGACAGGTAAGGGACTTGTGGTTAAGTCCATTAGGGCACACCTAGCGGCCTTGGCTTTTAACAGCAAAATCAAGGGATTTTCTGATGCCACGGGCGATTTTAGGTTGCGCAAGATATTGGAGGGATGGGCCCGGGAGCAAGGCCTCCGGTAGTTTTAAAGGGATTGCAGGTGGTGTGGGCCAGAGTATGTACTTCCAAGTTCAAGGCGTTGTTGTTTCAGGCAGCGGCTCTGACGGCTTTTTTCGGGGCCTTCAGGGTCAGCGAGCTAGTGGTTGGCTTGCGCCACAACTGTTCTGGTCGTTCCCTTCATTCGGGCGATATAAAATTGGAGGGTGACCAGGTATCTATTAGGGTACTGAGGTCAAAAACTGACCAGAAGCAGAAGGGTGTTGTGATCACCTTGGATCCGTGCAGGGAGCGGGGAATTTGCCTGGTGCTTGCATTAAGAAGGTACAATGCTGCACGGGGCTAGGATGATGGTCCTTTATTTCACCATGAGGATGGGGCACTGTTGACCAAGTTTCAATTTGGGGTGGTCACCACTAGGGCCCTGGAGAGGATGGGGCTTGGGACCCACTCATTTCGTATAGTGGCCATATCTATGGCTGCTGCCATGGGATATCAGGGACCAGCCATACAGCGTGTTGGACGTTGGCGGTCTGAGGCTTACAAAGGTTATGTTCGGCCATTGCTCACCCAATAGGGTCCAATTAATTGTTATGTGGTTTCCCTTCGTTAGGGGTTGTTCACTTGTTTCTTCTATTTTTCAGGTGCTGTGGTGCGGCGTGAGAGGCGGAGAATTTTGATCGCTGGCCACAGCATGGTGTTTTGGGCAGCCCACCAGGCTCGGCAGACGCCAATTGGATCTCAGTTGGGGCTCAGCGAGTGGGTCGTTGTGGAGTGGCAGGGTCGCCAGGGCCTACGTTGGGCTGGGTTACTGCCACTCCTTTTTCAGGGGAGGATGGGTCCTCCGCCTCACATTGTGGTGATCCACCTTGGTGGCAACGATTTTGGCCTGCTAAAGGGGAGGGCCCTTTCACTGCAGGCGATTGAGGCTCTTCGGATCATTGAACATGAACATATATGAACATATGAAGCTGCCTTATACTGAATCAGACATCTGGTCCATCAAAGTCAGTATTGTCTTCTCAGACTGGCAGTGGCTCTCCAGGGTCTCAAGCTGAGGCTTTTTCACACCTATTTGCCTGGACGGAGCAGGTGGCCTGGGGTGTTGATTTTGTGGTCTGCCATTCTTCCTCATAGGGTTTGGAGGGCTGCCTGGGATCTGGCTGGGATTGAAAGGGCTGGGCGCAAGGCCAACAGGACAATTAAGAAGGCGCTGTGTGGAAGCCTGAGCGTTTATTTGCCACACCCTGCTATAAGGTTGGAGTTGGCGGACCTATATCAGCAGGACGGGGTCCACCTGTCCGTGAAGGGCAACAGGGCCTTTTTGCATGACCTACAGCAGGGGCTTCGGTTGGCATTGTGGTGGCCGGAGTGTTATTTGGGCTATGTAGGCACCAGTGAGCACCCTCATTTTTTTCCCTGTTACAGGGGAAGTGGCGGGATGAAACGGCAGCTGGGCTGCACGGCTCTCTGCTGTGATGCCCGCTATAGGGTTCCCTCCTCTGTCAGGCTGCTCCGGGGTGTGAGGCCTGGTCAGTGGAGGGTATACCCAGCCTTCGCCGGCCTGGCACTAGCCAGTACAAACTGGCTACCGCTGGGGGCTGGGTGGCTCGCCTCCCGACAGGGAACGGTCTGGGGTTTCCCTTGGCCTGTCTGGTAGGTTAGGTTGCCCCATGCCATGGTTGTTCAATAAAGTTGCCCTGTTTGTTTATCCAACACTTTGTGTGTGCCTCGTTACTCCGACTGGGGGGGGGCAATTCTCTGTTAGAGCATCAACAACTCAAAATACCTTTAATCAACAGAGGGTTGGACAAATTAAATTTCAGATTGGAAGCATCCAAGGGACTGTAGGAAAATATGACAATTGTGAGAATCAACAGCCCCTGAATCTCCAGCCATATAAAATCTGTATGACTATTTACAAGGTATGGTTGCCAATTTGGAAGAATAAATTCCAAGCCAAGAGATGGCTCAGTGAACTACTGGGAATCAATCAATCTGCAATTTATTTAATAGCAGTTGAGCCTCTTGGCTGTTTGAATCAAGTAAAGAAAGTCTTACTCTCATTCTCTTCCTCTAAACTCCCCTCATTGCTTCATAGGCAAAAATCGAGACTGAATCTAAGAGGTGTTTTTACAGCACAGGTTTTTAAAGATATAGTACAAGAACTTTACCCCAGGAGGTTAACTGCGAAAGAAGCAGAGAACAATGAGGCTCAGAAAACCTCTGCTCCCCCACACAAAGACTTGATTAATTAGACAGAGTTTGCAGCAATCTCAAAGCTGAACTTTCCACATCTGAATTTTAAAAGGGACCATGTAGAACAATAATCTTCCAACCTAATGCACAATTGCTTAGAATACTTTATAGAGACTGAACTTTTGCACTCCTTTGGAAACCTACCAACATCAGAACAGCAAGCAATCATTGAAAGGATGGACTATATGAAACCAAAATTACAGGCATCTAAAAAATCTGAGATAGCTACCTCCTGTTTGACTTCTGTGGAGGAATTGCCCATGGAAATGACCTTCTCCAATTTAGAGAAGTACAAAACAGTGGGTCCTGATGTCTGTGAGCTGCCACAACAGGACAAGAATTCCATCAGCAACCCAAACACTAAGAGGGCACCAAAACCAGCTGCATTTACCAAAACTCAAATGAGGACCTGGAGAAAATCAATAAGGGCACTTGACAATTACATATTTTATCTTGAAACGCTGGAGGGTTGGGGAACAAACTTTATGACCCTGACATTAATTTTCCTATGCAATTTTGACATTAAAATAAAAGTGGGGTTGTTTGAGTTCAAAATGCATGGAAAGCACAAGGCTATGGCTGATTTCTGTGCCACTGGTGAAGTATAACTCTATACATGCTTGCAGTATCCTGTGTTTGCTTACCACATTATTATATTTTTCCTTGTTCTTTCAGTCAAAATTCTTATTCTGTGAAGCGTGGGTGTGGCAGAATTTATTTTGGGTTGGAAACTCTGATCATGTTTCAATGCTGCTTCTGAGTTTAATAAGATTCGCATGGCACCGGGTTGGATCTGGCTATAATATCTGCTGGTGAAAAAGGGAATTAGGGTCTCCTTTGACCACCCAAAAAGATTATGCTATGGTTCATAGAACCTCTGTAAACCAAAGCTATGTGGGGCAGGGGCTGTTGTAAGGAGAACTGGGTGAGAAAGAACAAAAGAGTTTGCTGGATCCAACTTACAGAGTGTCCACAGGAAAGATATGAAGATATGAAATGTTTCAGTGTGGAAATCACTGCATTCTCATTCTTAGATCACATTAAGTTTCTATGAAACTTTAGCACCCTTCTAAAAGAAACTCTCTTGATTCACTTTTACCCAGTTTCCTCACTGAAATCTGAACATCTGATACTTTTCCTCCTTGGGAAAATCTGGGGTCTGGTTCAAATCAGTTCCCTTTTGATTAAAAGAGTACTGCCAAGATATGAAGTGCAAAAAGGGAAGTTCTGAAAATTTCATAATCTCATCTGCAGATGTTCCTATGTGGCAATCTATTCCCAAAACCTTCTATCCTCCTGCTACAGCACCATCATATGGTGTTCAAGGTGAGAAAACTATAACTCCTCCACATATGACGGCGGCCTGGGTGCAGGAAGGTGACATTGTCGCCTTGAACCAGCTTACCTCACCTGGGTTCTACGTCCTCCACCAGTCTCAGACTAATGAGTGGGGGAAGAGTTGTTGGGTTTATCTGGGATTCCTTTTCTTTCAGGGCGCTTCCTGTCCCAAATATCACCGGCATTGAGTGTGTCGTCGTAGTGTGAGAAGCTGAGAAGAGTCTGGCAATTTGGGTGGTGTACCGACAGCCTACTGCACCACCAGAAAGCCAGCCTGCTCTGCTGGATGCTATGTCCAACTGGGCATTGAACTTCTCCAGGCTATTAGTAGGGGTGTGCATTCGGTTCGGCCGAACCATATAAGCCACCGAATCACCACTGATTCGGCTGTATACAGAATCGGCTGCAGCCGATTCCAATTGGGGCCCATTATGCGGCAGCTGAATACGGCTCCCCGTATACTTCTGTGTATATATTCGGAAGTATACAGACGTCAATGCAAAAGGCGGGAAAGTGGCTTCTGCAGCCTCAGGGGAGCTGCTTGCCTGATTTCCCGCCTTTGGTAGCCTTTTCCCGCCTCTCCCATCGCCTCCCTGGGATCAGAGAGGGGGGGAGGGGGAAGAGGAGCTCCAGCAGCCAATCCAAAGCATGCATTTGCAAAATGCATTGCAAATGCATGCTTTGCAGGGCTGTTGTGTAGCTGATGGCCCAGCCATCAGCAACATTGTTGTTATTTTGATCTTTTGCTTACATGGGTATCCAAGTAAGAACAGTTGTCTGGCCAATCAGAGTGCAGTGCTATTTTTTGAAACTGCTCTCTGTAGGGCCAGAGAACCTTTTTAAGGAGTCTTCCTGGCTGGACTCCTCCATTGCTGCTGTGTTGGTGTATTTTGGTTGGTGTGAGAGATTGTGCTGCTGCTGGCTGGCCCTTGGTTTCAGCTGCTGCCTGCTGCTCTCTCACTCAGCCTTACCAGACTTCCCTGGAGTAGAGAACACAAGGTAAGACAGTCTTGGGGTTCTTGTTTTTGTTTTTGTTGGTAAAAGGACTTTTTAAGACTCAGAGTCCCTTTACTTATCAAGATGTGGGTGGGTGAGTACTGGGTAGCTTATTTGGGGTTGGGGTTAGGTTCTGCTGAGGGTGGGGGCCTGGGGTGGGGTGGGGTTTGCCAATTTGCCCATATCTTAATTTAGTGAGAGGACTTTCAAAAGTGCAGTGTCCTTTTACTTCTCCTGATTTGGGTGGCTTGGATTTCTTGGGGTTAGGGTGAAGGGTTTTTTTGGGGGGGAGGGGTTGGCAAAGTTCCTATATTGTTAAAAGTTAATTTTTTTATTGTTTTAAAAGTATTCAGTGTTTGATTTGTTGCTGCTGTGTTGTGCTGCTGCTGTTACTTTTCTCTTCAGGTTCCTGGGGGGGGGGGGTGCTGTTTGACCTAATTTTCATTGTTTAAAAGGCCACTTTTGTCCCCCTTTTCCTGGTTCTGGTTTTAGGGGGGGGGTCTTGTTGACTGATTTGGCCTGAGCTTTCTTATTGGTGAAAGGCCACTTTTTTAGCACTTGAGTTGCTAGGCCTTTTTTCCTGTTGTCACTTTTCCTGGTTTGGGGGTGGGGGACTGGGGGTGGGGGTGTTGTTGACTGATTTGGCCTGAGCTTTCTTATTGGTGAAAGGCCACTTTTTAAACACTTGAGTTGCTTGGCCTTTTGTGATTCTGCTGGTTTTGTTTTGGTTTTTTAAAATTACCTCTGGTTGGTGTGGGGGTTGGCAAGAATGTGTGGGCTAGGTCACTTTCTTGTAATTATAGAGTGATTTTTGGAATCTGAGTGTGCTATCGGTTTGGCTAGGGCCACTAAATAGGCTGCCCCACTAATAAGGGTGTTTTTAGGGATTGTGTTTTTTTGAAATTTAAAACAAAATTAATCCAGTTTAGGGCTTTATCTCCTTTCACAATTCAAGTAGGCCAGATAGGGGTGCTTTAAAAAGATTTTAGGTTTCTCATAAAAGGCAGCATGACTACTAGGCCACAGGACAAACAGTAATAAATTCTTTTTAACATTAAGGAAGGTATCAAAGAAATGCTGGTGTCTTCCATTACTACACATATTTCAGATAAAATAAATGCTGAAGGAGTTAAAACCAAGAGATAGGAACCTCAAAAAGGAACATTAATAGCATTATTAAGAGAAGCCTTTATTATGTGTGGGGTAAATGCCTTTTTAAAAAAAAATATGGCATGTCATTGGAATCAAGGATGTGAATTATTTTAGTAGAAACTAAACTGGCTTTTCCTCACTTTGGAACCAGCCGAAAAATGCCAGCATAAAAATCCAGTCCATTGTTTCTAACATGAACTCTTGGTCTATTGTGATCAGTACGATCTACTTTGACTGGCAGCAGCTCTCCAGAGCCTCAAATGGTGGTCTTTCCCATAATCTCCTACTTGATCCTGTTGTAGCTGGAGATACCTGGGGTTGAACCTGGGACTTTCTGCATGTAAAACAGATACTGTCATCACTAAACCACAGCCATTCCCTCCAGGATATTTACTTTGTATTCTGACATGATGCATTTACAATGAAATAACTTGTGATAATAAAATAGAAGTGCAAAGAAAGATGTATAATATGAGCTAATAAGACCAGGGATTTGATGCAACAGTAGAGTGAATGGAAGAAAATAAACTTGTCCACACGTTCTGAAATAGCTTTCTCTCTCTTCCGCTCTTGAACAAAAGGGAGTTTCTTTGAGCATTCTTTCAGTTGTATTAATGCTTTAACATTTCAGTTGTTGTTAACATATTACCATTTTAACATCCCAATCCAATGAAGAGAGGCTGTGGCTACATGTTAGAGTATCTGCTTGGCATGCAGAAGTTCCCAGGTTCAATCACTGGCATCACCAGTTGAAAGAACTAGGTAGCAGGTGATGAGGAAAAAAACCCTCTGCCTGAGACCTTGGAGAGCTGCTGCCAGAGTAGACAATGCTGACCTTGATGATAAACCAAGGGTCTGGGTTCAGTATCCAGTAGCTTCATTGGCATTCCTGCATTCAGTCAGATAAGTTAATGTTCAGACACTGCACCTCTTTAGCCCAATTGCTCCATTAGCCAGCAAAACAAATGGAAATACAAAGGTTATTTAAAAACAAAACAAAAACCCTTATGCAAGTTCTTCAGCCAATGCCTGTCGTGGATCTTCAGTGAAGGCTATTGAAGTGTAAGCAAGGAAAGTGTGAGAAGCAATGGCACCAATAATAAGGTCTCCTGGTTGATAAAATTTATGATATTCATAAAGTGGAAGGTGTAGCTCATTCAACCTATGCCTATTAATGTCATCTTTGCATAACATATGAGGAACTAATAACAACAGCAGTCTCACTAATATTTCCATCCTGACAGCAAATCTTCATTCTAAGCCTAGATTTCTCTATTTCCATCTACTATAATACTTTAAATATTTCTGACCCTGGTATGAATACACATTTATGCTGCTAACACAGTTTAGGATCCATTTTGTAAATCTTTGTCTGGTCCTAGTTGCTAGCATCAATTCTGATTGTGACAGGTTATATTCATACCCTTTCTTCAGACCATGCTATTAATTTCATTATGAGTACCAACTGAACTTACACAGAAGGTTTGACAAGAAGGAAAATTAATTATAGTCCCTTCCTTAATGAAAGGGGAAGGAAATCAAACATTCAGATTGGGGTGTTCCCTGTGGACTTCCTGTTTATCATGCCTGAATACATTTTTTTCTTTCACAGCTGGATCCTAAGGAACACTTTGGTTTGAAATGGTCAACAAATAGAAAACATCACCAGACAGAAATGTCTTGGTCTAATAAGAGAATAACGTAATGTGTTAATGTAAGGCTGTTAAGTCAGCAGCAATGGTGGGAGATCTTCCATTGTCAGCTCGGGTTGGACAGCACTGCACCAGAGTGGCATGGAGAAAATGGGGCCAATGTTTCAATGTTGTGATGCCAGAAGTGACATCTTCACATTGGCATGATGCACTAGGATGTTTCTTGGAATTTGGAGGGAATCCTGGAGTATCATGCTGACATCATGATGTCACATCCAGGGCTCCGTAAGAAGTGATATTGCAGCATCAGAACACTACATATTTACATGTCCCTGCCCTCATCCATCTCCTGCTAGTTGACAGAATTCCACTGGGAACTCTATGTTAATTCTGGAATTGGCTGCTTCGAGAATATGATGTGGAAACATGGGAATCCAACTGATAGCCCTGTCAAGGCCATGATAGAAATCCGGAACAAAGAGCTCCGGGAAACTATTAACATGGTGGCCCCCCTTTCAACCTCTGTGACCCTCGAGACAAAATTCAGCACCTTCATTTGCTATGGAGTGATGACTTCAAGATGATAGGAAAATGCCTCAGATGCCACTAGCAGGAAACACATTCTGACTCTGACAGGTTGTGCCATAGAGTTCATTGGAAATTCTATGAGTCAGCATTGATGAAGGAAAAGAAATCCTACTTTTCTGCTTCTATTGAGATTTGTCATTTCCACCCAGCACAGCTGTTTTAAGTAGTTCACAACCTGTTGTCTTCAAAGACTGAGCCTTTAAACTCCCAGGAACTGACTATTAGCTGTGATGCTTTTGCAAAGTTCTTTTCTGAGATATGTTCTAAAGCATGCTCTGATTTGGCTGCTGATTATAACACATTGAGACACTAGAAATTGCCAATAAACCATTTGACCCACTTTTTGATACTTCGATCAGCCTACGCTGTTGGATGCTGAAAGGATCCTGGGATTAGTGAAGGTCATCACTTATGTGTTTGATCCTTGCCAGTCCTAAATACTTAAAGCATGTTGTCACGCTCTGGGTACCTCTCCCGGTCTCCCGGCGCCGCTGTCGCCCCTCCCGGGCACTCTGGGGCATTCCCCGGAGGTCTCAGAAACAGGGGTGGGAGCCAGGTTACTTCACCGCAGGCCCCCGTTCCCCTCCTGGCTGTGCTGCGGCTCCTGTCCCTCTCTCGCGCGAGGCAGCCTCAATAAGCACCGGCCAGCTTCCTCCCCGACCTCCTCCTTCCCTCCCTTTATCCCCCCGTCTCAGTCCTCCCCCCTCCTGGGTTCTGCCCCTCTCTGGCTCCTCCCCCCCTTCAAAGCCCCAGACGCCCGGGAGAGGCGAGCCGGGGCTGGGCTGCCTGGGCGTGCCTCGGGCGTCTCGGACTTCTGCAGCGTGCTGGGGTGTGGCGTCTCTCGCCACCACGGGTCAGGCAGCTCTCCTCCTCTCTGCCCAGTGCTGGGCTCAGCTTCTCCCTCCTGCTCCTCGACGTCTTGCTCTGGCCAGGCTCCTCGGACCCGGAGACGGGCGCGGTGGCTGAGAGGCGCCGTTCGGGCGGCTGTTGGCACTCCGTCAGCCCAGGTGAGGGGTGGGGCCGCCGCGGGGGCTTGGGAAGGTGTGGGAGGCTCTCGGGGCAGCGGCGGGGGCCGGGAGTGGCTGGCAGGAGCCGGGGGTCCCCCTTGCATAGTCCTCGCCCGGGCTGGGCGGGACACACACACCCCGTGTCCCTTGCTTCTCAGCCTCCTCCTCGAAGATCCAGGAGAGGTAGTCGGCCATGCGGTGGTCCGCCCCAGCTTGATGGTGCACTGTAAAGGAAAAGGAGAGAAGAGACATGTACCAACGAAGGACACGGTCGTTGGAGTCCTTCATTCTCGACATCCACAGCAGGGGGGCGTGGTCCACCACCAACCGGAAGGGGTTGTTGGTGAGGTAGAACTTCAATGCCCCAACAGCCCACTTGACCGCCAGGGCCTCCTTCTCTACGGTGGAGTACGCCCGCTCAGTGGGCATGAGCTTGCGGCTGATGAATAGCACCAGGCGTTCGTCCCCGGGGCTCCCCTGGAGCAGGGCCGCCCCGATACCGGTCCCTGAAGCACCGGTGTGCAACAAAAAGGGCTGGGAGAAGTCCGGGTTGCGCAGCATGGGGTCACGGGAGAGGCTAGTGCGCAGCGTCTCGAACGCTGCCTCCTGGGCTGGCCCCCACTGGAGGACGTTCGGACACGTCTTCCGCAGGCTGTCCGTCAACGGGGTGGCCACAGCCGCAAAGTTGGGGATAAACTTGCTGTAGTAGCACGCGAATCCCAAGAAGCGCCGTAACTGCTTCTTGGTGCGCGGGCGGGGCTGTTGTTCCAGGGTGATGACCTTCTCTGGCAGGGGTCGGAGCTGGCCCTTCCCCACTAGGAATCCTAGGTATTTTAGCTCCTGGAACCCAAAGCGGCTTTTCCGCGGGTTGGCGTGGAGCCCGGCGGCTCGCGGGGCTTGGAGCACCTGGCGGAGGTGGAGCAAATGGGCCTCCCAGGTGGGGCTACACACCACGATGTTGTCGATATAGGCCCGAGTGAAACCCTCGCACTGGGCCAGGGCCTTGTCCACCAGCCGCTGAAACGTGGCCGCAGCCCCTTTCAAGCCAAAGGGCATGCGCTTGAATTGGAACAGACCTCGTGGAGTGGCGAAGGCGGTCTTTTCCCTGTCAGCCGGGTGCATGGGCACCTGCCAATAGCCCTTGGTGAGATCCAAGGCGGAGAGGTACCGGGCCTCCCCCAGCTGGTCGATCAGGATATCCGCCCATGGCATCGGGTAGGCATCGAATTTGGCCAGTTTGTTCACCTCCCGATAGTCCACACAGAAGCGCAAGCTGCCATCGGGCTTTGGCACCAGGACCACCGGACTGCGCCACTCGCTCTGTAATGGTTCGATGACGTCGAGGCGCAACATCTCCTCCACCTCCCGGGCGATGACGTCCCAGCGCTTCTGTTGCACGGGCCTCCAACGGGTGTGAGCCACCTGGCCGGCGGGGGTTACTACTCGGTGCTTGACCAGGGTGGTCAAGCCTGGCTGGTCGGAGAACACTGTCGGGCACTCGGCCAGGACCTTCTGCAGATCCCGCTGCTGGCTGGGGGTGAGGGCGGCATCCAACACCGGGCCTCCCCCGGCGCCCTCCGCGGTCGTCCAGGGCAAAGTTCCATCCTGGAGCTCGCCTGGATCTTCGGCCAAGAGCCCCTGCTCAGTCCCCGCCTCCCACTGCACCCAGGCCTTTAGGCTGTTCACGTGGAGGGTCTTCTTTTGGCGGGCCCGGGGCCCACATTGGACCTCGTACGTCAGGGGGCCTAGGACTCGGGTGACTTGAAAGGGTCCCCGCCACGGGTTGTCAAGTCTGCTATGAGTTTCTCAACTAAAATATTAAGTTTGGTTCTGAAGTGAAGGAGTCTGGGAGTTTTACACTGAACACCGGATGCTGCTAGCTAACTTCCCTACCCCCTCCATAGAGAGGCCTTTGTTGTGTAGTCTGCTTTGAAATGCTAACATGTGAACAAGATAGTGGCACCTTCCCAGCCTGGATGTCTGTGGGAGGATGGGGCGGCAAGGTCTCAGTCTGGGAATGAAGGGAGTAGCACCCGAGTGCGAAGATGTGTTGCATAGATTGCCCTCCCCGTAGGAATCCTTTGATCTATACCTTAAATGCTGGTTTAATGCCTATGTATCTCAGTCCTTCAATCTCTGCCATGGTCTTCAGTTCTGATTACAATAAACTTGCAACTCTGTTTTAACAAGAGACTCGTTATTGAATTCAGCCGACTTGACATTTTGAAGGACTCCCTATCTCGGAGTTCAACCTTTCCGGCAACTGAAAAGGCGATGTCTGAACAGTCTCCGGAGAACGGAGAACTCCCGACCAGAGTGGAGGGGGCCGAGACACCCTGGCACATCCATACTGCCAGAAGGACCGCGGCCTCCCCTCCACAGTTTCAGCTGGTGGTGACCCCGTGACAATACCAGCCAAGGACCTCCAGCAGGCTGATGGATCAAGCCCCGGTCCGACGGGATGTGATCATGACCCGCCACACTAAGCGGGTCCAGTAGGCCGAGGCCGCCGCAGCCAACCCGGGCAAAACGAGCGACGGGGCCGGAGCCGCGGGGACTCAGAACCCCAGGAGTGAAGGCGAGGGAGCCGAGTGCGGATCAGATGACGGAGGGGCGAGGCCCAAGGACCAGGCCGATGAGGACTACCAGGCGTTTCGGGCGACGGTCCGCCGGGAAATCGACGTGGCGGTGAAAGACCTCAAGGACCAGATGCAAACGCTGACCGCACAGCTGGGCAGGGCGCTGGGAGTGACCAGGACCCGCCAGCAGCAACCCGGCCCAATGGGACCCCGGGGACCCCCGAATCAACCGGGCCCCGGCGCCTGGAGCGGCCCCGCAAGCCCCGGGCGCCCCAGCGGCGCCCCCCCCGCCCCAGTCAGGCAAAGAGACCGGGGGGGAAGTCGGGAGCTGGATGCCACGTTCGACGGAGATCCGGAGGAAGTGAACTACTTCGCGATCCAGGCGAACAGCTACATGTACTACTGGGGGGACCTGTTCCCCGACGAGATGAGCCGAGTGGACTACCTGGGGTCGAAACTGCGGGGCGCAGCGAAGAAGTGGTATGTGAGCCTGTGCGAGACCAACAGCCCGGTCCTCCACTTCGTGAACACCTTCGTGCAAGCTCTACTAACCCAGTATGAGGAACCCCTGCAAGAGGCCCGGGCGCTGGCGGCGCTGCGGAACATGAAACAGGGGGCCCGATCCATCCGAGAGTACGCGGCCGACTTTCAGGCCAACGCCGCCAGGGCTTGGAATTGGAACGAGGTGATGAAGATCGAGCACTTCACCAACGGGCTGAACCCGAGCATTCTGGATCGGGCACTCACGCAAGCCAGCCCCGACACCCTGGTGGGATGGATCCAGCTGGCGGGGGAGGTGGAGACCAACCTGAAACGAGTAGCGATGCTGCGCCAAGCACTAGCCGCTGGGAAAGGGGCGCCTAAAGCCACCCCAGGGAAAATCGAGCCACCCAAAGCTAAGAAGCCGGCGGCAACTGCCCCGGCGGGGCCCCGCCGCTGTTTCCGATGCGGAGACCCCAACCATCTGGCTTCCAGTTGCCCCCAGCCCGCCACCGGGGCCGCCCCGGCGCAGGGCGCAACCCGTCCGGGCACCCCCGGCCCCAAGAAAACCGCGGGCCGCCCTAAGGATGCGGTGAAGGGCAGCGTGCTCCTGGTGCAAGAGGACCTGCAAGAGGAAGAGGTGCGCCTGTCCACGGAGCTGGCCGAGCTGGCTTGGGAAGAAGAGCCGGCGGGAAACGACGCCGACCTGCTTTGAACGGTGCCAACCAGCAGGTCGACCGGGAGGAGGCACCACTAACGGTGAGACCCACGGGAAGATTGTATTTTATAATGGTCAAGCTGTTGAACCCAAAGCTAAAAAGGTTCCTGCAAATCCGAGCCCTCATAGACTCGGGCTGTAATAGGGAGCTAATCTCCCCCAAGGTGGTGGAGGCCCTGGGGTTGGAACGCTTGCGGCTGCCCCACCCCATGCATTTTGAACAGATGGACGAGTCAGTGATGGGGGGGGAACCCTGCACGCAAGAAACTGAGCTGTGCCCACTGGGGATTGAGGACCACTGGGACTCAGAGACGTTTGTGATTGCGCCCGCCTGTGGCTACCCCATGGTCCTGGGAGTGGGGTGGTTGGAGAAGCACGAGCCTCTCATTCGCTGGAGAGCCCAGACCATCAGATTCCCCGACCCAGGCTGCAGCCAACATCTTTGGCAAGCGGCGTGGGGGCCACGAGCGCCGGCTGCTCGAGAGAGAGCGTGCATCCTGGTGGAAGAGGTGCACCACGTCCCGGACGCTTACCGCTACTTGATGGAAGTATTTAGTGAGTGGGAGGCCAACCAGCTACCCCCCCACCGGAGCACAGACTGTGCGATAGAACTGATTCCTGGGGAAACCCTTCCCAAAGCCAAACTCTACCAAATGGGGTGGGCTGAGAAGAAGGAGCTGCGCAAGTTTCTAGACTTAAACTTGAAAAGGGGGTTCATAAGACCCGCGACGGCCCCCCACGCAGCCCCAGTGTTGTTTAGGAAGAAGAAGGACAATAGTCTTAGGCTTTGCATTGACTTTCGCGGGATTAACGCGATTTCCATGTCCAATGCCTACCCCATCCCCCTCATCAAAGACTTGTTAGGCACGGTGGTGGGGGGGGAAATTTTCACAAAGCTGGACCTGCGGGACGCGTACTTCCGAGTGCGCATCAAAGAGGGGGATGAATGGAAGAAGGCGTTTAACACACCGATGGGACAATTTGAATACTTGGTCATGCCGTTTGGACTGCAGGGGGCACCGGGTGTGTTTATGAATTTCATAAATGATGTATTGCGGAAGTTTCTGTACAAGGGGGTGGTGGTGTACCTTGATGACATCATTATTTATTCTCAAGATGAGCAGTCCCATGTAAAGCTAGTGAGGGAAGTGTTGACCACCCTGCTGGAGCACCAGCTTTATGCCAAACTGTCCAAATGTGAGTTCCACCGCACGGAACTACACTATCTGGGCTTCCGGGTGTCTGGGGACGGACTGGCCATGGACCCAGCCAAAGTGCAGGCAGTCCTAGAGTGGGCCCCCCCGAGGACACGTAGACAGCTCCAAAGTTTCCTCGGATTCGCGAATTTCTATAGGGGATTCATTGAGGGGTTCGCCCAAATCGCCCTACCCCTAACCGATCGCCTAAAGACGAAGGGAAAAGGGGAGGAAGCGAAGAGACCCGGGGCCCAGCTGAATTGGACATCGACCTGTCAGGCGGCTTTTGACCGGCTCAAACAACTATTCACAAGTGAGCCGGTGCTAAGCCACCCAGACGAGCGGAAGGGGTTCGTGGTCCAATGCGACGCCTCCAATGTAGCCGTAGGAGCCATTCTCATGCAGAAAGATGGGGAGGGGAAGCTAAGACCCTGCGCCTACATCTCGCGAAAGTTCTCGGAGGAACAGAGGAACTGGTCGGTGTGGGACAAAGAGGCTTTCGCTGTCATGTTTGCGCTAAAGACTTGTAGGTCATGGTTGGAGGGAGCCAGGGTGCCCTTTGAGATCTGGACGGACCATAAGAATTTGGAGGCGCTAACGGGGAAAAGGAAATTGAGTGAAAAACAAATCAGGTGGGTGGGGTTCTTCTCCAAGTTTGACTTCACCCTGAAGCACATCCCGGGGACCCGAAATTTTTTAGCAGACGCCCTGTCCAGGCTCCCACAGCATGAAAGCCAGAGGGAGGAGGTAGTAGACTCCCTGATCCCCCACACACAAGTAGCAGCTATGGTCACCACCCGCTCGCAGAGGAAAAAAGAATTGAGCGGGCTAAGTAGGGAACGCATCGCCCTAGAGGCCGAATGGGAGGGAGGTGGGCGGCCAGAGGGGGTGCAAAAGAGAAAAGACGGCCTTTGGTACAAGGGGGAGAAACTGTACATCCCGGAATCATTAAGAAAGGAAATTCTTCAACTGTGTCACTGTTCCAAACTAGCGGGGCACTTCGGCTACGTCAAAACCTTGCACTTAGTGCACCGGCAGTTTTGGTGGCCGTCTCTAAAGAAAGATGTCTCAGAGTTTGTGGCCAGTTGCCCTGTGTGTGTAATGGCGAAAAAGAGGGGGGGGAAACCCCGGGGCTCCTGCAACCGTTAGAAACAGCGAAACGGCCATGGGCCATAGTGTCTATGGACTTCATAGTCGAGCTGCCATCCTCCTGGGGAAAAACAGTCATACTCGTGGTAGTGGACACATTTTCAAAACAAGCCCACTTCATCCCCTGCAGCCAGTTGCCCATGGCCAAGAAGTTAGCGGCCTTATTTTTCAACCACGTGGCCAAACACCACTCAATCCCAGACAAAGTCATAAGCGACAGGGGGCCTCAGTTCGTTGCCACCTTCTGGCGGGAGTTTTGTAAACTATTACGGATGGAACAAGGGTTGAGCTCCGCCTATCACCCCCAGACGGACGGACAGACAGAGAGAGTGAACGGGGTGCTAGAGCAATACCTACGGTGCTTCGTCAGCCTACGCCAATCCGACTGGGTGGACCTCCTCCCCTTTGCAAAATACGCTTACAACAACAGCGCCCATAGCTCCACTAAAGCGTCTCCCTTTGCAACCGTCTTTGGGTATGAGGGGAAGCCGATCCCCATGTTACCAGGAGGGGAGGGATTGACGGGCTCAAGTTTCAAACAGTGGTGGCAAGGTCCCAGCCAGTGTTGGCCAGCTATACAAGAAAACCTGAAGCTGGCCAAAGAGGCATATAAAAAGCAGTACGATAAAAACCATGTGCCAGTGTGGGACTTGAAGGTGGGGGATTCCGTGTTTCTGTCAACAAAAAACCTGCCCCTGGCCCAACCGTCTAGAAAACTGGCTTTTAAGTTCCTGGGGCCATTCAATCTCTGCCATGGTCTTCAGTTCTGATTACAATAAACTTGCAACTCTGTTTTAACAAGAGACTCGTTATTGAATTCTGCCGACTTGACACGGGTCCCCTTGGGTCTGACCCATCACTCCCCTGTGGACCAGGACGTTGTCTCCCACCTGGAACCCCCGGCCCTAGTGCCCCTGTCATACCGCCTCTTCTGGGCTTCCTGGGCCTGTGTGAGGTTCTCCCGGGCCTCCCGCCGCACATCTTCCAGGCGCTCCTGCAGCTGCCTGACGTATTCCTCTGGGGTCTCCTCTGGCCCTCCCCTGCCTTGTACCCACTGTTCTCCGAGCAGGCCCAGGATCCCCCGAGGCTGCCTCCCATACAGCAGCTCGAACGGGGAATACCCCAGGGACGCTTGGGGCGTCTCTCGGATGGCAAAGATCAGCGGATTCACATAGAGATCCCAGGCGGTGGGGTGGTCATATGCTGTCTTCCTCAGCATGGCCTTCAAGGTCTGGTTCACCCACTCCACCAGCCCGTCAGTTTGGGGGTGGTGGACGGAGGTGAAGAGCTGCTTGATGTGCAGCGCCTGGCACACCTGTCACATGAGGCTCGCCGTGAAGGGTGTGCCCCGGTCTATGAGTATCTCCCGAGGCAGCCCTACATGTGCGAAGTAATGCATCAAGGCCCTGGCCACGCCAGCACTCTTCTTGGTGGGCAGGGGAATAGCCTCAGGATAACGGGTGGCGTAGTCCATGAGGACCAGGATGTAGCGGGCCCCCCCGAGGGGTGCGGGGTAGGGGCCCCACAAAGTCCATGGCCACCCGCTCGAATGGAACCCCCACTACTGGCAAGGGGGCTAGGGGGGCTTGCGGCTCTGCCCTAGATGTAAGGCGCTGGCAGATGTCGCAGGAGCGACAGTAGGCTTGGACCTCCCGCGCTACGGAAGGCCAGAAGAAGTTGGCTAACACCCAAGTCAGAGTACTCTTCACCCCCTGGTGGCCCGCCCATTGGTGGTCGTGGGCGCCCTTCAGGACCTCGGGCCTGTACCGGTGGGGGACCAACAGCTGTTTCCCGGGGCCCAGCCGCCCTTTTACCTCTCTGAACCAAACGCCTTCTTCCCGGATGATCCGAGGCAGGCGCCGGCTCCGGCGCTCATCCACGACCACCCCGTCCCGGACTGCTTTGTGCCGTCGCAACGCCTCCAACTCCTCGTCCTCGGCCTGAGCCTCCACGAACTGCGGGTCCGCCGGCCACGTCTCTCGGCCGCCCGTCGTGGGACGCTCTGCAGTGGACGGGCCCTCCCCGGGGTCGGTATCCTCTGTCTCCCCCGCGGGGGGGCGGCGTCATAGCCAGCCCCGGCAGGCTGGCCCTGCTGGCCAGGGTTTGCTGCCTCCACCACGTCTCCAAAACACGGAGCATCCCGCTCAAGCAGTATGGGTAGGGCAGGCTGGTTACTTTGGCGACCGGCACACTCCAGTAGCGGCCCAAGTACTTCAGCAGGATGGACACCACTAGGCTCCTTTCAATGTGTCCATGGACACACTTGATGGCGGCGGTGTGGATGACAGGCAGCAGGGCGGTCATTAGGTGGGCCCGTATCATGGACAGTGAGCTGCCGCTGTCGACCATGGCCTGCAGTTGCCGCCCTCCCAAGGATACCGGGATCGTCCAGGGGGGGCGAGTCCCCGTCTCGGCCGCCTGCCAGGACTCTTCCCAGCTCACATCGCACTCCATCAGGGGGTGCTCTCGCTTGAGATGGCCCCACTGGCCACAGGTGAAGCAGGGCCCTATGTCTCCCACCGTGCGGCAGGCCTCCGGCAGCGGGCGTCCCTCCTTCTCCCCCTCACGGCCCCTGGGGCGTAGACTCGGTCCGGGTAACGTCAGGCGTCCTCCGGGCCCCCACCATCCAGGCGCGGCACGGGCCGGCAGCAGCCGCGCCCGGCCTCCGCAGTCTCCGGTCCCGGGCGCCTTTCCTGGTGTTGCTCCTGGGGCGGCCTGGCCGCCGGGCTGGGGAGAGCCCTTCCCTGGCTTGCCGCCCTCTGCGCGGGGGGGGGCAGGCTGCAGTGGTCGGCGGCCTGAAAGTTCTCCCACAGCTCCTGGACTTCACTGAGGAGGGTTGGCTTCCAGCAGGCCACCCAATGGCGGGTACGTGGCGGCAACACCTTCAGCAGCTGCTCCACTACCACCAGCTCCACGATGCGCCGCCCATCACTGGTGGTGGAGTTGAGCCAACGGGTGGCAGCATCCTTGAGGGTTGCTATCGCCGAGCGTGGTCAAGTCTCCCCCGTTGGAAGCCAGGAGCGCAGCTTCTGGTGGTGGGCCTCGGGCGTGATCTCCAGGCGGTCTAGGATGGCTGCCTTGAGTGCTGTATAGTCCGCCGCCTGGGCCCGCTCCAGGGCTTTCATGGCAGCCTGGGCCTCCCCTGTCAGGTAGGGTCCCAAGATAAAGGCCCACTGCTCTCTGGGCCAACGAGCTGCCTCAGCCACTCACTCAAACGCCTCCAGGTAGGCCTCAACATCGTCCTCCACCCCCAGCTTTGTCAGAGGGGGCCAAGGGCTCCTTCCGGCGCCAAATGGTGGTGGCCCTGCGACTCCGGGCGGGCCAGGAGCGCCTGGTGGAGGTCCCGCACCAGGGTGGCCTGAGCCGCCGTCTGCTGCTGGGTGACCTCCCGTAGGAGCTGCGCCTGGTGGTCTGCCAGCCACTGCCCAAATTGGGCCAAATCCAGGGGGCGGGGTTAGTGTCCATAGCAGACGTCAGTTCTAAGTTTATCACGGAGTCCTCACTCGTTTTGTCCGTTGGCGAGTCGCTGGACTCTGGCTCGATGTGTGGGGTCGCCACTCGACTTGAGTGCCACCCGGGCGGGGCTGGAATATGGGGGCGTGGCCGTCTTAGGCTCAGGAGAGTGCCCGCCTCCTCCACCACGTTGTCACGCTCTGGGTACCTCTCCCGGTCTCCCGGCGCCGCCGTCGCCCCTCCCGGGCACTCTGGGGCATTCCCCGGAGGTCTCAGAAACAGGGGGGGGGGAGCCAGGTTACTTCACCGCAGGCCCCCGTTCCCCTCCTGGCTGTGCTACGGCTCCTGTCCTTCTCTCGCGCGAGGCAGCCTCAATAAGTACCGGCCAGCTTCCTCCCCGACCTCCTCCTTCCCTCCCTTTATCCCCCCGTCTCAGTCCTCCCCCCTCCTGGGTTCTGCCCCTCTCTGGCTCCTCCCCCCCTTCAAAGCCCCAGACGCCCGGGAGAGGCGAGCCGGGGCTGGGCTGCCTGGGCGTGCCTCGGGCGTCTCGGACTTCTGCAGCGTGCTGGGGTGTGGCGTCTCTCGCCACCACGGGTCAGGCGGCTCTCCTCCTCTCTGCCCAGCGCTGGGCTCAGTTTCTCCCTCCTGCTCCCCGACGTCTCGCTCTGGCCAGGCTCCTCGGACCCGGAGACGGGCGCGGTGGCTGAGAGGCGCCGTTCGGGCGGCTGTTGGCACTCCGTCAGCCCAGGTGAGGGGTGGGGCCGCCGCGGGGGCTTGGGAAGGTGTGAGAGGCTCTCGGGGTGGCGGCGGGGGCCGGGAGTGGCTGGCAGGTGCTGGGGGGTCCCCCTTGCGTAGTCCTCGCCCGGGCTGGGCGGGACACATGTAAAGATCACATCAGTTCCTAATAGCTAGTCTAAATTAATCATTGACTCAAGGCATCTTTCCTTGTGCCCTGGCAGTCATCTGTCTCTTACTTTTTAAAAAAATGCTAGAAAAGAATTATCACTTGGTATCCCCTTTGCCTTTCCTTTGCCTTTGCAGAGCAACTCCAAACTTTTCCAGCTGTTGTAAGCGTACAGGCCTGGGACATTCATCTTGGGCATGAGTCACGTGTGTTTACTTCCTTCTGTGGATTGCTTTGGATCACTCTGCCTATATGCCTAGATACTGGTCCTTGGAGGCAGAGCCCTGCTGAATTTGTTGCAGTGCATGACTGTGCATGGCTGTGGCCAGTTGTGTGCTCCCACCTGTCTTATCTCCTTTGCTCCTCGGTAGAGTGGCTTGCACAGGGCTTGAGGGTTTGGAATGATGTGGACCATTAGTGCTGGATGTTATTATTGTAAATGTTTGATGTTGTTTTAACCAGTCAAAACTGACAATTTTATATTTCCATTGTTATTTAATTTTAATAAAATTTTAATAAAAATATGGCAGAAAAAAATCCCTCAAAACTTTCCTGTGTAGATCATCCACTTTAGACACCCTTCAGCCTGGTTTCAGGCGGGGCTATGGGGTGGAATCAGTGCTAGTGGTCCTAGTGGATGACCTCAGTTTAATGTAGACAAAAATGATGTCTCTCTACTGCGCTTCCTAGACTTATCATCAGCCTATGCCACATTGGATCATGCCACCCTTTTGAAACATTTGGAGGCATAGGGGTGTGCTTTGGTTTGGCTCACATTGTTCCTTACAGGTAGGACTCAGAAGGACTCTACTGGAGATGAGTTTTCTTGTCCCATCACACTATTCAATTTCTGTGTCAATCCCTTAGAGAAATCATTCATGGACTTGGAACAAAGTGTCATTAATATGCTGTTTACACCCAGCTCTATATTTCTTTAACTAGATGACCTGGTGATGCAAAAGAATGAGCAGTCCTCTCTTCCTCAGTCCTATACATGCCCTAGCAGTCCTCTCTTCCTTAGTCCTATACATACCCTAGCTGCTCAAGGCAGGCTCTTTGAACTTAAAGGCTACAGTAATCTAAAAGTTTTTCATTATCTTGGAGCCTTTGTCTCAGCTACTAGTTCTTTGTTAGCTCCATGTGGCAACTGTGGTGTTGCAGAATGGACTTGCTATTACCCACATGCATTGTTCCACCCTTCCCTCCTAGGTTTTCATAGCACCTGGAGTGTTTCCCCCCCCCCTTCTCTGTAGGGTAACTCACCACCACCACCTGATCATTGTAGGGATTTCCCCCTGAAAGGATCAGTACTCATAGCTTCCCTTCATGGTTTTGAGGCATTGCCCCTTTGTCTCTTGCTACCCAGCACCTGGTCACCACAGGGACAGAGTAATGCTTGTGCACCCCTGGAGCCACTTGATAACTGTACCTTCTCCCTGGCACTCTTTTTAAAATAGTGTGTTCAAGGCAGTAGAGTCTATGTGGTATAGAAAGCCATTGCCAGCATCAAAAGTTATAAAGTATTTATTAAAAAGAAAATATTCACAAGCATAAAGTACCAGATTGAGCAAAGGATCCAAAAGAAATAGGTAAAACCAGGGCTTTTTAGGTAGAAAAAGCCCAGCAGGAACTTATATTTGCATATTAGGCTACACCCCCTGATGTCACCACTGTTTCACATAGGGCTTTTTGTAGAAAAAAACCAGCAGGAATTCATTTGCATATTAGGCCACACCCCCTGTCACCACGCCAGCCGGAACTGCATTCCTGTTAAAAAAAAAGCCCTGGGTAAAACACAAAACCTCTGTCCTTGTCTCTATCAGGTGTTAACATATAGGATAGGCTCTTTAGCTTAGGTAGTTCTAGATCCCTACAGAGGTCCATTACCTTGAAGATCTCTCTTGCTCTCTAGGTAAGCACATGGCCTATGGCTACCTTCCCAATGGAGAGGTGTGTGTGTTCTGGACTTAGCACCTGAGGAAAAGACAGCCCTCCTTCCTGTTGCAAGGAGGTGTTTTTTTAAAATCATATATCTGTTTATTCACCCAGTCTAGCCAGGTCAAGGAACCATTTCCTGACAACTCCAGAAGTCCCCTCCTGAAACCTCTCTCTAGTATAAAGTTCTCAAAATCTCTTCCCTATGAAGAAAGGTTGAAACGCTTAGGGCTCTTTAGCTTGGAGAAACGTCGACTGAGGGGTGACATGATAGAAGTTTACAAGATAATGCATGGGATGGAGAAAGTAGAGAAAGAAGTACTTTTCTCCCTTTCTCACAATACAAGAACTCGTGGGCATTCGATGAAATTGCTGAGCAGACAGGTTAAAACGGATAAAAGGAAGTACTTTTTCACCCAAAGGGTGATTAACATGTGGAATTCACTGCCACAGGAGGTGGTGGCGTCCACAAGCATAGCCACCTTCAAGAAGGGGTTAGATAAAAATATGGAGCAGAGGTCCATCAGTGGCTATTAGCCACAGTGTGTGTGTGTGTGTGTGTGTGTTGGACTGGATGGGCCATTGGCCTGTGTGTGTGTGTGTGTGTGTGTGTGACACAGAATGTTGGACTGGATGGGCCATTGGCCTGATCTAACATGGCTTCTCTTATGTTCTTATGTTCTTATGTTCTGTTCCCTGCTTCAAAAAGGGGAGGAGTTTGACCCACCCAATGGACACCACACCTTATTACACCCCAGTACAATTTTAGGCACAACATGCATGTCAATATGTAGAAAAGCATGAAACACAAACCAAAAGACAATAGCAAAGTACGATAGAATTATCGAGTCCTTTCCTCCACCTACTTCCTGATAGTGCTTCCAGATTCAATAGCCATAAAACCACAACTGCAGCAAAGATTTGTTATGGGGAAGCTGCTGAAAAGAAAACTGTGAGAAAAATTCTAATGTGAACAAACGTTACAAAGCAAAAGACAACAGCAAAGCATGATAGAATTATCCTGTTATTTCCTCCGCCTACTTCCTGATGCTGCTCCAAATTCAATAACCATAAAATCCCAACTACAGCAAAGATTCTTTATGGGGAAGCTGCCCCAGTTGAAGCCATGGTGCCAGAAGTTCTCTATAAAACCATCTCCTTTAGCATTGGAAGGGTTTTTTCTCTCAATAAATTTCTGAAATCCTGGAAGATCACTGGAATGAACTGTGAAAGCCAGAATACCATGGATTTCATCAGCATCCCAAGTTCTTTGATAAACATATGAAGTAAACTCCATCTGGGCTGTCAGTATAAAAACTTTACCTTTAGTTTTCCATTCCACATCTTCTTTGTCTGACAGATATGCATTCAATTCCATGTTTTCTGTGTCTGATAGATATGGCAACCAAATCAAGTTATTCGTGGAATAAGATAGTCCAAACCCTAAAAATACTTTTGCTTTGCTGCTCATTATTTGCTTGTGAAGTATCTACCCCTGTTTCATAATTTCTTGAACTTCATTGAAAAAATATCCTGCAGGGCAATATCCTATGAAGGCAACACAGATACCATGCTTCTCACAGAGGTCTGAGAGGAGCAGAACAGAGCAGAGCAACTCTGATAGCTAGAGAAGTTGCTGAGAATTTCTGAGTTTTGAAAGACTTCATTCTGAGGTTTGTGGGGCTGCCTAAAATTCTGAGTTGTGATAGCTGGGGAACTGTTCTTTGTTTGGTCTTTGTTTGCTCTTTGTTTGGTTGAGTGGGCTAAAGGTGAAAGAGATTGGGAGTGATTGCTGCTGATTGCTTAGGAGTGTCTCTGCTCCACCCTCTTTGCATTTTAAGCTGTGCCTTGCCAGAAAGCTAAAGGGCTCTTGGCCTAGGGGCTCCCTAAGGACCAGGAACCTAGATCCCTGATTTCCTTGTTCTCCGAATAAGGTAAGTTGACCCTCCAGAAGGGGAGCCACTTAAACAAACAGCATTTAAAGAGGACTGTATATTTTAATATATATATATATATATATATATATATATATATATATATATATATATATATATATATATATATATATATATATATATATATATATATATATATATATATATATATATATATATATATATATATATAGCTTAGGATGCATAAGTGTCTTCAATAAAGCTTTATTTAATTTGAAAGATCCTTACCTGGGACTCTCTGTCTGTTCACTGCTGGATACAAACCCTGTGGGTTCAGAGCCCTGCCCTAAGGTCTTAGGAAGTCTTGGGTATGTGCTCGATGCAAGGAGCTCCTGGTCCTCAGGAAACGAATTCGTACCCTTGAGGGCGAGGTGACTGCCCTGGAGAAGCAAAGATGGTCAGTTAGGCACTTGGGGAAGACTCTCGGGGGCGTATTAGATGAGCCCCTCTCTGAACGTAGCAGCCCCATTGCTGCCAGAGAGCATGAGGATCAAGAGGGAACAGGGCACCCTGCTGAGGATAAGGGGAATGCGCCCTCAGAAGGGAGCTCTTCTTCAGTTCGTGAGCAGGAATCCTTTCGCGCCAAGGAACCATCCCTGGGGAGGGGGAGAGGGGAGTTTTTGGTAGTTGGTGATTTGATCCTTAGGCAAGTAGACAGCTGGGTGGCGAAACCGCGTACTGACCGTATGGTGACTTGCCTGCCTGGTGCGAAGGTAGCGGACATTATGCGTGTAGCAGATAGGCTGACAGACAGTGCTGGGGATAGGGTGGCCATAATTTCTGCAGGCCAGCCAGGGACACCTTGAGGGGGGAAGGAATGTGCGTGTGTGCGCGCAGAGCGTGCGTGCCGCCGGAAATAGGAAGTGACGTCACTTCCAGTGACATCACTTCCAGTGACATCATGCCACTGCCGGAAACAGGAAGTGACATCACTTCCTGTGACATCATTTCCCTTGTGCCACCTGCCAGAAACAGGAAGTGACATCACTTCCTGTGGCATCATTTCCCCCGCGCCACCTGTCGGAAGCAGGAAGTGACATCACTTCCTGTGACATCATTTCCCCCAAATGACATCATTTCCCCCCAAATGCCACTGCAGGAAACAGGAAGTGACTTCACAGCACTTCCTGTGACATCCCCAAAAATCCCCCAAATATCTATATTATTTATAGAGAGGGAAAGGGGGAAATAAAGTTAAATAAAACTTTTTTTTTACTTTTTTCAAAGTGAGAAGACTAGAGAGAACGGGTTCCACGCTGAGAAGCCAGTCAGATTCCAGTGAGATTCCAGTGAGACTGTGCTGCATAATGCAGCCTATTTATTTTGTCCTGTTTGCTCTGTTGGCTCTATCTGCGCCACCTTCATCACTTTCGGGGTGTGGATCCCCCAATGGGGTGGTCTCCCGATTCCCTCCGCCAGCTGTTTCTGATAGCCCTGCGCCCCCTCTTTCATTTGATATGTGTCCCGTGCAGGTGCCACCCTCCCGCCGGGAGATGCCGCAAAATGAGCCCCCTTGAGGCTTATGGCGGCAGGGCTCGGGGGAAGCGAGCTAGACTGCTGTTCTTTTGAGGGGTTATAGAGTGTTTCGAGCCCATCCCTGTGGCATCGGTCCCATCGTTGTGGGGCCAAGGGGGCCGGCGCAGCGGCACACTGAAGCAGCCTGTCACTAATAACACAGGTCGAGATGCAGGACAGGAACCCGGAAGTGACCGACAGGCTGCTTCAGCGGGCCGCTGCGCCAGCCCCCTTGGCCCCACAATGATGGGACCGATGCCACAGGGACGGGTTCGAAACACTCTATAACCCCTCAAAAGAACAGCAGTCTAGCTCGCTTCCCCCAAGCCCTGCCGCCATAAGCCTCAAGAAGGCTCATTTTGTGGCATATCCCAGCGGGAGGGTGGCACCTGCACGGGACACAAATCAAATGAAAGAGGGGGCACAGGGCTATCAGAAACAGCCAGCAGAGGGAGTCGGGAGACCACCCCACTGGGGGATCCACACCCCGAAAGTGATGAAGGTGGCGCAGATAGAGCCAACAGAGCAAACAGGACAAAATAAATAGGCTGCATTATGCAGCACAGTTGAGAAAGTGCCTTATCCCATATACTGATGAAGTAAATACAGGATTTGAGAACAAAATTGCACCAGAAGACACAAACACAAAGCTCCCTTACACTGAATAAGTGCTTGGGTCCACCAAAGTCAGTATTGTCTACCCCAGGGGTGGCCACAGTTGCTTAACAAAACAGCAACACAGAATAAAGGTCAGATGTTTGAGAGCCGCAAGACATGAACATCGGATATTTGAGAGCCACGGAAGGAAGGAAGGAAGGAAGGAAGGAAGGAAGGAAGGAAGGAAGGAAGGAAGGGAGGAAGGGAGGAAGGAAGGAAGGGAGGGAGGGAGGAAGGGAGGGAGGGAGGGAGGGAGGAGGTAGGGAGGGAAAGAGGGAAGGAAGGAAGGAAGGAAGGAAGGAAGGAAGGAAGGAAGGAAGGAGGGAGGGAAGGAAGGAAGGAGGGAGGGAGGAAGGAAGGAAGGGAGGAGGGAGGGAAGGAGGGAAGGAAGGAAGGAAGAAGGAAGGAAGAAGGAAGGAAGGAGGGAGGGAGGGAGGAGGGAGGGAAGGAAGGGAGGAGGGAGGGAGGGAAGGAAGGGAACAGGGAGGGAAGGAAGGAAGGAAGGAAAAAAGGAAGGAAGGAAGGAAGAAGGAAGGAAGGAGGGAGGGAGGGAAGGAGGGAAGGAAGGAAGGAAGAAAGGAAGGAGGGAGGGAGGGAAGGAGGGAAGGAAGGAAGGAAGGAAGAAAGGAAGAAAGGAAGGAAGGAGGGAGGGAGGGAGGAAGGAGGGAGGGAGGGAAGGAAGGAAGGGAGGAGGGAGGGAGGGAGGGAAGGAAGGAAGGCCGCCCCCTCCCGCCAGCTCCCGACCCCCTTTCGGCCCCCTCCCTCCCTGCCTCCCCTGCTTACCTGCTTCCAGGGCGGGTGGAGGCCCGCGCGTGGGGCCCGGCGGCGGTGGCGGAGGCTGGGGAGGCGGCGGAGAGGCTGCGGAGGCGGCGGAGAGGCTGCGGAGGCGGCGGAGAGGCTGCGGAGGCGGAGGAGAGGCTGCGGAGGCGGCGGAGAGGCTGCGGAGGCGGCGGAGAGGCTGCGGAGGCGGCGGAGAGGCTGCGGAGGCGGCGGAGAGGCTGCGGAGGCGGCGGAGAGGCTGCGGAGGCGGCGGAGAGGCTGCGGAGGCGGCGGAGAGGCCGGCGCTGGTCGCTGGAGGCCCTCCAGCGACCAGCGCCGGCCTCTCCGCCGCCTCCCCGGCCTCCGCATGCAGTGGAGGCCCACGCGTGGGGCCCGGCGGCGGTGGCGGAGGCCGGGGAGGCGGCGGAGAGGCCGGCGCTGGTCGCTGGAGGCCCTCCAGCGACCAGCGCCGGACTCTCCGCCGCCTCCCCGGCCTCCGCCTGCAGTGGAGGCCCGCGCGGGGCCCGGCGGCGGTGGCGGAGGCCGGGGAGGCAACAGAGAGGCCGGCGCTGGTCGCTGGAGGCCCTCGAGCGACCAGCGCCGGACTCTCCGCCGCCTCCCCGGCCTCCGACTGCAGTGGAGGCCCGCGCGCGGGGCCCGGCAGCGGTGGCGGAGGCCGGGGAGGCGGCGGAGAGGCCGGCGCTGGTCGCTGGAGGGTCTTCAGCGACCAGTGCCGGCCTCTCCGCCGCCTCCCCGGCTTCCGCCTGCAGTGGAGGCCCGCGTGCGGGGCCCGGCGGCGGTGGAGGAGGCTGGGGAGGCGGCGGAGAGGCCGGCGCTGGTCGCTGGAGGGCCTCCAATGACCAGCGCCAGCCTCTCCGCCGCCTCCCCGGCCTCCGCCACCGCCGCCGGGACCCGCGCACGGGCGGGGAAGGCGGCAGGGGAAGGAGGGAGCGTCCCCGCGCATGCGCAGACCCCGCCACAATCGCCCTGTGCACGCGCAGGGACGCTCCCTCCCTCCCCGCCCGCGTGCGCGTCCCACCGGCTCTCTGGCTGGCTAAACCGGGACCTCTAATGGTCCCGGTATAGCCAGCCCGGGAGCCGGGAATTGGGGGCCAGAACCAGGACTTTCCCGGGTGCCCGGGACGGTCTGGCCACCCTAGCTGGGGAGGAGCCTGTGATCGTGGTGCATGTTGGCACCAACGATGTGGGGAAATGCAGTCGTGAGGTCCTGGAGGAAAAATTTAGGCTGCTGGGCGGGAGACTTAAGACCAGGACCTCCAAGGTAGCCTTCTCAGAAGTGCTACCTGTTCCACATGCAGGGCAGGAGAGACAAGCACAAATTAGAAGTCTCAATGTGTGGATGAGACGACGGTGTAAGGAGGAAGGGTTTAAGTTTGTTAGGCACTGGGATGCTTTCTGGAACAAGTGGGAGCTGTACAAAAGAGACGGTCTCCACTTGTCCCCGGATGGAACCAGGCTGCTGGCGCTTAATCAAAAACGTGGCAGAGCAGTTTTAAAATTAAATCTTGGGGGAAAGCCGACAGGAGATGAAATGTCTCTGGTTCGGGAGGACTCGTCTCAAAGAGATGAAGGGTTGCCTGCTATTTTTCAACCGGGTAATGGATCAGAGTTGTCCACTATGATGGTGACAAACAGTATGGACTGTCTGCCAGAGTCTCGAGGTGGCAGGAGGAAGGTGGCGGGCCTAGCTTGCCTGGGAAATTATAGATGTTTGTATGTAAATGCTAGAAGTGTTCGAAGTAAAATTGGTGAATTGGAATGTTTAGTGTTGGGAGAAAACATAGACATTGTGGGAATTTCAGAAACTTGGTGGAATGAGGAGAATCAGTGGGACACTGTGATTCCTGGATATAAGTTATATCGGAAGGATAGGGAGGCAAGGGTTGGAGGTGGGGTGGCTCTGTATGTCAGAGAGGATATACGATCCAGTAAGACTGAGGTCAGAGAATTAGATTCCCTTTTAGAAATGCTTTGGGTTGAAATAGAGGGCCCAAAAGGAAATTTAACTGTGGGAGTTTGTTATCGCCCACCAAATCAAAAGAGAGAGGATGATTACAATATGATGGAAGGCTTAAAGATAGCGGCTAAACGTAAAACTTGTGTCGTAATAGGTGATTTTAACTACCCACAGATTGATTGGGTCAATACGTGTTCTGGTCGAGAGAGATTGAGTTTCTTGATGCTCTCAATGACTGTGCCATGGAGCAGATGGTCTCAGAACCTACCATGGGTGGGGCGATCCTGGATTTGGTCCTAAGTAATGCCCAAGACTTGGTGAGAGATGTAAAAGTGATTGCGCCGCTTGGGAGCAGTGACCATAATGTTATTGATTTCACTGTTTGTATAAATAGGGAGTTGCCCAAAAAGACCGCCACAACCACGTTTAAAAGGGGTAAATTCACTGAGATGAGGAGGCATGTGAGGAGGAAACTGAAAGGAAAGGTACATACGGTCAAAACCCTTAGGGAAGCTTGGAGACTATTTAAAACTATAATCTTAAAAGCTCAGATAAAATACATACCACAAGTTAGGAAAGGCACAAACAGGCATAAGAAAAGGCCTGCATGGTTAACAAACAAAGTAATGGAAGCTGTAAAAGGTAAGAAGGACTCCTTTAAGTGGTAGAAAACCAGTCCAAGTGAGATTAGTAAAAGGGAATACAGCCTGTGGCAAATCAAATGCAAGACTGTGATCAGGCAGGCAAAAAGGGACTATGAGGAGCATATTGCAAAAAACATAAAGACCAACAATAAAAATGTATTCAAATATATTAGAAGTAGGAAACCAGCCAGGGAGGCAGTGGGGCCCTTGGATGACCATGGGGTAAAAGGATTACTGAAGGAGGAAGGGAAATGGCTGAGAAGCTGGATGCATTTTTTCTTTCCGTCTTCACTGTGGAAGACGAGAACTTTTTGCCTGCCCCAGAACCACTAATTTTGGAAGGGGTGTTGAAAGACCTGACTCAGATTGAGGAGACAAAAGAGGAGGTCCTACAACTGATAGACGAATTAAAATCCAATAAGTCACCGGGTCAGGATGGCATACATCCGAGAGTTCTGAAAGAACTCAAAGTTGAACTTGTGGATCTTCTAACAAAAATCTGTAATCGTTCATTGAAATCTGCCTCCGTTCCTGAGGACTGGAAGGTAGCAAATGTCACCCCCATATTTAAAAAGGGTTCCAGAGGAGATCCGGGAAATTACAGGCCAGTCAGTCTGACTTCAATACCGGGAAAGTTGGTAGAAAGCATTATCAAGGACAGAATTGTCAGAACTTGTAACTTTCCTATATGCTGTTAGCTCAAGTGTCTCCATATTGAAATCAAATACTAACCCATGCAACTTTGCCACAGTAACTAACCAGCCTGCATTTTGTGTATGCCTGTGCATTTCAAACAAACTGTGATCACTGGAGGGTGACAGATAGCCCAGGGTCAACATCTGCAGATGGCCTTTGAAGTCAGGCCGGCCTGAGCTTTCTCAGCGGGATTCCATCCTCCCTGCCTGATAACAAACCCTGAGAAACAGACTGTTGTCTCCACCCGTGTGAAAGATGGTTTTATTGTTGTCAACAGAATCGCATAAAGTGTATCCAATGCTAGCTTTCGTTATCAGTGTTATTCTGTACCTTCAGCTCTGTAGTTCTCAAAAAATGCCTATACTTTTGCAACTAAGTCTTGGGCCTTATTTGAAGTTCTGCCAGTTCTGACATTATAACACTGAACCCTTTGTTTTGGGACTTATCCGAACTAGCAACCTGGCTGGATGGCAGCAAAGGCTCCAGACGACGGAGAGCCCACTACCCCAATAGAGGACAGACCCTTGGAGCCCAGGGTGACAGCAGTGAGGCGCAAGATCCGAGACCCGGCTCCTTCCTCCACGGACGTCTTCCCCTCGCGGAGCTGGAGCCCGCGAAAGTCCACCAAATTAATGGACGAGGCGGAAGAGAGGTACAAGGTGCTCGCCGGCGGAGCAGGGGGAGACAACTGGGATGGCGACGAAGACGAGTACCGAGACCCTGGGACAGGGGACTCTGCGCAAGCACTCCGCAACGAGCTGTCCCAGTGGGTGAGAGAGATCCACGACCAGATCCACGAGACCTGCATCATGATGACCGCAGAGATGCAGCTGCAACTAGGCGCGCTTCGCGACCAGATCCGCGCCCTGCAGGCGGCTGTACCGGCAGGACCAGCCGGGCCTCTGGGTGGGGGCCCCGCACCCCCTGGGTCCCTGCTGCGCCAGTTGATGGGAGGCAACCGGGGGGACCCCTCGGTGGAGGAGGAGGGGGCCCTGTCGGACCACCCGTTCCCGGGCCTCAGGCCCCAGCCGCCCCGGTACCCCCAGCAGCACCGGCGTCCCCGGCCGCACCGGCGGCACCGGTCGCACCCACGGCCCCGGACGCGCCAGTGATCCCAGCCATTCCAGCGGTTCCGGCCGCGCCCGCAGTACCGGTCCCACCACAACCGCAACCAGTACCGGCGCCGGCGCTACCCCCGGCCGCCCCAGGGGGGGGATGGCGGGAGACCGCACGAGCTCCAGATCACGTTCAATGGAGATGGGGACGAAGTAGAGTACTTCACCATCCAGTGCAACAGTTTCTTCACGCACTGGGGAGGCGGCTACCCAACGGAGGCCAGCCGGGTAGACCACATAGCATCCCGACTGAAAGGGGCCGCAAGGAAATGGTACGTGGGGTTATACACCGGGCAGAAGCCTGAGCTGGCCACGGTGGCAGAATTCCTCCAGGCGATGCTGCGGCAGTACGTGGACCCCCTGCGAGAAGAAAAAGCCACCGAGGCCCTCCAACGGATCGAACAAGGGAACCGTACGACCCGCGAATACGCCACCGAGTTGATGGCCCACTGCACCGCGGTGAGAGGCTGGAGCGAACTAATGAAGTGCTCGGCGTTCAAGAATGGGCTGAATGCGAATATACTCGACTGGTGCTACCATCAAGGGAGACCCGACACCCTAGTGGGGTGGATTCAGCTGGCGGGCGAGGTGGAAATGAACCTACAACATGTCGGAATGCGCCGGCAACAGCAGCTGGGGAAGAGAGGAGGAAAGTCGACCCCAACCGCGCCGAAAGCTGAGGCAAAGAAGCCACTGGCGACCTCCACACCAACTGGGGGCGGCCGGAGATGCTTCAGGTGCGGGGACCCGGGGCACCTCGCCGCCAACTGCCCCGCGAGAGCACCGGCGGCCACTCCGACACGCAAGCCGTCCGCGGGCACACCGAAGAAGGGAGGGAGCCGCGCCAATGAGCCCAGTCGGGGCGCCATCGCCACATCCATGGCAATTGACGAGGAAACTATAACTATTGGCGAGTCGAGCGAGGAGTCATGGGAACCCGAGTCGACGGGAAACGACAGCGACCTGCTTTAATAGGTGCCGCAAAGCAGGTCCGAGAAACGCCGGCACCGATGACGGTGAGAATTACTGGGGAACTTTTATTTATGGCAGTAACCCTATTGAACCCCCACCTAAAATGCTTTATGCACACCCGTGCCCTAATCGACTTGGGGTGCACTAGAGACATCATGTCCCCCCGCCTGGTGGAAGGTTAACCAAATCCCCCCTGCCCCGCCCCATCCAATTTGAATAAATGGACGGGTCAGTGATGAAAGGCGAGCCTTGCACCGAGGAGACCCAAGCGGTGCCAATGGGGACCGAAGACCATTGGGGGATAGAGGTGTTTGTAGTTGTCCCCTCGTCCTCATTCAACCTGGTGGTGGGGGCGGGTTGGCTAGCGAGACACCAACCAGACATACAATGGGAAGCTTAGATTGTACGCTTCCCAGACTGGCGGTGTGAACACCACCACTGGCGGGGGGAGTGGGGGCCCAAAGTCCCACCGCAAAATGAGCGGCTGTGCTTGACCATAGAAGAAGTGAGGTCGATCCCCAAAGAGTGCCGGGACCTAAAAGGGGCTTTTAGTGAGTGGGAGGCGGACGAGCTCCCCCCCCCCACCGCCCCACCGATTGCGCCATCGAACTAATACCGGGGCAAGAGCTGCCAAAAGCTAAGCTGTACTCGATGGGTTGGGCGGAGAAGGCAGAAGTAAAAAAGTTCATAGACAAAAACTTAAAGCGGGGCTTCATCCGGCCCGCCACAGCCCCCCACGCAGCCCCCGTGTTGTTTCGCAAGAAGAAGGATGGAAGTTTGAGACTTTGCACAGATTTTCTCGGGATAAACGGGATTTCAATGTCCAATGCCTACCCGATCCCGCTGCTAAAAGACCTGTTAAGCACTGTGGCAGAGGGCAGGGTGTTTACAAAGCTCGATCTGCGCGATGCGTACTTCCGTGTACGAATAAAAGAGGGGGACGAGTGGAAAACGGCGTTTAACACGCCGATGGGACAGTTCGAGTATTTGGTTATGCCGTTTGGACTGCAAGGAGCACCGGGGGTGTTCATGAACTTTATCAATGAAGTCCTCCGGGAATATTTGTACAAGGGGGTGGTGGTGTACCTGGATGACATCATTATTTACTCGAAGGACCTAGAGTCACATATGCCGCTGGTTAGGAGAGTGCTATCTACCTTGTATCAGAACAAATTGTATGCTAAATTGTCAAAATGTGAATTCCATAAAACAGAACTAGACTACCTGGGATTTAGAGTGTCGGGGGAGGGACTAGCGATGGACCCCACGAAAATACAAGCGGTGCTAGATTGGGAACCGCCCCGAACCCGACGGCAGCTACAATCATTCCCGGGTTCGCAAATTTTTATCGCGGGTTCATCAAGGGGTTCGCACAGGTCATGTTACCCCTCACTGAACTCCTCAAAACCAAAGGGAAGGGGGAGGAGGCAAAAAAGCCCCGGGCGCGCCTCGCATGGTCGCCTGAGTGTCAGCGCGCCTTTGACAAACTGAAAAGGTTGTTCAGGAGCGAACCAGTACTGGCCCACCCCAACGAGTTAAAACCGTTCGTGGTGCAATGCGACGCCTCCGACGTCGCGGTGCGGGCAATATTAATGCAAAGGGACGAGGGGGGGGAGCTCCGGCCATGCGCCTACATCTCCCACAAATTCTCAAACGAACAGCGGAACTGGTCGGTTTGGGACAAAGAGGCTTTTGCGGTCACGTTCACCCTCAAAACCTGGCGGTCGTGGCTAGAGGGGGCACGAGTCCCATTCGAAATCTGGACAGATCACAAAAACTTGGAAGCGCTAACCGGCCGCCGCAAACTAACGGCCAAATAAATCAGGTGGGCCGGGTTCTTCGCAAAATTTGACTTTGTGCTAAAGCACATCCCCGGCACCAAGAATTTTCTCGCAGATGCGCTCTCACGCATGCCCCAACACGACAGCCAGAGAGAAGAGGTGATAGACTCCCTGATTCCACCCACCCAAGTAGCGGGGGGGGGGTCACCACCAGGTCTGGGAAAAATACCGGGGCCCCAGAACTGAAAGGAAAGGAACGCTTCATGGCCGAAACGGAGGCGGAGGGAGGGAATCGGCCCGAAGGGGTGGAAAAGGGGGAAGGGGGGCTCTGGTACCACAACGGAAAGATTTATGTGCCCAAAAGCTTACGCAAAGAAGTACTGGAAAACTGCCACTCAGGCTGTCTAGCGGGGCACTTTGGCTACGTAAAGACACTGAACTTAATCACCAGACAGTTCTGGTGGCCCCAAATGAAAAGGGACGTGTCGGAGTTTGTAAGCTCCTGCCCGACATGCATCATGGCCAAACGGAGGGGGGGAAAGCCACCGGGTCACCTAGTCCCCTTGCCAACGGCGACCCGGCCATGGGCGGTAGTCTCGATGGACTTTATAGTCGAGCTACCTCCCTCGCAGGGGAAAACGGTGATACTGGTGGTGGTCGACACCTTTTCCAAGCAAGCCCACTTCATTCCATGCAAACAACTCCCCACCGCCAAAAAACTGGCCCACCTCTTCTTCAATCACGTGGTACGCCTCCACTCGTTCCCAGATAAGGTCATTAGTGAACACGGGCCACAGTTCATTGCCAACTTCTGGTGAGAGTTTTGCAAAATTGCAGGGATAGAGCAGGGACTCAGCTCCGCCTACCACCCGCAGATGGACGGACAGACGGAGAGAGTGAATGGGCTTCTCAAACAGTACCTTAGGTGCTACATCAACTTCCAACAGTCAAACTGGGTGGAACTATTAGCATTTGCAGAGTATGGCTATAACAACAGCCTGCACAGTTCCACGAAAACCTCCCCCTTTCAAATAGTAAACGGCTATGAAGGCAAGCCATTCCCCCACCTTCCTCTGCCCACAGGGGAGCCAAAGCCGACCTCCTGCCAACAATGGTGGGAGGGAGTTCGGCGAGGGTGGGAAGTGATTCAGGAGAACCTGCCGTAAGCGTGTCGCAAACTGGCCTACAAGTACTTGGGTCCCTTCACAATAAAGAGAGTGATAAACAGCGTGATGGTGGAACTAGAACTGCCAAAACTGTTAAGTAAGATCCACCCTGTTTTTCATTGCAGCCTTCTTCGCAAAGATCCTAGGGCTACATCCTGGCACCCTCGCCCTCCCAAGCCACCTCCTACACGAGTGAAGGGCCAGAGCCACCATGAGGTCCAGGAGATCCTGGACTCCAGGGTCCACCGGGGGGTGCTGTACTACCTGATTCGCTGGAAGTACTTTCCCCCGAGCTGCGATGAGTGGGTCAAGGCTAGCAATGTATCTGCTCCGCAACTACTCAGGAAATTCCACCTACTGTACCCGCAAAAGCCCAGGGCGAAAGCTTGGGGGGGGCAGTATGTCAGAACTTGTAACTTTCCTATATGCTGTTAGCTCAAGCGACTCCATATTGAAATCAAATACTAACCCATGCAACTTTGCCACAGTAACTAACCAGCCTGCATTTTGTGTATGCCTGTGCATTTCAAACAAACTGTGATCACTGGAGGGTGACAGATAGCCCAGGGTCAACATCTGCAGATGGCCTTTGAAGCCAGGCCGGCCTGAGCTTTCTCAGCAGGATTTCATCCTCCCTGCCTGATAACAAACCCTGAGAAACAGACTGTTGTCTCCACCCGTGTGAAAGATGGTTTTATTGTTGTCAAGAGAATCGCATAAAGTGTATCCAATGCTAGCTTTCGTTATCAGTGCTATTCTGTACCTTCAGCTCTGTAGTTCTCAATAAACGCCTATACTTTTGCAACTAAGTCTTGGGCCTTATTTGAAGTTCTGCCAGTTCTGACAAGAATGAGTAGGCACATTGGTGGACACGGGTTATTGAGGAAGACTCTCCATGGGTTCTGTAAGGGAAGATCTTGCCTCACTAACCTGTTACATTTCGTTGAGGGGGTGAACAAACACGTGGACAAAGGAGACCCGATAGATGTTGTTTACCTTGACTTCCAGAAAGCTTTTGATAAAGTTCCTCATCAAAAACTCCTTAGAAAGCTTGAGAGTCATGGAGTAAAAGGACAGGTCTTCTTGTGGATCAAAAACTGGCTGAGTAATAGGAAGCAGAGAGTGAGTATAAATGGGCAGTCTTCGCAGTGGAGGACGGTAAGCAGTGGGGTGCCGCAGGGCTCGGTACTGGGTCCCATGCTCTTTAACTTGTTCATAAATGATTTAGAGTTGGGAGTGAGCATTGAAGTGGCCAAGTTTGTGGATGACACTAAATTGTTCAGGGTGGTGAGAACGAGGGATGTGCAAAAAAAAAAAAAATTCGGTATTACACGGAATCGGAAGTATACGGGGGGGGGGGAATTCGGAATCCCTGTATACTGTCGAATACCGCATTCGGAATAGCCGCATATACAGTAGATGCGCGGCTATTTCTGAATATACGGACCTATTATACCCTATGGGCCATTGAAATCAATGGCAAATAGGGTATATTTGAAGCCGCCTGGAGGGGAGGGGGTTTGAGGGAGAGCCCCCAAATTTGCAGGGGACCTGCAGGTGACTCTCCCCTCCAACCCCCTTCCCAAAAAAGGGTGCCCCTATTCCATCATTATACCCTATGGGCCATTGAAATCAATGGCAACATAGGGCATAATTAGAGGCTACTAGGGGCAGGGGGTTTGAGGGAGAGCCCCCAAAACTGCAGGGAACACGTAGGGGACTCTCCCCTACAAAACCCCAAAGTCCCAAAAAGATTGGGCCAGGGGGTCCCTGTCTTTGGGCTCCCCAAAAGGCCCATTGCCAACAATGATGGGGAAAGCCCAATTAGCCACTTCCTCCACTACAATTGCTGTGGGGAAAGTGGCTCTGGCCAGAGGCCCCAAAACTGCAGGGAAGCTTCAGGGCACTCCCCAGCATGCAACCCCCCTGGCCCCAAAAGACAGCACCCATCTGTGGGCACCCCAAAAGGAACACTGCTTCCAATGGTGAGAAAAAAACAATTAGAGCCACTTCCTCACTGTAATTGTCGTGGGAAAAGTAGCTCTGGGGAGCAGGAGGTTCTGAGGAGAGCCCCCCAAACTGCTGTGCAGCTTCAGGGCACTGTCTGACACAAAACCCACAAGACCAAAAAAAAATTGGACCAGGGGGTCCAATTCCTGGAGCACCCAAACCAAACCTAACTTCACACCAGAGAATCTCTATAGGACCCAAATGCACTACATCCCTCTATCTACTCTATGAACCCTGCAGGCCTGGAACCAATATAAACCCAGTTGCCAATGTCACTGCCACACAAAACACAATCTGCTCAAGGTATACTCTGCAGACCTGGCTGCAGCAAACCCAGATGCCAGCTCTCCAGCCCTGCCCCAAACAACACGAGGAGAGCTGGTCAACCACAAAAAGCCTGCTGGCTCTGGGTTTCTCACCCAGGTGCCAGTTTCCCTGCCACAGAACACACAATCTACAGATGCCAGCTCTCCTGCCCTGCCCCAAACAACACAACTCTCAAACAAGAGAAGTGGTGGACCACCACACCTAGCTCCACATCATTCTGTATCTGACACAAAGCAAGAAGCATTTTGACTTACCTTGAGTGATGGATGGTTGGCTGGTCCAGGCTCTTTCGCATTACCCAGGGTGCACCACGAGGAGGCGAGCCAGAATTGCACCCCAAATGAGGAAGATCACTGGGAGGGCCTCAGATTATGTGAGAGGAAGGCAACCATTCCTTCTCTCTCAGCTCAGCAGTAACACACCAGCATCACTGTCCCATTAGAGGGACCTCAGCATTGGTATGACTGCTGGCTGCCTGTCATCAGCACTGGCACCTCCCTCTTTCTTCCTCCTGCCCCTGAAAACAAACTGGGTGGGTTATTCTGGCTGGGCCTGTGGGTGCTGTTGGTTACAGTGGGGGGCTGCAATGGCCCTTTCAGTATTATTAGGCATGTGTGGATGGAGGACTGGAGAAATTTGGGTCGCTTTGCAGTTTTTAAACCAGCATTCACTTTTGGTTTGGGGAAGGATGAGGGGGGGAGGGATGCACTGCTAATCAATTTGTGAGTGAGTTTTTGGGCTGTCTTTGGACTCTAGTCAATTTTTAGTGGAGGGGCGTTTTACAACCACCTTCCAAGCATGAACCAAGAGAGGATGCAGGCACAAGTAGGTGCTCACTTCATTCACTCTCAAAGTCCATGTTCGGGGAGCCGAACATTGGCAAGTTGACCTTCAGGAAGACCAACTGCTCAACTATCCAGGGTTGCAGGGGATTGTGATGTGGGCAGAAAATGTTGCCCATATATGAAAAGACGCGCTCGCTCTGCACGCTCGTCGGTGGGCAGGAGAGGAACACCTTGGCCATGGAGTAGAGTGCCGGCCAGACCCCCTCCTTCATGACCCAGTAGGCCAAAGGAGATGCTTTCTGTGGCTCGAGGGGCTCAAAAAGAGCCCTAGAGGGACCAATGACCCGCCTGATGAATGTCACCTCAGCACTCTTCGTGGCGTGAGTCTGGTGGGAAACACTGCCTAGCTGGGGATGAACAACAGTAATGGAAGTCGCAGATGAGCTGCTTCCACCCCCCCTCCTCCTCAACTACCGGCACTGGGCTACCCCTGACTCTGGAACATTTACCTTCTGGGAGAGCTCGTCTCGCCAGCGATCGAGCTTGTTGGCCCGCTCAGCGACTGTGCCCTTAAGGCGCGGGTCTAACAAGGTCGCCATCATGTAGACCTTATCCTGGGTGAAAGTCTGAAAGCGGGCCTCAACCCCTTCCTGCAGCCTAACAAACAGGGTGCGCACCACTGGACGTACGTCTGCACAGCCTTGAGCTGGCACTAGAAATGAGGCCAGGTCCTCACGGGCCATCTGGACCATGGGGACAACTAGTGCGATGCTCGCCGTGTCAGATGAGAGCATTTCTATGTATGTCTTGAAGGGCCCAAGAACCTCCACAGTCTGAGAAACGACCACCCAGTCCTCTTGAGTGAGACGGTTCTCATCCCAAAAGACCCTCGTCTCAGAGAGAAAGGCATCCAGGGCTGCTCTCTGCTCCACCATGCGCTCCAGCATGACGCAGGTGGAGTTCCAGCGTGTGCTGACGTCACCGATCAGGCGGTGCCCTGGCACGCCTGTCAGTGTCTGTTTCTCACGCAGCCGATACGAGTCCGTATTGCTGCGTGAGAAGTGATCCGTGATGTGCCGACATTTCTGGAGCAGAAGTCGGTACTCATGGGCCGCGGCTAGATACAGACAATCCTGGCTTTTCGTCTGTCCCAATGCGTCCTTAACCACGAGGTGGAGAAGGTGGGCCACGCAAGGAAGGCATTTTAGGCCCTGACGCTGGACAGCCGCCTTGATGTTGGAGCCACCATCAGTCACCACGAAGCCCGCGGCGACGTCCCCGCTGCCTACCCAGCCCTTTAACTGCTGTGAGAGGATGGCTCTGAGAGTGTCCGCCGTGTGCGGCGCGTCGACTGCTTCGTCGTTCAACAAGGCCCAGCGATAGTCGGCCCAGCGGCACTGACCCTGCCTTTCACTACTGCCACCCCCACCCTGCAGCTCTCTGGGTTGCCACCAATGCACAGTCAGGGAGAGATACCCGTTGAACGCATGTTGGGAGGTCCAGATATCTGAGGTGAAATGAACAGTCCCCCTGGCAGCATTGGACAAATGCTCCTTCACCACAGATCTGGTTGCCCTGAAAACAGCTGGCACAATGGTCCTGCTAAGGGTGGTGTCAGCGAAGGTGCATTGAAGTTTCAAGAAGGAAAAGACTTAGCTTTGTTTCAAAAACAAAGTTTTTTTTATTGATTACAGCAATGCTATTCTCTACGCAGATTCATTTATACTAATAACGAAATGGGTGCAAGCATAGGCATTTATGGACACTAAACCAGGGTGCATAACCTGCATTATGGACACTAAACCAGGGACACTAATCAAAGCATAGTAGTTTTAAATCATTTCCCATAATATAGTTGGGGCCCTTCCACTGAAAGTAACCAGTTCACATAGTTGTTATCTCCCCCATGCACAGCCTGTCTCTCCTCCCCTGCTGTGGCCTTGCCTTGCTCTGCTCTAGCAGGCGCCTGGGAACCAGATAGATGTTTTGCACTTCAAAGACCTTTAGCACCTCCGTTGCCCCTCCCGTCCATCTTCCACATTCTTCCATGACAGTAGTGTTAGTAAAGCACAGAATTATAGGTTAGAAGTAAATAAACATTTCAAATGATACAGCAAACTTCAAAGCATACAAGCTGACAGGTGATTCTAGCAGGAACTTTGTACCAGGGCGCCAGGTACTTGAGCAACCCCCGCACCCCAGGATTCTTGACCACTGAAAATGGAAGTGCATGGGTGACCGACCTGGCAAGGTTCCAGGCGATCATCTTCCTGCCGTGCCTGATTCCCCCTCTTCGCACAAAGGTGCCAACCCTACCAAACTCCTCAGGCAGAGATGCCTGTTCTCCCACGGAACGCTCCTGGAGAGCGGAGGTAGTCGCGATGGGACGGACCTCCTGGCTAGGTGGTGTTGTTGGCCACTTGGACAACACAGCACCAGCCTGCTTCTCCCCCTTAAGAAGCACCCCTGGGTGGTGCTTCTGCAGGTCATTCCACTTCCCCCCCGGAGTCAGGTGGGCAGGGTCCCGCCCACGACTGATCCGGGCCCTGCACAGCTGGCACTGCACATAGTGTGGATCCTCCATAAGTTGGAAATGCTTCCATACTTCGGAGGTGAACAGATGCCCAAACTGGCAGGTTGGATGTCTGGAGCCACCTCCTTTGAGGTGCTCGGGGCAGACACATCGTGTCTCGGGGTGGCAGGAGGGGCTTGCCGCCGGGGGGAAGTGGGCGGAGATGGAGGCACTTCGTGTGTCTCCATCTCTTCCCCCTCCACCGCATGCGGCCATCCCCTGAAGGACTGCTGGTGTTTGAAGGAACCGAAGAAGGGGGCTGGTCTTCCTCAACCACCTTCTCCTGCAGCTCCTGCACGACACTCTGCACCCTCCTTGGGGTGATCATTTTAGACAGAAAACTGTCCCCAAAGCTCATCTCCAAGGAGGGCTGCTCTTGCTGCCCCTCCTGCGGCTGCTGAGGCCGAGCGACATCAGCTGGAGGAGAGACTGCCCGAGCAGCAGACCCCTGCGCAGTGCCAGCACCTAACATAAGAACATAAGAGAAGCCATGTTGGATCAGGCCAACGGCCCATCCAGTCCAACACTCTGTGTCACACAGTGGCAAAAAATTTTGTATATATATACCTAATGGCACCTCTGCTGGAAGCGCCCCAGCAGCAGCCTCGATGAAGGGCCCAAGGCGGGCCTTCTTCTTCATCACACTCTGGCCAGAGGTCAGAGTGCTGGTAGGCGGCTGTGGAGTGGCCCCACGCACAGGTGCGGGGGAGACCTGGGTCCTCCCCCTCCCCTCCACCCCTCTAGTCTTCTCCGTGGCCTTGCCCCCAGGGCCCCTCTTCTGCTCCCTGTCACTCATGGCACCCTTGGCCAGTCTCACAGAACCTGAAATGAGAGTGGGTTTTTTTACAAACCTAACTCACTGCACTGTACCCTGAACCAACAGGTGCTCTGACGTCTTTTTAAAAACCCTCCAGCCAAAGCTTGTTTATTTGTTTTTTTGGTCCCTAACCTTTCCTTCTTTGGGTTGGGGTAGTAGTCTGGTAACGTTTAGGAGACTAGGTGATCCTGCCTCTACCTGGCTACAGTTATTAAAAGGCTACCTTGAGATGAAGGCAATCCTTGTTATATCCTCCTAGTTAAACTTCTCTTAACTAGATCCTGGGACAAACCTGATTTCCTTGCAAACTGGAAATCAGGTGTCCCCTATAACTTGAGAGAAGCTGTGGTTTACCCTATGGAAATCTTAGGATGCACCGGCTTTCAGTGGCTGAAAGCCCTGCTGCTGCAACCCTAGTCTCTTTAAAAGGGAGCCTGATGTGGCCTAGTAGTCATGCTGCCTTTTATGAGAAACCTAAAATCTTTTTAAAGCACCCCTATCTGGCCTACTTGAATTGTGAAAGGAGATAAAGCCCTAAACTGGATTAATTTTGTTTTAAATTTCAAAAAAACACAATCCCTAAAAACACCCTTATTAGTGGGGCAGCCTATTTAGTGGCCCTAGCCAAACCGATAGCACACTCAGATTCCAAAAATCACTCTATAATTACAAGAAAGTGACCCAGCCCACACACATTCTTGCCAACCCCCACACCAACCAGAGGTAATTTTAAAAAACCAAAACAAAACCAGCAGAATCACAAAAGGCCAAGCAACTCAAGTGTTTAAAAAGTGGCCTTTCACCAATAAGAAAGCTCAGGCCAAATCAGTCAACAACACCCCCACCCCCAGTCCGCCACCCCCAAACCAGGAAAAGGGACAACAGGAAAAAAGGCTAAGCAACTCAAGTGCTAAAAAAGTGGCCTTTCACCAATAAGAAAGCTCAGGCCAAATCAGTCAATAAGACTGATTTAGGGGAGGGACGGTGGCTCAGTGGTAGAGCATCTGCTTGGGAAGCAGAAGGTCCCAGGTTCAATCCCTGGCATCTCCAAAAAAGGGTCCAGGCAAATAGGTGTGAAAAACGTCAGCTTGAGACCCTGGAGAGCCGCTGCCAGTCTGAGAAGACAATACTGACTTTGATGGACCAGAGGTCTGATTCAGTATAAGGTAGCTTCATATGACCCCCGCCAAAAAAAAAAACCAGAACCAGGAAAAGGGGGACAAAAGTGGCCTTTTAAACAATGAAAATTAGGCCAAACAGCACCCCCCCCCCAAGAACCTGAAGAGAAAGTAACAGCAGCAGCACAACACAGCAGTAACAAATCAAACACTGAATACTTTTAAAACAGTGAAAAACTCAACTTTTAACAATACAGGAACTTTGCCAACCCCTCCCCCTAAAAAAAACTCTTCACCCTAACCCCAAGAAATCCAAGCCACCCAAATCAGGAGAAGTAAAAGGACACTGCACTTTTAAAAGTCCTCTCACTAAATTAAGATATGGGCAAATTAGCAAAAAAAAACCCCAGGCCCCCACCCCCAGCAGAACCTAACCCCAACCCCAATTAAGCTACCCAGTACTCACCCACCCAAATCTGGATAAGTAAAGGGACTCTAGTCCTTTTACCAACAAAAACAAAAACAAGAACCCCCAAACTGTCTTACCTTGTCTTCTCTACTTCAGGGAAGTCTGGTAAGGCTGAGTGAGAGAGCAGCAGGCAGCAGCTGAAGCCAAGGGCCAGCCAGCAGCAGCACAATCTCTCACACCAACCAACATACACCAACACAGCAGCAATGGAGGAGTCCAGCCAGGAAGACTCCTTAAAAAGGTTCTCTGGCCTTACAGAGAGCAATTTCAAAAAATAGCACTGCTCTCTGATTGGCCAGACAACAGTGCTTACTTGGATACCCAAGTAAGCAAAAGATCAAAATAACAACAATGTTGCTGATGGCTGGGCCATCAGCTACACAACAGCCCTGCAAAGCATGCATTTGCAATGCATTTTGCAAATGCATGCTTTGGATTGGCTGCTGGGGCTCCTCTTCCCCCTCCCCCCCTCCCTGATCTCAGGGAGGCTATGGGAGAGGCAGGAAAAGGCTACTAATGGCGGGAAAGTAGGCAAGCAGCTCCCCTGAGGCTGCAGAAGCTACTTTCCCGCCTTTTGCATTGACAGCCGTATACTTCCGAATAGCTATTTAAAGCTAGGGACAAATGTCTTTTGGGAAGACACAAGTTGCATTGTGGCCCAATAGGTTGGCTTTGCAGTGAAATAGCTGTCATAGATTTGAAAGCCCAAGGAGATGTTGGGTAAAATCTGAAGGTTTTCATTGATCTCTTTTACAGCAAACACCAAGGCCAGGATACGCTGTTAATTCTTAGGTACTGTGCTAGTTACATGCTTTAACAGAAGGATATTTAACAATTTAAAACTCATCACAACATATTCTGTATCTAGGGTGGCCAGATCGTCCCGGTCACCCGGGAAAGTCCCGCTTCTGGGCCCAAATTCTCGCCTCCCGGGCTGGCTATACCGGGACCATTAGAAATCCCGGTTTAGCCAGCAAGAGGAGCCGGGCATGCGCGGGGCCAGGAAGCGGGGGGAGGCTGCGCTGCTGCTGCCTCTTCTCCGTAGCTGCTCCTCCGAGATGGGCTCAGCCTGAGCCCATCTCGGAGGAGCAGCTGCAGAGAAGCATGGCAAGCCCTGAATCTGGGTCCTTCTAGGACCCTGAGCAGCAACGCTGGAGGAGCAGGAGCAGGCCGGACTTGCGCCCCGCCCCTCCACTCCCTGCAGGGGCAAAGGTGGCCTGCGTGAGCCTGCTTCACTTCTCCGCCCAGCCTGCTTCGCTTCTCTGCCCGGCCCCTCTGCTGCGCGGGTGACAAGGGGCATGCTGGGCCGGCCTCGGAGGAGAAGGAGGCGGCGGCGGCCAGAGGAGGAGGCAGCATGGCTGCGGCGGAGGCGCGCTGGCCTTCCGAGCCAAGGACTTGGTAAGTCTGGGGGTGATGCGGAAGGCGGGAGGGGAGCTGCGCTGCGCTGGTAGCCGGAGGGAGAGGCCCTCCTTGCCTTCCCTGCTGGCCCTAGGCTTCCCAACCCCCCCCCCCGCTTCATCCCCCGGTCTCCAGAAATCAGGAAGTGGGGGGTGGGGGGGGGAACATACCTGTAGGGTTCATGTTGGTGTAGCAGTTTGTAAAATGCCTGCTCCTTTAAGGCTGGGCAGGAAGGAGGAAACAGGAAGGGCTTCGGAGAACGGCCCCTCCCTTTCTTTGCTTTCGTTTTCACAGCAGGCAGAGGGAAGAAGACCCGGTATGTATTTGTGTGTGTGAGAGAGGGAGGGGGCAGGGAGGGGGGATTCCCTGGTATGGAGGCCCTTCCCCCCCTTTAGAAAGCGTGTGGGGGGGGAGGGAAATGTCTACTAGGCACTCTATTATTCCCTATGGAGAACAATTCCCATAGGGAATAATAGGGAATTGATCCGTGGGTATTGGGGGCTCTGGGGGGGCTATTTTTTGAGGTAGAGGCACCAAATTTTTAGTATAGCATCTAGTGCCTCTCCCCAAAATATCCCCCAAGTTTCAAAACGATTGGACCAGAGGGTCCAATTCTATGAGCCCCAAAAATGGTGCCCCTATCCTTAATTATTTCCTATGGAAGAAAGGCATTTAAAAAGGTGAGCTGTCGGTTTAAATGTGATGGCCAGAACTCCCTTGGAGTTCAATTATGCTTATCACATCCTTGTTCCTGGCTCCACCCCCAATGTCTCCCGGCTCCACCCCCAAAGTCTCCTGGCTCCGCCCCCAAAGTCCCCAGATTTTTCTTTAATTGGACTTGGCAACCCTAGCTGGCCCGGCCTCCACAGGGTTTAAACTGGCACTGATATGAACTTTGCAAAGCAAAGCAAAGCAAATTTTATTCTTATATCCCGCCCTCCCCCGCCAAAAGGCGGGCTCAGGGCAGCTCACAGACATGGCAAGCCATGATTTGGTTAAAAGAGATACACAATGATTTAAATGGTACAGTTATAAATTAATTAAAGTTTAAAAATAGAAAATAGAAAAATAGAAAATATAAAAATAGATAGAAATAGGTGCTATACTTCTATCGGTCACAATTTACGCATTATCATACATCAGTTCCAATTACACATGAGGTGGCTAAAGTTACAATAATTAATCAGTTTGGTCTGGTCCTGTTTTAAATGCGAGCTGAAAAAGAGAGGTTTTGCAAGCCCTGCGGAACTGGTTCAAGTCCCGCAGGGCTCGCACCATCTCTGGAAGTTGGTTCCACCAACGAGGGGCCATTAGTGAAAAGGCTTGCTCCAGGGTTATCTTCAGTCTGGCCTCTCTTGGCCCAGGGATTTGTAGGAGGTTTTGGGAGCTGGATCTTAGTGCTCTCTGGGGAATATATGGGGAGAGGCGGTCCCTTAGGTAGGCAGGTCCTCGGCCATATAGGGCTTTAAAGGTGATAACCAGCACCTTATAGCGAACACGGTAGACGATCGGCAGCCAATGCAGATCCTGCAGCACAGGCCGCACGTGTTCCCATCTAGGTAGTCCCACCAGCAGCCTGGCCGCCGCATTCTGCACTACCTGAAGTCTCCGTGTTCGACTCAAGGGCAGCCCCATGTAGAGGGCATTGCAGTAGTCTAATCTTGAGGTGACCGTTGCGTGGATCACAGTTGCTAGGTCGTCGCGTTCCAAGAAGGGAGCCAACTGCCTCGCCCTCTTAAGATGAAAGAAGGCGGATCTTGCGGTGGCAGCTATCTGGGCCTCCATTGATAGCGAGGATTCCAGTAGCACCCCCAAGCTCTTGACCCTGCGCACTGGTATCAGTGGCACACCGTCAAAGGCCGGCAGAATGAGCTCCCCTCCCGGTCCGTCTCGGCCCACGCAAAGGACCTCAGTCTTCGTTGGATTCAATTTCAGCCCACTCAGCCTGAGCCAGCCAGCCACGGCTTGTAGCGCCCGGTCCAAATTTATAGGGACATCGCCAGTCCGGCCTTCCATCAATAGATAGAGCTGGGTATCATCAGCGTACTGATGACAACCGAGCCCATACCTCCGCGCAATCTGGGCAAGGGGGCGCATAAAGATATTAAACAATATCGCGGAGAGAACTGCCCCCTGGGGCACCCCACAATGAAGAGGGTGTCTCTGAGACAGCTTCCCCCCAACTGCCACCCTTTGTCCCCGATTTTCAAGGAAGGAGGAGAGCCACTGTAAGACTAGCCCCCGAATTCCTGCGTCGGCGAGGCGGCGCGTCAGCAGCCGATGGCCGACGGTGTCGAACGCCGCCGACAGGTCGAGCAGCAGCAATACTGCCGAGCCGCCCCGGTCCAGTTGCCGTCGGAGGTCATCTATGAGGGCGACCAAGACTGTTTCCGTCCCATGGCTCGGGCGAAAGCCGGACTGGCATGGGTCCAAGGTGGAAGCGTCCTCCAGTAAGCCCTGCAACTGCAACGCCACAGCCCTCTCAATAATTTTGCCCAAAAAGGGCAAGTTTGAGACCGGCCGATAGTGTGCCAATACGGACGGGTCTGATGTAACTTTTTTCAAGAGAGGGCGGACCACTGCCTCCTTCAGGGATGTTGGGAAAACACCCTCCAAAAGGGATCGATTTATGATGTCCCGTATAGGACATTTCAGTTCCTCCTGGCAGGCCTTAATTAGCCAGGAGGGGCAAGGGTCCAGGTCACAAGTTGCGGATCGTGCAGTGCCAAGAATTCTGTCAACTTCCTCCAACCTGAGTGGGTCGAAACAGTCCAAGGTTAAATCTGAAGACACGCATTGGGCCTCAAGTTCACTTACTGCATCTAAATTGGCGGGGCAGTCGTGGCGGAGCGATTGGACCTTCTCTGCAAAGAATTTCGCAAAAGCCTCACAGCCTATCTCCAATTCCTTAGCTTTTGGGTTGCCCTGTGGCAATGAAGTAAGATTCCGAATTATTCTAAATAATTGGGCTGGGCGCGAATTTGCAGATGCAATCTTGGTCGCAAAGTATGTTTTCTTTGCGGCCTTGATTGCCATCTCATAGGATTTCATAAACTTCCTATAAGATGTTCTAGTCGCTTCGTCGCGGGTACGTCGCCATTGCCTCTCTAGCCGTCTAAGGCCTTGTTTCAGCCGGCGCAATTCCGGGGTATACCACGGAGCAGGCCTAATCCAAGGTCGCAGAGGACGTCGAGGTGCAATCTCCTCGATGGCCCTAGAGAGCCAGCTATTCCAGGACTCTACCAGGCCATCGAGAGGGATGCCACAGGGCCAGGGATCCCGCAGAGCCATTTGGAACCGTTCCGGGTCCATCTGGCTCCGCGGGCGAGCCATAATAGGCTCCTCGCCTAAACAGGTTTGGGGAGGCATATCTACACGGGCCTTGAGGGCGAAGTGATCCGACCATGGCACCGCCGTGGCGGTTATATTTGGAACTGTACTCAGACCAGCTCTGATGCCTAGAAACTACCTCTGTGTGCTTGCTGTGTAATAGCACTCAGGATAGTCCTCTTCAAGCTTCAACATCCAAATTTCCAGGAATTTCCAACCCAAAGTTGGTAACCCTAGCTCTATCACAGATTTAGGAGGTCTTTGATTGCTGATTTAGGAGGTCTTTGATTGCTGGGGAGGGGGTCAGCAGTAGGAAGTACCCATACAGGGAGCACATACATTGAAGGTGGAGGTATTGTGACTCAATCACACCGCCCGCGCCTGGCTCGCCAAGCACTGCAAGGTGAGCGGGAGGCCGGGCGGGACTCAGTCCGGTGGTGTAGGGAGGGGGGGCATTATTCTCAAGATCTTGTATCTGCAAATTGGGGAATACACATGGGAGACCCACCAAGACTTTCAAAGTGCATCTCATTTTGCCCTCCACCACTGTTTCTTCTTTCCCTTCATTGAAAGTTCAAATAGTGTTGCGTATTTTCTTACTTCCTTCTCTCCTTCCCATGCACCAGCCAACCATCCTATATCTGGGTGGGGCTGTGATTGGGTACTAGGGAGAGAGCTTGGCTGCCCTGGGGAGGGAGGTGATTGAATGAGCCTGTAGTTGGCATCCTGAGCTTCTCCAAGCCTAATTGGAGCAATGAGGGTATGACTTAAGTTTTCAGTTCACTTTCCGTCTGTGGATCACACCATGTTTTTGTTGGTGTAACTCTCTGCCTCTGGCAGGGGGCATTCCCAGGCTGAAAGGGCTCACCTTTGGTTACATCCTCAGAACCACCCACAGCCACTCCAGCACAGAGACCTTTGTTTCAGTTGAGCCAACAGGTGGCTGCCACAGCTCTCCACTGAGGGCTGTGAGGGTGATGGAGCGGCCCTGGGGGCCTGTGCCATTATAACTGGCCTTTATGCTGGTGTATCTTGGAATTATGCCAATGCAAAGGTCAGTTTACTCCCTGAGCACTCCCCCTGTTTAGGATTGCACTGTAAATTGTCCTTTTCTAGTTGCCAAATCATAGTATGGCAGGTAACTTGCTCTAGTTTTTGTTACTTTATGGTGGCCACAAGACTTGACCATACAAACCCCAGTCTACTGCCAACGGCTTATGAAGATGAAAAAGTTAGTCCATACTTCTTTTTATGTTGCTTGGTTCTGTTTTGCCAACACATCAGTTCAGGAGCCCATTAATTAAAATGCTGATGCCTCTGCCTACTTAAAAGCAGCACATGCCCTGTGCTTCTTCTGTTGTTTTGGAGAATTTGTACCAGTATACCATTAACGTACTACAGTAGCAATTTCTGAAGGTGTGTAAAGCGGAACTAAATTTATTGTGCCTGGAGCATGAGTAGATGGAAAAAATCAGTTGAAAAAAGGAGGCAAATAACAAGGAACATGTTCAGATACTTGATAGCTCACTATAGGAGCAAGGGAAGACATGTACTGAAAGTATATATAATACTGAAATCTGTTGGTTATCTTACAGAATGCAACTAATGGACATGTAGTTTTACTACTTGTGATTGTGGCTTTGGAATTACTGTCTGGAAAGCTCCATTAAGTTCTGTATGGTCAGTAACAATAATAAAGTTAAGCACTTTAAAATTAAGCATTGATGCATGCCATTTAAGACCATGCTTAACTATTTAATTGAAGTTAATAGGACTGAAGTGTTTAGCTCTGGCTAGATTGTGCCAATATATCAGTGTCTTTGCAAATGTTAAAATGCTTCCCAGCTATGGATCTCTTGATTAAGGGTATGCAAACCTCCTCCCCCCATATTTCTTGGTTCGGGTCTGTAGGATTAAAAAAAATCCAGTATTTCTGAAAAATCCCAGATCCCAGTATCGGTATGGTATTTGGGACCTGGATTCTTCAGAAATCCCTATTTTTTCTGGGTCCAATAGACCCAAGAAGAAAAATATCTGTAGTTTTAAAAAAAACCCGCCCTGACTCTGGGGCTCCTCCTTGCAGCATGGTTTAAATTGTGCTTAAAGAAAAACTGGCCCCAGGATCTGCTTGTGGCAAGGAAGGAGATCACTCCTTGCTGCACACTGACTTGGCTGGGAGTGCTTCTCCTGGAGAAGCTATCCCCAGGATCTGCATGTAACTGGGAGGTCTCTCTCCACCACGCTCAGGCTTGACTGGGAGGGCCTCTTCTGCGGCATGGTTTAAAGCATACTGCAGGAGAATTTGGCTCCAGTATCTGTGTGCAAAAACCCCCACTATTTTTTGGTTTCGGTCTGCTGGATCAAAATTTTTTTCAGTATTTCTGAAAAATCCCAGATCTCAGTATTGGCATGATATTTGGATCTAGGATTCTTCAGAAATCCTGATTTTTTTTTCTGGGTCTTATAGACCTGAGAAGAAAAATAGCTAGCTGGAAGGGCTTCTCTTGTGGCACAGTTTAAATTGTGCTGCAGGAGAATCTGGGCCCGGGATATGCATGTGGTGGGTGGGTAAGTGAGGATCAGCTGAGGTGGTGGAATGTTATAGCTGAATATACCCAAATAAAATATACCCAAATAAAAATAAAAAAATGGACTATTTTGGCTGAGCTGTACCAGTAGCCAGTCATATTCTCGGATCTGCATTTGGCCTACATAATACCCCCCAAAAAAATGTGTAAGGTGTTTTCCGAGGGGAAGGGTTTGCTCTGTTTATGACAAATGCACACCCCTACTCTTGATAGATACAATATTATATGTCTTCAGCCCCTGATTGCTCTTTAAAATGTAATACACTTGTTATGTATCTTCATATATACCATATATAGTTAACCTTGATCACTTTTAAAAACGTAATGAGCAACAAACCCAAAAGCCTCATTAAAATGAGAATTTCTACAAAACAGTATTCCCATGTTACTTTGCACTGTTATTCAGAATCCAAAAAATGTCGCATATTGTCTGCAGCTATTTTTGTTTCCTCTTTTTATGATAGAGAATATGCATATAGATGGAGTGTAGCTGTCAAGGGATATATGATGGTCAACCTTTGTCTTTGATGCCATAAGCAGCTTTAACAGGGATATTTTTGCACTGCCAGATGAGAGCAGAATGGGCTATGAACATCTTTAAAAACTTATTAGGCCTGCACACCAGCCTTCTTTTCTTGTGCTGTTCAGCTTCCTGGACCATTAGCTCAAAGGGGGCAAGAAGTTAAATACATTCCCTTGAGCAGTGGCCTTATCAAATACATTAGACATGAATTGTGGCGCTTTTGTTAAAAAGATTTTGGGCCTACCATTTTCAGATTTCGGTCATTACTTTGTAACTTTTGGTTCTAGTAGATGCACATGTTCAGTTTAGGAACATGATGGCTATAGCCAACAATTTAGGATGAGATGGGTGGCCCAGAGCTATACAGACCTAAATACAGAAATTCAAACAGACTTTAAATAGCTTGTATTTAAATGTTTAATAAAATGAATATTTTAATTAAATAAGTGTCAGATGCCTGGTAGACATCTAAATGCTTTTGCACTCTTTGCAGAATACCATCTAAAGCAGAGATGCTTCTAATATAGGTTTAAAGATTAAGGGACATCTTATGGAATAGTCAGTAGATGGGGGAATTTTTACATCAATACCACCTTTGCAAATGGTCCCTTAGCTGCATTCATACATGACTCTGTCCTTGAGGAACAGCTCTCTTTTATTCCAAATGACAGTCAGGATTTCTGTAATTCTGCTTCACTACACTGTACTAATAGTGTAGGCATAACTCTCTTGGAGAACTTCCCCTGGAATCTCACTGGAATCTGACTGGCTTCTCAGCGTGGAACCCGTTCTCTCTAGTCTTCTCACTTTGAAAAAAGTAAAAAAAGAGTTTTATTTAACTTTATTTCCCCCTTTCCCTCTCTATAAATAATCTTGGTGTTTCCGGCGGTGATATTTGGGGGATTTTTGGGGACGTCACGGGAAGTGCTGTGAAGTCACTTCCTGTTTCCGTCAGTGGCATTTGGGGGAAATGATGTCATTTGGGGGAAATGATGTCACAGGAAGTGATGTCACTTCCTGCTTCCGGCAGGTGGCGCGGGGGAAATGATGTCACAGGAAGTGACGTCACTTCGTGTTTCCGGTGGTGGCATGATGTCACCAGAAGTGTCGTCGCCGGAAGTGACGTCACTTCCTGTTTCCGGCGGCGTGCGCACGCACACACATTGATTCCCCCTCAGGGTGTCCCTGGCTGGCCTACAGATATTATGGCCACCCTATTCACACATGATAAAGAAAATGCAGTTTCAATCCACTTGCAATGCATTCTCCAACTTATTTTATTATGTGAACTGGCAAAATCCAGTTTAAAAGTGTGTTGAAAATGAACTGAAACTGCATTATTCAGCATGTTGATCGCAGACAGTGTGTCTGTCTAAAATTATACTTACCAGAAGTACCAAGGATCCAAGCCAATAAGCAGTCTGAAAGGAGGGAAAGTGTGATTACAAAGAGTTTTGTGGTCATACTAGTATGATTTTTTTATATATAAACTTCATGCTCTGGTTTGTCAAAGAAATCAAATTCAATGATGACCTACACTAGCTCTCTTTCCGGTTGCTATATTAATTACCCTTGAGGTCACAGTGTCCTCTGAAGTTACCAGAGACAATTAATAATGAAATTTCTACTTATTTTGAGGGTTTCATGCCAACTGATAAATAAGGCATTAAACAAATTCACATACACAAATTGAGGAGCCTGGAAGATTAAATACAGGGGGAAAATGTACTACTGGAATTTTTAATTGTAACAATTATATCCAGCTATTAGCAATTTTCCTACTGCTTCTATTACAGTCATTATGCCATGTGAAGTGCAACAGAATTAGAAAAATATAAACATTTGGAAACAATTGATACCTTTAAAAACAATATTAACAATGCACACATGAATACAAAATGTTGCTATTCCATCTAACAGTAATGATATCTATCTACCCAATTTGCTTTAAAGCTCATATATGGCACTTCCTCAGTGACACTGGATGACACCAAAGTTCCCTCCTTCTACCAGAAGGTCCCAAGTGAAATCCAACAGCACATGGGGATTCTCCAATTACTTCTCCATTTCAAATGGACATGGATTGGATTCCTTGCTGCAGTCGGTGTAAATTTGGAATGGTTTATTCAGTTCATGTATCCAGTATTTTCCCAGCATGGCATCTGTTTTGCCTTCTTCGAATCCTTTTCCAATGTAGGTTCTGATAACAAGAGAGACCTTAATAAATGGGAACAGTACAAAAGAATCATAATGAGCACAACCAATGTATTGGTCTTCCATGGAGATTGCTGTTCCATCATCATTTTGGGGTTTTGGTTAGATTTACCAAAAAATAAAGAGGCTATTCCCAATCCAAAATGGAAAGTGTGGATTCTGTCAGCTCAGATGGACTTAAAAACACATTACAATATTAATAGTAGGGATATACAACTCTTCCATGGTGCCATAACAGTTGCAATTCACTCAAAGGATGTCCAAGGATTCCCAGAATTTCTTAGAAGCAGAAATACTTCCAACACTGAGGAAGATGGTTTTATCAGGAATTTCTGGGCACAGGCATTTCACTGCTATTATCCAAACACATTTTTGATTAGACAGGATAAACAAAACAGAAACTGTACTGGAGAGGAGAAGCTGGAGAATCTTCCAAGACATGTTTTGGAAATGAGTATGACTGGACATAGCTATAGCATCTTCAATGCTGTCTTTGCTGTGGCTTATGCTTTAAATGCCATATATTTATCCACATCCAAATACAAAACAATGCTGGATAATAGAAGAAGGGAGCATTGGAATGCATAGCCATGGCAGGTAATGCATTTTAAGATCTAATCTAAGAGAAGGTTATTCAACTATCATTTTCAATAGCCTGATACTGACTAGTGTTCCTCTGCTGGTGATGATGGTGGAAAGTGCCATAATGTAGCAGCCATCTTATGGTGTCCCCATAGAGATTTCCAAGTAAGAGACAAACAGAGGTGGTTTGCCATTACCTCCCTCTATGTAATGACCTTTAACTCCCTTGGTGGTTTCACATCCAAATCCATCATATAAATGGGTGTCTGGTTTACAGCCAGTGTATATGGAACAAAAAAGGAATGATATGGCTCCTACAATCCACCCCAGTCATCACTCCGGCTGAAGCATTCTGTACAAACAGTAGTTTTCATTGACAGAGTCAAATTCCCCTGAAAAGAGAGTTCCAAAGTTTGGATGCCATGACTGAGAAAGCCCACCCATTGAGTCACCACCCATCTAGCCTTAGATGACAGGGTCAATGGGCCTCCAAGGATGACCAGAGTGAGTAAATACGTTTGTATTGGAGAAGGCAATCTTTAAAGCATGTTAGTTCCAGGCCGTACAGGGCTTTAAAGATCAATACCAGAATCTTGAAATGAGCCTGGAAGCAAATTGGAAGCCAGCATTATGTTAAATAAAATGGAGTGATATCATCTCTACAACCCACCCCAATCAACACTGTGGCAGCAGCATAGGTACCTTCCAGACAGTATTCAAGGGCAGCCCCACATACAGCACAGTGCAGTAACCCACTGTAGAAGTTACCAGATCATGCACATCAGCAAAGCATCATCATCATCTCTCCCCCCTCCCCCTTTTTCTCTTCAATTTAGCTCCACCACTTTCTGAGACATGGCTCTTTTAACAACAGTGCAGAGGACCAGATTTCCTTTGATGACAATTCAGCCCCACCCAGCCGAGCGGCCGAACGGCCGCCTTAGGCTGGGGGCCGTCCATTGCCTCCCCTGATGGAGAGAGACAATGGAACAGTCCTGAGCTGCTAGGAGGCGTGGGTGGCCTTATATAGGCCGCCTCCGCCCCCTGTGTCGCAGTTCAGTTAGGCGTTTCTCGGGAAGCGGCTGCTCTGCCGCGTATCAGCTGTTTGCTGTGTGGCGAGCTGTGAGGCTTACCAGGCGGCTGGGGATCGAGCCTTTCGCCTTCTTCCCGTGCACCCGGATGATTTTGAATTGTAGGGTTTTTGCTTTGAAGGGGGATTTTACCTGGACCGAGCCCTTCCTATGGGGTGCTCCGTGTCATGTGCTGCTTTCGAGCAGTTCAGCACATTTTTTGAATGTGCATTACAGTTCAGGACGGGGGTGCATGACACGGCACATTACCTAGATGATTTTCTCTTTGTTTGCCCAGTGGGTTCGGGGCAATGCGGCCATTTGCTGAGGTCATTTGAGTGGTTGGCAGCTGAGCTGGGTGTACCTTTGGCAGGCAAAAAGACGGAGGGCCCTACGACAGTTTTGACTTTTTTGGGGATAGAGCTCGATACCATGCAGCAGCTATCTCGGTTACTGTTGGACAAGTTGAAGACTCTGAGGGATAGAGTGGCAGTGGTAAAGGGCAAGCGGAAGGTCACGCTGCTGGAGCTTCAACAGTTAGTGGGCCACCTTAACTTTTCATGTAAGGTGGTGGCCCCCGGCCGGGCGTTTTTGCATCAGTTTTGTGATGGCATGGCGTCTCTGCGTTTGCCTCATCATTTTACCCGCGTCACTAGTGGTATGCGCAGCCACTTTGAGGTTTGGGAGACCTTTTTGAAGGACTTCAATGGTACATCTTTCTGGCGGGGGGTAATGCAGTTGGAGGCTAAACTTCAGATTGTATCGGACGCTGCCGGCACTACTGGTTTCGGCATGTATTTTTGGGGACAGTGGTGCGCTGAACCTTGGCCGGTTGAGTGGTTGAGCTCTAATTTAATATGTAATTTGACCTTTCTGGAGTTTTTTCCTATTGTAGTTGCTATTTTTCTTTGGGGGCATTCCCTTGCCAATCACACTGTACACTTCTGGTGCGACAACATGGCGGTAGTTCATGTCATCAACAACCTTACCTCCAGGTCTCCGCTGGTGATGAGGTTGGTTAAGGCATTTACGTTGCATTGCCTCGAGTTGAATGTTCTGTTTTTAGCCCGGCATGTACCAGGCATCAGTAATGGTGTGGCGGACGCCCTGTCTTGCCAACAGATGGTGCGTTTTCGGCAGCTAGCTCCAGAGGCCGACCCTTTTCCCATGTGCATACCTGCAGAGCTGTGGCGAATTGGAGGGACGAAGTTAGCCGGGCAATTCAACTCGCTATAACACCTAGCTCAGATAGCAGCCACCGCCAAGTCCGCATTTTTTCACCTTAGGCGGGCAAGGCAGTTGGCTCCTTTCCTGGAGAGCGGCGATCTGGCAACAGTGATCCATGCAACGGTCACCTCGAGGTTGGACTACTGCAATGCCCTCTACATGGGGCTGCCCCTGTGCCGAACCCGGAAGCTACAGCTAGTGCAGAATGCCGCCGCCAGGCTGTTGTTAGGGCTCCCTAGAAGGGAGCACATTCAGCCGGGGCTTCGGGGACTGCATTGGCTGCCAATAGCATACCGAGTCCGGTACAAGGTGCTGGTTATGACCTTTAAAGCCCTTTATGGTCTAGGACCTGCCTACCTTCGGGACCGTCTCTCCCCACATGTTCCCCAGAGAGTGCTGAGATCGGGGTCTCAGAACCTCCTTACAATCCCTGGGCCAAAGGAGGCCCGTTTGAAAACAACTAGGGACAGGGCCTTTTCGATTGCAGCCCCCTGTTGGTGGAACCAGCTCCCGGAGGAGGTGAGGGCCCTGCGGAATCTCGGACAGTTCCACAGGGCCTGTAAGACAACCCTCTTCCGACTGGCATACAACTGACCGATATCTGCATACCCAAATTCATGAACATCTGAACATTGGAATACTTGAAGAACCGACTTTTAGGGAAGATGTAGCATGGTATATTGATAAATGTTTTTATGTATTTTATTGTAGTAATTATTAATGTATTTTAAGCTGATTTATTGTTAGAGTTTTGTGTTGTATGCCGCCCTGAGCCCGCTTCGGTGGGGTAGGGCGGGATACAAATCGAATGAAATAAATAAACTAGCACAAAAAGATCGTATGACCAGGTGGCGAGTCAGTTTTCTGGGGTTTTTTTTTTTGCTATTTCCAAAGTTTATTATAATCACTAGTACAAAGTAAGAACAATGCAATGCAAATTTCTCACAATGTGAAAGGTTTAAAAAAAAAAAGACAGGTTCTGTTCTTTAAAGGCAGTGGCCACCATTACTGAGACCACGTTGCTTTCTAGCTGAGAGAAACCAGGGCCGTTACTTCCACCCTACTGCTTCCAGGTTATGGCACTAGAACTGTAAGAACTCTACAGTTTCTAAAGCCAGGTGGGCAAGAGAGAACATAGTGCTGCAAAATTCAGGATATTTTCTCACCCACAGAGGATAGTAAAACGGCTAAACAGGAGCATCCAACATTGATCCAGTAAGGACTCCATGCTAGAACCCCGAAACTTCTCAACAGCAAGGAATGGAGGACTTCGCTACCACTCCTTCTTAGCGAGACAGGTTCTTAATTCCAGATAGTCGAAGGTCATTGATCGTGTTCTTCTGGACCACTTTGCATCTCGTCCTCAGCAGCTACAAAAGGTGAGTCTTCTGCTTCTACTACAGTCAGATCATCTTGTTCCTGAGCTGGAATGTTCTCACATTCTTCATTTGGCTGGGCTGCAGGCAGCTCGTTTTCTTCTTGCGTCTGACTGTTAAGCTGCAGTTTTGCTTGCCGCCTTTCAAGCGCCATCCATTTGTTCCTTTCAATTCTCTGCTGCTGCTCCTCTGTTAGAGAAGCACTCTGAATTGAAACATTTTCTTCTCTTGCATTTTGGTTCTCCGAAAAACCATCTAGTTCTTCAGTAGCTGTATTGGGTCCACTGTTTCCACCATCATCACCTGTGAAGTCTTCGTGCAGAATGGGCAGGTCAAGTCGAATTCGCTTTAAGCACGTTTGAACTTCTTTTTTATTTCCCAGGCACTCTACTCTTTCCACAAAATCTTCAAACTGCAGTTTAGGGAACAGCCTGTGAGCCCAATGCTCCATGCGCGTGACGAGCATCTTCAAGTCTGCTGCCTCATGACCTTTACGTTTGAACTGTACATTATCAAACATATTCCGCAGAGCTGGAAGTCCTCGCTCTGAAATTAATCTCTGAGCATCTAGTTTAGGCATTGGCCTTCTAACGCCTTTCCTGGTAGGGTTTTGTGATGATTTTTTTTCTTCTGTCTCTTCTTCATCTTCTCCCCCTGGGGAGGCTGGGGGAGGTAGAGCTTGAAACTCCTCATCCTGGGTGTGTTCGTAATCAGGAATGTCAAACAAATTGCCCTCTGCTGGATCCATCTTTCCACCAAAGCTTTTTCGTCCGCTTCTCCGCCACCGGCGAAAGGAGACGGCCGGGCTGGGCCAGAAGACGCAGACCCTGACGGAGCGAAGACCACTTCCGGAGCAGCCCCAGTTTTCTGTTTTTCGGGTGGGTGCTGGGCTTGAGGAGGCTTGGCTAGTTCCTGTCGAGCATCTGCTGCAGTTTTGCGTGTGGCAGAAGTGTCAAGGACTCTCTGTTAAATCTATTAAAGGTCAGCTGGCTGGGCTGTCTTTTATTAGCAAGGTGCGGGGGTACTCGGAATTGATAAAGGATTTCCTCATTTCAAAGATGTTGGAGGTGTTGTCGCGGGAGGCTGGACGACAGGTTGACAGTAGGCGCCCAATTTTCCCTTCCCTTCTCCGAGGGCTTCACGCCACCTGGGCCATGGTTTGCGCCTCAAGTTTTGAGCAGGTGCTATTTCATGCAGCTGCATTAATGGCTTTTGGGGGGGGTGTTACGGGTTGGGGGGTGTTCCGAGTTGGTGGCACTCTCCCATAACGACGCTTCGGGTAGGGCCCTCCAGGTCGGGGATGTTAAGTTTGTTAAGAGGCAGGCGGTCATTCGAGTCCGACGGTCCAAGACTGATCAAGGTCAGAGCAGTTGCACAATTACTTTGGGCCCCTGTTCTGATAAGGAGCTGTGTCCTGTGCGGGCCCTTGCGCAATATTTGGAAATGCGTGGGCCGGCTCAGGGTCCTCTGTTTTGCCATAAGGACACCTCCCCGCTGTCTAAGTTTCAATTTTGGACAGTCACCAGTCGGGCTTTGGAAAAATTAGGACTCGGGGGAGCAAAGTTTGGCACTCATTCTTTTTGTATAGGAGCTGCATCCACAGCTGCAGCCATGGGCTATGAGGGCGATGCTATTCGCCGGGTGGGTCGTTGGAAGTCTGGGGCTTTTTGGACTTTCATACAGCCTTTGCAGACTTAAGAGGGGTATAATACATAATTTTTTTGCACTTCTTTATTCACCTGTGTATTCTTGTATACATTGTTATAGTACCCTTCTGAATTGTGATTGGATCAGTTAATTCCCCATTTATTACCACTTTCACAGTTTGATAGGAGTAGATAGCTCGAATTCTCTTTAAAAACATAGCCCTAAGATCTTTACAGAGGAACAATGAAACTCATCCAGACAAACAAATGGCACTAATCTTTTTGGACGCAGAGAAGGCCTATGGGGTCATTCTAAAACTTTACATATTAATCTCACATTATTGTTCATATGTCTTTTAGGAAGGAATCCTGCTTGATTTGAATAAGTTACCTAATACTTTCTTTAAGTGTTGTGCTAGAATTCTTGAGGTGTTGTGCAAAAATCTTGTAGTTCACATTTAAAAGTGAGATTGGTCTGTAGTTTTTAATCTCCTTGTATCTGTTGCTTCTTTTGGAATCAATGAGATGGTGGCTTATTACAAGGAGGCTTCCTCAGCTATTTTATCTTATAGGAGTTTATAAAGAAGTATCAAAATTCTTCAAAAACTTTATAATATTCAGCAGTGATACTGTCTGGACCTGGACCTTTCCCTTCGTTTTGCCTTCCTATTGCCTCCACTAGTTCTTTCATCGTTATGGGGTCATTCAGAACTTTACATTGTTCCTCTGTAAAGATATGTTGAGATACATAATTTTTTTTTGTACTTCTTTATCCACCTGTGTATTCTTGTATAAATTTTTATAGTAATGTTCAATTATCTTTTCTATCTTTTTTTTTTGTAAATCTTTCTACATTGGTTTTCCTTCTGAGTGCTATAATAGTATTTTTGCATATTCTTTTTTCAGCCTATATGCCAACCATCTTCTTGATTTATTAGCATTCTCAAAATAATTTTGTTTAGCAAATTTCATTTTCCTTTCTGTCTTCCATCAGTAAAAAGTTTAGTTGGTGCTGTAACAATTTTATTTTCATTTGTAGCTCTGTCCTTGTAGGTTGTTGCTTAAGATCCTCTGGTTTTCCTCAATTCAATATTTAATTATTGATTCTGTTTTAGCCAGTCTTTCTTACGCTTATCTAATAATGAATATCTAATTGCCAAACCTCTGAAAAATGCTTTGCTCGCATCCCATACTGTTTGTATACTTACTTCTTTGGTCATATTTTGTTTTTTAAAAAATTGAATTTTTTTTTGGTGTGTGTGTCTTGAATAAAATCTTTTTCTTTCAGGAGCTGTGTATTCAAACACCACATTTTCTTTCTTAGGATTTAATTCAATCTTAAAGTTGAGGGCTATGGTCTGATATTAATCTTGGATGAATTTCTCTTTGATCCAAATCCTTCATCATGCCAGTTGTCATCCAACACGTCTATTCTAGACCAAGATTGGTGTTGATGGGAGTAATAGTTAAAATCTTGTGAAGATGGAAATCTGGTTCTCCATGCATCAACTAAGATCAACTCATCTGCCAATTTCATAATTTTTGTAGGTAGCAACATGCCTTTTGTTTTCATCCATAAATATTTCCTCCTATCCAAGTTTTTATTAAAAATTGCATTGAAATCAACAATTAAGCAATATTCAGCATAGTTCATTTTTGTTAGCTTCCGATATAGGTCATGATAGAACTTGTCTTGATGGTAATTAGGGGTGTAGATATTAGTCAACAATATTTCCCCCCACCTCTGTGTTTAGTTCCAGAAATACCATTCTTCCATCATCTGAGGCAGGTGAAAATTGAGGATTAAAATTATCTTTAATATAACATGCCACTCCTCTTTTGTTTTGTTTTGCTTTAAGTCCGAGGCCAAAAATTATGCTCCCTTTTTTTTTTTTTTTTGCAATAGATATTGGTCCTTTTGGATCATATGACTCCCTTGTAAACAGATTATATCTGCTTTAAATTTAGGTAGGTAGGCAAAAAAATTTCTTCTTTTTGTAGGTGAATTAAGTCCATTTACATTGAGAGACAAAATATTAATTTGGTCCTTGGCCATTATGCCGGTTATTTTATAATTACTTTTTTATCTTTGGAGACTTGAGATCTTGTCTTGTGTCCTTTTTGCACTTGTGCTTGATCTTTTTCATCTCCTGATGAATCAGATTGGCTGGTTGTCCCCTCCTCTACATGTTCTTCATTCCTTTTCTTTTTTCTAACATATTTCTCCGCTTTAAAAATTGAAGCAATTCTATGTCTTTTCCCATCAAAAGTGAAGATAAAATCTTCTGGGGTTAACCAAGTATAAGGAATTTCATTTGCTCTTATAATTACGTTAGGTTTTGGTATTCCTTTCTTTTTTTGCCTCATTGGCCAAGGGATCTCTTTCAGGACTCTCACATTTTCTCCTCTTATCATTATTGGATGATTTTTACTCTAAGTATGAGATCTCTTGCTTTCCTCCTAGCAAACCTGATACAAACCTTAGTAGGGCATTCTTGCAGGCAATTGCAGAGGAGACATGGTAAACTAAGTCAATCTCCTGTTCCAAATCCACATCTTCTCCCTGCAAGATTTCTGCAAGTGCCATAGCCATTATCTTAGCAAGATCTTCTGATTTGTCCTTTGCGATATTTTGAAATCTTAACATATAGGCCGGTCTGGATGTTTCCAGTTGTAACATCCTAGATTCTGCTAAATTTTGTTTTTTTTCTCTAGACTCTCCACTTTGGTATTTTTTCTCTAGACTTTCCACTTTGGTTAATGCCACCTTGGCGTCTAATGTCTTCTTCAATTTGTTGGTTTCAGTCGTTTGTTTCTTATATTCCTCTATGTCACCTTTGACTTCCTTCATTTGCTCCCCTAAGGTTACTACTTTGTCAGTTAATTGTGACATGGCTGTCATTAATGTGTTTTGTATTTTAATTTTCTCATGTAAATTTGGGGTTCCAAACTTGGAGGAGCATAGGTGCACATTTGGAGAAGGTAAAGGAGGGCCTTTTCCCCTTATTTTGATAGCTACCAACTAATCCACTATACCCAGAAAGAATTAAAAAAGAAGAGAATTTTATAACCCACTTTCTTTAGAGGAAGTATTTACTTATACTATAAGTTCTTTTGGAACACACTGTTCTTTAAATGACAACAATCTCAACCTTAGTCAGATAATCAGAAACAGATGAACAATGCAAGTTTGTGCCAATATATTCCTTAACCCAAGCAATCCACACCAGAGTAGGAATAAAATTAAACAAAAACAATAGTGTTAATATTTCAGAGGTACTTCCCAGTGACAAAAATATAGTACAGTACAACAAAAAATACTGTAGAAAGAACATTTTGGTTCCCTGACATTGGCATGATCAGCTGAGTTAACACCTTTCTAAATAACACAGGCTGATTAAAATGTAGAATTCATTGCCAGAGGATGTAGTGATGGTCACAGGAATAAATTTTAAAAGTAATCCAGACAGTTCATGGAGGATGGATCTATCAGTGGCTAAGGAGAACCTCCACATTTAGAAACATTAAACCTCTGAATCACAGAACCAGGAGGAAACATCAGGGGAAGGCCTCAACCTCTATGCTCAGAGGTTGGCCCTCCAGAAAAACTGGTTGGCCATTGTGTGAGACAGTGATCAGACACTGATCTGATCCAGGAAGGGTCTTCTTATCACGTAATTCAGTTCAAAAAGCTTAAAGGGTGTAACTGGGCTTAGGACAGCATTGTAAAACAATTAATATATGATTGCTATACAGATAATATGCATGCAACACATACTTCAGATTGCACATGTATCAACTAATGGAAGCACCTCAACCACAATGGGGTCCCCATTTTCTGACCTGTACTAAAGTTTGTTCAAAACAGGCCAAGTGAGAACACTTAAGGCTTGGGCTAAAGGTCAGCTCAGGTTCCAAACTGGGCCTCTTTCTATGTTCATAATCAGGCATCCTCCAGGTTAATTCCTATCTCTCTCCTCCTCCACCCTGCCATGGAATGTCAATAACAATGAGTTCTACCATGTATAATATCTGCATTTCTAAATACTGGCTGGCAGCAGGTGGCTAATCCTCTCAAGTCTCCAAAAACTCACCCAAGCACCTTTTGTGTGATCCTATGTTAATGTGTACACATTGTGTACAAACCTGCTTTTCATCCTTACTCTCCTCAGGGTACCAAGGTAAAATTAATCTCAAACATAAAATACCAAATATATAAAGGTTTAAAAGAAGAATTGAATATTTAAATGAATTAATAAAACTGTGTTTCTGAACTTCAGTTGTACCTACTCCTACACTGAAGCAAGTTCCTGTGCAGATTCACAACATGTAACATTTGATTGACTGAACAAAAAACTTGTTTGTTTCCCTTTCAGATATAGCTGAGTGTTCTCCATGCCCAGATGATCAGTATCCAAATAAGAAACAGACTTCATGCAATCATAAGACTGTAACTGTCCTGCATTATGAAGAACCTTTGGGAACTGACCTGGCAGCTGGTGCTTTTCTATAGTCTTTGACCTCAGCTCTGGTCCTAGGAATTTTTATGAAGTACCACAACTGTCAGGCAATCAGATTTCAAAAATAACTAGTCCTTGAGTTGAAACAAAGTATAGTTTATTTGTAAATCCATATACATCAATGGTAAGATTGAGACTGATACATTTTAGCATAGGCGAAGCATACTTATGAAGTTACATCAAAGCATTTCTAAACAAAGCTACATTTCCCCAAACAATGTTATGTTCACGTGTGAAGATTCACACAGGTCCTTCCTCTTATCTCCTGTGATCTAAATTCCCGGGCTAGCCTCCGGCCAGTTTCCTAGGAAGCGTTATCTTCAAAGGCAAAGTTTTGCAGTTGTTAGTAAAAGTGAAAGAAAGGCCTCAGCCAGGGCCTGCTTTGATGTGCATGGCTTTATTCAAGGTTAGTAACAAGCATCTTAGATTCAGAGAAATTAGCATTGCCTGACAACAACACTCCTGTAGTCAAAGCAAACAATCGCCACCTCACCTATACTCTTCTCATCTTCCTTCTGCTCTGCTTCCTTTGTGCTTTCCTGTTCATTAGTCAACCTGTAAAAATGACCTGCCTCCTCCAACAAACAGCCCCTGGCATCATCTTCTCTATTGCTGTCTCTTCTGTGTTGGCAAAAACCATCACGGTAGTCATAGCTTTCATGGCCACCAAACCAGGATTCAGCATGAGGAAATGGCTTGGGAAAAAGCTGGGCAATTGCATTATTCTTTTCTGCTCCCTTATACAAACAGGCATTTGTATTGTGTGGCTCTCAACATCTCCCCCATTCCCAGCTGCACACATGCATTCACTGAAGGAAGAAATTATATTGGAATGCAATGAGGGATCTCCTACCATGTTTTATTGTCTCCTGGGCTACATGGGCATTTTGGCTGTTGTAACCCTCATGGTGGCTTTCCTTTCCAGGAAGTTACCAGACAGTTTTAATGAAGCCAAGTTCATCACATTCAGCATGTTGGTCTTTTGCAGTGTATGGCTATTGTTTATTCCCACTTACCTGAGTACCAAAGGGAAATACATGGTAGCTGTGAAGATCTTCTCTATTTTAGCTTCCAGTGCTGTCTTACTGGTTTGCATCTTTCCCCCCAAATGCTACATTATTATTTTGAGGCCTGAGCTGAACAAAAGAGAGTCTCAGCTTGACTTCGTGAACGAAGATTTAAGAAGGGTGCAGTAGTCCACGTCTGCTGCAGGCTCGCTGGTGGCTGACAAGACCAATGCGGGACAGGCAGATTCGGCCACAGTGGCTGCAGGGAAAAGTCTGATTTGGGGTTGGTGCTGTTGCAGTGCGATTCTTCCTCAATCTCCTTTTGTCCTCAAGACCAGCTATGTGTGCATTCTCAAAGGAAGAGACAGCCTGGTGGATGGTGTGCCTCCATGCTTTGCGATCTGAGGCTAGGTCAGACCACTGGTGATGGTTGATGCGACAGGTGCCAAGGGATTTCTTCAAGGAGTCCTTGTACCTCTTCTTTGGTGCCCCTCTATTTTGATGGCCGGTGGAAAGTTCGCCATACAGAGCAATCTTGGGAAGGCGGTGGTTTTCCATCCTAGAAATATGCCCTGCCCAGCGCAGCTGCGTCTTCAACAGCAGTGCCTTGATGCTTGTAACCTCCGCCCTCTTGAGGACTTCAGTGTTGGTCACAAAGTCACTCCAGTGGATGTTGAGGATGGTGCAAAGGCAGCGCTGATGAAAGCGCTCAAGGAGTCACAGGTGATGATGGTATAAAACCCACGATTCAGAGCCGTAGATGAGGGTTGTCATCACAACCGCTTTGTAAACATTGATCTTTGTGCCTTTTTTCAGATGCTTGTTGCTCCACACTCTTTTATGCAGTCGGCCAAATGCACGGTTTGCCTTTGCCAGCCTGTTGTCAATCTCTTTGTCGATCTTGGCATCTGAGGAGATGATGCACCCCAGGTAGCTGAACTGCTGGACTGTCTTCAGAACTGATTCACCCACAGTGATGCAAGGAGGGTGATAGGGGTGCAGGCTGGTGCAGGCTGGTGGGGTGCAGGCTGGTGGAGAACTTCTGTCTTCTTCAGACTAACTTCTAGGCCGAATAGCTTTGCAGCCTCTGCAAAGCAGGACGTCATATGCTGCAGAGCTGATACCGAGTGGGAGACGAGTGCAGCATCATCAGCAAACAGTAGCTCTCGGATAAGTTTTTCCATTATCTTGGAGTGAGCCTTTCGTCGCCTCAGGTTGAACAGGCTGCCATCAGTGCGATAGCGGATGTAGACACCATCGTCATCATCTAGATCTACTGCGGCTTTTTGAAGCATCATGCTAAAGAAGATCGTAAAGAGAGTTGGCACAAGAACGCAGCCTTGCTTTACACCTGTGCCTATTGGGAAGGGCTCCAAGAGGTCGTTGCAGTGTCTGACTTGGCCTCGCTGGTCTTCATGTAGCTGGATGATCATGCTGAGGAACCTTGGGGGACATCCTAAACGTTCCAAGATTTGCCACAGGCCTTTCCTGCTAACGGTATCGAAAGCTTTGGTAAGGTCGACAAAAGTCACATATAGACCCTTGTTCTGTTCCCTGCATTTCTCTTGGAGCTGCCTGAGAACAAATACCATGTCGGTGGTGCTCCTGTTAGCTCTGAAGCCACACTGGCTCTCTGGGAGGAGTTCTTCTGCAATGGTGGGCACCAGTCTGTTCAGGAGTATTCTGGCAAGGATTTTGCCTGCGATGGAGAGCAGGGTTATCCCCCGGTAGTTGGAGCAGTCTGACTTTCCCCCTTTGTTCTTGTGTAGAGTGATGATGATTGCATCGCGAAAGTCCTGTGGTAGTTTGCCTTGTTCCCAGCAGGTGACAAATACTTTGTGAAGTGTGCTATGTAGTACTGTGCCCCCATGCTTCCAGATCTCTGGTGGAGTAGCTAATAAAGATAATAAAGATAACCTAAAAGAGAGTAGCTAATAAAGATAACCTATTGATAAAGGTTAAATTCCCTTCTCACTAGTTACTGCTTAGGAACTACTATAAAATATTCTTTAATTTTAATTTCAACTGTTGTTTTCATTAGATTTGTCTAAAAAAGTTCTTAAACAAAAATATCCTTGGATATATATACAGTAGGCTAGATCCAACCTGTTTTTCTGCTACCAAAAAATAATATTCAACAACCCACAATATTATGCTGGACACAACTGATCTTTCATGAACAAAAGCCATGTAAAATAGAGGTCGTGGAAGCAGGAAATTGGGAAGAAGGGAATGAAAAGTTGACTGGATAAACTCCAATACATCTCTCTTTTTTTGCTTCTCTTACTCAACAGTTAATGGAGTATAGCCAGGTTAACGGAATAGCCAGGTTAGATTCCGTTTCTCTCTAAGAGCAAAATGATAGCAGATGATGGAATGTTGGTGAGAGGCTGACAGTTGAAAACTATTAGTTCAGTTATGCTGCCATCTGTTCCACTGTTGAAAGATAGAAAATCCTCATAAAGGCTATTCAAAGGTTGAAAACCCATATGGTCAAAAGATACATAAAACAGATACTGGATCTGACTTTAATACTGGGTAGTAAGTTAATGCCATTGCAAGAATGGCTGTCTTTTAGTCTAACTTGTAAAATGACCCAGTACACCTGACCTGGTCACCTGGATTCTTTCATTGATACTATTCTACTGTAATGCAGTATATATTGGTCTCCCCTTCAAATCAGTTTGGAACCTCCATCTGCTCCAGAATGCTGCAGCTCAACTATTAGCAGGAGCTAGATGAAGCATACATATTACTAGCATTCTGCAAACCATCCATTGGTTGCTCATTTGTTACCAATCACAATTTAAGTTATTGGGTATCACATATTAAGGTATTGAATACCACATAACACCTCCCACCCCATGTTATATTATTCTTTTGAGGCTTGAGCTGAACAAAAGAGAACAGCTAATAAAGAGAACCTATTAAAAGAGGTTAAATATCCTTCCCAATAGCTACCATCTGTCAAACCATACTTTTGGTTTGGGTTGTTTTGAATAAATTTGAATTAAAGTTACTTAAAAATGCCCAGGATGTGCAAAGTGAGGGTATCTGTTTTTTTCTACTACTGAAAAAGAAACTTTAACTACCCATAACAATTATGCTGGGGATCATTGCACATACCCCATGCCTGGTGGGGTTGTAGTAAGTAGGAAAATTGGGAGTGACTGAGGGGGGGGGGGAAACAGCTGATATCATCTTCTTGCTTAGGGCATAAATCCCCAGCATTCCTTCTGAAGTCAGAATAGTTTCCATCATAGAGTTTCACTTCTATGTGGACAAGTGCCATAAATGAAACTCTCAAAGGCAAGGAAAGGTCCCCTGTGGAAGCACCAGTCGTTTCCAACTCTGGGGTAACGTTGCTTTCACAATGTCTTCATGGCAGACTTTTTATGGGGTGGTTTGCCATTGCCTTCCCCAGTCATCTACACTCCCCCCCGCCCAGCAAGTTGGGTACTCATTTTACCAACCTTGGAAGGATGAAAGGCTGAGTCAACCTTGAGCTGGGTACCTGAACCAGCTTCCGCTGGGATCAAACTCATTCAAAAACAACTATTGTACTTAAAACAGCAGTTGTGGCAAAAGTCCCCCTTAAATATCAAACTATTAGTCTAGAGAGTCTGGAAAAAAGTTCTATCACATAGCATTTTCTCTATGCAAGACATTAATAATGTAAGGCACACAGATACTATAAACATTAGTAAGTGCTTCATGGATTACTATCAGTTGTATACCTCTTCAGCTCCAACAAATGAGTCTATTTCTGACTTCTTTTCTAAAAATGATTTGGCCAAAAAATTGTCCATGGAACATCAGAACTTTATGGACAGACCTATCTGTCCATAAAAATTTAGAAAATCCAGCCAATTACAGACCCATCGCCAAAGTCTTTTCTAAAATCCTGGCTAATAATTTACAAACTATCATAACAAATTATATAAACCCAGATCAGACTGACTTTATGCCCAATCGCTCGCTTATTAATAATAGTCGAAGGGTTTTAAATGTGATCTCCTACTGTAAATTTAAAAATCTGGACTCCATCTTGTTAACCATAGACTTTGAAAAAACCTTTGACAGTGTTGCGCTCCCATACTTACTTCAGGTGTTAACAGAAATGAATTTTGTCCCAAAATTTCATAATGCAATAAGAACAATTTATTCCAATCCCACAGCTAAAATACAAACAAATAATTACCTAAGAGACAACATACATTTATACAGAGGGACCAGACAAGGCTGTCCAATGTTCCCTTTACTGTTTGCTCTATCAATAGAGCCCCTTGCTGACGCTATCTGCTCTGATAGTGGGATCATAGGACTGAACATAAACAATGAGATTCACACAGTAAGCCTCTATGCAGATGACTTGGTAATCTTTTTGTCCAACCTGGAAACTTCCCTGCCAAAACTATCCTCTATTTTTGCCTCCATTAATTCTATCTCTGGCCTAAAAGTAAACATCAACAAATCCAGTCCTATTCTGATATACCTAAAGCCAGGTAAAAGGATGACTACGGAAAAATTCCCAGTTTGTTTGGAAAGATGATCATTGGCGATGTCTGAGTATTCAGATCCTGCAAAATCTCAATGATCACCTTTCTTGCAATTTTAGAAAGGTCTACAAAGAAATAAATAACAAATTGAAATCCTGGAACACTATGAGATTCTCCTGGCCTGATAGAATTAGCCTAATTAAGTTTCATTCTTCCGAAATTCCTATTTCTTTTTCGGTCTCTCCCTATCTCTGTTTCTAAAGCCAAATTAGATAAATGGCAAAAAACAATACACCAATTTTGGGGGGCATTCTAAAAACCTCAGGTTAATTTCTCATCACTAAGATGCCACAGCAAGAAGGGATGTTTAAGTTTTCCTGACCTCTCAGTTTACTATGAAGTGGCCAGTCTTGCTTCTACAACTGCTGTCTTACAAGACATTCTGCATTAACCTGGCAATCTATAGAGGAAGACTTTGCAAAACCTCTAAACTATCTAGAATTGTTTTGGACTAAACCAACTCACAGGCCAGCAAATGTTTGCAATAACATCTTTCTACCAACATCCCTAAAGATCTCAGATAAAGCTAGAAAACACCTTTTACCACCTAAATCAACATTAACCACCTTTTTGAATCAGCATTGGTTTGCCCTTGATCAAGATCAGGTGAATTTCAAGGTCTGGAAAAATAAGGGAGTAACACACATAATAGACTTAACTGATAAAAACTCATTTATTTCCAAAGCAGATTTATAAGTTAAATTAGGTATACAAGTTCCATGGTACTGCTTTTTACAAATTCAACACATGTTTTACAAGGAGAATTTTGCAAACATATTAAAAAGCCCACACTCCTCTATAGCAGGTTTTATTAAAGACCAATGACTTGGTCTCTAAAACCTATCGATTGCTAATTTCCTTACCCAAAGTTAAACAGCCTTATCATCAAATCATCTGGAATGAAGATTGTAATCACAGACTGCAGGAATTCGACTGGGATACTTGCAGGGCCCGCAAGACTGTTCTCTTCCGGCTGGCGTTTAACTGACTTGGCATCTGTATTTTAGAGAAGTGGAAGAAAGACTGTCGCCACTGAAATAGCACCAAACTAATATTCTGTTCTTAACTGTTTTAACTATTGAATATCTTGTTTTATTGCTGAATGTGTAATTTTAATACATTAATTTTAATTGTTTGTAGGGATTTTATGCTGTGAGCCGCCCTGAGCCTGCTTTGGTGGGGAGGGCGGGATATAAATCAAATAAAATAAATTAAAAATAAATAAATAAAATACTATTTATATATCTCCCAATTTAACATCCTGAATTTTCACAATACATCCTGAATTTTCATTCAAAATTTTCCACAGATGCTATCTGCCCCTAGCAGACTACACCGAATAGACCCTAAAATTAGTCCTAAATGCTGGAAGAACTGTGACCAATTCAGTGATTTCATGCATTGCTGGTGGTACTGTCCGCTTATCAAGAATTTTTGGAAACAAGTTTTGTCTGATATCCATATTATAACTGGCGTTCAAGTCCTAGACCTACCTGAATCAGTTCTTTTAGCTTACTTGCCTTCCTTTTCTGGTAACAAACTAACCTTTACCTTAATTTCATATTTATTGTCCACTGCTAGACAAGTCGTAGCCACAAAATGGAGAGACAAAGAACCTCCTACAATCCAACGTGTGTGTTTATATATATATATATATAAACAAATCGAGGGACCTGAAAGATTAAATATAGGGGAAAATGTACTACTGGATTTTTTAATCATAAGAGTTGTCTCCAACTGTTTTTTTCTATTGTTTTTGTTATAGGCACTATATCATACAAAGTGCAGCTCAATCAAAAAAATGAACACTTGGAAACAATTGAGACAATATAAACAACACTACCATTCAAAATGTTGCTATTACATCTAACCATAATATCTATCTGCCCTATTTGCTTTAAAGCTTATGTATGGCACTTCTCCAGTGACACTGAATGATACCAAAGTTCCCTCCTTCTATCAGATGGTCCCAAGTGAAACCCAACAGCACATGGGGATGCTCCAGTTACTTCTCTATTTCAAATAGACATGGATTGGATTCTTTGCTGCAGTAGGCGTAAATTTAGAATGGTTTGTGCAATTTATGCCCCCAGTATTTTCCCAGCATGGCATCTGTTTTGCCTTCCTAGGATCCTTTCCCAGCGTAGGTTCTGATGACCACAGGGGAGATCTTGATAAATGGAAACAGTATGAAAGAATCATGACGAGCAACACCAACATATTGGTCTTTCATGACAACAGTCATTCCATGATCATCTTGAGGTTTTTGTTAGAGTTACCAAAAAATAAAGAGGGTGTACCCAATCCAAAATGGAAACTGTGGATGCTGTCAGCTCAGATGGACTTAAAAACACATTACAATGATGTTTATAATTGGAATATAGAACTCTTCCATGTGGCCATAACAGTTGCAATTCACTCTAAAGATGTCCAAGGTTTCCCAGAATTTCCTAGAAACAGAAACCCTTCCAGCACTGAGGAAGATGGTTTTATCAGGGATTTCTGGGCACAGGCATTTCACTGCAAATATCCGAAGTCATTTTTATTCCCCAAAGATAAAGAAAACAGAAACTGCACTGGAAAGGAGAGACTGGAGAATCTTCCAGGACATCTTTTGGAAATGAGCATGACTGGACACAGCTATAGCATCTTCAATGCTGTCTATGCTTTAGCTCATGCTTCACATGTTTGTCCAAATCTAAACACAAAACGATATTGGAATATATATATAATCCAATATCATTTTGTGTTATATTCAAATATATATAAATATATATATAAATTTTTGGCCACAGTGTGACACAGAGTGTTGGACTGGATGGGCCATTGGCCTGATCCAACATGGCTTCTCTTATGTTCTTATTTTGTATTTTTGCCTGTAACAGTCCAATCACTGTTCATCTGTAGAGTATGTTTTTCAAATTGCTATAATTGCATACAAACATGTAACCCTACATGTTCTCAGATATATAAGCCTAAGCATAAGCCACAGAATGCTGGACATTCTGTAGCTTTAGGTTTGTATCAAGTTCTTCTGTAGTAGAAGTGCATGATTCAAATCATACCCTGGAAATCTTGTTGGTTCTTACAGTGCTACCGAAGCTCAGTTTTTATTTTGGACATCCTGTAGTGGTTTATATATCATCTTGGCGACAGAATAATTGTTTTAGACTCTGTGCACCTCTGCATGTTTATGAGGACATGGTACCATTAATATAGTACATCATGGCAATTAGAGTTGCTAGGGCTATCAACTGAGCTTGTTGAAAGTAAATAACTTCTGAGTGCACTGTGTGGGTGAATGTCTTGGCTCTGTTCAGCAAACTAGGCACAGATTCTGCAGAGATATCTGGGTATCCCTTAGGAAGGAATGTAATAAAGTCATCTTTAGCACAGTGAAATGCAATAGCCTCCTTTAAGGGTAGCAGAACCACCACCACCTCACTTTTCAAGAGGCATTATCCATGACCTCAGGTTGCACAAACTGGAAAGCACTAATGAATCCTCCACTTTCAACAATCATAGTTAAATTTCTCACCCATATTCTCTCAACAGTATTGAGGGTTTTTTAAAAAAAATATTTCAATAGAAAAACATACAACCAAACTATAAAACATAATAGCCAAGAATACCATCAACACTCTGTTACAGACCCTATGTTCACAGTTACCAACCATCTAGCTTTAATTGCATCGAGGGAATTATATCCTTATTGCACAAAAACTCTAAAAGTGGTTTCCATGTTTCATCATATTCTGATAAGGGAATTACTGCATGAGAGTCCCCCCAAAAATCGATTCTCTCAACAGTATTGAGTGACGGATGCTACTAGTCTACAGAAGAACTATCACATCTCCTACCACTATTCAAATCTTTATAATAGATTTGTGGCTCCAGCATCAAGGGGAGGGGCCAAGGCAGGCACCCTGGGCAAAATTCCTTCCTACTAACACATTCTAGTTTAATTTACAGTTTCAACTGAAATAACACACAAGCACACCATTTTCAAAAAAAGTGGAATAATATTGGCCACAACTTCATTGGTTACAGCTGCAGTATGCCTTGGCACAGCATGGGGGTATGGATCCCACTCATCGACTGACCTGCCTGCCAGTCGATGTTCCACTGGTCACCTTGGGATGGCAGGTTAGGGATTCCACTAGGGCGGAAGCCCAGGGGTGGTCTCCTCTGCGACCTGAGCATGAGGGTAATCCCCCAGTTTACATGCCCCCAGGCTGGGCACCTCAGTTGCCCCTCATGCCAAGATCCCTTAAGAAGATCCTCACACTCTGGAAGTGGGCACGCAGCCCAATATTCCAGAGAATGGATGCTGATACCACCATCATTGTACAAAAGGCTTTTTTAAAAGCACAGCTGATTAATATGAATCCCAATAACATGCATTCTATATTTATTTACTGATGTCACTGGAGTTTTTTCCCCCTCAAATGCCTTCTTTTTCCTGTATTTTTTCTTGTAAGTGAAAATTCAGCTAATGGGATCTCCGGCAGCTTGCCGCCTCACGGCTTTGCTGCCGAGGAGTGCTTTGCCTCCCTGGAGGGAGAGCGGACTTTGGGCACGCTTTTAGGCGTGTCATTAAGGGGGCGGGGCTGGAACGTGCCTTTAGAGGCCTCCGCCCCCTCCTGTCAGTCCCTCGGCGATGCTCGGCCCTCCCGCTTGCCCTGTTTGTTATGTAGGCAAGTGATGGTCGCCTCCTTTAGTGAGGGGCCGGGTAGGAATTTTTTACTCCCCGGCTGTTTGGCTTTTGACTGGGGTGTGTTTTTTGCCTACTCTCCATAGCGTATCAATGGATTGTGGAATTGACTTCAGGATGGTGCCTCTTATAGGTTGGTCACTTTTGAGGGAAGGTTTTACTGGGTTTATGGTGCCATGCAGCCTGGGGAGGACCAGTTAGCCTCCCCCTTTTGGGGAGTTAGGGGGTCTGGCAGGATCAACCTTTGGGTATTGGTGACCCGAGGTGTGTGAATGCAGACTGTCCTGGAGACTCGATCAGATGGGTGCCTTTTGCTGAGACGCTTGACTGGTGATTGGGCCCTCCGGTGCGTGCCTCCCTGCTGGGCCTGCCTGACAGGAGCTGTGACACACAGCTCCGGCTGGGGGGCCGGGTCTCTTACCCGCTAAAAGGCAGGGGAGCGGTCTGTGGAGACCCCTGGCCCTGACCTGGCTGCAGTTTGGTTGCCCTTGCCGTTACTGTGTTTATTTAATAAAGTGGCCCATGGTTTTACCAACTCACTTGTGTCCACCTCTTTATTCTGGCTTGGGGGGCAACGAAAAGTTGTACATATCCTGATTAGACCAGTAAAGGATAAGTTACTCTCAGTCTTAATCCATATTATCTTCTGAAAGAGAGAGAGAGAGAGAGAACGTCAGCCTTTTTCAAGAGATCATGTACAGGTCCTCTTGTTTGTAGATGTGAGAGCTTCCTTTTCAGGACAATTGAGCATTTTTGCACCAGGCTAAGAGAAGTGTTGTTCAAGGGTGGGGATTCTAATTATGAAAAGCCTACTATTTCTGAACACTGACAATATTAAAATTGAGTTGAATTGAATTGGAAGTGGCATTCAAATCCTTCAGAATTTAGAAAATATAGAATTCTGTAATACCCTGAGCTCCATTAATGTCAATAGGAACAGGTATTTTCCATTAAACACGAACGCACACGAAGAGAAAGGCAAATCACTTTTAAAACATTTTCCTCTGACTTTTTACCATCTCCAATGGGTTGAGGTCAGCCTCAAGGGCTACTCAGAACAGCATAAGTCAGCTATGACTTAACAGCAAAAATGAAGTTTTAGGTTGTTCATTAATTGTGGGACATAAAAATAAATGCAGAAGGAAACATTAAAACACATATTTTGTTCAAGGATGTTTATTTTGTTCAAGGATGCAGTTACACTTTGTGTAATATAATTTCAGCATTGTCCATACTTTTTGGCCACTCATGCTGTTTTAGCTTCAAATTGATATAGCCCAATCTCATTAGATATGTGACTTCATTATAAGGTGTACCAAATGGCATAACTTCTTATTGTGGCAACTATCACTGTAGGTCACCAAAGAGATAATTTTGGTTTCCTGACAATGCCATCATAAGCCAAATTTATTTATTTTGTATCCTGCTCTTCCCTGGGATACAGGGCTCAGGATGCTTGCAACTAGAGATATAAAATTTCCAGAAATTTTGAAGCTTGGACAACCTCCCAGGTTTTTTCCATTTTTTAAAAAAAACAGAAATTTTTGGAAAAATTGAAAAAAATGCTACATTAGCACTTATTTTTTCTTTTCCAGATTGAAAGTCATTCTGTTACTTTAGGAACATAAACTATGACTATGGAGAATTTTACTTGGCATGAAATTATCACAACTAGCATATTAAAAATATAGTGTATCCAAACAATTATTACAAACAGAATTTACTTTTGTAATAATATTTATTTGTAATTGTAACAAAAGGAGCAACAATCTCCTGAACTGTTTGCTAGTTTATGTGGAACAGACAAAAAAACCTCCACAAAACAATTTTTAAAAATCAAAAAGTAACAATTATTCATATTTTCTTTCCATAGTATTAAATAAAAATAAAAAACTCATTCTCATAAAAAGAACTGAAGAGGGGGGAAGTGTATAGAAGGGAGTGCAGGACTAAGTTTCAATTAATGGGCATTACCTAGGACTTGCTTGTCCTCAGCACACAGAAATTAGAATAATCTGATACCATGCATGTTTTTTAGAAATGATTTGGAAAATATTTGAACACCTTGTCTTAAAATACTTTATTCATCATTCCATAATCAATTTCTTTTCTTTTTTTCAATTTTTCCAACTTTTCAGAAAAAAATAAAAAAGGCTTCAAGAAAAAAAACATTTCCCCCCCTGAATTTTTCCAGTTTTTTTCCGGGCCTTCACATCTTGTTACAACATTGAATAAAACAATTTATAAATTTTATTTAATAATAAAACTCCTTAATGACAGCCAACAAATTACAGCATTCCATGTAAAAAATTGAATTTCAGCCTGCAAGCAATCAGGCAAAGATAGTGGGGAATAGACCAACATAGACCAACCCTGCTAATAGACCAACATAGATGGTGTGAGATGGAGCAAGGTAGAATAAAATAAGGCAAGATGAGGCAGTGGAAGTTGGTACAATTGGACACCTGCCACCTCAGCCAAAGGTCTGGAGGAACATCTCTGTTTTACATGCCCTGTGGAATTGAAGCAAGTCCTGCAGGGCTGTGATCTCACTTGGTAGAATGTTCCACCATTCTCCCAAGTGAGATCAGGACCCTGCAAGTCTTATCTTGAAACTTTGTTCTGCCACAGCATTCCTCCATATAATGACTGCAACAATTGTTTACTCCATGGTGAATTGTTAAAATGAATTTACTGACACAGGAGGAGATTTAGGAGATTAGTCAATGGAGAAACGCAGCTCAATGTAAGCCAACAAGAATGCAGCCTTTCTGGGCCAGTGCAATAGGAGAAAAAGGACAGAGAAATTAACAAAACTCTGGTTTGAAATGGGACTATATGGGAAAAATAACCTGTTGGGTTTACTGTTGGGTCTCTGGCTACACATATGAGAATCATTATTTTATGCTCCATTGTTAAAATGGATGATGGTTCATGTATTTATTGACCTCTGATATTATATGTCATAGTTGGTTAACAGGAAATACAGACGTGTAGTTTTGTACTACATTATTTATTATTTCAACCCCCAAGTCGGAATGAAGAGTCAGACACAATGCATTGGTAGAAATAATGGGCCACTTTATTAATCATCATAATAAAATGGCAAGGGCACACAAACTGTGGCCTGGTCAGGGCTAGGGGTCTCAACAGACTGCTCCCCTGCCATTTACGGGCGACAGACCCAGCCCCCAGCTGGAGCTGTGTGACACAGCTCCCGCCAGGCCAGCCCAGCTGGGAGGCATGCCCCAGAGGGCCCAACCACCAAACGCATGTCTCAATGGAAGGCAAGCTGCGCCTTGCCAAAGGCTGATCACATCTCACAGAGGTCTGAGAGGAGCAGAGCAGCTCTGATAGCTGAGACAGCTGGAGAAATTGCTGAGAATTTCTGAGTTTTGAAGGACTTCATTCTAAGGTTTGTGGGGCTGCCTAAAATTCTAAGGTGTGATAGCTGGGGAACTGCTCTTTGTTTGCTTGACTGCTCTTTGTTTGCTTGACTGCTCTTTGTTTGCTTGACTGGCCTAAGGGTGAAAGAGATTGAGAGTGATTGCTGCTGATTGCTGAGGAGTGCCTCTGCTCCACCTCTTTGCATTTTAAGCTGCGCCTTGCCAAAGGCTGAGCACATCTCACAGAGGTATGAGAGGAGCAGAGCAGCTCTGATAGCTGAGACAGCTGGAGAAATTGCTGAGAATTTCTGAGTTTTGAAGGACTTCATTCTAAGGTTTGTGGGGCTGCCTAAAATTCTAAGGTGTGATAGCAGGGGAACTGCTCTTTGTTTGGTTGACTGCTCTTTGTTTGGTTGACTGGCCTAAGGGTGAAAGAGATTGAGAGTGATTGCTGCTGATTGCTGAGGAGTGCCTCTGCTCCACCTCTTTGCATTTTAAGCTGTGCCTTGCCAAAGGCGCGAGCCGAAGGGTGAGAGCTAAAGGGCTCTTGGCCTGTGGCTCTTCGCCTAGAGGCTCCCTAAGGACCAGGAACCCAGATCCCTGATTTCCTTGTTCTCCAAATAAGGTAAGTTCCCAATAAGGTAAGTTGAGGTAAGGTAAGTTGACCCTCCAGAAGGGGAGCCACTTAAACAAACAGCATTTAAAGAGGACTGTATATTTTAATATATATATATATCATGAAGATAGAATGCCAGCAGGGGGTTAGGGGCTTTCCAGTGTTTTGCACTGAGTGTCACATGTATGACTATCTGCCCAAAGGACAGAAGTCTTGGGTGTGTGCTCGATGCAAGGAGCTCCTGGTCCTCAGGGAACGAGTTTGCACCCTTGAGGCCGAGGTGACTGCCCTGGAGAAGCAGAGATGGTCAGTTAGGCACTTGGGGAAGACTCTCGAGGGCGTATTAGATGAGCCCCGCTCTGAACGTAGCAGCCCCATTGCTGCCAGAGAGCGTGAGGGTCGAGAGGGAACAGGGCACCGTGCTGAGGATAAGGGGAATGCGCCCTCAGAAGGGATCTCTTCTTCAGTTGGTGAGCGGGAATCCTTTCGTGCCAAGGAACCATCCCTGAGCAGGGGGGGAGGGGGGATTTTGGTAGTTGGTGATTCGATCCTTAGGCAAGTAGACAGCTGGGTGGCGAAACTGCATACTGACCGTATGGTGACTTGCCTGCCTGGTGCGAAGGTAGTGGACATTACACGTGTAGTAGATAGACTGATAGACAGTGCTGGGGAGGAGCCTGTGGTCGTGGTGCATGTTGGCACCAACGATGTGGGGAAATGCAGTCGTGAGGTCCTGGAGGAAACATTTAGGCTGCTAGGTGGGAGACTTAAGGCCAGGACCTCCAAGGTAGCCTTCTCAGAAGTGCTACCTGTTCCACGTGCAGGGCAGGAGAGACAGGCACAAATTAGAAGTCTCAATGTGTGGATGAGACGATGGTGTAAGGAGGAAGGGTTTAAGTTTGTTAGGCACTGGGATGCTTTCTGGAACAAGCGGGAGCTGTACAAAAGAGATGGTCTCCACTTGTCCCCGGATGGAACCAGGCTGCTGGCGCTTAAAATCAAAAAGGTGGCAGAGCAGTTTTTAAACTAAATCTTGGGGGAAAGCTGACAGGAGATGAAATGTCTCTGGTTCGGAAGGACTCATCTCAAAGAGATGAAGGGTTAGCTGCTATTTTTCTACCGGGTAATGGACCAGAGTTGTCCACTGTGAAGGTGACAAACAATATGGACTGTCTGCCAGAGTCTCGAGGCGGCAGGAGGAAGGTGGCGGGCCTAGCTTGCCTGGGAAATTATAATGTTTGTATGCAAATGCTAGAAGTGTTCGAAGTAAAATTGGTGAATTGGAATGTTTAGTGTTGGGAGAAAACATAGACATTGTGGGAATTTCAGAAACTTGGTGGAATGAGGAGAATCAGTGGGACACGGTGATTCCTGGATATAAGCTATATCGGAAGGATAGGGAGGGAAGGGTTGGAGGTGGGGTGGCTCTATATGTCAGAGAGGATATACGGTCCAGTAAGACTGAGATCAGAGAATTAGATTCACTTTTAGAAATGCTTTGGGTTGAAATAGAGGGCCCAAAAGGAAATTTAACTGTGGGAGTTTGTTATCGCCCACCAAATCAAAAGAGAGAGGACGATTATAATATGATGGAAGGCTTAAAGATAGCAGCTAAATGTAAAAACTGTGTCGTAATAGGTGATTTTAACTACCCACAGATTGATTGGGTCAATATGTGTTCTGGTCGAGATAAAGAGATTGAGTTTCTTGATGCTCTCAATGACTGTGCTATGGAGCAGATGGTCTCAGAACCTACCAGGGGTGGGGCGATCCTGGATTTGGTCCTAAGTAATGCCCAAGACTTGGTGAGAGATGTAAAAGTGATTGTGCCGCTTGGGAGCAGTGACCATAATGTTATTGATTTCACCGTTTGTATAAATAGGGAATTGTCCAAAAAGACCGCCACAACCACGTTTAACTTTAAAAGGGGTAAATTCACTGAGATGAGGAGGCATGTGAGGAGGAAACTGAAAGGAAAGGTACATACGGTCAAAACCCTTGGGGAAGCTTGGATGCTATTTAAAACTATAATCCTAGAAGCTCAGATAAAATACATACCACAAGTTAGGAAAGGCACAAACAGGCATAAGAAAAGGCCTGCGTGGTTAACAAACAAAGTAATGGAAGCTGTAAAAGGTAAGAAGGACTCCTTTAAGCGGTGGAAAACCAGTCCAAGTGAGATTAGTAAAAGAAAACACAGGCTGTGGCAAATCAAATGCAAGACTGTGATCAGGCAGGCAAAAAGGGACTATGAGGAGCATATTGCAAAAAACATAAAGACCAACAATAAAACTTTCTTCAAATATATTAGAAGTAGGAAACCAGCCAGGGAGGCAGTGGGGCCCTTGGATGACCATGGGGTAAAAGGATTACTGAAGGAGGATAGGGAAATGGCTGAGAAGCTAAATGAATTTTTTGCCTCCGTCTTCACTGTGGAAGACGAGAACTTTTTGCCTGCCCCAGAACCACTAATTTTGGAAGGGGTGTTGAAAGACCTGAGTCAGATTGAGGTGACAAAAGAGGAGGTCCTACAACTGATAGACAAATTAAAAACTAATAAGTCACCGGGTCCGGATGGCATACATCCGAGAGTTCTGAAAGAACTCAAAGTTGAACTTGTGGATTTTCTAACAAAAATCTGTTATCTTTCATTGAAATCTGCCTCCATTCCTGAGGACTGGAAGGTAGCAAATGTCACCCCCATCTTTAAAAAGGGTTCCAGAGGAGACCCGGGAAATTACAGGCCAGTCTGTAATTTGAAGTCTGACTTCAATACCAGGAAAGTTGGTAGAAACCATTATCAAGGACAGAATGAGTAGGCACATTGATGAACACGGGTTATTGAGGAAGACTCAGCATGGGTTCTGCAAGGGAAGATCTTGCCTCACTAACCTGTTACCATTCTTTGAGGGGGTGAACATACATGTGGACAAAGGAGACCCGATAGATGTTGTTTACCTTGACTTCCAGAAAGCTTTTGATAAAGTTCCTCATCAAAGGCTCCTTAGAAAGCTTGAGAGTCATGGAGTAAAAGGACAGGTCCTCTTGTGGATCAAAAACTGGCTGAGTAATAGGAAGCAGAGAGTGAGTATAAATGGGCAGTCTTCACAGTGGAGGACGGTGAGCAGTGGGGTGCCGCAGGGCTCGGTACTGGGTCCCATGCTCTTTAACTTGTTCATAAATGATTTAGAGTTGGGAGTGAGCAGCGAAGTGGCCAAGTTTGCAGATGACACTAAATTGTTCAGGGTGGTGAGAACCAGAGAGGATTGTGAGGAACTGCAAAGGGATCTGTTGAGGCTGGGTGAGTGGGCGCCAACGTGGCAGATGCGGTTCAATGTGGCCAAGTGCAAAGTAATGCATATTGGGGCCAAGAATCCCAGCTACAAATACAAGTTGATGGGGTGTGAACTGGCAGAGACTGACCAAGAGAGAGATCTTGGAGTCGTGGTAGATAACTCACTGAAAATGTCAAGACAGTGTGCGTTTGCAATAAAAAAGGCCAACGCCATGCTGGGAATTATTAGGAAGGGAATTGAAAACAAATCAGCCAGTATCATAATGCCCCTGTATAAATCGATGGTGCGGTCTCATTTGGAGTACTGTGTGCAGTTCTGGTCGCCGCACCTCAAAAAGGATATTATAGCATTGGAGAAAGTCCAGAGAAGGGCAACTAGAATGATTAAAGGGCTGGAGCACTTTCCCTATGAAGAAAGGTTGAAACGCTTGGGACTCTTTAGCTTGGAGAAACATCGACTGCGGGGTGACATGATAGAGGTTTACAAGATTATGCATGGGATGGAGAAAGTAGAGAAAGAAGTACTTTTCTCCCTTTCTCACAATACAAGAAGTCGTGGGCATTCGATGAAATTGCTGAGCAGACAGGTTAAAACGGATAAAAGGAAGTACTTCTTCACCCAAAGGGTGATTAACATGTGGAATTCACTGCCACAGGAGGTGGTGGCGGCCACAAGTATAGCCACCTTCAAGAAGGGTTTAGATAAAAATATGGAGCACAGGTCCATCAGTGGCTATTAGCCACAGTGTATGTGTGTATATAAAATGTTTTGTCACTGTGTGACACAGAGTGTTGGACTTGATGGGCCGTTGGCCTGATCCAACATGGCTTCTCTTATGTTCTTATGTTCTTAATTTCTAGTCGAGCCTCCAGGACAGCCTGCATTCTCCCCACCCCGGGTCATTAAACCCCAAGGTTGATCATGCCAGACCCCTAATTCTTCAAAAGGGGGATGCTTCATGGTCCTCCCCTAGCCGCATAATACCCTAATCCAGAAAAAACCCGCCATCACTAAGGCCAAGTCTCTACTTAGGGCTTAGCACCCATCGGGAAGCCCAAAGCTACCCGCAGCCCTTGCCGGAGATACCTCAAGAAAAGCATATTACCCTTTTCCAAGAGAGGTACCCCATCCTCTCTGTAGAGGTCAGGAAATTCTGTAGAAATGTCCGGATGGGGCAAATAGTGGCCCAACATCCTTCTAATGCCTTCCTAATTTCTTTATTAGCTTTGTAGTGTACCCTCTCAATAGCTGCATGGTCCCATGCACTGCGCCAAACAAGGCGGGGAATCATGGTTGACGAAATTATAGTGGTCCCAGGCCATCGCTCCCTAATGTACTGAAAATCTTCACGGGCTAACGCCTTGCCTTTTACTAGCCTGAGATCATTCCCTCCCAGGTGAATAATTAAAACCTGAGGAGGAAGGCCCATACTCCCTTGGAATAACAAAGGCAGCAGGCCCGGCCACTGAAGGCCCCGGCGCCGCTGCCACGCTATACAAACATATTGGCTGAGTCCCAGCTGAGAGCCGACCAAAGTTCTCCGTGCCTGATGAGCAGCCCAAAACACATGACTGTGGCCACAGACGAGAACTCGGCTCCTCTGGCCAGGAACAACAGCATCTAAAAAGAAAAAACAGTCAAACAAGAACATAACCAATAACATTTCAACCAACAAGCAAACCTAAGGACTGAGCAAAGGTCGAACATAAGATTTGAAAGCCGATGAGCACCAACAGCCCAAATGCTGAATGGAGGAGGAAGGATACCCCAGGGCAGCAGCTGTCGAAGCTGCCCCAATTCTAAAGGAGTGGGTTCCAAACCGTACCCCAGATAACCCCAGCTCACCTAAAGCCTGTGACGTCACAGCCCAAAACTGATGCTTTGTCAACGGGCTACCGTTACAGTGACAGAACAAAAACCCTTCCTTGGACCCCCAAGCTGCCAAATAAGCAGCCAAAGCAGAAACTGGGCACACCTCAACCTTGGAGCAAGTGCCAAGCTCAAGCACAGTACCTCTTTGACCCTGGTCCATCTTAGAATGACAGACAGTAATGACTACTTTGCCCTCAGATAACCTCAGGTCCCGCAGCAACAAAGCCTTACGACTAGCTCACTGAAAAGGCCCCAAAAAAGGCAACCAAGGACGCAGCATGAAACAAAGAGGCCTCAAAATATGAAGCACACACCCTACCCCAAACCCCCTTCAGACACCTAAGAATCAGAGGGGAAATAGGTTTCCATGTGTCCAGCCTAAGTCCGGCTTCTCTAGCCCATCCCTCCAGCATTTTTCGAAGATGAAAATCAGCTGTTTCCTCCTTATAACCCAGCACCTTGCTAGCAAAAGCCAATGCAGACAGGCACCCCCTAATGGATCACACAGCCAATCCCTTACCTCAAAGCAAAACACAGTAGTGGAGCAACTGCTCCACCGAGAGGGGCCAAATGATGTGATACCCTACCTCAGCCCTAAAGTCCTCAAACTGCCACACAGCCCGTTCGTAAGACTTCCTGGTGCTAGGTGCAATGGCTAGGCCTATCGCTCTGCAGGCCTCGGCTCTCCAATCAGCCATAGTTCCTGGGGCATTAGCACCACCTCTCAGTTGGCATCTGGGGCCAGCTGACGAAACCTCTTCATCTGTTTACAAGAGAGAGCTTCAGCCACTCCTTTACGCACCCCAGGGACATGCTTGGCTAAAAACAATATGTTAAGCCGCAGACAACACAAAGTGAAGGCCCTCACCAACCTCATAACCCACCAGGATTTGGAAAGTGACATGGACTACCACCAAATTATCGCACAAAAAATGAACAGTGCGATTGACCATATCCTTCCCCCACAGCCAAACTGCGACTAGAATGGAAAAGAACTCGAGAAACGTAAGATCTCGGTTCACTCCTACCTGCCTCCAGGAGTCTGGCCAGCTATCAGCTCACCAAAGTCCATGGAAATAGACTCCAAAACCCAAAGACCCCGCAGCATCAGACATGACCTGGAGCTCAGCTTCAAGCTTCATGTCTTCTCTCCAAAAGGAGATCCCATTAAAGGACTCCAAAAATTCCTGCCAAACCCCAAATCTTCCCTCATGCTGCTGGTAACCAGTGTTCTATGCTGAGGCCAGCATAAGTCTGCCATAGCGCCCAGGGGCAACCACTTTGCAAGCAAAGTTAAAATGCCCAACCAGCTGCTCAATCAAGGAGTCCTGTAAGAAGAAAGGAATGAATCCTGCTCCTTAAATCTACTACTTTTTGGAAAGGTATCCTGGACAGCTGCCCCAGGGTATCCAGCTCTGGGGTATCCAGCTCAATCCCCAAAAAGTTTTGGGGCCGGACCTTCCATCTTTTCCTGAGCTAAAGGAACCCCAAGTTCTTTGGCCAGTCCCATAAAGCCAGACAGCAGCTGTGCACAACTCCCAGTCCCCATGGTCTCCACGAAAAGATAGTCATCCAAATAACGAATGACATCCTGTAAATTCACTTTTTCATGAACAGCCCATTCCAAAAACTTGCTGAAACACTCAAAAGCTGAACATGATACAGAGCAGCCCATTGGCAATGCTCTGTCCATGTAAAATTGACCCTCAAAAGAAAATCCCAAAAGTTCAAAATCAGCAGGATGAACAGGTAAAAGGCAAAATGCAGATTTAATATCGCATTTTGCCAACTCTGCCCCCACTCCACAGTGACGTACCACGGCAACGGCTTGATCGAAGCTGGTATACCTAATGGAGCACAAGTGCTCAGGAATCCCATCATTAACAGACTTCCTTTTGAGGAAGGAAAGATGGTGAATCAAGCGAAATTCCCCAGGCGCCTTTTTAGGCACCACACCCAAGGAGGAAACCCTAAGGTTATGCACAGGGGGATGGGGAAAAGGGCCCAAGACCCTGCCCTCAGCCAACTCCTTGGTAATCTTATCTTTGACCACCTGCTCTAAACCCTTAACTGAACTAAGATTCCCAGACATAAATGGAACCCGGGGGCCCTGAAAAGGGATCCTAAAACCGAACTTAAAACCTTTTAACAGGTAAATGCTGTAAGCCCTCCACGGATACCTGGACAGCCAGTGTTCAAGAGGACCCACCTTCATCGGACTGGGCCCTTTTTCCATTCTGATAACTTCCTCCCCCTCCTCCTGGCTTCTTTTGATTCTTATGTACCCGGGCTTTAGGGCAGTTATTGAAGGAGCAAGACCCGCCACACATGGGGCATTCGTGCTTGAACTGACAATCCTTTCTGCTACACACTCCCTGAGAACCGTATTCCCAACAAAGCAGGCTTGGTTGAACCGGCAGCCCCGCAGAACTGCGGGAAGAGGCTGCCGAAACCAAGGAGGTTACACCTGACCTGACCACCAAATGACCGCTGTCAGAGCGGTCACCTAAATTTGGCCGGGCAGGAGACATGACCTGCAGCCACAGCTGCTGGTGAATGCGGTCCCACTGAAGGGAAGGGTACAATGCAGCCCTCATCCTGAATTTCTCATCATATTGAATCCAGGCAAGCCCACTAAACATAGTGTACCCTTTATAAATTATATCCTTGTATTGGATGAGCGCAGCAGCCCTCCAAGGCTGGGCACATGCAATCATCCCAGAATAGATAAAACACCCCAGCAGCCAATTAGCCCAAGTCCGGTCCACCTTGCGCTTCTTCAATTTTTCTTTCTCCTTGTCGTCCAGGTCATCCTTATCCTTCTTCTCCAACTCCTGAAACAGGAGGGAGAAGATATCAACATATTCCCCCTTTAGGATCTTATCCTTTGTTGCAGGCAACAAATGATCCCCTAAAGGCAAAGCAACTTCCCCAAAAGGTAAGGCAGTAAATGGAACCGTCCCATAAAGAGAAGGGGTGCCCCAACTCCCCATTAAAGAGCCTGCAGTACCCTGCTGCCCCACACCTGGCCAAGCTCCACAGGGGCCACATTGTCCAGCTGGCCAAGCCCAACTTGACAATGAGCCCATGCCTGTGGGTGAAGCAAACCCTATACTCCATTCAGGGATGCCTTGCCCAGCAGGCGAAGCAGGACCCCAAGATCCCCAAGGCCAAACCAGCCCAGCATATGCCTGCAAGATGTCCCCAGCCTCACCAATGGATCCAACAGGCACCAGCGTCGACCCAGTTCCAGCAGCTCCTGATGATGGCCCCAATCCCGCGTCTGGACCGCCAAGGCCCATGGAACTGCCAGTGATGAATGCACCAGACCTGCCCTCAAGAATAGACAACCTGGTTAACACATTTGCTTGGAGCGCCCTTTTAGAAGCCCTTTCCTTTCCTACCCCTTCAGCAGGAGGCATACCAGACGCCTCTTCCAGCGCCCTCAGCCTTTGTATTATGTTAGCATTAACTACCTTCTCCCCCTCCTCATCAGAAGAAGATAGCGGGGGTGGAGGTCTCTTAGCAGGGGCCTTAGGGGCCTTTGGTGCAGGCTGTTTCCCCTTGGACTTACCAGACCCCTTCTTACCTGACATCTTTGTAGCGCCCACTGGTTAGCCTCTCCAGGAAATAACAATGCCACTTATGAGCCAATAACAATGCCTAGGGCAAACCCACAAAAATGGCCTCCTTACAAGAACCTTACAAAATGGCCGCATTCCCCTGACAAGAAAGGGAACTCAATATGGCCACCACCCCACACGACTAATAAGGGAAGCCCAGTCTGCTGACTCAGCCAGAGCAACACACTTCTCAACCCCTGCAGGGAGTCCAAAAAGCCCTTTTTGCCCCAAAGGAGGGAGAGAGACACCACCCAAAGTGAAGAAACAATTAGACAGCCCCGATGTACCAGCCTTAAAAGAAGCTTGCAGGCAGCCTCCGACCCAAAGAGCACACAGCTCCCACTCCGATTTACCTCCAGTGCTAAATCAGCCACAACAGCACCCGGGAACAAGCAGCTCCCAACCCCACTGCCCGGCACGCCAATGCAAACCGAAGCAAAGGCCTCTCTCCCAGAGCCCCAACAGACGCTCCTCGCCCCGACCAATTGTCGTCAAGATTGCAAACAGGGAGCAGACTCTGGCTGTTACAATGGCCTGGCCCCACCCCCTCAACGGGCTGAAGATCCTCTCTTCCCTCCCAGGGCGGCAAACTTAGCTAGTGCAGCTTAGCAGCATTGCTGCAGGCTGCATGCATCAAAATAGTACATTTTCTTAGCACATATAGTAAGAAAACGCCTCTAGAATCAATATTTGTCATATATGGTGTTTGTCAGTTAGCATATTTTAGCTTGCAAAAACTTTGGCTGCTCAAAGCTAGCCTTTTTTCACTGGCAACCAATGCACTTTAGACTAACATGTTATGGAAGAAAGGGGCCAACTTTTTTCTTTTAAGAAGAAGATGTAAAGTAGATCTCTCTAGAAAATATGATAGTCCCATATAATTGTTTTAGGGGAATGACCCTAAATCAGAAATCAGATGGGCACAGGTTGTATTATCACTTACATATATTGCTTTGGGCTCTGAATAGAGCTTAGAATAGTGCTGAAAATTTTGAATGCATGAATTAATTAAATAATGGATAAAAACTTTTGTTTGTAAGTTTTCCTAATTATTGTAGACATTTTCCACTAAAGAAAATACATAGAATCATAGAATCATTGAGCTGGAAGGTACCTCCAGGGTCATCTAGACCAACCCCTGAACTATACAAGAAATTCACAAGTACCCTCCCTCACACATCCCCAGTGACCCCTTGCTCCATGCTCAGAAGACGGTAAAAAATTCCAGATTTATGGCTTGGAGAAAAACTACTTGTATGCTCTTACGACATATAACTTTTTTCTTTATTGATGCACGTTTCCCATTTCAGATAGGGCAGAGTGCTCTCAATGCCCAGATAATCAATATGCAAACAAAAACTAGAATTCATGTAGTTCTAGGATTGTAAGCTTCTTGCACTATGAAGAATCTTTGAGAACTGGTCTAGGAATTAGTGCTTTTTCATTGTCTTTCACCACAGTTCTGGTACTGGGAATTCTTATAAAACACCACAACTCTCCTATAGATAAAGCAAACTGGAAACTCACCTATATCCTTCTCATCTCCATTCTGCTCTGCTTCTTTTGTGCTTTCCTGTTCATTAGTCAACCCTGTACAAGTGACCTGCCTCCTCCAACAAACAGCTTTTGGCATCACCTTCTCCATTGCATGAAGAAATTATATTGGACTGTAATGAAGGGTCTCCTACCATGTTTTACTGTCTCCTGGGCTACATGGGCATTTTGGCTTTATGTAGCCTCACAGTAGCTTTCTTTTCCAGGAAGTTTCCAGATGGTTTCAATGAAGCCAAGTTCATTACTTTCAGCATGTTGGTCTATTGCAGTGTTTGGCTATTGTTTATTCCAATATTGGCTATTGTTTATACCTGAGTAAGTTGGAATAAACTAACTACCCTTTTGTTTTCCCATTAGAAACTTTTTTCTTCTAAATTGTAAGAGATCCAAAAATAAAGCTGGCATCCCTGGGTTGATATAAGGGGTGTTAAAGAAGTAGAAAGGTATCCAGCTATTGCAATTTCCCTTCATGAAACACCTAATAAAAACAATCACATCCTCAAGCAGACAAAAATAAATTGCTCTCCAATAGGGGACATAATGCGTCTGTTCCAAGAAGGCATTAGCAATGCTACAAAGAATACCTAACCTGACACTGAGTACCCTGTAATTATCCAGAGGACAGTATTTAATCTGTTGAAGGCTAAATCCCCTGTGGCGTTCCAGTGGCCAATGAGAAAATTAACAAGGATTGTGAAGGATGGTATAAATATACCCCAGTACAGTTTGGAAGGAGGGTGGGGATTGTAATAGTTTTTTACTGTACTTTTTCAGTATAGAAATATATAAATGAAAAGGATAAACATAAAATATGGAACTTGTTAGTAAGATTGTTTTCTCTTCCAGTTGAGAAATAGCAAGCATGAAACAAATTTCTCAAAATTGATCTCAGAAACCACCATCACCCAAAAAAATTTCAGGTCACTTAGGTTACCTTCTCTTTCAGGTAGAATTATTTTGTAGAAGAAGACCATTCATACACTGAAAAAAGTTAAGCAGTAGGGCCCCTCAGAAATCCATATTTACATATCCGAGGTATTTCTTTTTTTTTTTCATGACTTGGAATCACAAGTGTAATAACCAGGCCTCATTTTGGGCAGGAGCTCACAGGAGTGGAGCTCCAGAATGTCAAGTTGGCAGATTCAATAACGAGTCTTTGTTGAAACAAAGTATCTAGTTTATTGATATCATGGCTCTCGACTACAGTAAGATGGAAAGACAAAAGATCATACAGTAGAATGCCATCATATAAGGTACACTTCAAAGGGATTCTTGAGGGAGGGGTACTATGCAGGGCACATTCACACATTGATGTTACAATTTCTTTCTCAGGCCTGGTTTGGCCTTGAGCATCTCTCGGCTCCAACCTCCCCCGATGCCAAGCCTGAGAAGGCACGATAAACCAGTTCACATATTCCCATTTCAAAACAATGCTACATAACAAAGGAAAGGAGGGGGGTGAGGAGAGTTCAAGCTAGCAGCAGTGGAATACAGTATGGCTTTACCCAGGATGCTTTTCTCCTGAACCAAGGATTGAGTGCTGGCCTGACCAAAGTTAAGAGCAGACTTGACATACTGCCCCCCCTAGGCCCCCTCCACCCCGTGAGGCAGTGGAGGAAGCTGGGTGGTCTTAGAGTCCCGGACTGCATGGATCTCGTGGCTCTGGTTCCCCCTCGGCTTTGGGAGGGACCCTGGTGGGTGAGGATGCCAAATCAAAGAGCCGGGGTCTCGACGGAGCAGGCTGCAATGAAATACAGGGTGTATTTTACCAAGAGCAGGTGGCGGGTCCAACTCTATGGTCACCAGGTTAATGACCATTTTGATCTTGAATGACCCCAGGAATTTGTAAGCTAACTTCCTGGAGGGTTGGGAGAGGTAGGTTCTTGGTTGACAGAAATACAGAATCTCCCACTTTGAAATCCCAAGCGGGGACATGTGATTTATCATAGTATTTTTTGTAAGTCTCTTTAGCAGCCTCCAGGTTTTCCTGGATGGTTGGCCAACTTCAGCTCGGTCCCTGCCACCACTGTTCGAATGCAGACGGCGTCCCAGGGGTTTCCCCCCCAGGCAGCAATGGGTTAGGCTTCCCCTCGTACCCAAACACTGTGGAGAAGGGGGAGGCTTTTGTTGAGCTGTGCACACTATTGTTGTAACCATATTCAGCAAAGGGGAGGAGATCGACCCAGTCTGACTGGCGCTGGTTGATGAAACACCTTAAGTACTACTCTAGAACCCCGTTCACCCTCTCCATCTGGCCGTCCGTCTGGGGGTGATAGGCTGAGCTTAAGCCTTGCTCTATCCCCACCAGCTTACAAAACTCCCGCCAGAAGGTGGCAAGGAACTGCGGCCCGCGGTCACTAATGACCTTGTCATTAACCCTTTAACCCTTTAATTCTAATCAGTTTACATTGGCAATCTTTGTGCACATAGATTCATACAAGCTCTGAGGAGATAGCAACACTAAGTAACTGCGTTATCTTATATACATATAACAAACATCTACTTACTGTTTTAACATAATTCTCTGCAGCAATCTGTAAAGCTTACTCTTGTATTCATAATGCTATGTTATTGAAAGGATTCATAACAGAACTGAACAGATATCTAGCAATACTAAATCTATGTAATTCCATGTAACCATAACAAAAATTCGCTTAGGGTTCTTTAACGGATTAATGGAAGGCCTGTGGAGATAGCAACACTAAGTAACTATGTAATCTTATATTCCTATGACAAACACACTATCTTTCCATAATTCTCCACTCTATTTAGCTTAACTGGTGTTCCTAGTGGAAAGACTGAACGGATTCATAACAGCACTGAGGAGATATCAAGCAATACTAAATACTAGTTCAGTGTTTTTCTAAAATTAACACTTTACTTTAAATCCGTGGCGATAGTAACACTAAGTAACTATGTAATCTTATATTCCTATATATAAGAAAATAGGAATATATCTTATATTCCTATAGCAAACATCTACTTACTGTTTTTCCATAATTCTCCATCGTATTCTATTTAGCTTCAACTGGTGTTCATAGAGGAAAGAGATTGAACGGATTCATAACAGCACAGAGACGATATCAAGCAATTCTCAATCTGTGCAATTCTACGGAACCATAACAAATATTCGCTTAAGGTTTTTCTAAAATTAACCCTTTAATTCTAATCAGTTTACATGGCATTCTTTGTACACATAGATTCATACAAGCACTGAGGAGATAGCAACACTAAGTAACTGTGTTATACATATAACAAACATCTACTTACTGTTTTAACATATTTCCCTATAGCAGTCTTTTAAGCTTACAGTGGAATTCATAGTGCATGGCGATTCAAAGGATTGATAACAGAACTGAGGAGATGTCAAGCAGTACTAAATCTATGTAATTCCATGTAACCATAACAAAAATTCGCTTAGAGTTTTTTTTAAAATTACCCTTTTATACTAATGAGTTTACAATGGCATTCTTTGTGCAAAGAGATTCAATGGATTCATACAAGCACTGAGGAGATAGCAAACCTTAGTAACTATGAAATCTTATATTGCTATAACAAACATCTACTTACTATTTTTCCATAATTCTCCATAATATTCTATTTAGCTTAAACTGGTGTTCAAAGTGGAAAGTGATTGAACACATTCATAACAGCACTTAGGAGTAACATTGTAATCTTATATACATATAACAAACATACTTACTGTTTTAACATAATTTTCTATAGCTATCTTTTAAGCTTACAGTAGTATTCATAGTGCTATGCGACTTAAAAGATTCATAACAGAACTGAGGAGATGTCAAGCAATACTAAATCTATGTAATTCCATGTAATCATAACAAAAATTCGCTTAGCATTTTTTTAAAAATAACCCTTTTATTTGAATAAGTTTACAGTGTTATTTTTCGTGCAAACAGATTCAACGGATTCAAACAAGCACTGAGGTTATAGCAACACTAAGTAACTATGTAATCTTATATACCTATAACAAACACAGTTTTAACATAATTCTCTATAGCAGTCTTTTAAGCTTACACTTGTATTCATAATGCAATGTTATTGGAAGGAGTCATAAGAGAACTGAAAAGATATCAAGGAATAATAAATCTATGTAACCATCACAAAAATTCGATTAGGGTCTTTTTTAAAATTACCCTTTTATACAACTCAGTTTAAAATGGCATTTTTGTGCAAAGAGATTCAATGGATTCCTACAAGCAATGTGGAGATAGCAACACTAAGTATCTATGTAATCTTATATTCCTATAAACACTATTTTTCCATAATTCTCCACTCTATTTAACTGGTGTTCCTAGTGGAAAGACTGAACGGATTCATAACAGCACTGAGGAGATATCAAGCAATACTAAATCTATAAAATCCAGTGTTTTCCTAAAATTAACACTTTAGTTCAAATCCGTGGAGATAGTAACACTATGTAATCTTATATTCCTATATATAAGAACATAGGAACATATCTTATATTCCTATAACAAACATCTACTTACTATTTTTCCATAAATCTCCGTAGTATTCTATTTAGCTTCAACTGGTGTTCATAGTGGAAAGAGATTGAACGGATTCATAACAGCACAGAGATTATATCAAGGAAAAGTAAATCTATGCAATTCTATGGAACCATAACAAATATTCGCTTAAGGTTTTTCTAAAATTAACCCTTTAATTCTAATCAGTTTACAAGAAAGGAAAGAGATTAATAGGATAACTAATATCGGGATGGAAGTTAAGAAATTTAAATACCTAGGGATAGAAATTTATAAAAATATTAACAGGATAGTGGAGGGAAATTATAATAAAATCTGGAAGAAGATAGAGAGGGATATGAAGCAGTGGGGGGAAAGGGTGATGACCCTGACCACTAGAATAAAGACTGTGTCGATGTTTTGGATGCCAAGGTTGTCGTATCTTTTTCAAACTATACCATTGGAGTTAGATAAGCAAAAAATGACTAACTGGAACACTAAAATAAAGGAATGGATATTTGGTAATAAGAAACTTAGATTCCCCAAAAAATTGGCATATAATCATAAATCGGAACTTGGATGGGGAGTCCCAGATATAGTCAATTATTATGAAGCATTTCAGCTTAAGGCATTATTAGAAATAGAGAAGGAAGGGAATCAGAAATGGATAAGGTTTGAGAATGAAGCTAATAATGAGGTAGGAAAACATGGCGTCTTTACGAACATGGGGGCGAAGGAACTTAATTTAAACATGGGACCAAGGAAAAATGGGCTAAATGTCTGGAAGAAATGGCAACCGAAATGGCTGAATCGGGTATCTAGATGGACGCCATTAGAAATGTTGATGGAAGGAGATAAAGAGCATAGGTGGAGTGAACTACTTAAGGCTAAAGGATTTAGAAGATTTGTTAATACTAGATAAGCTAAAACCATTACATGAGTTTCAAGAAGTAGTAGGAATACAATACTGGCTTAAGGCTACAGGACTGTATACTAAAGTTAAGAAGGAAGTGAAGAGTAATTTAAATGAAGAAGAACCTATGGAAAAGTTTTATAAACTAATGGGTAAAACAAAAAAAGGATTAGTAGTCATCCTATACAGGAGTATGAATTCAGGCAACGAAGGAGCAATAAGCTACCTTCAACGCTCATGGAGTCTAGAAGGCCAAATAACGAAACGAACAGGGGAGAAGATAATGGAAGGTTTAAAAAAAAGTTAGGATATATAAGGTTAGCGAAATGGAATTGAAATTTTTCACCAAATGGTATAGAACTCTGGCCACTTTAGCCAATATGTTTCCTGGGTTGAGCCCTAAGTGTTGGCACTGTAAGAAAGAGAAAGGATGGTATTCCCACATGTGGTGAGAGTGTCCTGAGGCCAAGAAACTATGGGATATGGTAGTGGAAATGATAAAGAAATTCTTTCAGGTAGAGCCGAGAATTAACTTTGAACTAATGCAGATGAGTTTATTAGGGAATGAAAAAATAGGGAAGAACAATCAAGATTTACTAAAAGCAATGATATCAGCGGGTAAAGCAGTAATAGCGGCAGGATGGAAGGATAAAAGTAAACGGAAGGAAAGAACTTGGAATAACTACCTCTTTGATTTTGTCCAGTCAGATATAGCTGCTACAATGTCACAAGAAAAATCATGGGAAGAAAGGAGATCAAGAATTAAAGGAAAGTGGCAGACCTATCTGAAATGGGCGAAGGAAGAAAGGAGAGTGGACATTCAGTGGAAGCTTAAAGCCCTTTGCCCCTGGCTGGAAGAAGAAAAACATGTATAGACTAAGGGGGGTAGGTTGGGGGAAAATTTATTATGGATATCAGAAACCATGAAAAGAAACGGATAATGTATAATAACAATAGAAATATACATGGAGAAAAAAAAATTCTAATCAGTTTACATTGGCATTCTTTGTGCACATAAATTCATAAAAGCACTGAGGAGATAGCAACACTAAGTAACTGCGTTATCTTATATACATATAACAAACATCTACTTACTGTTTTAACATAATTCTCTATAAGTCTTTTAAGCTTACACTTGTATTCATAATGCAATGTTATTGAAAGCAGTCATAACAGAACTCAAAATATATCAAGCAATACTAAATCTATGTAACCATAACACAAATTAGCTTAGGTTTTTCTTAAAAATTCCCCTTTTATACTAATGAGTCTACAATGGCATTCTTTGTGCAAAGAGATTCAATGGACTCATGGAAGTCCTGTGGAGATAGCAACACTCCTTTAAATCTTTAAAATTCAGTGTTCTTCTAAAATTAACTTTACTTCAAAGCCGTGGAGATAGTAACACTAAGTAACTATGTAATCTTATATTCCAATATATAATATAGGAATATGACATATTCCTATAGCAAACATCTACTTACTGTTTTTCCATAATTCTCCATCGTATTCTATTTAGCTTCAACTGGTGTTCATAGTGGAAAGAGATTGAATGGATTCATAACAGCACAGAGACGATATCAAGCAATACTAAATCTGTGCAATTCTATGGAACCATAACAAATATTCGCTTAAGGTTTTTCTAAAATTAACCCTTTAATTCTAATCAGTTTACATTGGCATTCTTTGTGCACATAGATTCATACAAGCACTGAGGAGATAGCAACACTAAGTATCTGTGTTATACATATAACAAACATCTACTAACTGTTTTAACATATTTCCCTATAGCAGTCTTTTAAGCTTACAGTGGAATTCATAGTGCATTGCGATTCAAAGGATTCATAACAGAACTGAGGAGATGTCAAGCAATACTAAATCTATGTAATTCCATGTAACTATAACAAAAATTCGCTTAGGGTTTTTTTAAAAATTACCCTTTTATACTAATATGTTTCCAATGGCATTCTTTGTGCAAAGAGATTCTACGCATTCATACAAGCACTGAGGTTATAGCAACACTAAGTAGCTATGTAATCTTATATACCAATAACAAACATCTACTTACTGTTTTAACATAATTCTCTGTAGCAATCTGTAAAGCTTACACTTGTATTCATAATGCAGTGTTATTGAAAGGATTCATAACAGAACTGAAAAGATATCAAGCAATACTAAATCTATGTAATTCCATGTAACTATAACAAAAATTCGCTTAGGGTTTTTTTAAAAATTACCCTTTTATACTAATGAGTTTACAATGGCATTCTTTGTGCAAAGAGATTCAATGGATTCATACAAGCACTGAGGAGATAGCAAACCATAGTAACTATGAAATCTTATATTGCTATAACAAACATCTACCTACTATTTTTCCATAATTCTCCATAATATTCTATTTAGCTTAAACTGGTGTTCAAAGTGGAAAGTGATTGAACAGATTCATAACAGCACTGAGGAGTAACTTTGTAATCTTATATACATATAAAAAACATATACTTACTGTTTTAACATAATTTTCTAGAGCAATCTGTTAAGCTTACAGTAGTATTCATAGTGCAATGCGACTTAAAAGATTCATAACAGAACTGAGGAGATGTCAAGCAATACTAAATCTATGTAATTCCATGTAATCATAACAAAAATTCGCTTAGCATTTTTTAAAAGATAACCCTTTTATTCGAATAAGTTTACAATGTTATTTTTCATGCAAACAGATTCAACGGATTCAAACAAGCACTGAGGTTATAGCAACACTAAATAACTATGTAATCTTATATACCTATAACAAACATCTACTTACAGTTTTAACATAATTCTCTATAGCAGTCTTTTAAGCTTACACTTGTTTCATAATGCAATGTTATTGGAAGGAGTCATAACAGAACTGAAAAGATATCAAGGAATAATAAATCTATGTAACCATCACAAAAATTCGATTAGGGTTTTTTTAAAAATTACCCTTTTATACTACTCATTTTAAAATGGCATTCTTTGTGCAAAGAGATTCAACGGATTCATGGAAGCCCTGTGGAGATAGCAACACTAAGTAACTATGTAATCTTATAGTCCTATGACAAACACACTGTTTTTCCATAATTCCCCACTCTATTTAGCCTAACTGGTGTTCCTAGTGGAAAGACTGAACGGATTCATAGCAGCACTGAGGAGATATCAAGCAATACTAAATCTTTAAAATTCAGTGTTCTTCTAAAATTAACTTTACTTCAAAGCCGTGGAGATAGTAACACTAAGTAACTATGTAATCTTATATTCCAATATATAATATAGGAATATGACTTATATTCCTATAACAAACATCTACTTACTATTTTTCCATAATTCTCCGTAGTATTCTATTTAGCTTCAACTGGTGTTCATAGTGGAAAGAGATTGAATGGATTCATAACAGCACAGAGACGATATCAAGCAATACTAAATCTGTGCAATTCTATGGAACCATAACAAATATTCGCTTAACGTTTTTCTAAGATTAAACCTTTAATTCTAATCAGTTTACATTGGCATTCTTTGTGCACATAGATTCATACAAGCACTGAGGAGATAGCAACACTAAGTATCTGTGTTATACATATAACAAACATCTACTTACTGTTTTAACATATTTCCCTATAGCAGTCTTTTAAGCTTACAGTGGAATTCATAGTGCATTGCGATTCAAAGGACTCATAACAGAACTGAGGAGATGTCAAGCAATACTAAATCTATGTAATTCCATGTAATGGTCACAAAAATTTGCTTTTGATTTTTTTTAAAAAAATAACCGTTATTCTAATATGTTTCCAATGGCATTCTTTGTGCAAAGAGATTCTACGGATTCATACAAGCCCTGAGGTTATAGCAACACTAAGTAGCTATGTAATCTTATATACCAATAACAAACATCTACTTACTGTTTTAACATAATTCTCTGTAGCAATCTGTAAAGCTTACACTTGTATTCATAATGCAGTGTTATTGAAAGGATTCATAACAGAACTGAAAAGATATCAAGCAATACTAAATCTATGTAATTCCATGTAACTATAACAAAAATTCACTTAGGGTTTTTTTAAAAATTACCCTTTTATACTAATGAGTTTACAATGGCATTCTTTGTGCAAAGAGATTCTACGCATTCATACAAGCACTGAGGTTATAGCAAACCATAGTAACTATGAAATCTTATATTGCTATAACAAACATCTACCTACTATTTTTCCATAATTCTCCATAATATTCTATTTAGCTTAAACTGGTGTTCAAAGTGGAAAGTGATTGAACAGATTCATAACAGCACTGAGGAGTAAATTTGTAATCTTATATACATATAAAAAACATATACTTACTGTTTTAACATAATTTTCTAGAGCAATGTTAAGCTTCCAGTAGTATTCATAGTGCAATGCAACTTAAAAGATTCATAACAGAACTGAGGAGATGTCAAGCAATACTAAATCTATGTAATTCCATGTAATCATAACAAAAATTCGCTTAGCATTTTTTAAAAAATAACCCTTTTATTCGAATAAGTTTACAATGTTATTTTTCGTGCAAACAGATTCAACGGATTCAAACAAGCACTGAGGTTATAGCAACACTAAATAACTATGTAATCTTATATACCTATAACAAACATCTACTTAAAGTTTTAACATAATTCTCTATAGCAGTCTTTTAAGCTTACACTTGTATTCATAATGCAATGTTATTGGAAGGAGTCATAACAGAACTGAAAAGATATCAAGGAATAATAAATCTATGTAACCATCACAAAAATTCGATTAGGGTTTTTTTAAAAATTACCCTTTTATACTACTCATTTTAAAATGGCATTCTTTGTGCAAAGAGATTCAACGGATTCATGGAAGCCCTGTGGAGATAGCAACACTAAGTAACTATGTAATCTTATAGTCCTATGACAAACACACTATTTTTCCATAATTCCCCACTCTATTTAGCCTAACTGGTGTTCCTAGTGGAAAGACTGAACGGATTCATAACAGCACTGAGGAGATATCAAGCAATACTAAATCTTTAAAATTCAGTGTTCTTCTAAAATTAACTTTACTTCAAAGCCGTGGAGATAGTAACACTAAGTAACTGTGTAATCTTATATTCCAATATATAATATAGGAATATGACATATTCCTATAACAGACATCTACTTACTATTTTTCCTTAATTCTCCGTAGTATTCTATTTAGCTTCAACTGGTGTTCATAGTGAAAAGAGATTGAATGGATTCATAACAGCACAGAGACGATATCAAGCAATACTAAATCTGTGCAATTCTATGGAACCATAACAAATATTCGCTTAACGTTTTTCTAAAATTAACCCTTTAATTCTAATCAGTTTACATTGGCATTCTTTGTGCACATAGATTCATACAAGCACTGAGGAGATAGCAGCACTAAGTATCTGTGTTATACATATAACAAACATCTACTAACTGTTTTAACATAGCAGTCTTTTAAGCTTACAGTGGAATTCATAGTGCATTGCGATTCAAAGGATTCATAACAGAACTGAGGCGATGTCAAGCAATACTAAATCTATGTAATTCCATGTAATGGTCACAAAAATTTGCTTTTCATTTTTTTAAAAAAAATAACCGTTATTCTAATATGTTTCCAATGGCATTCTTTGTGCAAAGAGATTCTACGCATTCATACAAGCACTGAGGTTATAGCAACACTAAGTAGCTATGTAATCTTATATACCAATAACAAACATCTACTTACTGTTTTAACATAATTCTCTGTAGCAATCTGTAAAGCTTACACTTGTATTCATAATGCAGTGTTATTGAAAGGATTCATAACAGAACTGAAAAGATATCAAGCAATACTAAATCTATGTAATTCCATGTAACTATAACAAAAATTCGCTTAGGGTTTTTTTTAAAAAATTACCCTTTTATACTAATGAGTTTACAATGGCATTCTTTGTGCAAAGAGATTCTACGAATTCATACAAGCACCGAGGTTATAGCAACACTAAGTAGCTATGTAATCTTATATACCAATAACAAACATCTACTTACTGTTTTAACATAATTCTCTGTAGCAATCTGTAAAGCTTACACTTGTATTCATAATGCAGTGTTATTGAAAGGATTCATAACAGAACTGAAAAGATATCAAGCAATACTAAATCTATGTAATTCCATGTAACTATAACAAAAATTCGCTTAGGGTTTTTTTAAAAAATTACCCTTTTATACTTATGAGTTTACAATGGCATTCTTTGTGCAAACGGATTCTACGCATTCATACAAGCACCGAGGTTATAGCAACACTAAGTAGCTATGTAATCTTATATACCAATAACAAACATCTACTTACTGTTTTAACATAATTCTCTGCAGCAATCTGTAAAGCTTACACTTGTATTCATAATGCAGTGTTATTGAAAGGATTCATAACAGAACTGAAAAGATATCAAGCAATACTAAATCTATGTAATTCCATGTAACTATAACAAAAATTCGCTTAGGCTTTTTTTAAAAATTACCCTTTTATACTAATGAGTTTACAGTGGCATTCTTTGTGCAAAGAGATTCAATGGATTCATACAAGCACTGAGGAGATAGCAAACCATAGTAACTATGAAATCTTATATTGCTATAACAAACATCTACTTACTATTTTTCCATAATTCTCCATAATATTCTATTTAGCTTAAACTGGTGTTCAAAGTGGAAAGTGATTAAACAGATTCATAACAGCACTGAGGAGTAACTTTGTAATCTTATATACATATAAAAAACATATACTTACTGTTTTAACATAATTTTCTAGAGCAATCTGTTAAGCTTACAGTAGTATTCATAGTGCAATGCGACTTAAAAGATTCATAACAGAACTGAGGAGATGTCAAGCAATACTAAATCTATGTAATTCCATGTAATATAACAAAAATTCGCTTAGCATTTTTTAAAAAATAACCCCTTTATTCGAATAAGTTTACAATGTTATTTTTCGTGCAAACAGATTCAACGGATTCAAACAAGCACTGAGGTTATAGCAACACTAAATAACTATGTAATCTTATATACCTATAACAAACATCTACTTACAGTTTTAACATAATTCTCTATAGCAGTCTTTTAAGCTTGCATTCATAATGCAATGTTATTGGAAGGAGTCATAACAGAACTGAAAAGATATCAAGGAATAATAAATCTATGTAACCATCACAAAAATTCGATTAGGGTTTTTTTAAAAATTACCCTTTTATACTACTCATTTTAAAATGGCATTCTTTGTGCAAAGAGATTCAACGGATTCATGGAAGCCCTGTGGAGATAGCAACACTAAGTAACTATGTAATCTTATAGTCCTATGACAAACACACTATTTTTCCATAATTCCCCACTCTATTTAGCCTAACTGGTGTTCCTAGTGGAAAGACTGAACGGATTCATAACAGCACTGAGGAGATATCAAGCAATACTAAATCTTTAAAATTCAGTGTTCTTCTAAAATTAACTTTACTTCAAGCCATGGAGAGAGTAACACTAAGTAACTATGTAATCGTATATTCCAATATATAATATAGGAATATGACTTATAACAAACATCTACTTACTATTTTTCCATAATTCTCCGTAGTATTCTATTTAGCTTCAACTGGTGTTCATAGTGGAAAGAGATTGAATGGATTCATAACAGCACAGAGACGATATCAAGCAATACTAAATCTGTGCAATTCTATGGAACCATAACAAATATTCGCTTAACGTTTTTCTAAAATTAACCCTTTAATTCTAATCAGTTTACATTGGCATTCTTTGTGCACATAGATTCATACAAGCACTGAGGAGATAGCAGCACTAAGTATCTGTGTTATACATATAACAAACATCTACTAACTGTTTTAACATATTTCCCTATAGCAGTCTTTTAAACTTACAGTGGAATTCATAGTGCATTGCGATTCAAAGGATTCATAACAGAACTGAGGCGATGTCAAGCAATACTAAATCTATGTAATTCCATGTAATGGTCACAAAAATTTGCTTTTGATTTTTTTAAAAAAAATAACCGTTATTCTAATATGTTTCCAATGGCATTCTTTGTGCAAAGAGATTCTACGCATTCACACAAGCACTGAGATTATAGCAACACTAAGTAGCTATGTAATCTTATATACCAATAACAAACATCTACTTACTGTTTTAACATAATTCTCTGTAGCAATCTGTAAAGCTTACACTTGTATTCATAATGCAGTGTTATTGAAAGGATTCATAACAGAACTGAAAAGATATCAAGCAATACTAAATCTATGTAATTCCATGTAACTATAACAAAAATTCGCTTAGGGTTTTTTTAAAAATTACCCTTTTATACTAATGAGTTTACAATGGCATTCTTTGTGCAAAGAGATTCTACGCATTCATACAAGCACCGAGGTTATAGCAACACTAAGTAGCTATGTAATCTTATATACCAATAACAAACATCTACTTACTGTTTTAACATAATTCTCTGTAGCAATCTGTAAAGCTTACACTTGTATTCATAATGCAGTGTTATTGAAAGGATTCATAACAGAACTGAAAAGATATCAAGCAATACTAAATGTATGTAATTCCATGTAACTATAACAAAAATTCGCTTAGGGTTTTTTTAAAAATTACCCTTTTATACTAATGAGTTTACAATGGCATTCTTTGTGCAAAGAGATTCAATGGATTCATACAAGCACTGAGGAGATAGTAAACCATAGTAACTATGAAATCTTATATTGCTATAACAAACATCTACTTACTATTTTTCCATAATTCTCCATAATATTCTATTTAGCTTAAACTGGTGTTCAAAGTGGAAAGTGATTGAACAGATTCATAATAGCACTGAGGAGTAACTTTGTAATCTTATATACTTATAAATAAACATATACTTACTGTTTTAACATAATTTTCTATAGCAATCTGTTAAGCTTACAGTAGTATTCATAGTGCAATGCGACTTAAAAGATTCATAACAGAACTGAGGAGATGTCAAGCAATACTAAATCTATGTAATTCCATGTAATCATAACAAAAATTCGCTTAGCATTTTTTAAAAAATAACCCTTTTTTTCGAATAAGTTTACAATGTTATTTTTCGTGCAAACAGATTCAACGGATTCAAACAAGCACTGAGGTTATAGCAACACTAAATAACTATGTAATCTTATATACCTATAACAAACATCTACTTACAGTTTTAACATAATTCTCTATAGCAGTCTTTTAAGCTTACACTTGTATTCATAATGCAATGTTATTGGAAGGAGTCATAACAGAACTGAAAAGATATCAAGGAATAATAAATCTATGTAACCATCACAAAAATTCGATTAGGGTTTTTTTAAAAATTACCCTTTTATACTACTCATTTTAAAATGGCATTCTTTGTGCAAAGAGATTCAACGGATTCATGGAAGCCCTGTGGAGATAGCAACACTAAGTAACTATGTAATCTTATAGTCCTATGACAAACACACTATTTTTCCATAATTCCCCACTCTATTTAGCCTAACTGGTGTTCCTAGTGGAAAGACTGAACGGATTCATAACAGCACTGAGGAGATATCAAGCAATACTAAATCTTTAAAATTCAGTGTTCTTCTAAAATTAACTTTACTTCAAGCCGTGGAGAGAGTAACACTAAGTAACTATGTAATCGTATATTCCAATATATAATATAGGAATATGACTTATAACAAACATCTACTTACTATTTTTCCATAATTCTCCGTAGTATTCTATTTAGCTTCAACTGGTGTTCATAGTGGAAAGAGATTGAATGGATTCATAACAGCACAGAGACGATATCAAGCAATACTAAATCTGTGCAATTCTATGGAACCATAACAAATATTCGCTTAACGTTTTTCTAAAATTAACCCTTTAATTCTAATCAGTTTACATTGGCATTCTTTGTGCACATAGATTCATACAAGCACTGAGGAGATAGCAGCACTAAGTATCTGTGTTATACATATAACAAACATCTACTAACTGTTTTAACATATTTCCCTATAGCAGTCTTTTAAGCTTACAGTGGAATTCATAGTGCATTGCGATTCAAAGGATTCATAACAGAACTGAGGCGATGTCAAGCAATACTAAATCTATGTAATTCCATGTAATGGTCATAAAAATTTGCTTTTGATTTTTTTTAAAAAAATAACCGTTATTCTAATATGTTTCCAATGGCATTCTTTGTGCAAAGAGATTCTACCCATTCATACAAGCACTGAGGTTATAGCAACACTAAGTAGCTATGTAATCTTATATACCAATAACAAACATCTACTTACTGTTTTAACATAATTCTCTGTAGCAATCTGTAAAGCTTACACTTGTATTCATAATGCAGTGTTATTGAAAGGATTCATAACAGAACTGAAAAGATATCAAGCAATACTAAATCTATGTAATTCCATGTAATCATAACAAAAATTCGCTTAGCATTTTTTAAAAAATAACCCTTTTATTCGAATAAGTTTACAATGTTATTTTTCGTGCAAACAGATTCAACGGATTCAAACAAGCACTGAGGTTATAGCAACACTAAATAACTATGTAATCTTATATACCTATAACAAACATCTACTTACAGTTTTAACATAATTCTCTATAGCAGTCTTTTAAGCTTACACTTGTATTCATAATGCAATGTTATTGGAAGGAGTCATAACAGAACTGAAAAGATATCAAGGAATAATAAATCTATGTAACCATCACAAAAATTCGATTAGGGTTTTTAAAAAAATTACCCTTTTATACTACTCATTTTAAAATGGCATTCTTTGTGCAAAGAGATTCAACGGATTCATGGAAGCCCTGTGGAGATAGCAACACTAAGTAACTATGTAATCTTATAGTCCTATGACAAACACACTATTTTTCCATAATTCCCCACTCTATTTAGCCTAACTGGTGTTCCTAGTGGAAAGACTGAACGGATTCATAACAGCACTGAGGAGATATCAAGCAATACTAAATCTTTAAAATTCAGTGTTCTTCTAAAATTAACTTTACTTCAAGCCGTGGCGAGAGTAACACTAAGTAACTATGTAATCGTATATTCCAATATATAATATAGGAATATGACTTATAACAAACATCTACTTACTATTTTTCCATAATTCTCCGTAGTATTCTATTTAGCTTCAACTGGTGTTCATAGTGGAAAGAGATTGAATGGATTCATAACAGCACAGAGACGATATCAAGCAATACTAAATCTGTGCAATTCTATGGAACCATAACAAATATTCGCTTAACGTTTTTCTAAAATTAACCCTTTAATTCTAATCAGTTTACATTGGCATTCTTTGTGCACATAGATTCATACAAGCACTGAGGAGATAGCAGCACTAAGTATCTGTGTTATACATATAACAAACATCTACTAACTGTTTTAACATATTTCCCTATAGCAGTCTCTTAAGCTTACAGTGGAATTCATAGTGCATTGCGATTCAAAGGATTCATAACAGAACTGAGGCGATGTCAAGCAATACTAAATCTATGTAATTCCATGTAATGGTCACAAAAATTTGCTTTTGATTTTTTTAAAAAAAAAATAACCGTTATTCTAATATGTTTCCAATGGCATTCTTTGTGCAAAGAGATTCTACGCATTCATACAAGCACTGAGGTTATAGCAACACTAAGTAGCTATGTAATCTTATATACCAATAACAAACATCTACTTACTGTTTTAACATAATTCTCTCATAAGGCTGAGATCAGAGAATTAGATTCACTTTTAGAAATGCTTTGGGTTGAAATAGAGGGCCCAAAAGGAAATTTAACTATGGGAGTTTGTTATCGCCCACCAAATCAAAAGAGAGAGGACGATTATAATATGATGGAAGGCTTAAAGATAGCGGCTAAACGTAAAAACTGTGTTGTAATAGGTGATTTTAACTACCCGCAGATTGATTGGGTCAATATGTGTTCTGGTCGAGAGAAAGAGATTGAGTTTCTTGATGCTCTCAATGACTGTGCTATGGAGCAGATGGTCTCAGAACCTACCAGGGGTGGGGCGATCCTGGATTTGGTCCTAAGTAATGCCCAAGACTTGGTGAGAGATGTAAAAGTGATTGCGCCGCTTGGGAGCAGTGACCATAATGTTATTGATTTCACCGTTTGTATAAATAGGGAGTTGCCCCAAAAGACCACCACAACCACGTTTAACTTTAAAAGGGGTAAATACACTGAGATGAGGAGGCATGTGAGGAAGAAACTGAAAGGAAAGGTACATACGGTCAAAACCCTTGAGAAAGCTTGGACGCTATTTAAAACTATAATCCTAGAAGCTCAGATAAAATACATACCACAAGTTAGGAAAGGCACAAACAGGCATAAGAAAAGGCCTGCGTGGTTAACAAATAAAGTAATGGAAGCTGTAAAAGGTAAGAAGGACTCCTTTAAGCGGTGGAAAACCAGTCCAAGTGAGATTAATAAAAGGGAACACAGGCAGTGGCAAATCAAATGCAAGACTGTGATCAGGCAGGCAAAAAGGGACTATGAGGAGCATATTGCAAAAAACATAAAGACCAACAATAAAACTTTCTTCAAATATATTAGAAGTAGGAAACCAGCCAGGGAGGCAGTGGGGCCCTTGGATGACCATGGGGTAAAAGGATTACTGAAGGAGGATAGGGAAATGGCTGAAAAGCTAAATGAATTTTTTGCCTCCGTCTTCACTGTAGAAGACGAGAACTTTTTGCCCGCCCCAGAACCACTAATTTTGGAAGGGGTGTTGAAAGACCTGAGTCAGATTGAGGTGACAAATGAGGAGGTCCTACAACTGATAGACAAATTAAAAACTAATAAGTCACCGGGTCCGGATGGCATACATCCGAGAGTTCTGAAGGAACTCAAAGTTGAACTTGTGGATCTTCTAACAAAAATCTGTAATCTTTCATTGAAATCTGCCTCCATTCCTGAGGACTGGAAGGTAGCAAATGTCACCCCCATCTTTAAAAAAGGTTCCAGAGGAGATCCGGGAAACTACAGGCCAGTCAGTCTGACTTCAATACCGGGAAAGTTGGTAGAAACCATTATCAAGGACAGAATGAGTAGGCACATTGATGAACACGGGTTATTGAGGAAGACTCAGCATGGGTTCTGCAAGGGAAGATCTTGCCTCACTAACCTGTTGCATTTCTTTGAGGGGGTGAACAAACATGTGGACAAAGGAGACCCGATAGATGTTGTTTACCTTGACTTCCAGAAAGCTTTTGATAAAGTTCCTCATCAAAGGCTCCTTAGAAAGCTTGAGAATCATGGAGTAAAAGGACAGGTCCTCTTGTGGATCAAAAACTGGCTGAGTAATAGGAAGCAGAGAGTGAGTATAAATGGGCAGTCTTCGCAGTGGAGGACAGTAAGCAGTGGGGTGCCGCAGGGCTCGGTACTGGGTCCCATGCTTTTTAACTTGTTCATAAATGATTTAGAGTTCGGAGTGAGCAGTGAAGTGGCCAAGTTTGCGGATGACACTAAATTGTTCAGGGTGGTGAGAACCAGAGAGGATTGTGAGGAACTCCAAAGGGATCTGTTGAGGCTGGGTGAGTGGGCGTCAACGTGGCAGATGCGGTTCAATGTGGCCAAGTGCAAAGTAATGCACATTGGGGCTAAGAATCCCAGCTACAAATACAAGTTGATGGGGTGTGAACTGGCAGAGACTGATCAAGAGAGAGATCTTGGGGTCATGATAGATAACTCACTGAAAGTGTCAAGACAGTGTGCGTTTGCAATAAAAAAGGCCAATGCCATGCTGGGAATTATTAGGAAGGGAATTGAAAACAAATCAGCCAGTATCATAATGCCCCTGTATAAATCGATGGTGCGGTCTCATTTGGAGTACTGTGTGCAGTTCTGGTCGCCGCACCTCAAAAAGGATATTATAGCTTTAGAGAAGGTGCAGAGAAGGGCAACTAGAATGATTAAAGGGCTGGAGCACTTTCCCTATGAAGAAAGGTTGAAACGCTTGGGACTCTTTAGCTTGGAGAAACGTCGACTGCGGGGTGACATGATAGAGGTTTACAAGATAATGCATGGAATGGAGAAAGTAGAGAAAGAAGTACTTTTCTCCCTTTCTCACAATACAAGAACTCGTGGGCATTCGATGAAATTGCTGAGCAGACAGGTTAAGACGGATAAAAGGAAGTACTTCTTCACCCAAAGGGTGATTAACATGTGGAATTCACTGCCACAGGAGGTGGTGGCGGCCACAAGTATAGCCACCTTCAAGAGGGGTTTAGATAAAAATATGGAGCACAGGTCCATCAGTGGCTATTAGCCACAGTGTATGGAGCACAGGTCCATCAGTGGCTATTAGCCACAGTGTATGGAGCACAGGTCCATCAGTGGCTATTAGCCACAGTGTATGTGTGTATATAACATTTTTTGCCACTGTGTGACACAGAGTGTTGGACTTGATGGGCCGTTGGCCTGATCCAACATGGCTTCTCTTATGTTCTTATGTTCTCTGTAGCAATCTGTAAAGCTTACACTTGTATTCATAATGCAGTGTTATTGAAAGGATTCATAACAGAACTGAAAAGATATCAATACTAAATCTATGTAATTCCATGTAACTATAACAAAAATTCGCTTAGGGTTTTTTTAAAAATTACCCTTTTATACTAATGAGTTTACAATGGCATTCTTTGTGCAAAGAGATTCAATGGATTCATACAAGCACTGAGGAGATAGCAAACCATAGTAACTATGAAATCTTATATTGCTATAACAAACATCTACTTACTATTTTTCCATAATTCTCCATAATATTCTATTTAGCTTAAACTGGTGTTCAAAGTGGAAAGTGATTGAACAGATTCATAACAGCACTGAGGAGTAACTTTGTAATCTTATATACATATAAAAAAACATATACTTACTGTTTTAACATAATTTTCTATAGCAATCTGTTAAGCTTACAGTAGTATTCATAGTGCAATGCGACTTAAAAGATTCATAACAGAACTGAGGAGATGTCAAGCAATACTAAATCTATGTAATTCCATGTAATCATAACAAAACTACGCTTAGCATTTTTTAAAAAATAACCCTTTTATTCGAATAAGTTTACAATGTTATTTTTCATGCAAACAGATTCAACGGATTCAAACAAGCACTGAGGTTATAGCAACACTAAATAACTATGTAATCTTATATACCTTTAACAAACATCTACTTACAGTTTTAACATAATTCTCTATAGCAGTCTTTTAAGCTTACACTTGTATTCATAATGCAATGTTATTGGAAGGAGTCATAACAGAACTGAAAAGATATCAAGGAATAATAAATCTATGTAACCATCACAAAAATTCGATTAGGGTTTTTTTAAAAATTACCCTTTTATACTACTCATTTTAAAATGGCATTCTTTGTGCAAAGAGATTCAACGGATTCATGGAAGCCCTGTGGAGATAGCAACACTAAGTAACTATGTAATCTTATAGTCCTATGACAAACACACTATTTTTCCATAATTCCCCACTCTATTTAGCCTAACTGGTGTTCCTAGTGGAAAGACTGAACGGATTCATAACAGCACTGAGGAGATATCAAGCAATACTAAATCTTTAAAATTCAGTGTTCTTCTAAAATTAACTTTACTTCAAGCCGTGGAGAGAGTAACACTAAGTAACTATGTAATCGTATATTCCAATATATAATATAGGAATATGACTTATAACAAACATCTACTTACTATTTTTCCATAATTCTCCGTAGTATTCTATTTAGCTTCAACTGGTGTTCATAGTGGAAAGAGATTGAATGGATTCATAACAGCACAGAGACGATATCAAGCAATACTAAATCTGTGCAATTCTATGGAACCATAACAAATATTCGCTTAACGTTTTTCTAAAATTAACCCTTTAATTCTAATCAGTTTACATTGGCATTCTTTGTGCACATAGATTCATACAAGCACTGAGGAGATAGCAGCACTAAGTATCTGTGTTATACATATAACAAACATCTACTAACTGTTTTAACATCTTTCCCTATAGCAGTCTTTTAAGCTTACAGTGGAATTCATAGTGCATTGCGATTCAAAGGATTCATAACAGAACTGAGGCGATGTCAAGCAATACTAAATCTATGTAATTCCATGTAATGGTCATAAAAATTTGCTTTTGATTTTTTTTAAAAAAATAACCGTTATTCTAATATGTTTCCAATGGCATTCTTTGTGCAAAGAGATTCTACCCATTCATACAAGCACTGAGGTTATAGCAACACTAAGTAGCTATGTAATCTTATATACCAATAACAAACATCTACTTACTGTTTTAACATAATTCTCTGTAGCAATCTGTAAAGCTTACACTTGTATTCATAATGCAGTGTTATTGAAAGGATTCATAACAGAACTGAAAAGATATCAAGCAATACTAAATCTATGTAATTCCATGTAATCATAACAAAAATTCGCTTAGCATTTTTTAAAAAATAACCCTTTTATTCGAATAAGTTTACAATGTTATTTTTCGTGCAAACAGATTCAACGGATTCAAACAAGCACTGAGGTTATAGCAACACTAAATAACTATGTAATCTTATATACCTATAACAAACATCTACTTACAGTTTTAACATAATTCTCTATAGCAGTCTTTTAAGCTTACACTTGTATTCATAATGCAATGTTATTGGAAGGAGTCATAACAGAACTGAAAAGATATCAAGGAATAATAAATCTATGTAACCATCACAAAAATTCGATTAGGGTTTTTAAAAAAATTACCCTTTTATACTACTCATTTTAAAATGGCATTCTTTGTGCAAAGAGATTCAACGGATTCATGGAAGCCCTGTGGAGATAGCAACACTAAGTAACTATGTAATCTTATAGTCCTATGACAAACACACTATTTTTCCATAATTCCCCACTCTATTTAGCCTAACTGGTGTTCCTAGTGGAAAGACTGAACGGATTCATAACAGCACTGAGGAGATATCAAGCAATACTAAATCTTTAAAATTCAGTGTTCTTCTAAAATTAACTTTACTTCAAGCCGTGGCGAGAGTAACACTAAGTAACTATGTAATCGTATATTCCAATATATAATATAGGAATATGACTTATAACAAACATCTACTTACTATTTTTCCATAATTCTCCGTAGTATTCTATTTAGCTTCAACTGGTGTTCATAGTGGAAAGAGATTGAATGGATTCATAACAGCACAGAGACGATATCAAGCAATACTAAATCTGTGCAATTCTATGGAACCATAACAAATATTCGCTTAACGTTTTTCTAAAATTAACCCTTTAATTCTAATCAGTTTACATTGGCATTCTTTGTGCACATAGATTCATACAAGCACTGAGGAGATAGCAGCACTAAGTATCTGTGTTATACATATAACAAACATCTACTAACTGTTTTAACATATTTCCCTATAGCAGTCTCTTAAGCTTACAGTGGAATTCATAGTGCATTGCGATTCAAAGGATTCATAACAGAACTGAGGCGATGTCAAGCAATACTAAATCTATGTAATTCCATGTAATGGTCACAAAAATTTGCTTTTGATTTTTTTAAAAAAAAAATAACCGTTATTCTAATATGTTTCCAATGGCATTCTTTGTGCAAAGAGATTCTACGCATTCATACAAGCACTGAGGTTATAGCAACACTAAGTAGCTATGTAATCTTATATACCAATAACAAACATCTACTTACTGTTTTAACATAATTCTCTCATAAGGCTGAGATCAGAGAATTAGATTCACTTTTAGAAATGCTTTGGGTTGAAATAGAGGGCCCAAAAGGAAATTTAACTATGGGAGTTTGTTATCGCCCACCAAATCAAAAGAGAGAGGACGATTATAATATGATGGAAGGCTTAAAGATAGCGGCTAAACGTAAAAACTGTGTTGTAATAGGTGATTTTAACTACCCGCAGATTGATTGGGTCAATATGTGTTCTGGTCGAGAGAAAGAGATTGAGTTTCTTGATGCTCTCAATGACTGTGCTATGGAGCAGATGGTCTCAGAACCTACCAGGGGTGGGGCGATCCTGGATTTGGTCCTAAGTAATGCCCAAGACTTGGTGAGAGATGTAAAAGTGATTGCGCCGCTTGGGAGCAGTGACCATAATGTTATTGATTTCACCGTTTGTATAAATAGGGAGTTGCCCCAAAAGACCACCACAACCACGTTTAACTTTAAAAGGGGTAAATACACTGAGATGAGGAGGCATGTGAGGAAGAAACTGAAAGGAAAGGTACATACGGTCAAAACCCTTGAGAAAGCTTGGACGCTATTTAAAACTATAATCCTAGAAGCTCAGATAAAATACATACCACAAGTTAGGAAAGGCACAAACAGGCATAAGAAAAGGCCTGCGTGGTTAACAAATAAAGTAATGGAAGCTGTAAAAGGTAAGAAGGACTCCTTTAAGCGGTGGAAAACCAGTCCAAGTGAGATTAATAAAAGGGAACACAGGCAGTGGCAAATCAAATGCAAGACTGTGATCAGGCAGGCAAAAAGGGACTATGAGGAGCATATTGCAAAAAACATAAAGACCAACAATAAAACTTTCTTCAAATATATTAGAAGTAGGAAACCAGCCAGGGAGGCAGTGGGGCCCTTGGATGACCATGGGGTAAAAGGATTACTGAAGGAGGATAGGGAAATGGCTGAAAAGCTAAATGAATTTTTTGCCTCCGTCTTCACTGTAGAAGACGAGAACTTTTTGCCCGCCCCAGAACCACTAATTTTGGAAGGGGTGTTGAAAGACCTGAGTCAGATTGAGGTGACAAATGAGGAGGTCCTACAACTGATAGACAAATTAAAAACTAATAAGTCACCGGGTCCGGATGGCATACATCCGAGAGTTCTGAAGGAACTCAAAGTTGAACTTGTGGATCTTCTAACAAAAATCTGTAATCTTTCATTGAAATCTGCCTCCATTCCTGAGGACTGGAAGGTAGCAAATGTCACCCCCATCTTTAAAAAAGGTTCCAGAGGAGATCCGGGAAACTACAGGCCAGTCAGTCTGACTTCAATACCGGGAAAGTTGGTAGAAACCATTATCAAGGACAGAATGAGTAGGCACATTGATGAACACGGGTTATTGAGGAAGACTCAGCATGGGTTCTGCAAGGGAAGATCTTGCCTCACTAACCTGTTGCATTTCTTTGAGGGGGTGAACAAACATGTGGACAAAGGAGACCCGATAGATGTTGTTTACCTTGACTTCCAGAAAGCTTTTGATAAAGTTCCTCATCAAAGGCTCCTTAGAAAGCTTGAGAATCATGGAGTAAAAGGACAGGTCCTCTTGTGGATCAAAAACTGGCTGAGTAATAGGAAGCAGAGAGTGAGTATAAATGGGCAGTCTTCGCAGTGGAGGACAGTAAGCAGTGGGGTGCCGCAGGGCTCGGTACTGGGTCCCATGCTTTTTAACTTGTTCATAAATGATTTAGAGTTCGGAGTGAGCAGTGAAGTGGCCAAGTTTGCGGATGACACTAAATTGTTCAGGGTGGTGAGAACCAGAGAGGATTGTGAGGAACTCCAAAGGGATCTGTTGAGGCTGGGTGAGTGGGCGTCAACGTGGCAGATGCGGTTCAATGTGGCCAAGTGCAAAGTAATGCACATTGGGGCTAAGAATCCCAGCTACAAATACAAGTTGATGGGGTGTGAACTGGCAGAGACTGATCAAGAGAGAGATCTTGGGGTCATGATAGATAACTCACTGAAAGTGTCAAGACAGTGTGCGTTTGCAATAAAAAAGGCCAATGCCATGCTGGGAATTATTAGGAAGGGAATTGAAAACAAATCAGCCAGTATCATAATGCCCCTGTATAAATCGATGGTGCGGTCTCATTTGGAGTACTGTGTGCAGTTCTGGTCGCCGCACCTCAAAAAGGATATTATAGCTTTAGAGAAGGTGCAGAGAAGGGCAACTAGAATGATTAAAGGGCTGGAGCACTTTCCCTATGAAGAAAGGTTGAAACGCTTGGGACTCTTTAGCTTGGAGAAACGTCGACTGCGGGGTGACATGATAGAGGTTTACAAGATAATGCATGGAATGGAGAAAGTAGAGAAAGAAGTACTTTTCTCCCTTTCTCACAATACAAGAACTCGTGGGCATTCGATGAAATTGCTGAGCAGACAGGTTAAGACGGATAAAAGGAAGTACTTCTTCACCCAAAGGGTGATTAACATGTGGAATTCACTGCCACAGGAGGTGGTGGCGGCCACAAGTATAGCCACCTTCAAGAGGGGTTTAGATAAAAATATGGAGCACAGGTCCATCAGTGGCTATTAGCCACAGTGTATGGAGCACAGGTCCATCAGTGGCTATTAGCCACAGTGTATGGAGCACAGGTCCATCAGTGGCTATTAGCCACAGTGTATGTGTGTATATAACATTTTTTGCCACTGTGTGACACAGAGTGTTGGACTTGATGGGCCGTTGGCCTGATCCAACATGGCTTCTCTTATGTTCTTATGTTCTCTGTAGCAATCTGTAAAGCTTACACTTGTATTCATAATGCAGTGTTATTGAAAGGATTCATAACAGAACTGAAAAGATATCAATACTAAATCTATGTAATTCCATGTAACTATAACAAAAATTCGCTTAGGGTTTTTTTAAAAATTACCCTTTTATACTAATGAGTTTACAATGGCATTCTTTGTGCAAAGAGATTCAATGGATTCATACAAGCACTGAGGAGATAGCAAACCATAGTAACTATGAAATCTTATATTGCTATAACAAACATCTACTTACTATTTTTCCATAATTCTCCATAATATTCTATTTAGCTTAAACTGGTGTTCAAAGTGGAAAGTGATTGAACAGATTCATAACAGCACTGAGGAGTAACTTTGTAATCTTATATACATATAAAAAAACATATACTTACTGTTTTAACATAATTTTCTATAGCAATCTGTTAAGCTTACAGTAGTATTCATAGTGCAATGCGACTTAAAAGATTCATAACAGAACTGAGGAGATGTCAAGCAATACTAAATCTATGTAATTCCATGTAATCATAACAAAACTACGCTTAGCATTTTTTAAAAAATAACCCTTTTATTCGAATAAGTTTACAATGTTATTTTTCATGCAAACAGATTCAACGGATTCAAACAAGCACTGAGGTTATAGCAACACTAAATAACTATGTAATCTTATATACCTTTAACAAACATCTACTTACAGTTTTAACATAATTCTCTATAGCAGTCTTTTAAGCTTACACTTGTATTCATAATGCAATGTTATTGGAAGGAGTCATAACAGAACTGAAAAGATATCAAGGAATAATAAATCTATGTAACCATCACAAAAATTCGATTAGGGTTTTTTTAAAAATTACCCTTTTATACTACTCATTTTAAAATGGCATTCTTTGTGCAAAGAGATTCAACGGATTCATGGAAGCCCTGTGGAGATAGCAACACTAAGTAACTATGTAATCTTATAGTCCTATGACAAACACACTATTTTTCCATAATTCCCCACTCTATTTAGCCTAACTGGTGTTCCTAGTGGAAAGACTGAACGGATTCATAACAGCACTGAGGAGATATCAAGCAATACTAAATCTTTAAAATTCAGTGTTCTTCTAAAATTAACTTTACTTCAAGCCGTGGAGAGAGTAACACTAAGTAACTATGTAATCGTATATTCCAATATATAATATAGGAATATGACTTATAACAAACATCTACTTACTATTTTTCCATAATTCTCCGTAGTATTCTATTTAGCTTCAACTGGTGTTCATAGTGGAAAGAGATTGAATGGATTCATAACAGCACAGAGACGATATCAAGCAATACTAAATCTGTGCAATTCTATGGAACCATAACAAATATTCGCTTAACGTTTTTCTAAAATTAACCCTTTAATTCTAATCAGTTTACATTGGCATTCTTTGTGCACATAGATTCATACAAGCACTGAGGAGATAGCAGCACTAAGTATCTGTGTTATACATATAACAAACATCTACTAACTGTTTTAACATATTTCCCTATAGCAGTCTCTTAAGCTTACAGTGGAATTCATAGTGCATTGCGATTCAAAGGATTCATAACAGAACTGAGGCGATGTCAAGCAATACTAAATCTATGTAATTCCATGTAATGGTCACAAAAATTTGCTTTTGATTTTTTTTAAAAAAAAATAACCGTTATTCTAATATGTTTCCAATGGCATTCTTTGTGCAAAGAGATTCTACGCATTCATACAAGCACTGAGGTTATAGCAACACTAAGTAGCTATGTAATCTTATATACCAATAACAAACATCTACTTACTGTTTTAACATAATTCTCTGTAGCAATCTGTAAAGCTTACACTTGTATTCATAATGCAGTGTTATTGAAAGGATTCATAACAGAACTGAAAAGATATCAATACTAAATCTATGTAATTCCATGTAACTATAACAAAAATTCGCTTAGGGTTTTTTTAAAAATTACCCTTTTATACTAATGAGTTTACAATGGCATTCTTTGTGCAAAGAGATTCAATGGATTCATACAAGCACTGAGGAGATAGCAAACCATAGTAACTATGAAATCTTATATTGCTATAACAAACATCTACTTACTATTTTTCCATAATTCTCCATAATATTCTATTTAGCTTAAACTGGTGTTCAAAGTGGAAAGTGATTGAACAGATTCATAACAGCACTGAGGAGTAACTTTGTAATCTTATATACATATAAAAAAACATATACTTACTGTTTTAACATAATTTTCTATAGCAATCTGTTAAGCTTACAGTAGTATTCATAGTGCAATGCGACTTAAAAGATTCATAAGAGAACTGAGGAGATGTCAAGCAATACTAAATCTATGTAATTCCATGTAATCATAACAAAACTACGCTTAGCATTTTTAAAAAAATAACCCTTTTATTCGAATAAGTTTACAATGTTATTTTTCATGCAAACAGATTCAACGGATTCAAACAAGCACTGAGGTTATAGCAACACTAAATAACTATGTAATCTTATATACCTTTAACAAACATCTACTTACAGTTTTAACATAATTCTCTATAGCAGTCTTTTAAGCTTACACTTGTATTCATAATGCAATGTTATTGGAAGGAGTCATAACAGAACTGAAAAGATATCAAGGAATAATAAATCTATGTAACCATCACAAAAATTCGATTAGGGTTTTTTTAAAAATTACCCTTTTATACTACTCATTTTAAAATGGCATTCTTTGTGCAAAGAGATTCAACGGATTCATGGAAGCCCTGTGGAGATAGCAACACTAAGTAACTATGTAATCTTATAGTCCTATGACAAACACACTATTTTTCCATAATTCCCCACTCTATTTAGCCTAACTGGTGTTCCTAGTGGAAAGACTGAACGGATTCATAACAGCACTGAGGAGATATCAAGCAATACTAAATCTTTAAAATTCAGTGTTCTTCTAAAATTAACTTTACTTCAAGCCGTGGAGAGAGTAACACTAAGTAACTATGTAATCGTATATTCCAATATATAATATAGGAATATGACTTATAACAAACATCTACTTACTATTTTTCCATAATTCTCCGTAGTATTCTATTTAGCTTCAACTGGTGTTCATAGTGGAAAGAGATTGAATGGATTCATAACAGCACAGAGACGATATCAAGCAATACTAAATCTGTGCAATTCTATGGAACCATAACAAATATTCGCTTAACGTTTTTCTAAAATTAACCCTTTTTCTAATCAGTTTACATTGGCATTCTTTGTGCACATAGATTCATACAAGCACTGAGGAGATAGCAGCACTAAGTATCTGTGTTATACATATAACAAACATCTACTAACTGTTTTAACATATTTCCCTATAGCAGTCTTTTAAGCTTACAGTGGAATTCATAGTGCATTGCGATTCAAAGGATTCATAACAGAACTGAGGCGATGTCAAGCAATACTAAATCTATGTAATTCCATGTAATGGTCACAAAAATTTGCTTTTGATTTTTTTTAAAAAAATAACCATTCTAATATGTTTCCAATGGCATACTTTGTGCAAAGAGATTCTACGCATTCATACAAGCACTGAGGTTATAGCAACACTAAGTAGCTATGTAATCTTATATACCAATAACAAACATCTACTTACTGTTTTAACATAATTCTCTGTAGCAATCTGTAAAGCTTACACTTGTATTCATAATGCAGTGTTATTGAAAGGATTCATAACAGAACTGAAAAGATATCAATACTAAATCTATGTAATTCCATGTAACTATAACAAAAATTCGCTTAGGGTTTTTTTAAAAAATTACCCTTTTATACTAATGAGTTTACAATGGCATTCTTTGTAAACTTATATACCAATAACAAACATCTACTTACTGTTTTAACATAATTCTCTGTAGCAATCTGTAAAGCTTACACTTGTATTCATAATGCAGTGTTATTGAAAGGATTCATAACAGAACTGAAAAGATATCAATACTAAATCTATGTAATTCCATGTAACTATAACAAAAATTCGCTTAGGGTTTTTTTAAAAATTACCCTTTTATACTAATGAGTTTACAATGGCATTCTTTGTGCAAAGAGATTCAATGGATTCATACAAGCACTGAGGAGATAGCAAACCATAGTAACTATGAAATCTTATATTGCTATAACAAACATCTACTTACTATTTTTCCATAATTCTCCATAATATTCTATTTAGCTTAAACTGGTGTTCAAAGTGGAAAGTGATTGAACAGATTCATAACAGCACTGAGGAGTAACTTTGTAATCTTATATACATATAAAAAAACATATACTTACTGTTTTAACATAATTTTATATAGCAATCTGTTAAGCTTACAGTAGTATTCATAGTGCAATGCGACTTAAAAGATTCATAACAGAACTGAGGAGATGTCAAGCAATACTAAATCTATGTAATTCCATGTAATCATAACAAAACTACGCTTAGCATTTTTTAAAAAATAACCCTTTTATTCGAATAAGTTTACAATGTTATTTTTCGTGCAAACAGATTCAACGGATTCAAACAAGCACTGAGGTTATAGCAACACTAAATAACTATGTAATCTTATATACCTATAACAAACATCTACTTACAGTTTTAACATAATTATCTATAGCAGTCTTTTAAGCTTACACTTGTATTCATAATGCAGTGTTATTGGAAGGAGTCATAACAGAACTGAAAAGATATCAAGGAATAATAAATCTATGTAACCATCACAAAAATTCGATTAGGGTTTTTTTTAAAAATTACCCTTTTATACTACTCATTTTAAAATGGCATTCTTTGTGCAAAGGGATTCAACGGATTCATGGAAGCCCTGTGGAGATAGCAACACTAAGTAACTATGTAATCTTATAGTCCTATGACAAACACACTATTTTTCCATAATTCCCCACTCTATTTAGCCTAACTGGTGTTCCTAGTGGAAAGACTGAACGGATTCATAACAGCACTGAGGAGATATCAAGCAATACTAAATCTTTAAAATTCAGTGTTCTTCTAAAATTAACTTTACTTCAAGCCGTGGAGAGAGTAACACTAAGTAACTATGTAATCGTATATTCCAATATATAATATAGAAATATGACTTATAACAAACATCTACTTACTATTTTTCCATAATTCTCCGTAGTATTCTATTTAGCTTCAACTGGTGTTCATAGTGGAAAGAGATTGAATGGATTCATAACAGCACAGAGACGATATCAAGCAATACTAAATCTGTGCAATTCTATGGAACCATAACAAATATTCGCTTAACGTTTTTCTAAAATTAACCCTTTTTCTAATCAGTTTACATTGGCATTCTTTGTGCACATAGATTCATACAAGCACTGAGGAGATAGCAGCACTAAGTATCTGTGTTATACATATAACAAACATCTACTAACTGTTTTAACATATTTCCCTATAGCAGTCTTTTAAGCTTACAGTGGAATTCATAGTGCATTGCGATTCAAAGGATTCATAACAGAACTGAGGCGATGTCAAGCAATACTAAATCTATGTAATTCCATGTAATGGTCACAAAAATTTGCTTTTGATTTTTTTTAAAAAAATAACCATTCTAATATGTTTCCAATGGCATACTTTGTGCAAAGAGATTCTACGCATTCATACAAGCACTGAGGTTATAGCAACACTAAGTAGCTATGTAATCTTATATACCAATAACAAACATCTACTTACTGTTTTAACATAATTCTCTGTAGCAATCTGTAAAGCTTACACTTGTATTCATAATGCAGTGTTATTGAAAGGATTCATAACAGAACTGAAAAGATATCAATACTAAATCTATGTAATTCCATGTAACTATAACAAAAATTCGCTTAGGGTTTTTTTAAAAAATTACCCTTTTATACTAATGAGTTTACAATGGCATTCTTTGTGCAAAGAGATTCAATGGATTCATACAAGCACTGAGGAGATAGCAAACCATAGTAACTATGAAATCTTATATTGCTATAACAAACATCTACTTACTATTTTTCCATAATTCTCCATAATATTCTATTTAGCTTAAACTGGTGTTCAAAGTGGAAAGTGATTGAACAGATTCATAACAGCACTGAGGAGTAACTTTGTAATCTTATATACATATAAAAAAACATATACTTACTGTTTTAACATAATTTTCTATAGCAATCTGTTAAGCTTACAGTAGTATTCATAGTGCAATGCGACTTAAAAGATTCATAACAGAACTGAGGAGATGTCAAGCAATACTAAATCTATGTAATTCCATGTAATCATAACAAAACTACGCTTAGCATTTTTAAAAAAATAACCCTTTTATTCGAATAAGTTTACAATGTTATTTTTCGTGCAAACAGATTCAACGGATTCAAACAAGCACTGAGGTTATAGCAACACTAAATAACTATGTAATCTTATATACCTATAACAAACATCTACTTACAGTTTTAACATAATTCTCTATAGCAGTCTTTTAAGCTTACACTTGTATTCATAATGCAATGTTATTGGAAGGAGTCATAACAGAACTGAAAAGATATCAAGGAATAATAAATCTATGTAACCATCACAAAAATTCGATTAGGGTTTTTTTAAAAATTACCCTTTTATACTACTCATTTTAAAATGGCATTCTTTGTGCAAAGAGATTCAACGGATTCATGGAAGCCCTGTGGAGATAGCAACACTAAGTAACTATGTAAACTTATAGTCCTAACACACTATTTTTCCATAACTCCCAACTCTATTTAGCCTAACTGGTGTTCCTAGTGGAAAGACTGAACGGATTCATAACAGCACTGAGGAGATATCAAGCAATACTAAATCTTTAAAATTCAGTGTTCTTCTAAAATTAACTTTACTTCAAGCCGTGGAGAGAGTAACACTAAGTAACTATGTAATCGTATATTCCAATATATAATATAGGAATATGACTTATAACAAACATCTACTTACTATTTTTCCATAATTCTCCGTAGTATTCTATTTAGCTTCAACTGGTGTTCATAGTGGAAAGAGATTGAATGGATTCATAACAGCACAGAGACGATATCAAGCAATACTAAATCTGTGCAATTCTATGGAACCATAACAAATATTCGCTTAACGTTTTTCTAAAATTAACCCTTTAATTCTAATCAGTTTACATTGGCATTCTTTGTGCACATAGATTCATACAAGCACTGAGGAGATAGCAGCACTAAGTATCTGTGTTATACATATAACAAACATCTACTAACTGTTTTAACATATTTCCCTATAGCAGTCTTTTAAGCTTACAGTGGAATTCATAGTGCATTGCGATTCAAAGGATTCATAACAGAACTGAGGCGATGTCAAGCAAAACTAAATCTATGTAATTCCATGTAATGCTCACAAAAATTTGCTTTTGATTTTTTTAAAAAAAATAACCGTTATTCTAATATGTTTCCAATGGCATACTTTGTGCAAAGAGATTCTACGCATTCATACAAGCACTGAGGTTATAGCAACACTAAGTAGCTATGTAATCTTATATACCAATAACAAACATCTACTTACTGTTTTAACATAATTCTCTGTAGCAATCTGTAAAGCTTACACTTGTATTCATAATGCAGTGTTATTGAAAGGATTCATAACAGAACTGAAAAGATATCAATACTAAATCTATGTAATTCCATGTAACTATAACAAAAATTCGCTTAGGGTTTTTTTAAAAATTACCCTTTTATACTAATGAGTTTACAATGGCATTCTTTGTGCAAAGAGATTCAATGGATTCATACAAGCACTGAGGAGATAGCAAACCATAGTAACTATGAAATCTTATATTGCTATAACAAACATCTACTTACTATTTTTCCATAATTCTCCATAATATTCTATTTAGCTTAAACTGGTGTTCAAAGTGGAAAGTGATTGAACAGATTCATAACAGCACTGAGGAGTAACTTTGTAATCTTATATACATATAAAAAAACATATACTTACTGTTTTAACATAATTTTCTATAGCAATCTGTTAAGCTTACAGTAGTATTCATAGTGCAATGCGACTTAAAAGATTCATAACAGAACTGAGGAGATGTCAAGCAATACTAAATCTATGTAATTCCATGTAATCATAACAAAACTACGCTTAGCATTTTTAAAAAAATAACCCTTTTATTCGAATAAGTTTACAATGTTATTTTTCATGCAAACAGATTCAACGGATTCAAACAAGCACTGAGGTTATAGCAACACTAAATAACTATGTAATCTTATATACCTTTAACAAACATCTACTTACAGTTTTAACATAATTCTCTATAGCAGTCTTTTAAGCTTACACTTGTATTCATAATGCAATGTTATTGGAAGGAGTCATAACAGAACTGAAAAGATATCAAGGAATAATAAATCTATGTAACCATCACAAAAATTCGATTAGGGTTTTTTTAAAAATTACCCTTTTATACTACTCATTTTAAAATGGCATTCTTTGTGCAAAGAGATTCAACGGATTCATGGAAGCCCTGTGGAGATAGCAACACTAAGTAACTATGTAATCTTATAGTCCTATGACAAACACACTATTTTTCCATAATTCCCCACTCTATTTAGCCTAACTGGTGTTCCTAGTGGAAAGACTGAACGGATTCATAACAGCACTGAGGAGATATCAAGCAATACTAAATCTTTAAAATTCAGTGTTCTTCTAAAATTAACTTTACTTCAAAGCCGTGGAGAGAGTAACACTAAGTAACTATGTAATCGTATATTCCAATATATAATATAGGAACATGACTTATAACAAACATCTACTTACTATTTTTCCATAATTCTCCGTAGTATTCTATTTAGCTTCAACTGGTGTTCATAGTGGAAAGAGATTGAATGGATTCATAACAGCACAGAGACGATATCAAGCAATACTAAATCTGTGCAATTCTATGGAACCATAACAAATATTCGCTTAACGTTTTTCTAAAATTAACCCTTTAATTCTAATCAGTTTACATTGGCATTCTTTGTGCACATAGATTCATACAAGCACTGAGGAGATAGCAGCACTAAGTATCTGTGTTATACATATAACAAACATCTACTAACTGTTTTAACATATTTCCCTATAGCAGTCTTTTAAGCTTACAGTGGAATTCATAGTGCATTGCGATTCAAAGGATTCATAACAGAACTGAGGCGATGTCAAGCAATACTAAATCTATGTAATTCCATGTAATGGTCACAAAAATTTGCTTTTGATTTTTTTTAAAAAAATAACCGTTATTCTAATATGTTTCCAATGGCATACTTTGTGCAAAGAGATTCTACGCATTCATACAAGCACTGAGGTTATAGCAACACTAAGTAGCTATGTAATCTTATATACCAATAACAAACATCTACTTACTGTTTTAACATAATTCTCTGTAGCAATCTGTAAAGCTTACACTTGTATTCATAATGCAGTGTTATTGAAAGGATTCATAACAGAACTGAAAAGATATCAATACTAAATCTATGTAATTCCATGTAACTATAACAAAAATTCGCTTAGGGTTTTTTTAAAAATTACCCTTTTATACTAATGAGTTTACAATGGCATTCTTTGTGCAAAGAGATTCAATGGATTCATACAAGCACTGAGGAGATAGCAAACCATAGTAACTATGAAATCTTATATTGCTATAACAAACATCTACTTACTATTTTTCCATAATTCTCCATAATATTCTATTTAGCTTAAACTGGTGTTCAAAGTGGAAAGTGATTGAACAGATTCATAACAGCACTGAGGAGTAACTTTGTAATCTGATATACATATAAAAAAACATATACTTACTGTTTTAACATAATTTTATATAGCAATCTGTTAAGCTTACAGTAGTATTCATAGTGCAATGCGACTTAAAAGATTCATAACAGAACTGAGGAGATGTCAAGCAATACTAAATCTATGTAATTCCATGTAATCATAACAAAACTACGCTTAGCATTTTTAAAAAAATAACCCTTTTATTCGAATAAGTTTACAATGTTATTTTTCGTGCAAACAGATTCAACGGATTCAAACAAGCACTGAGGTTATAGCAACACTAAATAACTATGTAATCTTATATACCTATAACAAACATCTACTTACAGTTTTAACATAATTATCTATAGCAGTCTTTTAAGCTTACACTTGTATTCATAATGCAGTGTTATTGGAAGGAGTCATAACAGAACTGAAAAGATATCAAGGAATAATAAATCTATGTAACCATCACAAAAATTCGATTAGGGTTTTTTTAAAAAATTACCCTTTTATACTACTCATTTTAAAATGGCATTCTTTGTGCAAAGGGATTCAACGGATTCATGGAAGCCCTGTGGAGATAGCAACACTAAGTAACTATGTAATCTTATAGTCCTATGACAAACACACTATTTTTCCATAATTCCCCACTCTATTTAGCCTAACTGGTGTTCCTAGTGGAAAGACTGAACGGATTCATAACAGCACTGAGGAGATATCAAGCAATACTAAATCTTTAAAATTCAGTGTTCTTCTAAAATTAACTTTACTTCAAGCCGTGGAGAGAGTAACACTAAGTAACTATGTAATCGTATATTCCAATATATAATATAGAAATATGACTTATAACAAACATCTACTTACTATTTTTCCATAATTCTCCGTAGTATTCTATTTAGCTTCAACTGGTGTTCATAGTGGAAAGAGATTGAATGGATTCATAACAGCACAGAGACGATATCAAGCAATACTAAATCTGTGCAATTCTATGGAACCATAACAAATATTCGCTTAACGTTTTTCTAAAATTAACCCTTTTTCTAATCAGTTTACATTGGCATTCTTTGTGCACATAGATTCATACAAGCACTGAGGAGATAGCAGCACTAAGTATCTGTGTTATACATATAACAAACATCTACTAACTGTTTTAACATATTTCCCTATAGCAGTCTTTTAAGCTTACAGTGGAATTCATAGTGCATTGCGATTCAAAGGATTCATAACAGAACTGAGGCGATGTCAAGCAATACTAAATCTATGTAATTCCATGTAATGGTCACAAAAATTTGCTTTTGATTTTTTTTAAAAAAATAACCATTCTAATATGTTTCCAATGGCATACTTTGTGCAAAGAGATTCTACGCATTCATACAAGCACTGAGGTTATAGCAACACTAAGTAGCTATGTAATCTTATATACCAATAACAAACATCTACTTACTGTTTTAACATAATTCTCTGTAGCAATCTGTAAAGCTTACACTTGTATTCATAATGCAGTGTTATTGAAAGGATTCATAACAGAACTGAAAAGATATCAATACTAAATCTATGTAATTCCATGTAACTATAACAAAAATTCGCTTAGGGTTTTTTTAAAAAATTACCCTTTTATACTAATGAGTTTACAATGGCATTCTTTGTGCAAAGAGATTCAATGGATTCATACAAGCACTGAGGAGATAGCAAACCATAGTAACTATGAAATCTTATATTGCTATAACAAACATCTACTTACTATTTTTCCATAATTCTCCATAATATTCTATTTAGCTTAAACTGGTGTTCAAAGTGGAAAGTGATTGAACAGATTCATAACAGCACTGAGGAGTAACTTTGTAATCTTATATACATATAAAAAAACATATACTTACTGTTTTAACATAATTTTCTATAGCAATCTGTTAAGCTTACAGTAGTATTCATAGTGCAATGCGACTTAAAAGATTCATAACAGAACTGAGGAGATGTCAAGCAATACTAAATCTATGTAATTCCATGTAATCATAACAAAACTACGCTTAGCATTTTTAAAAAAATAACCCTTTTATTCGAATAAGTTTACAATGTTATTTTTCGTGCAAACAGATTCAACGGATTCAAACAAGCACTGAGGTTATAGCAACACTAAATAACTATGTAATCTTATATACCTATAACAAACATCTACTTACAGTTTTAACATAATTCTCTATAGCAGTCTTTTAAGCTTACACTTGTATTCATAATGCAATGTTATTGGAAGGAGTCATAACAGAACTGAAAAGATATCAAGGAATAATAAATCTATGTAACCATCACAAAAATTCGATTAGGGTTTTTTTAAAAATTACCCTTTTATACTACTCATTTTAAAATGGCATTCTTTGTGCAAAGAGATTCAACGGATTCATGGAAGCCCTGTGGAGATAGCAACACTAAGTAACTATGTAATCTTATAGTCCTATGACAAACACACTATTTTTCCATAATTCCCCACTCTATTTAGCCTAACTGGTGTTCCTAGTGGAAAGACTGAACGGATTCATAACAGCACTGAGGAGATATCAAGCAATACTAAATCTTTAAAATTCAGTGTTCTTCTAAAATTAACTTTACTTCAAGCCGTGGAGAGAGTAACACTAAGTAACTATGTAATCGTATATTCCAATATATAATATAGGAATATGACTTATAACAAACATCTACTTACTATTTTTCCATAATTCTCCGTAGTATTCTATTTAGCTTCAACTGGTGTTCATAGTGGAAAGAGATTGAATGGATTCATAACAGCACAGAGACGATATCAAGCAATACTAAATCTGTGCAATTCTATGGAACCATAACAAATATTCGCTTAACGTTTTTCTAAAATTAACCCTTTAATTCTAATCAGTTTACATTGGCATTCTTTGTGCACATAGATTCATACAAGCACTGAGGAGATAGCAGCACTAAGTATCTGTGTTATACATATAACAAACATCTACTAACTGTTTTAACATATTTCCCTATAGCAGTCTTTTAAGCTTACAGTGGAATTCATAGTGCATTGCGATTCAAAGGATTCATAACAGAACTGAGGCGATGTCAAGCAAAACTAAATCTATGTAATTCCATGTAATGCTCACAAAAATTTGCTTTTGATTTTTTTAAAAAAAATAACCGTTATTCTAATATGTTTCCAATGGCATACTTTGTGCAAAGAGATTCTACGCATTCATACAAGCACTGAGGTTATAGCAACACTAAGTAGCTATGTAATCTTATATACCAATAACAAACATCTACTTACTGTTTTAACATAATTCTCTGTAGCAATCTGTAAAGCTTACACTTGTATTCATAATGCAGTGTTATTGAAAGGATTCATAACAGAACTGAAAAGATATCAATACTAAATCTATGTAATTCCATGTAACTATAACAAAAATTCGCTTAGGGTTTTTTTAAAAATTACCCTTTTATACTAATGAGTTTACAATGGCATTCTTTGTGCAAAGAGATTCAATGGATTCATACAAGCACTGAGGAGATAGCAAACCATAGTAACTATGAAATCTTATATTGCTATAACAAACATCTACTTACTATTTTTCCATAATTCTCCATAATATTCTATTTAGCTTAAACTGGTGTTCAAAGTGGAAAGTGATTGAACAGATTCATAACAGCACTGAGGAGTAACTTTGTAATCTTATATACATATAAAAAAACATATACTTACTGTTTTAACATAATTTTCTATAGCAATCTGTTAAGCTTACAGTAGTATTCATAGTGCAATGCGACTTAAAAGATTCATAACAGAACTGAGGAGATGTCAAGCAATACTAAATCTATGTAATTCCATGTAATCATAACAAAACTACGCTTAGCATTTTTAAAAAAATAACCCTTTTATTCGAATAAGTTTACAATGTTATTTTTCATGCAAACAGATTCAACGGATTCAAACAAGCACTGAGGTTATAGCAACACTAAATAACTATGTAATCTTATATACCTTTAACAAACATCTACTTACAGTTTTAACATAATTCTCTATAGCAGTCTTTTAAGCTTACACTTGTATTCATAATGCAATGTTATTGGAAGGAGTCATAACAGAACTGAAAAGATATCAAGGAATAATAAATCTATGTAACCATCACAAAAATTCGATTAGGGTTTTTTTAAAAATTACCCTTTTATACTACTCATTTTAAAATGGCATTCTTTGTGCAAAGAGATTCAACGGATTCATGGAAGCCCTGTGGAGATAGCAACACTAAGTAACTATGTAATCTTATAGTCCTATGACAAACACACTATTTTTCCATAATTCCCCACTCTATTTAGCCTAACTGGTGTTCCTAGTGGAAAGACTGAACGGATTCATAACAGCACTGAGGAGATATCAAGCAATACTAAATCTTTAAAATTCAGTGTTCTTCTAAAATTAACTTTACTTCAAGCCGTGGAGAGAGTAACACTAAGTAACTATGTAATCGTATATTCCAATATATAATATAGGAATATGACTTATAACAAACATCTACTTACTATTTTTCCATAATTCTCCGTAGTATTCTATTTAGCTTCAACTGGTGTTCATAGTGGAAAGAGATTGAATGGATTCATAACAGCACAGAGACGATATCAAGCAATACTAAATCTGTGCAATTCTATGGAACCATAACAAATATTCGCTTAACGTTTTTCTAAAATTAACCCTTTAATTCTAATCAGTTTACATTGGCATTCTTTGTGCACATAGATTCATACAAGCACTGAGGAGATAGCAGCACTAAGTATCTGTGTTATACATATAACAAACATCTACTAACTGTTTTAACATATTTCCCTATAGCAGTCTTTTAAGCTTACAGTGGAATTCATAGTGCATTGCGATTCAAAGGATTCATAACAGAACTGAGGCGATGTCAAGCAATACTAAATCTATGTAATTCCATGTAATGGTCACAAAAATTTGCTTTTGATTTTTTTTAAAAAAATAACCGTTATTCTAATATGTTTCCAATGGCATACTTTGTGCAAAGAGATTCTACGCATTCATACAAGCACTGAGGTTATAGCAACACTAAGTAGCTATGTAATCTTATATACCAATAACAAACATCTACTTACTGTTTTAACATAATTCTCTGTAGCAATCTGTAAAGCTTACACTTGTATTCATAATGCAGTGTTATTGAAAGGATTCATAAAAGAACTGAAAAGATATCAATACTAAATCTATGTAATTCCATGTAACTATAACAAAAATTCGCTTAGGGTTTTTTTAAAAATTACCCTTTTATACTAATGAGTTTACAATGGCATTCTTTGTGCAAAGAGATTCAATGGATTCATACAAGCACTGAGGAGATAGCAAACCATAGTAACTATGAAATCTTATATTGCTATAACAAACATCTACTTACTATTTTTCCATAATTCTCCATAATATTCTATTTAGCTTAAACTGGTGTTCAAAGTGGAAAGTGATTGAACAGATTCATAACAGCACTGAGGAGTAACTAAGTAATCTTATATACATATAAAAAAAACATATACTTACTGTTTTAACATAATTTTCTATAGCAATCTGTTAAGCTTACAGTTGTATTCATAGTGCAATGCGACTTAAAAGATTCATAACAGAACTGAGGAGATGTCAAGCAATACTAAATCTATGTAATTCCATGTAATCATAACAAAACTACGCTTAGCATTTTTAAAAAAATAACCCTTTTATTCGAATAAGTTTACAATGTTATTTTTCGTGCAAACAGATTCAACGGATTCAAAGCACTGAGGTTATAGCAACACTAAATAACTATGTAATTTATATACCTATAACAAACATCTACTTACAGTTTTAACATAATTCTCTATAGCAGTCTTTTAAGCTTACACTTGTATTCATAATGCAATGTTATTGGAAGGAGTCATAACAGAACTGAAAAGATATCAAGGAATAACAAATCTTTGTAACCATCACAAAAATTCGATTAGGGTTTTTTTAAAAATTACCCTTCTATACTTCTCATTTTAAAATGGCATTCTTTGTGCAAAGAGATTCAACGGCTTCATGGAAGCCCTGTGGAGATAGCAACACTAAGTAACTATGTAATCTTATAGTCCTATGGCAAACACACTATTTTTCCATAATTCCCCACTCTATTTAACCTAACTGGTGTTCCTAGTGGAAAGACTGAACGGATTCATAACAGCACTGAGGAGATATCAAGCAATACTAAATCTTTAAAATTCAGTGTTCTTCTAAAATTAACTTTACTTCAAAGCCGTGGAGAGAGTAACACTAAGTAACTATGTAATCTTATATTCCAATATATAATATAGGAATATGACTTATAACAAACATCTACTTACTATATTTCCATAATTCTCCGTAGTATTCTATTTAGCTTCAACTGGTGTTCATAGTGGAAAGAGATTGAATGGATTCATAACAGCACAGAGACGATATCAAGCAATACTAAATCTGTGCAATTCTATGGAACCATAACAAATATTCGCTTAACGTTTTTCTAAAATTAACCCTTTAATTCTAATCAGTTTACATTGGCATTCTTTGTGCACATAGATTCATACAAGCACTGAGGAGATAGCAGCACTAAGTATCTGTGTTATACATATAACAAACATCTACTAACTGTTTTAACATATTTCCCTATAGCAGTCTTTTAAGCTTACAGTGGAATTCATAGTGCATTGCGATTCAAAGGATTCATAACAGAACTGAGGCGATGTCAAGCAATACTAAATCTATGTAATTCCATGTAATGGTCACAAAAATTTGCTTTTGATTTTTTTTAAAAAAATAACCGTTATTCTAATATGTTTCCAATGGCATACTTTGTGCAAAGAGATTCTACGCATTCATACAAGCACTGAGGTTATAGCAACACTAAGTAGCTATGTAATCTTATATACCAATAACAAACATCTACTTACTGTTTTAACATAATTCTCTGTAGCAATCTGTAAAGCTTACACTTGTATTCATAATGCAGTGTTATTGAAAGGATTCATAACAGAACTGAAAAGATATCAATACTAAATCTATGTAATTCCATGTAACTATAACAAAAATTCGCTTAGGGTTTTTTTAAAAATTACCCTTTTATACTAATGAGTTTACAATGGCATTCTTTGTGCAAAGAGATTCAATGGATTCATACAAGCACTGAGGAGATAGCAAACCATAGTAACTATGAAATCTTATATTGCTATAACAAACATCTACTTACTATTTTTCCATAATTCTCCATAATATTCTATTTAGCTTAAACTGGTGTTCAAAGTGGAAAGTGATTGAACAGATTCATAACAGCACTGAGGAGTAACTTTGTAATCTTATATACATATAAAAAAACATATACTTACTGTTTTAACATAATTTTATATAGCAATCTGTTAAGCTTACAGTAGTATTCATAGTGCAATGCGACTTAAAAGATTCATAACAGAACTGAGGAGATGTCAAGCAATACTAAATCTATGTAATTCCATGTAATCATAACAAAACTACGCTTAGCATTTTTTAAAAAATAACCCTTTTATTCGAATAAGTTTACAATGTTATTTTTCGTGCAAACAGATTCAACGGATTCAAACAAGCACTGAGGTTATAGCAACACTAAATAACTATGTAATCTTATATACCTATAACAAACATCTACTTACAGTTTTAACATAATTATCTATAGCAGTCTTTTAAGCTTACACTTGTATTCATAATGCAGTGTTATTGGAAGGAGTCATAACAGAACTGAAAAGATATCAAGGAATAATAAATCTATGTAACCATCACAAAAATTCGATTAGGGTTTTTTTTAAAAATTACCCTTTTATACTACTCATTTTAAAATGGCATTCTTTGTGCAAAGGGATTCAACGGATTCATGGAAGCCCTGTGGAGATAGCAACACTAAGTAACTATGTAATCTTATAGTCCTATGACAAACACACTATTTTTCCATAATTCCCCACTCTATTTAGCCTAACTGGTGTTCCTAGTGGAAAGACTGAACGGATTCATAACAGCACTGAGGAGATATCAAGCAATACTAAATCTTTAAAATTCAGTGTTCTTCTAAAATTAACTTTACTTCAAGCCGTGGAGAGAGTAACACTAAGTAACTATGTAATCGTATATTCCAATATATAATATAGAAATATGACTTATAACAAACATCTACTTACTATTTTTCCATAATTCTCCGTAGTATTCTATTTAGCTTCAACTGGTGTTCATAGTGGAAAGAGATTGAATGGATTCATAACAGCACAGAGACGATATCAAGCAATACTAAATCTGTGCAATTCTATGGAACCATAACAAATATTCGCTTAACGTTTTTCTAAAATTAACCCTTTTTCTAATCAGTTTACATTGGCATTCTTTGTGCACATAGATTCATACAAGCACTGAGGAGATAGCAGCACTAAGTATCTGTGTTATACATATAACAAACATCTACTAACTGTTTTAACATATTTCCCTATAGCAGTCTTTTAAGCTTACAGTGGAATTCATAGTGCATTGCGATTCAAAGGATTCATAACAGAACTGAGGCGATGTCAAGCAATACTAAATCTATGTAATTCCATGTAATGGTCACAAAAATTTGCTTTTGATTTTATTTAAAAAAATAACCATTCTAATATGTTTCCAATGGCATACTTTGTGCAAAGAGATTCTACGCATTCATACAAGCACTGAGGTTATAGCAACACTAAGTAGCTATGTAATCTTATATACCAATAACAAACATCTACTTACTGTTTTAACATAATTCTCTGTAGCAATCTGTAAAGCTTACACTTGTATTCATAATGCAGTGTTATTGAAAGGATTCATAACAGAACTGAAAAGATATCAATACTAAATCTATGTAATTCCATGTAACTATAACAAAAATTCGCTTAGGGTTTTTTTAAAAAATTACCCTTTTATACTAATGAGTTTACAATGGCATTCTTTGTGCAAAGAGATTCAATGGATTCATACAAGCACTGAGGAGATAGCAAACCATAGTAACTATGAAATCTTATATTGCTATAACAAACATCTACTTACTATTTTTCCATAATTCTCCATAATATTCTATTTAGCTTAAACTGGTGTTCAAAGTGGAAAGTGATTGAACAGATTCATAACAGCACTGAGGAGTAACTTTGTAATCTTATATACATATAAAAAAACATATACTTACTGTTTTAACATAATTTTCTATAGCAATCTGTTAAGCTTACAGTAGTATTCATAGTGCAATGCGACTTAAAAGATTCATAACAGAACTGAGGAGATGTCAAGCAATACTAAATCTATGTAATTCCATGTAATCATAACAAAACTACGCTTAGCATTTTTAAAAAAATAACCCTTTTATTCGAATAAGTTTACAATGTTATTTTTCGTGCAAACAGATTCAACGGATTCAAACAAGCACTGAGGTTATAGCAACACTAAATAACTATGTAATCTTATATACCTATAACAAACATCTACTTACAGTTTTAACATAATTCTCTATAGCAGTCTTTTAAGCTTACACTTGTATTCATAATGCAATGTTATTGGAAGGAGTCATAACAGAACTGAAAAGATATCAAGGAATAATAAATCTATGTAACCATCACAAAAATTCGATTAGGGTTTTTTTAAAAATTACCCTTTTATACTACTCATTTTAAAATGGCATTCTTTGTGCAAAGAGATTCAATGGATTCATGGAAGCCCTGTGGAGATAGCAACACTAAGTAACTATGTAATCTTATAGTCCTATGACAAACACACTATTTTTCCATAATTCCCCACTCTATTTAGCCTAACTGGTGTTCCTAGTGGAAAGACTGAACGGATTCATAACAGCACTGAGGAGATATCAAGCAATACTAAATCTTTAAAATTCAGTGTTCTTCTAAAATTAACTTTACTTCAAGCCGTGGAGAGAGTAACACTAAGTAACTATGTAATCGTATATTCCAATATATAATATAGGAATATGACTTATAACAAACATCTACTTACTATTTTTCCATAATTCTCCGTAGTATTCTATTTAGCTTCAACTGGTGTTCATAGTGGAAAGAGATTGAATGGATTCATAACAGCACAGAGACGATATCAAGCAATACTAAATCTGTGCAATTCTATGGAACCATAACAAATATTCGCTTAACGTTTTTCTAAAATTAACCCTTTAATTCTAATCAGTTTACATTGGCATTCTTTGTGCACATAGATTCATACAAGCACTGAGGAGATAGCAGCACTAAGTATCTGTGTTATACATATAACAAACATCTACTAACTGTTTTAACATATTTCCCTATAGCAGTCTTTTAAGCTTACAGTGGAATTCATAGTGCATTGCGATTCAAAGGATTCATAACAGAACTGAGGCGATGTCAAGCAAAACTAAATCTATGTAATTCCATGTAATGCTCACAAAAATTTGCTTTTGATTTTTTAAAAAAAAATAACCGTTATTCTAATATGTTTCCAATGGCATACTTTGTGCAAAGAGATTCTACGCATTCATACAAGCACTGAGGTTATAGCAACACTAAGTAGCTATGTAATCTTATATACCAATAACAAACATCTACTTACTGTTTTAACATAATTCTCTGTAGCAATCTGTAAAGCTTACACTTGTATTCATAATGCAGTGTTATTGAAAGGATTCATAACAGAACTGAAAAGATATCAATACTAAATCTATGTAATTCCATGTAACTATAACAAAAATTCGCTTAGGGTTTTTTTAAAAATTACCCTTTTATACTAATGAGTTTACAATGGCATTCTTTGTGCAAAGAGATTCAATGGATTCATACAAGCACTGAGGAGATAGCAAACCATAGTAACTATGAAATCTTATATTGCTATAACAAACATCTACTTACTATTTTTCCATAATTCTCCATAATATTCTATTTAGCTTAAACTGGTGTTCAAAGTGGAAAGTGATTGAACAGATTCATAACAGCACTGAGGAGTAACTTTGTAATCTTATATACATATAAAAAAACATATACTTACTGTTTTAACATAATTTTCTATAGCAATCTGTTAAGCTTACAGTAGTATTCATAGTGCAATGCGACTTAAAAGATTCATAACAGAACTGAGGAGATGTCAAGCAATACTAAATCTATGTAATTCCATGTAATCATAACAAAACTACGCTTAGCATTTTTAAAAAAATAACCCTTTTATTCGAATAAGTTTACAATGTTATTTTTCGTGCAAACAGATTCAACGGATTCAAACAAGCACTGAGGTTATAGCAACACTAAATAACTATGTAATCTTATATACCTATAACAAACATCTACTTACAGTTTTAACATAATTCTCTATAGCAGTCTTTTAAGCTTACACTTGTATTCATAATGCAATGTTATTGGAAGGAGTCATAACAGAACTGAAAAGATATCAAGGAATAATAAATCTATGTAACCATCACAAAAATTCGATTAGGGTTTTTTTAAAAATTACCCTTTTATACTACTCATTTTAAAATGGCATTCTTTGTGCAAAGAGATTCAACGGATTCATGGAAGCCCTGTGGAGATAGCAACACTAAGTAACTATGTAATCTTATAGTCCTATGACAAACACACTATTTTTCCATAATTCCCCACTCTATTTAGCCTAACTGGTGTTCCTAGTGGAAAGACTGAACGGATTCATAACAGCACTGAGGAGATATCAAGCAATACTAAATCTTTAAAATTCAGTGTTCTTCTAAAATTAACTTTACTTCAAGCCGTGGAGAGAGTAACACTAAGTAACTATGTAATCGTATATTCCAATATATAATATAGGAATATGACTTATAACAAACATCTACTTACTATTTTTCCATAATTCTCCGTAGTATTCTATTTAGCTTCAACTGGTGTTCATAGTGGAAAGAGATTGAATGGATTCATAACAGCACAGAGACGATATCAAGCAATACTAAATCTGTGCAATTCTATGGAACCATAACAAATATTCGCTTAACGTTTTTCTAAAATTAACCCTTTAATTCTAATCAGTTTACATTGGCATTCTTTGTGCACATAGATTCATACAAGCACTGAGGAGATAGCAGCACTAAGTATCTGTGTTATACATATAACAAACATCTACTAACTGTTTTAACATATTTCCCTATAGCAGTCTTTTAAGCTTACAGTGGAATTCATAGTGCATTGCAATTCAAAGGATTCATAACAGAACTGAGGCGATGTCAAGCAATACTAAATCTATGTAATTCCATGTAATGGTCACAAAAATTTGCTTTTGATTTTTTTTAAAAAAAATAACCGTTATTCTAATATGTTTCCAATGGCATTCTTTGTGCAAAGAGATTCTACGCATTCATACAAGCACTGAGGTTATAGCAACACTAAGTAGCTATGTAATCTTATATACCAATAACAAACATCTACTTACTGTTTTAACATAATTCTCTGTAGCAATCTGTAAAGCTTACACTTGTATTCATAATGCAGTGTTATTGAAAGGATTCATAACAGAACTGAAAAGATATCAATACTAAATCTATGTAATTCCATGTAACTATAACAAAAATTCGCTTAGGGTTTTTTTAAAAATTACCCTTTTATACTAATGAGTTTACAATGGCATTCTTTGTGCAAAGAGATTCAATGGATTCATACAAGCACTGAGGAGATAGCAAACCATAGTAACTATGAAATCTTATATTGCTATAACAAACATCTACTTACTATTTTTCCATAATTCTCCATAATATTCTATTTAGCTTAAACTGGTGTTCAAAGTGGAAAGTGATTGAACAGATTCATAACAGCACTGAAGAGTAACTTTGTAATCTTATATACATATAAAAAAACATATACTTACTGTTTTAACATAATTTTATATAGCAATCTGTTAAGCTTACAGTAGTATTCATAGTGCAATGCGACTTAAAAGATTCATAACAGAACTGAGGAGATGTCAAGCAATACTAAATCTATGTAATTCCATGTAATCATAACAAAACTACGCTTAGCATTTTTTAAAAAATAACCCTTTTATTCGAATAAGTTTACAATGTTATTTTTCGTGCAAACAGATTCAACGGATTCAAACAAGCACTGAGGTTATAGCAACACTAAATAACTATGTAATCTTATATACCTATAACAAACATCTACTTACAGTTTTAACATAATTCTCTATAGCAGTCTTTTAAGCTTACACTTGTATTCATAATGCAATGTTATTGGAAGGAGTCATAACAGAACTGAAAAGATATCAAGGAATAATAAATCTATGTAACCATCACAAAAATTCGATTAGGGTTTTTTTTAAAAATTACCCTTTTATACTACTCATTTTAAAATGGCATTCTTTGTGCAAAGAGATTCAACGGATTCATGGAAGCCCTGTGGAGATAGCAACACTAAGTAACTATGTAATCTTATAGTCCTATGACAAACACACTATTTTTCCATAATTCCCCACTCTATTTAGCCTAACTGGTGTTCCTAGTGGAAAGACTGAACGGATTCATAACAGCACTGAGGAGATATCAAGCAATACTAAATCTTTAAAATTCAGTGTTCTTCTAAAATTAACTTTACTTCAAGCCGTGGAGAGAGTAACACTAAGTAACTATGTAATCGTATATTCCAATATATAATATAGGAATATGACTTATAACAAACATCTACTTACTATTTTTCCATAATTCTCCGTAGTATTCTATTTAGCTTCAACTGGTGTTCATAGTGGAAAGAGATTGAATGGATTCATAACAGCACAGAGACGATATCAAGCAATACTAAATCTGTGCAATTCTATGGAACCATAACAAATATTCGCTTAACGTTTTTCTAAAATTAACCCTTTAATTCTAATCAGTTTACATTGGCATTCTTTGTGCACATAGATTCATACAAGCACTGAGGAGATAGCAGCACTAAGTATCTGTGTTATACATATAACAAACATCTACTAACTGTTTTAACATATTTCCCTATAGCAGTCTTTTAAGCTTACAGTGGAATTCATAGTGCATTGCGATTCAAAGGATTCATAACAGAACTGAGGCGATGTCAAGCAATACTAAATCTATGTAATTCCATGTAATGGTCACAAAAATTTGCTTTTGATTTTTTTAAAAAAAATAACCATTCTAATATGTTTCCAATGGCATACTTTGTGCAAAGAGATTCTACGCATTCATGCAAGCACTGAGGTTATAGCAACACTAAGTAGCTATGTAATCTTATATACCAATAACAAACATCTACTTACAGTTTTAACATAATTCTCTATAGCAGTCTTTTAAGCTTACACTTGTATTCATAATGCAATGTTATTGGAAGGAGTCATAACAGAACTGAAAAGATATCAAGGAATAATAAATCTATGTAACCATCACAAAAATTCGATTAGGGTTTTTTTTTAAAAATTACCCTTTTATACTACTCATTTTAAAATGGCATTCTTTGTGCAAAGAGATTCAACGGATTCATGGAAGCCCTGTGGAGATAGCAACACTAAGTAACTATGTAATCTTATAGTCCTATGACAAACACACTATTTTTCCATAATTCCCCACTCTATTTAGCCTAACTGGTGTTCCTAGTGGAAAGACTGAACGGATTCATAACAGCACTGAGGAGATATCAAGCAATACTAAATCTTTAAAATTCAGTGTTCTTCTAAAATTAACTTTACTTCAAGCCGTGGAGAGAGTAACACTAAGTAACTATGTAATCGTATATTCCAATATATAATATAGGAATATGACTTATAACAAACATCTACTTACTATTTTTCCATAATTCTCCGTAGTATTCTATTTAGCTTCAACTGGTGTTCATAGTGGAAAGAGATTGAATGGATTCATAACAGCACAGAGACGATATCAAGCAATACTAAATCTGTGCAATTCTATGGAACCATAACAAATATTCGCTTAACGTTTTTCTAAAATTAACCCTTTAATTCTAATCAGTTTACATTGGCATTCTTTGTGCACATAGATTCATACAAGCACTGAGGAGATAGCAGCACTAAGTATCTGTGTTATACATATAACAAACATCTACTAACTGTTTTAACATATTTCCCTATAGCAGTCTTTTAAGCTTACAGTGGAATTCATAGTGCATTGCGATTCAAAGGATTCATAACAGAACTGAGGCGATGTCAAGCAATACTAAATCTATGTAATTCCATGTAATGGTCACAAAAATTTGCATTTGATTTTTTTTAAAAAAATAACCATTCTAATATGTTTCCAATGGCATACTTTGTGCAAAGAGATTCTACGCATTCATGCAAGCACTGAGGTTATAGCAACACTAAGTAGCTATGTAATCTTATATACCAATAACAAACATCTACTTACTGTTTTAACATAATTCTCTGTAGCAATCTGTAAAGCTTACACTTGTATTCATAATGCAGTGTTATTGAAAGGATTCATAACAGAACTGAAAAGATATCAATACTAAATCTATGTAATTCCATGTAACTATAACAAAAATTCGCTTAGGGTTTTTTTAAAAAATTACCCTTTTATACTAATGAGTTTACAATGGCATTCTTTGTGCAAAGAGATTCAATGGATTCATACAAGCACTGAGGAGATAGCAAACCATAGTAACTATGAAATCTTATATTGCTATAACAAACATCTACTTACTATTTTTCCATAATTCTCCATAATATTCTATTTAGCTTAAACTGGTGTTCAAAGTGGAAAGTGATTGAACAGATTCATAACAGCACTGAGGAGTAACTTTGTAATCTTATATACATATAAAAAAACATATACTTACTGTTTTAACATAATTTTCTATAGCAATCTGTTAAGCTTACAGTAGTATTCATAGTGCAATGCGACTTAAAAGATTCATAACAGAACTGAGGAGATGTCAAGCAATACTAAATCTATGTAATTCCATGTAATCATAACAAAACTACGCTTAGCATTTTTTAAAAAATAACCCTTTTATTCGAATAAGTTTACAATGTTATTTTTCGTGCAAACAGATTCAACGGATTCAAACAAGCAACACTAAATAACTATGTAATCTTATATACCTATAACAAACATCTACTTACAGTTTTAACATAATTCTCTATATCAGTCTTTTAAGCTTACACTTGTATTCATAATGCAATGTTATTGGAAGGAGTCATAACAGAACTGAAAAGATATCAAGGAATAATAAATCTATGTAACCATCACAAAAATTCGATTAGGGTTTTTTTAAAAATTACCCTTTTATACTACTCATTTTAAAATGGCATTCTTTGTGGAAAGAGATTCAACGGATTCATGGAAGCCCTGTGGAGATAGCAACACTAAGTACCTATGTAAACTTATAGTCCTATGACAAACACACTATTTTTCCATAACTCCCCACTCTATTTAGCCTAACTGGTGTTCCTAGTGGAAAGACTGAACGGATTCATAACAGCACTGAGGAGATATCAAGCAATACTAAATCTTTAAAATTCAGTGTTCTTCTAAAATTAACTTTACTTCAAGCCGTGGAGAGAGTAACACTAAGTAACTATGTACTCGTATATTCCAATATATAATATAGGAATATGACTTATAACAAACATCTACTTACTATTTTTCCATAATTCTCCGTAGTATTCTATTTAGCTTCAACTGGTGTTCATAGTGGAAAGAGATTGAATGGATTCATAACAGCACAGAGACGATATCAAGCAATACTAAATCTGTGCAATTCTATGGAACCATAACAAATATTCGCTTAACGTTTTTCTAAAATTAACCCTTTTTCTAATCAGTTTACATTGGCATTCTTTGTGCACATAGATTCATACAAGCACTGAGGAGATAGCAGCACTAAGTATCTGTGTTATACATATAACAAACATCTACTAACTGTTTTAACATATTTCCCTATAGCAGTCTTTTAAGCTTACAGTGGAATTCATAGTGCATTGCGATTCAAAGGATTCATAACAGAACTGAGGCGATGTCAAGCAATACTAAATCTATGTAATTCCATGTAATGGTCACAAAAATTTGCTTTTGATTTTTTTTAAAAAAATAACCGTTATTCTAATATGTTTCCAATGGCATACTTTGTGCAAAGAGATTCTACGCATTCATACAAGCACTGAGGTTATAGCAACACTAAGTAGCTATGTAATCTTATATACCAATAACAAACATCTACTTACTGTTTTAACATAATTCTCTGTAGCAATCTGTAAAGCTTACACTTGTATTCATAATGCAGTGTTATTGAAAGGATTCATAACAGAACTGAAAAGATATCAATACTAAATCTATGTAATTCCATGTAACTATAACAAAAATTCGCTTAGGGTTTTTTTAAAAAATTACCCTTTTATACTAATGAGTTTACAATGGCATTCTTTGTGCAAAGAGATTCAATGGATTCATACAAGCACTGAGGAGATAGCAAACCATAGTAACTATGAAATCTTATATTGCTATAACAAACATCTACTTACTATTTTTCCATAATTCTCCATAATATTCTATTTAGCTTAAACTGGTGTTCAAAGTGGAAAGTGATTGAACAGATTCATAACAGCACTGAGGAGTAACTTTGTAATCTTATATACATATAAAAAAACATATACTTACTGTTTTAACATAATTTTCTATAGCAATCTGTTAAGCTTACAGTAGTATTCATAGTGCAATGCGACTTAAAAGATTCATAACAGAACTGAGGAGATGTCAAGCAATACTAAATCTATGTAATTCCATGTAATCATAACAAAACTACGCTTAGCATTTTTAAAAAAATAACCCTTTTATTCGAATAAGTTTACAATGTTATTTTTCGTGCAAACAGATTCAACGGATTCAAACAAGCAACACTAAATAACTATGTAATCTTATATACCTATAACAAACATCTACTTACAGTTTTAACATAATTCTCTATAGCAGTCTTTTAAGCTTACACTTGTATTCATAATGCAGTGTTATTGAAAGGATTCATAACAGAACTGAAAAGATATCAATACTAAATCTATGTAATTCCATGTAACTATAACAAAAATTCGCTTAGGGTTTTTTTTAAAAAATTACCCTTTTATACTAATGAGTTTACAATGGCATTCTTTGTGCAAAGAGATTCAATGGATTCATACAAGCACTGAGGAGATAGCAAACCATAGTAACTATGAAATCTTATATTGCTATAACAAACATCTACTTACTATTTTTCCATAATTCTCCATAATATTCTATTTAGCTTAAACTGGTGTTCAAAGTGGAAAGTGATTGAACAGATTCATAACAGCACTGAGGAGTAACTTTGTAATCTTATATACATATAAAAAAAATATACTTACTGTTTTAACATAATTTTCTATAGCAATCTGTTAAGCTTACAGTAGTATTCATAGTGCAATGCGACTTAAAAGATTCATAACAGAACTGAGGAGATGTCAAGCAATACTAAATCTATGTAATTCCATGTAATCATAACAAAAATTCGCTTAGCATTTTTTAAAAAATAACCCTTTTATTCGAATAAGTTTACAATGTTATTTTTCGTGCAAACAGATTCAACGGATTCAAACAAGCAACACTAAATAACTATGTAATCTTATATACCTATAACAAACATCTACTTACAGTTTTAACATAATTCTCTATAGCAGTCTTTTAAGCTTACACTTGTATTCATAATGCAATGTTATTGGAAGGAGTCATAACAGAACTGAAAAGATATCAAGGAATAATAAATCTATGTAACCATCACAAAAATTCGATTAGGGTTTTTTTAAAAATTACCCTTTTATACTACTCATTTTAAAATGGCATTCTTTGTGCAAAGAGATTCAACGGATTCATGGAAGCCCTGTGGAGATAGCAACACTAAGTAACTATGTAATCTTATAGTCCTATGACAAACACACTATTTTTCCATAATTCCCCACTCTATTTAGCCTAACTGGTGTTCCTAGTGGAAAGACTGAACGGATTCATAACAGCACTGAGGAGATATCAAGCAATACTAAATCTTTAAAATTCAGTGTTCTTCTAAAATTAACTTTACTTCAAGCCGTGGAGAGAGTAACACTAAGTAACTATGTAATCGTATATTCCAATATATAATATAGGAATATGACTTATAACAAACATCTACTTACTATTTTTCCATAATTCTCCGTAGTATTCTATTTAGCTTCAACTGGTGTTCATAGTGGAAAGAGATTGAATGGATTCATAACAGCACAGAGACGATATCAAGCAATACTAAATCTGTGCAATTCTATGGAACCATAACAAATATTCGCTTAACGTTTTTCTAAAATTAACCCTTTAATTCTAATCAGTTTACATTGGCATTCTTTGTGCACATAGATTCATACAAGCACTGAGGAGATAGCAGCACTAAGTATCTGTGTTATACATATAACAAACATCTACTAACTGTTTTAACATATTTCCCTATAGCAGTCTTTTAAGCGTACAGTGGAATTCATAGTGCATTGCGATTCAAAGGATTCATAACAGAACTGAGGCGATGTCAAGCAATACTAAATGTATGTAATTCCATGTAATGGTCACAAAAATTTGCTTTTGATTTTTTTTAAAAAAATAACCGTTATTCTAATATGTTTCCAATGGCATTCTTTGTGCAAAGATATTCTACGCATTCATACAAGCACTGAGGTTATAGCAACACTAAGTAGCTATGTAATCTTATATACCAATAACAAACATCTACTTACTGTTTTAACATAATTCTCTGTAGCAATCTGTAAAGCTTACACTTGTATTCATAATGCAGTGTTATTGAAAGGATTCATAACAGAACTGAAAAGATATCAAGCAATACTAAATCTATGTAATTCCATGTAACTATAACAAAAATTCGCTTAGGGTTTTTTTAAAAATTACCCTTTTATACTAATGAGTTTACAATGGCATTCTTTGTGCAAAGAGATTCTACGCATTCATACAAGCCCCAAGGTTATAGCAACACTAAGTAGCTATGTAATCTTATATACCAATAACAAACATCTACTTACTGTTTTAACATAATTCTCTGTAGCAATCTGTAAAGCTTACACTTGTATTCATAATGCAGTGTTATTGAAAGGATTCATAACAGAACTGAAAAGATATCAATACTAAATCTATGTAATTCCATGTAACTATAACAAAAATTCGCTTAGGGTTTTTTAAAAAATTACCCTTTTATACTAATGAGTTTACAATGGCATTCTTTGTGCAAAGAGATTCAATGGATTCATACAAGCACTGAGGAGATAGCAAACCATAGTAACTATGAAATCTTATATTGCTATAACAAACATCTACTTACTATTTTTCCATAATTCTCCATAATATTCTATTTAGCTTAAACTGGTGTTCAAAGTGGAAAGTGATTGAACAGATTCATAACAGCACTGAGGAGTAACTTTGTAATCTTATATACATATAAATAAACATATACTTACTGTTTTAACATAATTTTCTATAGCAATCTGTTAAGCTTACAGTAGTATTCATAGTGCAATGCGACTTAAAAGATTCATAACAGAACTGAGGAGATGTCAAGCAATACTAAATCTATGTAATTCCATGTAATCATAACAAAAATTCGCTTAGCATTTTTTAAATAATAACCCTTTTATTCGAATAAGTTTACAATGTTATTTTTCGTGCAAACAGATTCAACGGATTCAAACAAGCACTGAGGTTATAGCAACACTAAATAACTATGTAATCTTATATACCTATAACAAACATCTACTTACAGTTTTAACATAATTCTCTATAGCAGTCTTTTAAGCTTACACTTGTATTCATAATGCAATGTTATTGGAAGGAGTCATAACAGAACTGAAAAGATATCAAGGAATAATAAATCTATGTAACCATCACAAAAATTCGATTAGGGTTTTTTTAAAAATTACCCTTTTATACTACTCATTTTAAAATGGCATTCTTTGTGCAAAGAGATTCAACGGCTTCATGGAAGCCCTGTGGAGATAGCAACACTAAGTAACTATGTAATCTTATAGTCCTATGACAAACACACTATTTTTCCATAATTCCCCACTCTATTTAGCCTAACTGGTGTTCCTAGTGGAAAGACTGAACGGATTCATAACAGCACTGAGGAGATATCAAGCAATACTAAATCTTTAAAATTCAGTGTTCTTCTAAAATTAACTTTACTTCAAAGCCGTGGAGAGAGTAACACTAAGTAACTATGTAATCTTATATTCCAATATATAATATAGGAATATGACTTATAACAAACATCTACTTACTATTTTTCCATAATTCTCCGTAGTATTCTATTTAGCTTCAACTGGTGTTCATAGTGGAAAGAGATTGAATGGATTCATAACAGCACAGAGACGATATCAAGCAATACTAAATCTGTGCAATTCTATGGAACCATAACAAATATTCGCTTAACGTTTTTCTAAAATTAACCCTTTAATTCTAATCAGTTTACATTGGCATTCTTTGTGCACATAGATTCATACAAGCACTGAGGAGATAGCAGCACTAAGTATCTGTGTTATACATATAACAAACATCTACTAACTGTTTTAACATATTTCCCTATAGCAGTCTTTTAAGCTTACAGTGGAATTCATAGTGCATTGCGATTCAAAGGATTCATAACAGAACTGAGGCGATGTCAAGCAATACTAAATCTATGTAATTCCATGTAATGGTCACAAAAATTTGCTTTTGATTTTTTTTAAAAAAATAACCATTCTAATATGTTTCCAATGGCATACTTTGTGCAAAGAGATTCTACGCATTCATGCAAGCACTGAGGTTATAGCAACACTAAGTAGCTATGTAATCTTATATACCAATAACAAACATCTACTTACTGTTTTAACATAATTCTCTGTAGCAATCTGTAAAGCTTACACTTGTATTCATAATGCAGTGTTATTGAAAGGATTCATAACAGAACTGAAAAGATATCAATACTAAATCTATGTAATTCCATGTAACTATAACAAAAATTCGCTTAGGGTTTTTTTAAAAATTACCCTTTTATACTAATGAGTTTACAATGGCATTCTTTGTGCAAAGAGATTCAATGGATTCATACAAGCACTGAGGAGATAGCAAACCATAGTAACTATGAAATCTTATATTGCTATAACAAACATCTACTTACTATTTTTCCATAATTCTCCATAATATTCTATTTAGCTTAAACTGGTGTTCAAAGTGGAAAGTGATTGAACAGATTCATAACAGCACTGAGGAGTAACTTTGTAATCTTATATACATATAAAAAACATATACTTACTGTTTTAACATAATTTTATATAGCAATCTGTTAAGCTTACAGTAGTATTCATAGTGCAATGCGACTTAAAAGATTCATAACAGAACTGAGGAGATGTCAAGCAATACTAAATCTATGTAATTCCATGTAATCATAACAAAACTACGCTTAGCATTTTTAAAAAAATAACCCTTTTATTCGAATAAGTTTACAATGTTATTTTTCGTGCAAACAGATTCAACGGATTCAAACAAGCAACACTAAATAACTATGTAATCTTATATACCTATAACAAACATCTACTTACAGTTTTAACATAATTCTCTATAGCAGTCTTTTAAGCTTACACTTGTATTCATAATGCAGTGTTATTGAAAGGATTCATAACAGAACTGAAAAGATATCAATACTAAATCTATGTAATTCCATGTAACTATAACAAAAATTCGCTTAGGGTTTTTTTTAAAAAATTACCCTTTTATACTAATGAGTTTACAATGGCATTCTTTGTGCAAAGAGATTCAATGGATTCATACAAGCACTGAGGAGATAGCAAACCATAGTAACTATGAAATCTTATATTGCTATAACAAACATCTACTTACTATTTTTCCATAATTCTCCATAATATTCTATTTAGCTTAAACTGGTGTTCAAAGTGGAAAGTGATTGAACAGATTCATAACAGCACTGAGGAGTAACTTTGTAATCTTATATACATATAAAAAAAATATACTTACTGTTTTAACATAATTTTCTATAGCAATCTGTTAAGCTTACAGTAGTATTCATAGTGCAATGCGACTTAAAAGATTCATAACAGAACTGAGGAGATGTCAAGCAATACTAAATCTATGTAATTCCATGTAATCATAACAAAAATTCGCTTAGCATTTTTTAAAAAATAACCCTTTTATTCGAATAAGTTTACAATGTTATTTTTCGTGCAAACAGATTCAACGGATTCAAACAAGCAACACTAAATAACTATGTAATCTTATATACCTATAACAAACATCTACTTACAGTTTTAACATAATTCTCTATAGCAGTCTTTTAAGCTTACACTTGTATTCATAATGCAATGTTATTGGAAGGAGTCATAACAGAACTGAAAAGATATCAAGGAATAATAAATCTATGTAACCATCACAAAAATTCGATTAGGGTTTTTTTAAAAATTACCCTTTTATACTACTCATTTTAAAATGGCATTCTTTGTGAAAAGAGATTCAACGGATTCATGGAAGCCCTGTGGAGATAGCAACACTAAGTAACTATGTAATCTTATAGTCCTATGACAAACACACTATTTTTCCATAATTCCCCACTCTATTTAGCCTAACTGGTGTTCCTAGTGGAAAGACTGAACGGATTCATAACAGCACTGAGGAGATATCAAGCAATACTAAATCTTTAAAATTCAGTGTTCTTCTAAAATTAACTTTACTTCAAGCCGTGGAGAGAGTAACACTAAGTAACTATGTAATCGTATATTCCAATATATAATATAGGAATATGACTTATAACAAACATCTACTTACTATTTTTCCATAATTCTCCGTAGTATTCTATTTAGCTTCAACTGGTGTTCATAGTGGAAAGAGATTGAATGGATTCATAACAGCACAGAGACGATATCAAGCAATACTAAATCTGTGCAATTCTATGGAACCATAACAAATATTCGCTTAACGTTTTTCTAAAATTAACCCTTTAATTCTAATCAGTTTACATTGGCATTCTTTGTGCACATAGATTCATACAAGCACTGAGGAGATAGCAGCACTAAGTATCTGTGTTATACATATAACAAACATCTACTAACTGTTTTAACATATTTCCCTATAGCAGTCTTTTAAGCGTACAGTGGAATTCATAGTGCATTGCGATTCAAAGGATTCATAACAGAACTGAGGCGATGTCAAGCAATACTAAATGTATGTAATTCCATGTAATGGTCACAAAAATTTGCTTTTGATTTTTTTTAAAAAAATAACCGTTATTCTAATATGTTTCCAATGGCATTCTTTGTGCAAAGATATTCTACGCATTCATACAAGCACTGAGGTTATAGCAACACTAAGTAGCTATGTAATCTTATATACCAATAACAAACATCTACTTACTGTTTTAACATAATTCTCTGTAGCAATCTGTAAAGCTTACACTTGTATTCATAATGCAGTGTTATTGAAAGGATTCATAACAGAACTGAAAAGATATCAAGCAATACTAAATCTATGTAATTCCATGTAACTATAACAAAAATTCGCTTAGGGTTTTTTTAAAAATTACCCTTTTATACTAATGAGTTTACAATGGCATTCTTTGTGCAAAGAGATTCTACGCATTCATACAAGCCCCAAGGTTATAGCAACACTAAGTAGCTATGTAATCTTATATACCAATAACAAACATCTACTTACTGTTTTAACATAATTCTCTGTAGCAATCTGTAAAGCTTACACTTGTATTCATAATGCAGTGTTATTGAAAGGATTCATAACAGAACTGAAAAGATATCAATACTAAATCTATGTAATTCCATGTAACTATAACAAAAATTCGCTTAGGGTTTTTTAAAAAATTACCCTTTTATACTAATGAGTTTACAATGGCATTCTTTGTGCAAAGAGATTCAATGGATTCATACAAGCACTGAGGAGATAGCAAACCATAGTAACTATGAAATCTTATATTGCTATAACAAACATCTACTTACTATTTTTCCATAATTCTCCATAATATTCTATTTAGCTTAAACTGGTGTTCAAAGTGGAAAGTGATTGAACAGATTCATAACAGCACTGAGGAGTAACTTTGTAATCTTATATACATATAAATAAACATATACTTACTGTTTTAACATAATTTTCTATAGCAATCTGTTAAGCTTACAGTAGTATTCATAGTGCAATGCGACTTAAAAGATTCATAACAGAACTGAGGAGATGTCAAGCAATACTAAATCTATGTAATTCCATGTAATCATAACAAAAATTCGCTTAGCATTTTTTAAATAATAACCCTTTTATTCGAATAAGTTTACAATGTTATTTTTCGTGCAAACAGATTCAACGGATTCAAACAAGCACTGAGGTTATAGCAACACTAAATAACTATGTAATCTTATATACCTATAACAAACATCTACTTACAGTTTTAACATAATTCTCTATAGCAGTCTTTTAAGCTTACACTTGTATTCATAATGCAATGTTATTGGAAGGAGTCATAACAGAACTGAAAAGATATCAAGGAATAATAAATCTATGTAACCATCACAAAAATTCGATTAGGGTTTTTTTAAAAATTACCCTTTTATACTACTCATTTTAAAATGGCATTCTTTGTGCAAAGAGATTCAACGGCTTCATGGAAGCCCTGTGGAGATAGCAACACTAAGTAACTATGTAATCTTATAGTCCTATGACAAACACACTATTTTTCCATAATTCCCCACTCTATTTAGCCTAACTGGTGTTCCTAGTGGAAAGACTGAACGGATTCATAACAGCACTGAGGAGATATCAAGCAATACTAAATCTTTAAAATTCAGTGTTCTTCTAAAATTAACTTTACTTCAAAGCCGTGGAGAGAGTAACACTAAGTAACTATGTAATCTTATATTCCAATATATAATATAGGAATATGACTTATAACAAACATCTACTTACTATTTTTCCATAATTCTCCGTAGTATTCTATTTAGCTTCAACTGGTGTTCATAGTGGAAAGAGATTGAATGGATTCATAACAGCACAGAGACGATATCAAGCAATACTAAATCTGTGCAATTCTATGGAACCATAACAAATATTCGCTTAACGTTTTTCTAAAATTAACCCTTTAATTCTAATCAGTTTACATTGGCATTCTTTGTGCACATAGATTCATACAAGCACTGAGGAGATAGCAGCACTAAGTATCTGTGTTATACATATAACAAACATCTACTAACTGTTTTAACATATTTCCCTATAGCAGTCTTTTAAGCTTACAGTGGAATTCATAGTGCATTGCGATTCAAAGGATTCATAACAGAACTGAGGCGATGTCAAGCAATACTAAATCTATGTAATTCCATGTAATGGTCACAAAAATTTGCTTTTGATTTTTTTTAAAAAAATAACCATTCTAATATGTTTCCAATGGCATACTTTGTGCAAAGAGATTCTACGCATTCATGCAAGCACTGAGGTTATAGCAACACTAAGTAGCTATGTAATCTTATATACCAATAACAAACATCTACTTACTGTTTTAACATAATTCTCTGTAGCAATCTGTAAAGCTTACACTTGTATTCATAATGCAGTGTTATTGAAAGGATTCATAACAGAACTGAAAAGATATCAATACTAAATCTATGTAATTCCATGTAACTATAACAAAAATTCGCTTAGGGTTTTTTTAAAAATTACCCTTTTATACTAATGAGTTTACAATGGCATTCTTTGTGCAAAGAGATTCAATGGATTCATACAAGCACTGAGGAGATAGCAAACCATAGTAACTATGAAATCTTATATTGCTATAACAAACATCTACTTACTATTTTTCCATAATTCTCCATAATATTCTATTTAGCTTAAACTGGTGTTCAAAGTGGAAAGTGATTGAACAGATTCATAACAGCACTGAGGAGTAACTTTGTAATCTTATATACATATAAAAAACATATACTTACTGTTTTAACATAATTTTATATAGCAATCTGTTAAGCTTACAGTAGTATTCATAGTGCAATGCGACTTAAAAGATTCATAACAGAACTGAGGAGATGTCAAGCAATACTAAATCTATGTAATTCCATGTAATCATAACAAAACTACGCTTAGCATTTTTAAAAAAATAACCCTTTTATTCGAATAAGTTTACAATGTTATTTTTCGTGCAAACAGATTCAACGGATTCAAACAAGCACTGAGGTTATAGCAACACTAAATAACTATGTAATCTTATATACCTATAACAAACATCTACTTACAGTTTTAACATAATTCTCTATAGCAGTCTTTTAAGCTTACACTTGTATTCATAATGCAATGTTATTGGAAGGAGTCATAACAGAACTGAAAAGATATCAAGGAATAATAAATCTATGTAACCATCACAAAAATTCGATTAGGGTTTTTTTAAAAATTACCCTTTTATACTACTCATTTTAAAATGGCATTCTTTGTGCAAAGAGATTCAACGGATTCATGGAAGCCCTGTGGAGATAGCAACACTAAGTAACTATGTAATCTTATAGTCCTATGACAAACACACTATTTTTCCATAATTCCCCACTCTATTTAGCCTAACTGGTGTTCCTAGTGGAAAGACTGAACGGATTCATAACAGCACTGAGGAGATATCAAGCAATACTAAATCTTTAAAATTCAGTGTTCTTCTAAAATTAACTTTACTTCAAAGCCGTGGAGAGAGTAACACTAAGTAACTATGTAATCGTATATTCCAATATATAATATAGGAATATGACTTATAACAAACATCTACTTACTATTTTTCCATAATTCTCCGTAGTATTCTATTTAGCTTCAACTGGTGTTCATAGTGGAAAGAGATTGAATGGATTCATAACAGCACAGAGACGATATCAAGCAATACTAAATCTGTGCAATTCTATGGAACCATAACAAATATTCGCTTAACGTTTTTCTAAAATTAACCCTTTAATTCTAATCAGTTTACATTGGCATTCTTTGTGCACATAGATTCATACAAGCACTGAGGAGATAGCAGCACTAAGTATCTGTGTTATACATATAACAAACATCTACTAACTGTTTTAACATATTTCCCTATAGCAGTCTTTTAAGCTTACAGTGGAATTCATAGTGCATTGCGATTCAAAGGATTCATAACAGAACTGAGGCGATGTCAAGCAATACTAAATCTATGTAATTCCATGTAATGGTCACAAAAATTTGCTTTTGATTTTTTTAAAAAAAATAACCGTTATTCTAATATGTTTCCAATGGCATTCTTTGTGCAAAGATATTCTACGCATTCATACAAGCACTGAGGTTATAGCAACACTAAGTAGCTATGTAATCTTATATACCAATAACAAACATCTACTTACTGTTTTAACATAATTCTCTGTAGCAATCTGTAAAGCTTACACTTGTATTCATAATGCAGTGTTATTGAAAGGATTCATAACAGCACTGAGGAGATATCAAGCAATACTAAATCTTTAAAATTCAGTGTTCTTCTAAAATTAACTTTACTTCAAGCCGTGGAGAGAGTAACACTAAGTAACTATGTAATCGTATATTCCAATATATAATATAGGAATATGACTTATAACAAACATCTACTTACTATTTTTCCATAATTCTCCGTAGTATTCTATTTAGCTTCAACTGGTGTTCATAGTGGAAAGAGATTGAATGGATTCATAACAGCACAGAGACGATATCAAGCAATACTAAATCTGTGCAATTCTATGGAACCATAACAAATATTCGCTTAACGTTTTTCTAAAATTAACCCTTTAATTCTAATCAGTTTACATTGGCATTCTTTGTGCACATAGATTCATACAAGCACTGAGGAGATAGCAGCACTAAGTATCTGTGTTATACATATAACAAACATCTACTAACTGTTTTAACATATTTCCCTATAGCAGTCTTTTAAGCTCCCCTACCGAGCTGTCTACCTCTCAGCAACCCCCCCCTCCCACCACTTTAAAGAACAAGCTCCACATGGAACTCAGCACGCCCGAAGATAAAGTCAAGGACACGGAAATAAGATCAATGCACCTTATGGACTTCAGCACTTTAAAAACTACTGCACTTTACTCAATTGTGTACATCTTTATATTAATCCCCCACCCCAGCAGATCTAAACTGCCAATGTAATGACAAGATTGGTTTGGTTTTATGGGCTATTTAAGAGGTGGATTATTAGCTAATTGAAAGTTGATTAGTAGCAAGTTAATTAGGGTAGAAATTATTGGGAGGGTTTTATAATTAACGAGCTAGAAAAATTGATTGGTGGCAAATTAATTAAGGAAGATATTTATTGGAAGGGTTTTTACAATTAATGAGCTTTTAGATTAAATTAATTGGATTTTTGGCTAATGATTGTGAAGTTAGGGAGCTAATTAATTAAATAGCTATATAGTAATTGGCAGATTAGTTTAATTAGATCGGTTTAATTAATTTATAAAAACAGATAGATTGGCTGGAAGGAGGGGTGAGAAGAAGAGGGTAGCTCTAAAGGTTCCATCGGATTAGGGATCATTGACAAGATGACTGGCCTAGGGATACCAGTACTCCTGGGGAGGGGAAGATATGACGGTGGGACGAGGCAGAGTTATAAGGGAAGGAGATCGAGACATAATAGTGCTCGACCCCCTTCCAGCCTCCGTCCCATCCCGACGGTGACAAGTAGTAGGACCAGGCTGAATTACTCGCCTCCGTCACTGGTGTTATGCAACGCCAGGTCCATTAATAATAAGACCTCTGTCCTGCGAGAGTTTCTGACCGAACAGGACATGGACCTGGCTTGCGTGACCGAGACCTGGGTGCGGGAAGGGGAGACGGTAGCTCTCTCCCAGACCGTTCCCCCGGGATACTCGGTCTTCCACCAGTCACGGACTAGCGGGCGGGGGGGAGGGGTGGCTCTTCTCATACGAGAGGCTTACTCCTTTAGGGCACTTCCGGCCCCAGAGATTCCAGGCATAGAATGTGTTGGCCTGATGTGGGATGTTGGGGAGGGGTTGGCGATCTGGCTGGTGTACCGACCGCCTAACGCACCGGCCAGCGCCTTACCGTCCCTGGTGGAGGCCGCGGCGGGCTGGGCGTTGGAGCACCCAAGGCTTTTGGTCTTGGGTGACTTCAATGTTCATGCTGACGACGCGGCCTCCAGCCAGGCGACGGACCTGGTGTCATCCATGGCGACACTAGGACTCTCCCAGGTTATTACAACGCCCACTCATCAGGCGGGACACATGTTAGACCTGGTCTTTGCGGCCGGAATACCAGTGACTGATATTGCAATGGAAGCAGTGCCATGGTCAGATCACTTTGCCCTTAAGGCCCGTGTGGGAGTGTCACCCAAAACCTGTTTAGGCAGAGAGCGTATTTTAGCTCACCCGCGGAGCCAGATGGACCCGGAACGGTTCCTAACGGCTCTTCGGGACACCTGGCCTGCTGGCGACTCCCTGGATGATCTGGTAGAGTCCTGGAACGATGGGCTCTCCAGGGCCATCGAGGAGGTCGCACCCAAGTGCCCTCTGCGTTCCCGCCCGAAGCCATCGCCCTGGTTCAACCAGGGGCTGCGGCAACAAAAGCGGGGACTCAGACGGCTAGAGAGGCAATGGCGGCGTACTCGAGACGAAGTGACCCGAACATCTTATAGAGAGAATTTGAAGGCCTATGAGATGGCAATCAAAGCCGCAAAGAAAGCGTTCTTTGCGGCTAAGATTGCGTCCGCAACTTCGCGCCCGGCCCAATTGTTCGACATAATTAGAGGACTTACAACACTGCCGCAAGGCAGACCAAATTCTATTGAATTGGAAATAGGCTGTGAGGCTTTTGCGAAATTTTTTGTGGATAAAATCGCGTCACTCCGCCCCGACTCCTCTGCCAATTTTGAGACAGTTAGTGAACCCGAGGCTCCGAGCCTGTCTTCGGATTATACGCTGGATGACTTCGACCCCCTCAGCCTGGAGGAAGTTGACAGGATACTCTTAGCTGCTCGCCCAACTACCTGTAAATTGGACCCATGCCCTTCCTGGCTTATTAAATCTTGCCAGGGTGACCTTAGATATCCTATACGGGATATCATAAATAGATCCCTGAAGAAAGGGCACTTTCCAACGCCACTCAAAGAGGCCGTGGTCCGTCCCCTCTTAAAGAAACCATCTTTAGACCCGGCCCAATTGGCACACTATCGGCCGGTTTCAAATTTGCCCTTTTTGGGCAAACTTATTGAGAGGGCAGTGGCGATGCAGCTGCAGACCTTCCTGGAGGATGCTTCCATCCTTGATCCATTCCAGTCCGGCTTTCGCCCGGGACATGGGACAGAGACGGTGCTGGTCGCCCTAATGGATGACCTTCAATGGCATCTGGATCGGGGCGGTTCGGCGGTGCTGATGTTGCTGGACCTGTCGGCGGCGTTCGACACGGTCGACCATCGGCTACTGAAGGGTCGCCTCGCCGACGCAGGGATTCAGGGGTTGGCTTTACAGTGGCTTTCCTCTTTCCTTGAAGGTCGGGGACAAAGGGTCGCAGTTGGGGGGGAGCTGTCCCGGAGGTGCACACTTGACTGTGGTGTGCCCCAAGGGGCGGTTCTCTCCCCGATGTTATTTAACATCTATATGCGACCTCTTGCCCAGATTGCCCGAAGGTACGGGCTAGGGTGTCATCAGTATGCTGATGACACCCAGCTCTATCTATTGATGGACGGCCAGCCAACCTGCGTCCCGGAAAATCTAGACCGGGCATTATATGCCATGGCTGAATGGCTCAGACTGAGCGGGCTGAAGCTTAATCCTGCGAAGACAGAGGTCCTTTGCTTGGGTCGCCGTGGTCCGGAAGGGGGAATCCCCCTACCAGCCTTTGACGGTGCGCCGCTGATAGCGGCGGACAGGGTCAGGAGCTTGGGGGTGCTGTTGGAGCCTTCCCTAAAGATGGAGGCTCAGATAGCAGCCGCTGCCAAGTCCGCGTTTTTTCATCTTAGGCGGGCAAGGGAGTTGGCCCCCTTTTTGGAGCGCGACGACCTAGCAACAGTGATCCATGCCACGGTCACCTCGAGGTTAGACTACTGTAATGCCCTCTACATGGGGCTGCCCCTGTCCCGAACTCGGAAATTGCAGCTGGTGCAGAATGCCGCGGCCCGGCTGTTATTGGGTCTCCCAAAGCGGGAACACATTCAGCCAGGTCTTCGGACCCTGCACTGGCTTCCAGTAATATACCGAGTCCGGTACAAGGTGCTGGTTATCACCTTTAAAGCCCTATATGGCTTGGGACCTGTCTACCTGAAGGACCGTCTTTCCCCGCACGTTCCCCAGAGAGTACTGAGGTCGGGAACACAAAATCTCCTTACTATCCCTGGGCCGAAGGAAGCCCGTTTGAAGTCCACCAGAGAAAGGCCTTTCTCTGTTATGGCCCCTACATGGTGGAATCAGCTGCCGGAAGAGGTGAGGGCCCTGTGGGACCTTGTTCAGTTCCGCAGGGCCTGTAAGACGACCCTCTTCCGGCTAGCCTATAACTAGCTTGAGAATTTTAATGTAACTTGCTGGATTTCTTTTATATACAGTTGAAATATTTATTAATGTGTATTAATAACTAAGGTTTTATCTGTTTTATCTGTTTTATCTGGTTTAAATACGGATCCCTTTGTATGTTTAATTATTGTAATTTTGTTGGATCTACTATTGGAAGCCACCCTGAGCCACTTGTGGGAAGGGTGGGATATAAATCTTAAATAAATAAATAAATAAATAAATAAATAAAAATTCATAGTGCATTGCGATTCAAAGGATTCATAACAGAACTGAGGCGATGTCAAGCAATACTAAATCTATGTAATTCCATGTAATGGTCACAAAAATTTGCTTTTGATTTTTTTTAAAAAAATAACCGTTATTCTAATATGTTTCCAATGGCATTCTTTGTGCAAAGAGATTCTACGCATTCATACAAGCACTGAGGTTATAGCAACACTAAGTAGCTATGTAATCTTATATACCAATAACAAACATCTACTTACTGTTTTAACATAATTCTCTGTAGCAATCTGTAAAGCTTACACTTGTATTCATAATGCAGTGTTATTGAAAGGATTCATAACAGAACTGAAAAGATATCAATACTAAATCTATGTAATTCCATGTAACTATAACAAAAATTCGCTTAGGGTTTTTTTAAAAATTACCCTTTTATACTAATGAGTTTACAATGGCATTCTTTGTGCAAAGAGATTCTACGCATTCATACAAGCACCGAGGTTATAGCAACACTAAGTAGCTATGTAATCTTATATACCAATAACAAACATCTACTTACTGTTTTAACATAATTCTCTGTAGCAATCTGTAAAGCTTACACTTGTATTCATAATGCAGTGTTATTGAAAGGATTCATAACAGAACTGAAAAGATATCAATACTAAATCTATGTAATTCCATGTAACTATAACAAAAATTCGCTTAGGGTTTTTTAAAAAATTACCCTTTTATACTAATGAGTTTACAATGGCATTCTTTGTGCAAAGAGATTCAATGGATTCATACAAGCACTGAGGAGATAGCAAACCATAGTAACTATGAAATCTTATATTGCTATAACAAACATCTACTTACTATTTTTCCATAATTCTCCATAATATTCTATTTAGCTTAAACTGGTGTTCAAAGTGGAAAGTGATTGAACAGATTCATAACAGCACTGAGGAGTAACTTTGTAATCTTATATACATATAAAAAAACATATACTTACTGTTTTAACATAATTTTCTATAGCAATCTGTTAAGCTTACAGTAGTATTCATAGTGCAATGCGACTTAAAAGATTCATAACAGAACTGAGGAGATGTCAAGCAATACTAAATCTATGTAATTCCATGTAATCATAACAAAAATTCGCTTAGCATTTTTTAAATAATAACCCTTTTATTCGAATAAGTTTACAATGTTATTTTTCGTGCAAACAGATTCAACGGATTCAAACAAGCACTGAGGTTATAGCAACACTAAATAACTATGTAATCTTATATACCTATAACAAACATCTACTTACAGTTTTAACATAATTCTCTATAGCAGTCTTTTAAGCTTACACTTGTATTCATAATGCAATGTTATTGGAAGGAGTCATAACAGAACTGAAAAGATATCAAGGAATAATAAATCTATGTAACCCTCACAAAAATTCGATTAGGGTTTTTTTTAAAATTACCCTTTTATACTACTCATTTTAAAATGGCATTCTTTGTGCAAAGAGATTCAACGGCTTCATGGAAGCCCTGTGGAGATAGCAACACTAAGTAACTATGTAATCTTATAGTCCTATGACAAACACACTATTTTTCCATAATTCCCCACTCTATTTAGCCTAACTGGTGTTCCTAGACTGAACGGATTCATAACAGCACTGAGGAGATATCAAGCAATACTAAATCTTTAAAATTCAGTGTTCTTCTAAAATTAACTTTACTTCAAAGCCGTGGAGAGAGTAACACTAAGTAACTATGTAATCTTATATTCCAATATATAATATAGGAATATGACTTATAACAAACATCTACTTACTATTTTTCCATAATTCTCCGTAGTATTCTATTTAGCTTCAACTGGTGTTCATAGTGGAAAGAGATTGAATGGATTCATAACAGCACAGAGACGATATCAAGCAATACTAAATCTGTGCAATTCTATGGAACCATAACAAATATTCGCTTAAGGTTTTTCTAAAATTAACCCTTTAATTCTAATCAGTTTACATTGGCATTCTTTGTGCACATAGATTCATACAAGCACTGAGGAGATAGCAGCACTAAGTATCTGTGTTATACATATAACAAACATCTACTAACTGTTTTAACATATTTCCCTATAGCAGTCTTTTAAGCTTACAGTGGAATTCATAGTGCATTGCGATTCAAAGGATTCATAACAGAACTGAGGCGATGTCAAGCAATACTAAATCTATGTAATTCCATGTAATGGTCACAAAAATTTGCTTTTGATTTTTTTTAAAAAAATAACCGTTATTCTAATATGTTTCCAATGGCATTCTTTGTGCAAAGAGATTCTACCCATTCATACAAGCACTGAGGTTATAGCAACACTAAGTAGCTATGTAATCTTATATACCAATAACAAACATCTACTTACTGTTTTAACATAATTCTCTGTAGCAATCTGTAAAGCTTACACTTGTATTCATAATGCAGTGTTATTGAAAGGATTCATAACAGCACTGAGGAGATATCAAGCAATACTAAATCTTTAAAATTCAGTGTTCTTCTAAAATTAACTTTACTTCAAGCCGTGGAGAGAGTAACACTAAGTAACTATGTAATCGTATATTCCAATATATAATATAGGAATATGACTTATAACAAACATCTACTTACTATTTTTCCATAATTCTCCGTAGTATTCTATTTAGCTTCAACTGGTGTTCATAGTGGAAAGAGATTGAATGGATTCATAACAGCACAGAGACGATATCAAGCAATACTAAATCTGTGCAATTCTATGGAACCATAACAAATATTCGCTTAACGTTTTTCTAAAATTAACCCTTTAATTCTAATCAGTTTACATTGGCATTCTTTGTGCACATAGATTCATACAAGCACTGAGGAGATAGCAGCACTAAGTATCTGTGTTATACATATAACAAACATCTACTAACTGTTTTAACATATTTCCCTATAGCAGTCTTTTAAGCTTACAGTGGAATTCATAGTGCATTGCGATTCAAAGGATTCATAACAGAACTGAGGCGATGTCAAGCAATACTAAATCTATGTAATTCCATGTAATGGTCACAAAAATTTGCTTTTGATTTTTTTTAAAAAAATAACCGTTATTCTAATATGTTTCCAATGGCATTCTTTGTGCAAAGAGATTCTACCCATTCATACAAGCACTGAGGTTATAGCAACACTAAGTAGCTATGTAATCTTATATACCAATAACAAACATCTACTTACTGTTTTAACATAATTCTCTGTAGCAATCTGTAAAGCTTACACTTGTATTCATAATGCAGTGTTATTGAAAGGATTCATAACAGAACTGAAAAGATATCAAGCAATACTAAATCTATGTAATTCCATGTAACTATAACAAAAATTCGCTTAGGGTTTTTTTTAAAAATTACCCTTTTATACTAATGAGTTTACAATGGCATTCTTTGTGCAAAGAGATTCTACGCATTCATACAAGCCCCAACGTTATAGCAACACTAAGTAGCTATGTAATCTTATATACCAATAACAAACATCTACTTACTGTTTTAACATAATTCTCTGTAGCAATCTGTAAAGCTTACACTTGTATTCATAATGCAGTGTTATTGAAAGGGTTCATAACAGAACTGAAAAGATATCAATACTAAATCTATGTAATTCCATGTAACTATAACAAAAATTCGCTTAGGGTTTTTTAAAAAATTACCCTTTTATACTAATGAGTTTACAATGGCATTCTTTGTGCAAAGAGATTCAATGGATTCATACAAGCACTGAGGAGATAGCAAACCATAGTAACTATGAAATCTTATATTGCTATAACAAACATCTACTTACTATTTTTCCATAATTCTCCATAATATTCTATTTAGCTTAAACTGGTGTTCAAAGTGGAAAGTGATTGAACAGATTCATAACAGCACTGAGGAGTAACTTTGTAATCTTATATACATATAAAAAAACATATACTTACTGTTTTAACATAATGCAGTGTTATTGAAAGGGTTCATAACAGAACTGAAAAGATATCAATACTAAATCTATGTAATTCCATGTAACTATAACAAAAATTCGCTTAGGGTTTTTTAAAAAATTACCCTTTTATACTAATGAGTTTACAATGGCATTCTTTGTGCAAAGAGATTCAATGGATTCATACAAGCACTGAGGAGATAGCAAACCATAGTAACTATGAAATCTTATATTGCTATAACAAACATCTACTTACTATTTTTCCATAATTCTCCATAATATTCTATTTAGCTTAAACTGGTGTTCAAAGTGGAAAGTGATTGAACAGATTCATAACAGCACTGAGGAGTAACTTTGTAATCTTATATACATATAAAAAAACATATACTTACTGTTTTAACATAATTTTCTATAGCAATCTGTTAAGCTTACAGTAGTATTCATAGTGCAATGCGACTTAAAAGATTCATAACAGAACTGAGATGTCAAGCAATACTAAATCTATGTAATTCCATGTAATCATAACAAAAATTCGCTTAGCATTTTTTAAATAATAACCCCTTTATTCGAATAAGTTTACAATGTTATTTTTCGTGCAAACAGATTCAACGGATTCAAACAAGCACTGAGGTTATAGCAACACTAAATAACTATGTAATCTTATATACCTATAACAAACATCTACTTACAGTTTTAACATAATTCTCTATAGCAGTCTTTTAAGCTTACACTTGTATTCATAATGCAATGTTATTGGAAGGAGTCATAACAGAACTGAAAAGATATCAAGGAATAATAAATCTATGTAACCATCACAAAAATCCGATTAGGGTTTTTTTAAAAATTACCCTTTTATACTACTCATTTTAAAATGGCATTCTTTGTGCAAAGAGATTCAACGGATTCATGGAAGCCCTGTGGAGATAGCAACACTAAGTAACTATGTAATCTTATAGTCCTATGACAAACACACTATTTTTCCATAATTCCCCACTTTATTTAGCCTAACTGGTGTTTCTAGTGGAAAGACTGAACGGATTCATAACAGCACTGAGGAGATATCAAGCAATACTAAATCTTTAAAATTCAGTGTTCTTCTAAAATTAACTTTTCTTCAAAGCCGTGGAGAGAGTAACACTAAGTAACTATGTAATCGTATATTCCAATATATAATATAGGAATATGACTTATAACAAACATCTACTTACTATTTTTCCATAATTCTCCGTAGTATTCTATTTAGCTTCAACTGGTGTTCATAGTGGAAAGAGATTGAATGGATTCATAACAGCACAGAGACGATATCAAGCAATACTAAATCTGTGCAATTCTATGGAACCATAACAAATATTCGCTTAACGTTTTTCTAAAATTAACCCTTTAATTCTAATCAGTTTACATTGGCATTCTTTGTGCACATAGATTCATACAAGCACTGAGGAGATAGCAGCACTAAGTATCTGTGTTATACATATAACAAACATCTACTAACTGTTTTAACATATTTCCCTATAGCAGTCTTTTAAGCGTACAGTGGAATTCATAGTGCATTGCGATTCAAAGGATTCATAACAGAACTGAGGCGATGTCAAGCAATACTAAATCTATGTAATTCCATGTAATGGTCACAAAAATTTGCTTTTGATTTTTTTTAAAAAAATAACCGTTATTCTAATATGTTTCCAATGGCATTCTTTGTGCAAAGATATTCTACGCATTCATACAAGCACTGAGGTTATAGCAACACTAAGTAGCTATGTAATCTTATATACCAATAACAAACATCTACTTACTGTTTTAACATAATTCTCTGTAGCAATCTGTAAAGCTTACACTTGTATTCATAATGCAGTGTTATTGAAAGGATTCATAACAGAACTGAAAAGATATCAAGCAATACTAAATCTATGTAATTCCATGTAACTATAACAAAAATTCGCTTAGGGTTTTTTTTAAAAATTACCCTTTTATACTAATGAGTTTACAATGGCATTCTTTGTGCAAAGAGATTCTACGCATTCATACAAGCCCCAAGGTTATAGCAACACTAAGTAGCTATGTAATCTTATATACCAATAACAAACATCTACTTACTGTTTTAACATAATTCTCTGTAGCAATCTGTAAAGCTTACACTTGTATTCATAATGCAGTGTTATTGAAAGGATTCATAACAGAACTGAAAAGATATCAATACTAAATCTATGTAATTCCATGTAACTATAACAAAAATTCGCTTAGGGTTTTTTTTAAAATTACCCTTTTATACTAATGAGTTTACAATGGCATTCTTTGTGCAAAGAGATTCAATGGATTCATACAAGCACTGAGGAGATAGCAAACCATAGTAACTATGAAATCTTATATTGCTATAACAAACATCTACTTACTATTTTTCCATAATTCTCCATAATATTCTATTTAGCTTAAACTGGTGTTCAAAGTGGAAAGTGATTGAACAGATTCATAACAGCACTGAGGAGTAACTTTGTAATCTTATATACATATAAAAAAACATATACTTACTGTTTTAACATAATTTTCTATAGCAATCTGTTAAGCTTACAGTAGTATTCATAGTGCAATGCGACTTAAAAGATTCATAACAGAACTGAGGAGATGTCAAGCAATACTAAATCTATGTAATTCCATGTAATCATAACAAAACTACGCTTAGCATTTTTAAAAAAATAACCCTTTTATTCGAATAAGTTTACAATGTTATTTTTCGTGCAAACAGATTCAACGGATTCAAACAAGCACTGAGGTTATAGCAACACTAAATAACTATGTAATCTTATATACCTATAACAAACATCTACTTACAGTTTTAACATAATTCTCTATAGCAGTCTTTTAAGCTTACACTTGTATTCATAATGCAATGTTATTGGAAGGAGTCATAACAGAACTGAAAAGATATCAAGGAATAATAAATCTATGTAACTATCACAAAAATTCGATTAGGGTTTTTTTAAAAATTACCCTTTTATACTACTCATTTTAAAATGGCATTCTTTGTGCAAAGAGATTCAACGGATTCATGGAAGCCCTGTGGAGATAGCAACACTAAGTAACTATGTAATCTTATAGTCCTATGACAAACACACTATTTTTCCATAATTCCCCACTCTATTTAGCCTAACTGGTGTTCCTAGTGGAAAGACTGAACGGATTCATAACAGCACTGAGGAGATATCAAGCAATACTAAATCTTTAAAATTCAGTGTTCTTCTAAAATTAACTTTACTTCAAAGCCGTGGAGAGAGTAACACTAAGTAACTATGTAATCGTATATTCCAATATATAATATAGGAATATGACTTATAACAAACATCTACTTACTATTTTTCCATAATTCTCCGTAGTATTCTATTTAGCTTCAACTGGTGTTCATAGTGGAAAGAGATTGAATGGATTCATAACAGCACAGAGACGATATCAAGCAATACTAAATCTGTGCAATTCTATGGAACCATAACAAATATTCGCTTAACGTTTTTCTAAAATTAACCCTTTAATTCTAATCAGTTTACATTGGCATTCTTTGTGCACATAGATTCATACAAGCACTGAGGAGATAGCAGCACTAAGTATCTGTGTTATACATATAACAAACATCTACTAACTGTTTTAACATATTTCCCTATAGCAGTCTTTTAAGCGTACAGTGGAATTCATAGTGCATTGCGATTCAAAGGATTCATAACAGAACTGAGGCGATGTCAAGCAATACTAAATCTATGTAATTCCATGTAATGGTCACAAAAATTTGCTTTTGATTTTTTTTAAAAAAATAACCGTTATTCTAATATGTTTCCAATGGCATTCTTTGTGCAAAGATATTCTACGCATTCATACAAGCACTGAGGTTATAGCAACACTAAGTAGCTATGTAATCTTATATACCAATAACAAACATCTACTTACTGTTTTAACATAATTCTCTGTAGCAATCTGTAAAGCTTACACTTGTATTCATAATGCAGTGTTATTGAAAGGATTCATAACAGAACTGAAAAGATATCAAGCAATACTAAATCTATGTAATTCCATGTAACTATAACAAAAATTCGCTTAGGGTTTTTTTTTAAAATTACCCTTTTATACTAATGAGTTTACAATGGCATTCTTTGTGCAAAGAGATTCTACGCATTCATACAAGCCCCAACGTTATAGCAACACTAAGTAGCTATGTAATCTTATATACCAATAACAAACATCTACTTACTGTTTTAACATAATTCTCTGTAGCAATCTGTAAAGCTTACACTTGTATTCATAATGCAGTGTTATTGAAAGGGTTCATAACAGAACTGAAAAGATATCAATACTAAATCTATGTAATTCCATGTAACTATAACAAAAATTCGCTTAGGGTTTTTTAAAAAATTACCCTTTTATACTAATGAGTTTACAATGGCATTCTTTGTGCAAAGAGATTCAATGGATTCATACAAGCACTGAGGAGATAGCAAACCATAGTAACTATGAAATCTTATATTGCTATAACAAACATCTACTTACTATTTTTCCATAATTCTCCATAATATTCTATTTAGCTTAAACTGGTGTTCAAAGTGGAAAGTGATTGAACAGATTCATAACAGCACTGAGGAGTAACTTTGTAATCTTATATACATATAAAAAAACATATACTTACTGTTTTAACATAATTTTCTATAGCAATCTGTTAAGCTTACAGTAGTATTCATAGTGCAATGCGACTTAAAAGATTCATAACAGAACTGAGGAGATGTCAAGCAATACTAAATCTATGTAATTCCATGTAATCATAACAAAACTACGCTTAGCATTTTTAAAAAAATAACCCTTTTATTCGAATAAGTTTACAATGTTATTTTTCGTGCAAACAGATTCAACGGATTCAAACAAGCACTGAGGTTATAGCAACACTAAATAACTATGTAATCTTATATACCTATAACAAACATCTACTTACAGTTTTAACATAATTCTCTATAGCAGTCTTTTAAGCTTACACTTGTATTCATAATGCAATGTTATTGGAAGGAGTCATAACAGAACTGAAAAGATATCAAGGAATAATAAATCTATGTAACTATCACAAAAATTCGATTAGGGTTTTTTTAAAAATTACCCTTTTATACTACTCATTTTAAAATGGCATTCTTTGTGCAAAGAGATTCAACGGATTCATGGAAGCCCTGTGGAGATAGCAACACTAAGTAACTATGTAATCTTATAGTCCTATGACAAACACACTATTTTTCCATAATTCCCCACTCTATTTAGCCTAACTGGTGTTCCTAGTGGAAAGACTGAACGGATTCATAACAGCACTGAGGAGATATCAAGCAATACTAAATCTTTAAAATTCAGTGTTCTTCTAAAATTAACTTTACTTCAAAGCCGTGGAGAGAGTAACACTAAGTAACTATGTAATCGTATATTCCAATATATAATATAGGAACATGACTTATAACAAACATCTACTTACTATTTTTCCATAATTCTCCGTAGTATTCTATTTAGCTTCAACTGGTGTTCATAGTGGAAAGAGATTGAATGGATTCATAACAGCACAGAGACGATATCAAGCAATACTAAATCTGTGCAATTCTATGGAACCATAACAAATATTCGCTTAACGTTTTTCTAAAATTAACCCTTTAATTCTAATCAGTTTACATTGGCATTCTTTGTGCACATAGATTCATACAAGCACTGAGGAGATAGCAGCACTAAGTATCTGTGTTATACATATAACAAACATCTACTAACTGTTTTAACATATTTCCCTATAGCAGTCTTTTAAGCTTACAGTGGAATTCATAGTGCATTGCGATTCAAAGGATTCATAACAGAACTGAGGCGATGTCAAGCAATACTAAATCTATGTAATTCCATGTAATGGTCACAAAAATTTGCTTTTGATTTTTTTAAAAAAAAATAACCGTTATTCTAATATGTTTCCAATGGCATTCTTTGTGCAAAGAGATTCTACGCATTCATACAAGCACTGAGGTTATAGCAACACTAAGTAGCTATGTAATCTTATATACCAATAACAAACATCTACTTACTGTTTTAACATAATTCTCTGTAGCAATCTGTAAAGCTTACACTTGTATTCATAATGCAGTGTTATTGAAAGGATTCATAACAGAACTGAAAAGATATCAATACTAAATCTATGTAATTCCATGTAACTATAACAAAAATTCGCTTAGGGTTTTTTTAAAAATTACCCTTTTATACTAATGAGTTTACAATGGCATTCTTTGTGCAAAGAGATTCTACGCATTCATACAAGCACCGAGGTTATAGCAACACTAAGTAGCTATGTAATCTTATATACCAATAACAAACATCTACTTACTGTTTTAACATAATTCTCTGTAGCAATCTGTAAAGCTTACACTTGTATTCATAATGCAGTGTTATTGAAAGGATTCATAACAGAACTGAAAAGATATCAATACTAAATCTATGTAATTCCATGTAACTATAACAAAAATTCGCTTAGGGTTTTTTAAAAAATTACCCTTTTATACTAATGAGTTTACAATGGCATTCTTTGTGCAAAGAGATTCAATGGATTCATACAAGCACTGAGGAGATAGCAAACCATAGTAACTATGAAATCTTATATTGCTATAACAAACATCTACTTACTATTTTTCCATAATTCTCCATAATATTCTATTTAGCTTAAACTGGTGTTCAAAGTGGAAAGTGATTGAACAGATTCATAACAGCACTGAGGAGTAACTTTGTAATCTTATATACATATAAATAAACATATACTTACTGTTTTAACATAATTTTCTATAGCAATCTGTTAAGCTTACAGTAGTATTCATAGTGCAATGCGACTTAAAAGATTCATAACAGAACTGAGGAGATGTCAAGCAATACTAAATCTATGTAATTCCATGTAATCATAACAAAACTACGCTTAGCATTTTTTTTAAAAATAACCCTTTTATTCGAATAAGTTTACAATGTTATTTTTCGTGCAAACAGATTCAACGGATTCAAACAAGCACTGAGGTTATAGCAACACTAAATAACTATGTAATCTTATATACCTATAACAAACATCTACTTACAGTTTTAACATAATTCTCTATAGCAGTCTTTTAAGCTTACACTTGTATTCATAATGCAATGTTATTGGAAGGAGTCATAACAGAACTGAAAAGATATCAAGGAATAATAAATCTATGTAACCATCACAAAAATTCGATTAGGGTTTTTTTAAAAATTACCCTTTTATACTACTCATTTTAAAATGGCATTCTTTGTGCAAAGAGATTCAACGGATTCATGGAAGCCCTGTGGAGATAGCAACACTAAGTAACTATGTAATCTTATAGTCCTATGACAAACACACTATTTTTCCATAATTCCCCACTCTATTTAGCCTAACTGGTGTTCCTAGTGGAAAGACTGAACGGATTCATAACAGCACTGAGGAGATATCAAGCAATACTAAATCTTTAAAATTCAGTGTTCTTCTAAAATTAACTTTACTTCAAAGCCGTGGAGAGAGTAACACTAAGTAACTATGTAATCGTATATTCCAATATATAATATAGGAACATGACTTATAACAAACATCTACTTACTATTTTTCCATAATTCTCCGTAGTATTCTATTTAGCTTCAACTGGTGTTCATAGTGGAAAGAGATTGAATGGATTCATAACAGCACAGAGACGATATCAAGCAATACTAAATCTGTGCAATTCTATGGAACCATAACAAATATTCGCTTAACGTTTTTCTAAAATTAACCCTTTAATTCTAATCAGTTTACATTGGCATTCTTTGTGCACATAGATTCATACAAGCACTGAGGAGATAGCAGCACTAAGTATCTGTGTTATACATATAACAAACATCTACTAACTGTTTTAACATATTTCCCTATAGCAGTCTTTTAAGCTTACAGTGGAATTCATAGTGCATTGCGATTCAAAGGATTCATAACAGAACTGAGGCGATGTCAAGCAATACTAAATCTATGTAATTCCATGTAATGGTCACAAAAATTTGCTTTTGATTTTTTTTAAAAAAAATAACCGTTATTCTAATATGTTTCCAATGGCATTCTTTGTGCAAAGAGATTCTACGCATTCATACAAGCACTGAGGTTATAGCAACACTAAGTAGCTATGTAATCTTATATACCAATAACAAACATCTACTTACTGTTTTAACATAATTCTCTGTAGCAATCTGTAAAGCTTACACTTGTATTCATAATGCAGTGTTATTGAAAGGATTCATAACAGAACTGAAAAGATATCAATACTAAATCTATGTAATTCCATGTAACTATAACAAAAATTCGCTTAGGGTTTTTTTAAAAATTACCCTTTTATACTAATGAGTTTACAATGGCATTCTTTGTGCAAAGAGATTCTACGCATTCATACAAGCACCGAGGTTATAGCAACACTAAGTAGCTATGTAATCTTATATACCAATAACAAACATCTACTTACTGTTTTAACATAATTCTCTGTAGCAATCTGTAAAGCTTACACTTGTATTCATAATGCAGTGTTATTGAAAGGATTCATAACAGAACTGAAAAGATATCAATACTAAATCTATGTAATTCCATGTAACTATAACAAAAATTCGCTTAGGGTTTTTTAAAAAATTACCCTTTTATACTAATGAGTTTACAATGGCATTCTTTGTGCAAAGAGATTCAATGGATTCATACAAGCACTGAGGAGATAGCAAACCATAGTAACTATGAAATCTTATATTGCTATAACAAACATCTACTTACTATTTTTCCATAATTCTCCATAATATTCTATTTAGCTTAAACTGGTGTTCAAAGTGGAAAGTGATTGAACAGATTCATAACAGCACTGAGGAGTAACTTTGTAATCTTATATACATATAAATAAACATATACTTACTGTTTTAACATAATTTTCTAGAGCAATCTGTTAAGCTTACAGTAGTATTCATAGTGCAATGCGACTTAAAAGATTCATAACAGAACTGAGGAGATGTCAAGCAATACTAAATCTATGTAATTCCATGTAATCATAACAAAAATTCGCTTAGCATTTTTTAAATAATAACCCTTTTATTCGAATAAGTTTACAATGTTATTTTTCGTGCAAACAGATTCAACGGATTCAAACAAGCACTGAGGTTATAGCAACACTAAATAACTATGTAATCTTATATACCTATAACAAACATCTACTTACAGTTTTAACATAATTCTCTATAGCAGTCTTTTAAGCTTACACTTGTATTCATAATGCAATGTTATTGGAAGGAGTCATAACAGAACTGAAAAGATATCAAGGAATAATAAATCTATGTAACCATCACAAAAATTCGATTAGGGTTTTTTTAAAAATTACCCTTTTATACTACTCATTTTAAAATGGCATTCTTTGTGAAAAGAGATTCAACGGATTCATGGAAGCCCTGTGGAGATAGCAACACTAAGTAACTATGTAATCTTATAGTCCTATGACAAACACACTATTTTTCCATAATTCCCCACTCTATTTAGCCTAACTGGTGTTCCTAGTGGATGAACGGATTCATAACAGCACTGAGGAGATATCAAGCAATACTAAATCTTTAAAATTCAGTGTTCTTCTAAAATTAACTTTACTTCAAAGCCGTGGAGAGAGTAACACTAAGTAACTATGTAATCTTATATTCCAATATATAATATAGGAATATGACTTATAACAAACATCTACTTACTATTTTTCCATAATTCTCCGTAGTATTCTATTTAGCTTCAACTGGTGTTCATAGTGGAAAGAGATTGAATGGATTCATAACAGCACAGAGACGATATCAAGCAATACTAAATCTGTGCAATTCTATGGAACCATAACAAATATTCGCTTAACGTTTTTCTTAAATTAACCCTTTAATTCTAATCAGTTTACATTGGCATTCTTTGTGCACATAGATTCATACAAGCACTGAGGAGATAGCAGCACTAAGTATCTGTGTTATACATATAACAAACATCTACTAACTGTTTTAACATATTTCCCTATAGCAGTCTTTTAAGCGTACAGTGGAATTCATAGTGCATTGCGATTCAAAGGATTCATAACAGAACTGAGGCGATGTCAAGCAATACTAAATCTATGTAATTCCATGTAATGGTCACAAAAATTTGCTTTTGATTTTTTTTAAAAAAATAACCGTTATTCTAATATGTTTCCAATGGCATTCTTTGTGCAAAGATATTCTACGCATTCATACAAGCACTGAGGTTATAGCAACACTAAGTAGCTATGTAATCTTATATACCAATAACAAACATCTACTTACTGTTTTAACATAATTCTCTGTAGCAATCTGTAAAGCTTACACTTGTATTCATAATGCAGTGTTATTGAAAGGATTCATAACAGAACTGAAAAGATATCAAGCAATACTAAATCTATGTAATTCCATGTAACTATAACAAAAATTCGCTTAGGGTTTTTTTTAAAAATTACCCTTTTATACTAATGAGTTTACAATGGCATTCTTTGTGCAAAGAGATTCTACGCATTCATACAAGCACTGAGGTTATAGCAACACTAAGTAGCTATGTAATCTTATATACCAATAACAAACATCTACTTACTGTTTTAACATAATTCTCTGTAGCAATCTGTAAAGCTTACACTTGTATTCATAATGCAGTGTTATTGAAAGGATTCATAACAGAACTGAAAAGATATCAATACTAAATCTATGTAATTCCATGTAACTATAACAAAAATTCGCTTAGGGTTTTTTTAAAAATTACCCTTTTATACTAATGAGTTTACAATGGCATTCTTTGTGCAAAGAGATTCTACGCATTCATACAAGCACCGAGGTTATAGCAACACTAAGTAGCTATGTAATCTTATATACCAATAACAAACATCTACTTACTGTTTTAACATAATTCTCTGTAGCAATCTGTAAAGCTTACACTTGTATTCATAATGCAGTGTTATTGAAAGGATTCATAACAGAACTGAAAAGATATCAATACTAAATCTATGTAATTCCATGTAACTATAACAAAAATTCGCTTAGGGTTTTTTAAAAAATTACCCTTTTATACTAATGAGTTTACAATGGCATTCTTTGTGCAAAGAGATTCAATGGATTCATACAAGCACTGAGGAGATAGCAAACCATAGTAACTATGAAATCTTATATTGCTATAACAAACATCTACTTACTATTTTTCCATAATTCTCCATAATATTCTATTTAGCTTAAACTGGTGTTCAAAGTGGAAAGTGATTGAACAGATTCATAACAGCACTGAGGAGTAACTTTGTAATCTTATATACATATAAATAAACATATACTTACTGTTTTAACATAATTTTCTAGAGCAATCTGTTAAGCTTACAGTAGTATTCATAGTGCAATGCGACTTAAAAGATTCATAACAGAACTGAGGAGATGTCAAGCAATACTAAATCTATGTAATTCCATGTAATCATAACAAAAATTCGCTTAGCATTTTTTAAATAATAACCCTTTTATTCGAATAAGTTTACAATGTTATTTTTCGTGCAAACAGATTCAACGGATTCAAACAAGCACTGAGGTTATAGCAACACTAAATAACTATGTAATCTTATATACCTATAACAAACATCTACTTACAGTTTTAACATAATTCTCTATAGCAGTCTTTTAAGCTTACACTTGTATTCATAATGCAATGTTATTGGAAGGAGTCATAACAGAACTGAAAAGATATCAAGGAATAATAAATCTATGTAACCATCACAAAAATTCGATTAGGGTTTTTTTAAAAATTACCCTTTTATACTACTCATTTTAAAATGGCATTCTTTGTGAAAAGAGATTCAACGGATTCATGGAAGCCCTGTGGAGATAGCAACACTAAGTAACTATGTAATCTTATAGTCCTATGACAAACACACTATTTTTCCATAATTCCCCACTCTATTTAGCCTAACTGGTGTTCCTAGTGGATGAACGGATTCATAACAGCACTGAGGAGATATCAAGCAATACTAAATCTTTAAAATTCAGTGTTCTTCTAAAATTAACTTTACTTCAAAGCCGTGGAGAGAGTAACACTAAGTAACTATGTAATCGTATATTCCAATATATAATATAGGAACATGACTTATAACAAACATCTACTTACTATTTTTCCATAATTCTCCGTAGTATTCTATTTAGCTTCAACTGGTGTTCATAGTGGAAAGAGATTGAATGGATTCATAACAGCACAGAGACGATATCAAGCAATACTAAATCTGTGCAATTCTATGGAACCATAACAAATATTCGCTTAACGTTTTTCTTAAATTAACCCTTTAATTCTAATCAGTTTACATTGGCATTCTTTGTGCACATAGATTCATACAAGCACTGAGGAGATAGCAGCACTAAGTATCTGTGTTATACATATAACAAACATCTACTAACTATTTTAACATATTTCCCTATAGCAGTCTTTTAAGCGTACAGTGGAATTCATAGTGCATTGCGATTCAAAGGATTCATAACAGAACTGAGGCGATGTCAAGCAATACTAAATCTATGTAATTCCATGTAATGGTCACAAAAATTTGCTTTTGATTTTTTTTAAAAAAATAACCGTTATTCTAATATGTTTCCAATGGCATACTTTGTGCAAAGATATTCTACGCATTCATACAAGCACTGAGGTTATAGCAACACTAAGTAGCTATGTAATCTTATATACCAATAACAAACATCTACTTACTGTTTTAACATAATTCTCTGTAGCAATCTGTAAAGCTTACACTTGTATTCATAATGCAGTGTTATTGAAAGGATTCATAACAGAACTGAAAAGATATCAAGCAATACTAAATCTATGTAATTCCATGTAACTATAACAAAAATTCGCTTAGGGTTTTTTTTAAAAATTACCCTTTTATACTAATGAGTTTACAATGGCATTCTTTGTGCAAAGAGATTCTACGCATTCATACAAGCCCCAAGGTTATAGCAACACTAAGTAGCTATGTAATCTTATATACCAATAACAAACATCTACTTACTGTTTTAACATAATTCTCTGTAGCAATCTGTAAAGCTTACACTTGTATTCATAATGCAGTGTTATTGAAAGTATTCATAACAGAACTGAAAAGATATCAATACTAAATCTATGTAATTCCATGTAACTATAACAAAAATTCGCTTAGGGTTTTTTTAAAAATTACCCTTTTATACTAATGAGTTTACAATGGCATTCTTTGTGCAAAGAGATTCAATGGATTCATACAAGCACTGAGGAGATAGCAAACCATAGTAACTATGAAATCTTATATTGCTATAACAAACATCTACTTACTATTTTTCCATAATTCTCCATAATATTCTATTTAGCTTAAACTGGTGTTCAAAGTGGAAAGTGATTGAACAGATTCATAACAGCACTGAGGAGTAACTTTGTAATCTTATATACATATAAAAAAACATATACTTACTGTTTTAACGTAATTTTCTATAGCAATCTGTTAAGCTTACAGTAGTATTCATAGTGCAATGCGACTTAAAAGATTCATAAGAGAACTGAGGAGATGTCAAGCAATACTAAATCTATGTAATTCCATGTAATCATAACAAAACTACGCTTAGCATTTTTAAAAAAATAACCCTTTTATTCGAATAAGTTTACAATGTTATTTTTCGTGCAAACAGATTCAACGGATTCAAACAAGCACTGAGGTTATAGCAACACTAAATAACTATGTAATCTTATATACCTATAACAAACATCTACTTACAGTTTTAACATAATTCTCTATAGCAGTCTTTTAAGCTTACACTTGTATTCATAATGCAATGTTATTGGAAGGAGTCATAACAGAACTGAAAAGATATCAAGGAATAATAAATCTATGTAACTATCACAAAAATCCGATTAGGGTTTTTTTAAAAATTACCCTTTTATACTACTCATTTTAAAATGGCATTCTTTGTGCAAAGAGATTCAACGGATTCATGGAAGCCCTGTGGAGATAGCAACACTAAGTAACTATGTAATCTTATAGTCCTATGACAAACACACTATTTTTCCATAATTCCCCACTCTATTTAGCCTAACTGGTGTTCCTAGTGGAAAGACTGAACGGATTCATAACAGCACTGAGGAGATATCAAGCAATACTAAATCTTTAAAATTCAGTGTTCTTCTAAAATTAACTTTACTTCAAAGCCGTGGAGAGAGTAACACTAAGTAAATATGTAATCGTATATTCCAATATATAATATAGGAATATGACTTATAACAAACATCTACTTACTATTTTTCCATAATTCTCCGTAGTATTCTATTTAGCTTCAACTGGTGTTCATAGTGGAAAGAGATTGAATGGATTCATAACAGCACAGAGACGATATCAAGCAATACTAAATCTGTGCAATTCTATGGAACCATAACAAATATTCGCTTAACGTTTTTCTAAAATTAACCCTTTAATTCTAATCAGTTTACATTGGCATTCTTTGTGCACATAGATTCATACAAGCACTGAGGAGATAGCAGCACTAAGTATCTGTGTTATACATATAACAAACATCTACTAACTGTTTTAACATATTTCCCTATAGCAGTCTTTTAAGCTTACAGTGGAATTCATAGTGCATTGCGATTCAAAGGATTCATAACAGAACTGAGGCGATGTCAAGCAATACTAAATCTATGTAATTCCATGTAATGGTCACAAAAATTTGCTTTTGATTTTTTTAAAAAAAATAACCGTTATTCTAATATGTTTCCAATGGCATTCTTTGTGCAAAGAGATTCTACCCATTCATACAAGCACTGAGGTTATAGCAACACTAAGTAGCTATGTAATCTTATATACCAATAACAAACATCTACTTACTGTTTTAACATAATTCTCTGTAGCAATCTGTAAAGCTTACACTTGTATTCATAATGCAGTGTTATTGAAAGGATTCGTAACAGAACTGAAAAGATATCAAGCAATACTAAATCTATGTAATTCCATGTAACTATAATAAAAATTCGCTTAGGGTTTTTTTAAAAATTACCCTTTTATACTAATGAGTTTACAATGGCATTCTTTGTGCAAAGAGATTCTACGCATTCATACAAGCACCGAGGTTATAGCAACACTAAGTAGCTATGTAATCTTATATACCAATAACAAACATCTACTTACTGTTTTAACATAATTCTCTGTAGCAATCTGTAAAGCTTACACTTGTATTCATAATGCAGTGTTATTGAAAGGATTCATAACAGAACTGAAAAGATATCAATACTAAATCTATGTAATTCCATGTAACTATAACAAAAATTCGCTTAGGGTTTTTTTAAAAATTACCCTTTTATACTAATGAGTTTACAATGGCATTCTTTGTGCAAAGAGATTCAATGGATTCATACAAGCACTGAGGAGATAGCAAACCATAGTAACTATGAAATCTTATATTGCTATAACAAACATCTACTTACTATTTTTCCATAATTCTCCATAATATTCTATTTAGCTTAAACTGGTGTTCAAAGTGGAAAGTGATTGAACAGATTCATAACAGCACTGAGGAGTAACTTTGTAATCTTATATACATATAAATAAACATATACTTACTGTTTTAACATAATTTTCTATAGCAATCTGTTAAGCTTACAGTAGTATTCATAGTGCAATGCGACTTAAAAGATTCATAACAGAACTGAGGAGATGTCAAGCAATACTAAATCTATGTAATTCCATGTAATCATAACAAAACTACGCTTAGCATTTTTTAAATAATAACCCTTTTATTCGAATAAGTTTACAATGTTATTTTTCGTGCAAACAGATTCAACGGATTCAAACAAGCACTGAGGTTATAGCAACACTAAATAACTATGTAATCTTATATACCTATAACAAACATCTACTTACAGTTTTAACATAATTCTCTATAGCAGTCTTTTAAGCTTACACTTGTATTCATAATGCAATGTTATTGGAAGGAGTCATAACAGAACTGAAAAGATATCAAGGAATAATAAATCTATGTAACCATCACAAAAATTCGATTAGGGTTTTTTTAAAAATTACCCTTTTATACTACTCATTTTAAAATGGCATTCTTTGTGCAAAGAGATTCAACGGATTCATGGAAGCCCTGTGGAGATAGCAACACTAAGTAACTATGTAATCTTATAGTCCTATGACAAACACACTATTTTTCCATAATTCCCCACTCTATTTAGCCTAACTGGTGTTCCTAGTGGAAAGACTGAACGGATTCATAACAGCACTGAGGAGATATCAAGCAATACTAAATCTTTAAAATTCAGTGTTCTTCTAAAATTAACTTTACTTCAAAGCCGTGGAGAGAGTAACACTAAGTAACTATGTAATCGTATATTCCAATATATAATATAGGAACATGACTTATAACAAACATCTACTTACTATTTTTCCATAATTCTCCGTAGTATTCTATTTAGCTTCAACTGGTGTTCATAGTGGAAAGAGATTGAATGGATTCATAACAGCACAGAGACGATATCAAGCAATACTAAATCTGTGCAATTCTATGGAACCATAACAAATATTCGCTTAACGTTTTTCTAAAATTAACCCTTTAATTCTAATCAGTTTACATTGGCATTCTTTGTGCACATAGATTCATACAAGCACTGAGGAGATAGCAGCACTAAGTATCTGTGTTATACATATAACAAACATCTACTAACTGTTTTAACATATTTCCCTATAGCAGTCTTTTAAGCTTACAGTGGAATTCATAGTGCATTGCGATTCAAAGGATTCATAACAGAACTGAGGCGATGTCAAGCAATACTAAATCTATGTAATTCCATGTAATGGTCACAAAAATTTGCTTTTGATTTTTTTAAAAAAAAATAACCGTTATTCTAATATGTTTCCAATGGCATTCTTTGTGCAAAGAGATTCTACGCATTCATACAAGCACTGAGGTTATAGCAACACTAAGTAGCTATGTAATCTTATATACCAATAACAAACATCTACTTACTGTTTTAACATAATTCTCTGTAGCAATCTGTAAAGCTTACACTTGTATTCATAATGCAGTGTTATTGAAAGGATTCATAACAGAACTGAAAAGATATCAATACTAAATCTATGTAATTCCATGTAACTATAACAAAAATTCGCTTAGGGTTTTTTTAAAAATTACCCTTTTATACTAATGAGTTTACAATGGCATTCTTTGTGCAAAGAGATTCAATGGATTCATACAAGCACTGAGGAGATAGCAAACCATAGTAACTATGAACTTATATTGCTATAACAAACATCTACTTACTATTTTTCCATAATTCTCCATAATATTCTATTTAGCTTAAACTGGTGTTCAAAGTGGAAAGTGATTGAACAGATTCATAACAGCACTGAGGAGTAACTTTGTAATCTTATATACATATAAATAAACATATACTTACTGTTTTAACATAATTTTCTATAGCAATCTGTTAAGCTTACAGTAGTATTCATAGTGCAATGCGACTTAAAAGATTCATAACAGAACTGAGGAGATGTCAAGCAATACTAAATCTATGTAATTCCATGTAATCATAACAAAACTACGCTTAGCATTTTTTAAATAATAACCCTTTTATTCGAATAAGTTTACAATGTTATTTTTCGTGCAAACAGATTCAACGGATTCAAACAAGCACTGAGGTTATAGCAACACTAAATAACTATGTAATCTTATATACCTATAACAAACATCTACTTACAGTTTTAACATAATTCTCTATAGCAGTCTTTTAAGCTTACACTTGTATTCATAATGCAATGTTATTGGAAGGAGTCATAACAGAACTGAAAAGATATCAAGGAATAATAAATCTATGTAACCATCACAAAAATTCGATTAGGGTTTTTTTAAAAATTACCCTTTTATACTACTCATTTTAAAATGGCATTCTTTGTGCAAAGAGATTCAACGGATTCATGGAAGCCCTGTGGAGATAGCAACACTAAGTAACTATGTAATCTTATAGTCCTATGACAAACACACTATGACAAACACACTATTTTTCCATAATTCCCCACTCTATTTAGCCTAACTGGTGTTCCTAGTGGAAAGACTGAACGGATTCATAACAGCACTGAGGAGATATCAAGCAATACTAAATCTTTAAAATTCAGTGTTCTTCTAAAATTAACTTTACTTCAAAGCCGTGGAGAGAGTAACACTAAGTAACTATGTAATCGTATATTCCAAGCCGTGGAGAGAGTAACACTAAGTAACTATGTAATCGTATATTCCAATATATAATATATAATATAGGAACATGACTTATAACAAACATCTACTTACTATTTTTCCATAATTCTCCGTAGTATTCTATTTAGCTTCAACTGGTGTTCATAGTGGAAAGAGATTGAATGGATTCATAACAGCACAGAGACGATATCAAGCAATACTAAATCTGTGCAATTCTATGGAACCATAACAAATATTCGCTTAACGTTTTTCTTAAATTAACCCTTTAATTCTAATCAGTTTACATTGGCATTCTTTGTGCACATAGATTCATACAAGCACTGAGGAGATAGCAGCACTAAGTATCTGTGTTATACATATAACAAACATCTACTAACTGTTTTAACATATTTCCCTATAGCAGTCTTTTAAGCTTACAGTGGAATTCATAGTGCATTGCGATTCAAAGGATTCATAACAGAACTGAGGCGATGTCAAGCAATACTAAATCTATGTAATTCCATGTAATGGTCACAAAAATTTGCTTTTGATTTTTTTAAAAAAAAATAACCGTTATTCTAATATGTTTCCAATGGCATTCTTTGTGCAAAGAGATTCTACGCATTCATACAAGCACTGAGGTTATAGCAACACTAAGTAGCTATGTAATCTTATATACCAATAACAAACATCTACTTACTGTTTTAACATAATTCTCTGTAGCAATCTGTAAAGCTTACACTTGTATTCATAATGCAGTGTTATTGAAAGGATTCATAACAGAACTGAAAAGATATCAATACTAAATCTATGTAATTCCATGTAACTATAACAAAAATTCGCTTAGGGTTTTTTTAAAAATTACCCTTTTATACTAATGAGTTTACAATGGCATTCTTTGTGCAAAGAGATTCAATGGATTCATACAAGCACTGAGGAGATAGCAAACCATAGTAACTATGAACTTATATTGCTATAACAAACATCTACTTACTATTTTTCCATAATTCTCCATAATATTCTATTTAGCTTAAACTGGTGTTCAAAGTGGAAAGTGATTGAACAGATTCATAACAGCACTGAGGAGTAACTTTGTAATCTTATATACATATAAATAAACATATACTTACTGTTTTAACATAATTTTCTATAGCAATCTGTTAAGCTTACAGTAGTATTCATAGTGCAATGCGACTTAAAAGATTCATAACAGAACTGAGGAGATGTCAAGCAATACTAAATCTATGTAATTCCATGTAATCATAACAAAACTACGCTTAGCATTTTTTAAATAATAACCCTTTTATTCGAATAAGTTTACAATGTTATTTTTCGTGCAAACAGATTCAACGGATTCAAACAAGCACTGAGGTTATAGCAACACTAAATAACTATGTAATCTTATATACCTATAACAAACATCTACTTACAGTTTTAACATAATTCTCTATAGCAGTCTTTTAAGCTTACACTTGTATTCATAATGCAATGTTATTGGAAGGAGTCATAACAGAACTGAAAAGATATCAAGGAATAATAAATCTATGTAACCATCACAAAAATTCGATTAGGGTTTTTTTAAAAATTACCCTTTTATACTACTCATTTTAAAATGGCATTCTTTGTGCAAAGAGATTCAACGGATTCATGGAAGCCCTGTGGAGATAGCAACACTAAGTAACTATGTAATCTTATAGTCCTATGACAAACACACTATGACAAACACACTATTTTTCCATAATTCCCCACTCTATTTAGCCTAACTGGTGTTCCTAGTGGAAAGACTGAACGGATTCATAACAGCACTGAGGAGATATCAAGCAATACTAAATCTTTAAAATTCAGTGTTCTTCTAAAATTAACTTTACTTCAAAGCCGTGGAGAGAGTAACACTAAGTAACTATGTAATCGTATATTCCAAGCCGTGGAGAGAGTAACACTAAGTAACTATGTAATCGTATATTCCAATATATAATATATAATATAGGAACATGACTTATAACAAACATCTACTTACTATTTTTCCATAATTCTCCGTAGTATTCTATTTAGCTTCAACTGGTGTTCATAGTGGAAAGAGATTGAATGGATTCATAACAGCACAGAGACGATATCAAGCAATACTAAATCTGTGCAATTCTATGGAACCATAACAAATATTCGCTTAACGTTTTTCTTAAATTAACCCTTTAATTCTAATCAGTTTACATTGGCATTCTTTGTGCACATAGATTCATACAAGCACTGAGGAGATAGCAGCACTAAGTATCTGTGTTATACATATAACAAACATCTACTAACTATTTTAACATATTTCCCTATAGCAGTCTTTTAAGCGTACAGTGGAATTCATAGTGCATTGCGATTCAAAGGATTCATAACAGAACTGAGGCGATGTCAAGCAATACTAAATCTATGTAATTCCATGTAATGGTCACAAAAATTTGCTTTTGATTTTTTTTAAAAAAATAACCGTTATTCTAATATGTTTCCAATGGCATACTTTGTGCAAAGATATTCTACGCATTCATACAAGCACTGAGGTTATAGCAACACTAAGTAGCTATGTAATCTTATATACCAATAACAAACATCTACTTACTGTTTTAACATAATTCTCTGTAGCAATCTGTAAAGCTTACACTTGTATTCATAATGCAGTGTTATTGAAAGGATTCATAACAGAACTGAAAAGATATCAAGCAATACTAAATCTATGTAATTCCATGTAACTATAACAAAAATTCGCTTAGGGTTTTTTTTAAAAATTACCCTTTTATACTAATGAGTTTACAATGGCATTCTTTGTGCAAAGAGATTCTACGCATTCATACAAGCCCCAAGGTTATAGCAACACTAAGTAGCTATGTAATCTTATATACCAATAACAAACATCTACTTACTGTTTTAACATAATTCTCTGTAGCAATCTGTAAAGCTTACACTTGTATTCATAATGCAGTGTTATTGAAAGTATTCATAACAGAACTGAAAAGATATCAATACTAAATCTATGTAATTCCATGTAACTATAACAAAAATTCGCTTAGGGTTTTTTTAAAAATTACCCTTTTATACTAATGAGTTTACAATGGCATTCTTTGTGCAAAGAGATTCAATGGATTCATACAAGCACTGAGGAGATAGCAAACCATAGTAACTATGAAATCTTATATTGCTATAACAAACATCTACTTACTATTTTTCCATAATTCTCCATAATATTCTATTTAGCTTAAACTGGTGTTCAAAGTGGAAAGTGATTGAACAGATTCATAACAGCACTGAGGAGTAACTTTGTAATCTTATATACATATAAAAAAACATATACTTACTGTTTTAACGTAATTTTCTATAGCAATCTGTTAAGCTTACAGTAGTATTCATAGTGCAATGCGACTTAAAAGATTCATAAGAGAACTGAGGAGATGTCAAGCAATACTAAATCTATGTAATTCCATGTAATCATAACAAAACTACGCTTAGCATTTTTAAAAAAATAACCCTTTTATTCGAATAAGTTTACAATGTTATTTTTCGTGCAAACAGATTCAACGGATTCAAACAAGCACTGAGGTTATAGCAACACTAAATAACTATGTAATCTTATATACCTATAACAAACATCTACTTACAGTTTTAACATAATTCTCTATAGCAGTCTTTTAAGCTTACACTTGTATTCATAATGCAATGTTATTGGAAGGAGTCATAACAGAACTGAAAAGATATCAAGGAATAATAAATCTATGTAACTATCACAAAAATCCGATTAGGGTTTTTTTAAAAATTACCCTTTTATACTACTCATTTTAAAATGGCATTCTTTGTGCAAAGAGATTCAACGGATTCATGGAAGCCCTGTGGAGATAGCAACACTAAGTAACTATGTAATCTTATAGTCCTATGACAAACACACTATTTTTCCATAATTCCCCACTCTATTTAGCCTAACTGGTGTTCCTAGTGGAAAGACTGAACGGATTCATAACAGCACTGAGGAGATATCAAGCAATACTAAATCTTTAAAATTCAGTGTTCTTCTAAAATTAACTTTACTTCAAAGCCGTGGAGAGAGTAACACTAAGTAAATATGTAATCGTATATTCCAATATATAATATAGGAATATGACTTATAACAAACATCTACTTACTATTTTTCCATAATTCTCCGTAGTATTCTATTTAGCTTCAACTGGTGTTCATAGTGGAAAGAGATTGAATGGATTCATAACAGCACAGAGACGATATCAAGCAATACTAAATCTGTGCAATTCTATGGAACCATAACAAATATTCGCTTAACGTTTTTCTAAAATTAACCCTTTAATTCTAATCAGTTTACATTGGCATTCTTTGTGCACATAGATTCATACAAGCACTGAGGAGATAGCAGCACTAAGTATCTGTGTTATACATATAACAAACATCTACTAACTGTTTTAACATATTTCCCTATAGCAGTCTTTTAAGCTTACAGTGGAATTCATAGTGCATTGCGATTCAAAGGATTCATAACAGAACTGAGGCGATGTCAAGCAATACTAAATCTATGTAATTCCATGTAATGGTCACAAAAATTTGCTTTTGATTTTTTTTAAAAAAATAACCGTTATTCTAATATGTTTCCAATGGCATTCTTTGTGCAAAGAGATTCTACCCATTCATACAAGCACTGAGGTTATAGCAACACTAAGTAGCTATGTAATCTTATATACCAATAACAAACATCTACTTACTGTTTTAACATAATTCTCTGTAGCAATCTGTAAAGCTTACACTTGTATTCATAATGCAGTGTTATTGAAAGGATTCGTAACAGAACTGAAAAGATATCAAGCAATACTAAATCTATGTAATTCCATGTAACTATAATAAAAATTCGCTTAGGGTTTTTTTAAAAATTACCCTTTTATACTAATGAGTTTACAATGGCATTCTTTGTGCAAAGAGATTCTACGCATTCATACAAGCACCGAGGTTATAGCAACACTAAGTAGCTATGTAATCTTATATACCAATAACAAACATCTACTTACTGTTTTAACATAATTCTCTGTAGCAATCTGTAAAGCTTACACTTGTATTCATAATGCAGTGTTATTGAAAGGATTCATAACAGAACTGAAAAGATATCAATACTAAATCTATGTAATTCCATGTAACTATAACAAAAATTCGCTTAGGGTTTTTTTAAAAATTACCCTTTTATACTAATGAGTTTACAATGGCATTCTTTGTGCAAAGAGATTCAATGGATTCATACAAGCACTGAGGAGATAGCAAACCATAGTAACTATGAAATCTTATATTGCTATAACAAACATCTACTTACTATTTTTCCATAATTCTCCATAATATTCTATTTAGCTTAAACTGGTGTTCAAAGTGGAAAGTGATTGAACAGATTCATAACAGCACTGAGGAGTAACTTTGTAATCTTATATACATATAAATAAACATATACTTACTGTTTTAACATAATTTTCTATAGCAATCTGTTAAGCTTACAGTAGTATTCATAGTGCAATGCGACTTAAAAGATTCATAACAGAACTGAGGAGATGTCAAGCAATACTAAATCTATGTAATTCCATGTAATCATAACAAAACTACGCTTAGCATTTTTTAAATAATAACCCTTTTATTCGAATAAGTTTACAATGTTATTTTTCGTGCAAACAGATTCAACGGATTCAAACAAGCACTGAGGTTATAGCAACACTAAATAACTATGTAATCTTATATACCTATAACAAACATCTACTTACAGTTTTAACATAATTCTCTATAGCAGTCTTTTAAGCTTACACTTGTATTCATAATGCAATGTTATTGGAAGGAGTCATAACAGAACTGAAAAGATATCAAGGAATAATAAATCTATGTAACCATCACAAAAATTCGATTAGGGTTTTTTTAAAAATTACCCTTTTATACTACTCATTTTAAAATGGCATTCTTTGTGCAAAGAGATTCAACGGATTCATGGAAGCCCTGTGGAGATAGCAACACTAAGTAACTATGTAATCTTATAGTCCTATGACAAACACACTATTTTTCCATAATTCCCCACTCTATTTAGCCTAACTGGTGTTCCTAGTGGAAAGACTGAACGGATTCATAACAGCACTGAGGAGATATCAAGCAATACTAAATCTTTAAAATTCAGTGTTCTTCTAAAATTAACTTTACTTCAAAGCCGTGGAGAGAGTAACACTAAGTAACTATGTAATCGTATATTCCAATATATAATATAGGAACATGACTTATAACAAACATCTACTTACTATTTTTCCATAATTCTCCGTAGTATTCTATTTAGCTTCAACTGGTGTTCATAGTGGAAAGAGATTGAATGGATTCATAACAGCACAGAGACGATATCAAGCAATACTAAATCTGTGCAATTCTATGGAACCATAACAAATATTCGCTTAACGTTTTTCTAAAATTAACCCTTTAATTCTAATCAGTTTACATTGGCATTCTTTGTGCACATAGATTCATACAAGCACTGAGGAGATAGCAGCACTAAGTATCTGTGTTATACATATAACAAACATCTACTAACTGTTTTAACATATTTCCCTATAGCAGTCTTTTAAGCTTACAGTGGAATTCATAGTGCATTGCGATTCAAAGGATTCATAACAGAACTGAGGCGATGTCAAGCAATACTAAATCTATGTAATTCCATGTAATGGTCACAAAAATTTGCTTTTGATTTTTTTAAAAAAAAATAACCGTTATTCTAATATGTTTCCAATGGCATTCTTTGTGCAAAGAGATTCTACGCATTCATACAAGCACTGAGGTTATAGCAACACTAAGTAGCTATGTAATCTTATATACCAATAACAAACATCTACTTACTGTTTTAACATAATTCTCTGTAGCAATCTGTAAAGCTTACACTTGTATTCATAATGCAGTGTTATTGAAAGGATTCATAACAGAACTGAAAAGATATCAATACTAAATCTATGTAATTCCATGTAACTATAACAAAAATTCGCTTAGGGTTTTTTTAAAAATTACCCTTTTATACTAATGAGTTTACAATGGCATTCTTTGTGCAAAGAGATTCAATGGATTCATACAAGCACTGAGGAGATAGCAAACCATAGTAACTATGAAATCTTATATTGCTATAACAAACATCTACTTACTATTTTTCCATAATTCTCCATAATATTCTATTTAGCTTAAACTGGTGTTCAAAGTGGAAAGTGATTGAACAGATTCATAACAGCACTGAGGAGTAACTTTGTAATCTTATATACATATAAATAAACATATACTTACTGTTTTAACATAATTTTCTATAGCAATCTGTTAAGCTTACAGTAGTATTCATAGTGCAATGCGACTTAAAAGATTCATAACAGAACTGAGGAGATGTCAAGCAATACTAAATCTATGTAATTCCATGTAATCATAACAAAACTACGCTTAGCATTTTTTAAATAATAACCCTTTTATTCGAATAAGTTTACAATGTTATTTTTCGTGCAAACAGATTCAACGGATTCAAACAAGCACTGAGGTTATAGCAACACTAAATAACTATGTAATCTTATATACCTATAACAAACATCTACTTACAGTTTTAACATAATTCTCTATAGCAGTCTTTTAAGCTTACACTTGTATTCATAATGCAATGTTATTGGAAGGAGTCATAACAGAACTGAAAAGATATCAAGGAATAATAAATCTATGTAACCATCACAAAAATTCGATTAGGGTTTTTTTAAAAATTACCCTTTTATACTACTCATTTTAAAATGGCATTCTTTGTGCAAAGAGATTCAACGGATTCATGGAAGCCCTGTGGAGATAGCAACACTAAGTAACTATGTAATCTTATAGTCCTATGACAAACACACTATTTTTCCATAATTCCCCACTCTATTTAGCCTAACTGGTGTTCCTAGTGGAAAGACTGAACGGATTCATAACAGCACTGAGGAGATATCAAGCAATACTAAATCTTTAAAATTCAGTGTTCTTCTAAAATTAACTTTACTTCAAAGCCGTGGAGAGAGTAACACTAAGTAACTATGTAATCGTATATTCCAATATATAATATAGGAACATGACTTATAACAAACATCTACTTACTATTTTTCCATAATTCTCCGTAGTATTCTATTTAGCTTCAACTGGTGTTCATAGTGGAAAGAGATTGAATGGATTCATAACAGCACAGAGACGATATCAAGCAATACTAAATCTGTGCAATTCTATGGAACCATAACAAATATTCGCTTAACGTTTTTCTAAAATTAACCCTTTAATTCTAATCAGTTTACATTGGCATTCTTTGTGCACATAGATTCATACAAGCACTGAGGAGATAGCAGCACTAAGTATCTGTGTTATACATATAACAAACATCTACTAACTGTTTTAACATATTTCCCTATAGCAGTCTTTTAAGCTTACAGTGGAATTCATAGTGCATTGCGATTCAAAGGATTCATAACAGAACTGAGGCGATGTCAAGCAATACTAAATCTATGTAATTCCATGTAATGGTCACAAAAATTTGCTTTTGATTTTTTTAAAAAAAAATAACCGTTATTCTAATATGTTTCCAATGGCATTCTTTGTGCAAAGAGATTCTACGCATTCATACAAGCACTGAGGTTATAGCAACACTAAGTAGCTATGTAATCTTATATACCAATAACAAACATCTACTTACTGTTTTAACATAATTCTCTGTAGCAATCTGTAAAGCTTACACTTGTATTCATAATGCAGTGTTATTGAAAGGATTCATAACAGAACTGAAAAGATATCAATACTAAATCTATGTAATTCCATGTAACTATAACAAAAATTCGCTTAGGGTTTTTTTAAAAATTACCCTTTTATACTAATGAGTTTACAATGGCATTCTTTGTGCAAAGAGATTCAATGGATTCATACAAGCACTGAGGAGATAGCAAACCATAGTAACTATGAAATCTTATATTGCTATAACAAACATCTACTTACTATTTTTCCATAATTCTCCATAATATTCTATTTAGCTTAAACTGGTGTTCAAAGTGGAAAGTGATTGAACAGATTCATAACAGCACTGAGGAGTAACTTTGTAATCTTATATACATATAAATAAACATATACTTACTGTTTTAACATAATTTTCTATAGCAATCTGTTAAGCTTACAGTAGTATTCATAGTGCAATGCGACTTAAAAGATTCATAACAGAACTGAGGAGATGTCAAGCAATACTAAATCTATGTAATTCCATGTAATCATAACAAAACTACGCTTAGCATTTTTTAAATAATAACCCTTTTATTCGAATAAGTTTACAATGTTATTTTTCGTGCAAACAGATTCAACGGATTCAAACAAGCACTGAGGTTATAGCAACACTAAATAACTATGTAATCTTATATACCTATAACAAACATCTACTTACAGTTTTAACATAATTCTCTATAGCAGTCTTTTAAGCTTACACTTGTATTCATAATGCAATGTTATTGGAAGGAGTCATAACAGAACTGAAAAGATATCAAGGAATAATAAATCTATGTAACCATCACAAAAATTCGATTAGGGTTTTTTTAAAAATTACCCTTTTATACTACTCATTTTAAAATGGCATTCTTTGTGCAAAGAGATTCAACGGATTCATGGAAGCCCTGTGGAGATAGCAACACTAAGTAACTATGTAATCTTATAGTCCTATGACAAACACACTATTTTTCCATAATTCCCCACTCTATTTAGCCTAACTGGTGTTCCTAGTGGAAAGACTGAACGGATTCATAACAGCACTGAGGAGATATCAAGCAATACTAAATCTTTAAAATTCAGTGTTCTTCTAAAATTAACTTTACTTCAAAGCCGTGGAGAGAGTAACACTAAGTAACTATGTAATCGTATATTCCAATATATAATATAGGAACATGACTTATAACAAACATCTACTTACTATTTTTCCATAATTCTCCGTAGTATTCTATTTAGCTTCAACTGGTGTTCATAGTGGAAAGAGATTGAATGGATTCATAACAGCACAGAGACGATATCAAGCAATACTAAATCTGTGCAATTCTATGGAACCATAACAAATATTCGCTTAACGTTTTTCTAAAATTAACCCTTTAATTCTAATCAGTTTACATTGGCATTCTTTGTGCACATAGATTCATACAAGCACTGAGGAGATAGCAGCACTAAGTATCTGTGTTATACATATAACAAACATCTACTAACTGTTTTAACATATTTCCCTATAGCAGTCTTTTAAGCTTACAGTGGAATTCATAGTGCATTGCGATTCAAAGGATTCATAACAGAACTGAGGCGATGTCAAGCAATACTAAATCTATGTAATTCCATGTAATGGTCACAAAAATTTGCTTTTGATTTTTTAAAAAAAAAATAACCGTTATTCTAATATGTTTCCAATGGCATTCTTTGTGCAAAGAGATTCTACGCATTCATACAAGCACTGAGGTTATAGCAACACTAAGTAGCTATGTAATCTTATATACCAATAACAAACATCTACTTACTGTTTTAACATAATTCTCTGTAGCAATCTGTAAAGCTTACACTTGTATTCATAATGCAGTGTTATTGAAAGGATTCATAACAGAACTGAAAAGATATCAATACTAAATCTATGTAATTCCATGTAACTATAACAAAAATTCGCTTAGGGTTTTTTTAAAAATTACCCTTTTATACTAATGAGTTTACAATGGCATTCTTTGTGCAAAGAGATTCTACGCATTCATACAAGCACCGAGGTTATAGCAACACTAAGTAGCTATGTAATCTTATATACCAATAACAAACATCTACTTACTGTTTTAACATAATTCTCTGTAGCAATCTGTAAAGCTTACACTTGTATTCATAATGCAGTGTTATTGAAAGGATTCATAACAGAACTGAAAAGATATCAATACTAAATCTATGTAATTCCATGTAACTATAACAAAAATTCGCTTAGGGTTTTTTAAAAAATTACCCTTTTATACTAATGAGTTTACAATGGCATTCTTTGTGCAAAGAGATTCAATGGATTCATACAAGCACTGAGGAGATAGCAAACCATAGTAACTATGAAATCTTATATTGCTATAACAAACATCTACTTGCTATTTTTCCATAATTCTCCATAATATTCTATTTAGCTTAAACTGGTGTTCAAAGTGGAAAGTGATTGAACAGATTCATAACAGCACTGAGGAGTAACTTTGTAATCTTATATACATATAAATAAACATATACTTACTGTTTTAACATAATTTTCTATAGCAATCTGTTAAGCTTACAGTAGTATTCATAGTGCAATGCGACTTAAAAGATTCATAACAGAACTGAGGAGATGTCAAGCAATACTAAATCTATGTAATTCCATGTAATCATAACAAAACTACGCTTAGCATTTTTTTAAAAATAACCCTTTTATTCGAATAAGTTTACAATGTTATTTTTCGTGCAAACAGATTCAACGGATTCAAACAAGCACTGAGGTTATAGCAACACTAAATAACTATGTAATCTTATATACCTATAACAAACATCTACTTACAGTTTTAACATAATTATCTATAGCAGTCTTTTAAGCTTACACTTGTATTCATAATGCAATGTTATTGGAAGGAGTCATAACAGAACTGAAAAGATATCAAGGAATAATAAATCTATGTAACTATCACAAAAATCCGATTAGGGTTTTTTTAAAAATTACCCTTTTATACTACTCATTTTAAAATGGCATTCTTTGTGCAAAGAGATTCAACGGATTCATGGAAGCCCTGTGGAGATAGCAACACTAAGTAACTATGTAGTCTTATAGTCCTATGACAAACACACTATTTTTCCATAATTCCCCACTCTATTTAGCCTAACTGGTGTTCCTAGTGGAAAGACTGAACGGATTCATAACAGCACTGAGGAGATATCAAGCAATACTAAATCTTTAAAATTCAGTGTTCTTCTAAAATTAACTTTACTTCAAAGCCGTGGAGAGAGTAACACTAAGTAACTATGTAATCGTATATTCCAATATATAATATAGGAATATGACTTATAACAAACATCTACTTACTATTTTTCCATAATTCTCCGTAGTATTCTATTTAGCTTCAACTGGTGTTCATAGTGGAAAGAGATTGAATGGATTCATAACAGCACAGAGACGATATCAAGCAATACTAAATCTGTGCAATTCTATGGAACCATAACAAATATTCGCTTAACGTTTTTCTAAAATTAACCCTTTAATTCTAATCAGTTTACATTGGCATCCTTTGTGCACATAGATTCATACAAGCACTGAGGAGATAGCAGCACTAAGTATCTGTGTTATACATATAACAAACATCTACTAACTGTTTTAACATATTTCCCTATAGCAGTCTTTTAAGCTTACAGTGGAATTCATAGTGCATTGCGATTCAAAGGATTCATAACAGAACTGAGGCGATGTCAAGCAATACTAAATGTATGTAATTCCATGTAATGGTCACAAAAATTTGCTTTTGATTTTTTTTAAAAAAATAACCGTTATTCTAATATGTTTCCAATGGCATTCTTTGTGCAAAGAGATTCTACCCATTCATACAAGCACTGAGGTTATAGCAACACTAAGTAGCTATGTAATCTTATATACCAATAACAAACATCTACTTACTGTTTTAACATAATTCTCTGTAGCAATCTGTAAAGCTTACACTTGTATTCATAATGCAGTGTTATTGAAAGGATTCATAACAGAACTGAAAAGATATCAAGCAATACTAAATCTATGTAATTCCATGTAACTATAATAAAAATTCGCTTAGGGTTTTTTTAAAAATTACCCTTTTATACTAATGAGTTTACAATGGCATTCTTTGTGCAAAGAGATTCTACGCATTCATACAAGCACCGAGGTTATAGCAACACTAAGTAGCTATGTAATCTTATATACCAATAACAAACATCTACTTACTGTTTTAACATAATTCTCTGTAGCAATCTGTAAAGCTTACACTTGTATTCATAATGCAGTGTTATTGAAAGGATTCATAACAGAACTGAAAAGATATCAAGCAATACTAAATCTATGTAATTCCATGTAACTATAACAAAAATTCGCTTAGGGTTTTTTTTAAAAATTACCCTTTTATACTAATGAGTTTACAATGTTATTTTTCGTGCAAACAGATTCAACGGATTCAAACAAGCACTGAGGTTATAGCAACACTAAATAACTATGTAATCTTATATACCTATAACAAACATCTACTTACAGTTTTAACATAATTCTCTATAGCAGTCTTTAAAGCGTACACTTGTATTCATAATGCCATGTTATTGGAAGGATTCATAACAGAACTGAAAAGATATCAATACTAAATCTATGTAATTCCATGTAACTATAACAAAAATTCGCTTAGGGTTTTTTTAAAAATTACCCTTTTATACTAATGAGTTTACAATGGCATTCTTTGTGCAAAGAGATTCAATGGATTCATACAAGCACTGAGGAGATAGCAAACCATAGTAACTATGAAATCTTATATTGCTATAACAAACATCTACTTACTATTTTTCCATAATTCTCCATAATATTCTATTTAGCTTAAACTGGTGTTCAAAGTGGAAAGTGATTGAACAGATTCATAACAGCACTGAGGAGTAACTTTGTAATCTTATATACATATAAAAAAACATATACTTACTGTTTTAACATAATTTTCTATAGCAATCTGTTAAGCTTACAGTAGTATTCATAGTGCAATGCGACTTAAAAGATTCATAACAGAACTGAGGAGATGTCAAGCAATACTAAATCTATGTAATTCCATGTAATCATAACAAAACTACGCTTAGCATTTTTAAAAAAATAACCCTTTTATTCGAATAAGTTTACAATGTTATTTTTCGTGCAACAGATTCAACGGATTCAAACAAGCACTGAGGTTATAGCAACACTAAATAACTATGTAATCTTATATACCTATAACAAACATCTACTTACAGTTTTAACATAATTCTCTATAGCAGTCTTTTAAGCTTACACTTGTATTCATAATGCAATGTTATTGGAAGGAGTCATAACAGAACTGAAAAGATATCAAGGAATAATAAATCTATGTAACTATCACAAAAATTCGATTAGGGTTTTTTTAAAAATTACCCTTTTATACTACTCATTTTAAAATGGCATTCTTTGTGCAAAGAGATTCAACGGATTCATGGAAGCCCTGTGGAGATAGCAACACTAAGTAACTATGTAATCTTATAGTCCTATGACAAACACACTATTTTTCCATAATTCCCCACTCTATTTAGCCTAACTGGTGTTCCTAGTGGAAAGACTGAACGGATTCATAACAGCACTGAGGAGATATCAAGCAATACTAAATCTTTAAAATTCAGTGTTCTTCTAAAATTAACTTTACTTCAAAGCCGTGGAGAGAGTAACACTAAGTAACTATGTAATCGTATATTCCAATATATAATATAGGAATATGACTTATAACAAACATCTACTTACTATTTTTCCATAATTCTCCGTAGTATTCTATTTAGCTTCAACTGGTGTTCATAGTGGAAAGAGATTGAATGGATTCATAACAGCACAGAGACGATATCAAGCAATACTAAATCTGTGCAATTCTATGGAACCATAACAAATATTCGCTTAACGTTTTTCTAAAATTAACCCTTTAATTCTAATCAGTTTACATTGGCATTCTTTGTGCACATAGATTCATACAAGCACTGAGGAGATAGCAGCACTAAGTATCTGTGTTATACATATAACAAACATCTACTAACTGTTTTAACATATTTCCCTATAGCAGTCTTTTAAGCTTACAGTGGAATTCATAGTGCATTGCGATTCAAAGGATTCATAACAGAACTGAGGCGATGTCAAGCAATACTAAATGTATGTAATTCCATGTAATGGTCACAAAAATTTGCTTTTGATTTTTTTTAAAAAAATAACCGTTATTCTAATATGTTTCCAATGGCATTCTTTGTGCAAAGAGATTCTACCCATTCATACAAGCACTGAGGTTATAGCAACACTAAGTAGCTATGTAATCTTATATACCAATAACAAACATCTACTTACTGTTTTAACATAATTCTCTGTAGCAATCTGTAAAGCTTACACTTGTATTCATAATGCAGTGTTATTGAAAGGATTCATAACAGAACTGAAAAGATATCAAGCAATACTAAATCTATGTAATTCCATGTAACTATAATAAAAATTCGCTTAGGGTTTTTTTAAAAATTACCCTTTTATACTAATGAGTTTACAATGGCATTCTTTGTGCAAAGAGATTCTACGCATTCATACAAGCACCGAGGTTATAGCAACACTAAGTAGCTATGTAATCTTATATACCAATAACAAACATCTACTTACTGTTTTAACATAATTCTCTGTAGCAATCTGTAAAGCTTACACTTGTATTCATAATGCAGTGTTATTGAAAGGATTCATAACAGAACTGAAAAGATATCAATACTAAATCTATGTAATTCCATGTAACTATAACAAAAATTCGCTTAGGGTTTTTTTAAAAATTACCCTTTTATACTAGTGAGTTTACAATGGCATTCTTTGTGCAAAGAGATTCAATGGATTCATACAAGCACTGAGGAGATAGCAAACCATAGTAACTATGAAATCTTATATTGCTATAACAAACATCTACTTACTATTTTTCCATAATTCTCCATAATATTCTATTTAGCTTAAACTGGTGTTCAAAGTGGAAAGTGATTGAACAGATTCATAACAGCACTGAGGAGTAACTTTGTAATCTTATATACATATAAAAAAACATATACTTACTGTTTTAACATAATTTTCTATAGCAATCTGTTAAGCTTACAGTAGTATTCATAGTGCAATGCGACTTAAAAGATTCATAACAGAACTGAGGAGATGTCAAGCAATACTAAATCTATGTAATTCCATGTAATCATAACAAAAATTCGCTTAGCATTTTTTAAATAATAACCCTTTTATTCGAATAAGTTTACAATGTTATTTTTCGTGCAAACAGATTCAACGGATTCAAACAAGCACTGAGGTTATAGCAACACTAAATAACTATGTAATCTTATATACCTATAACAAACATCTACTTACAGTTTTAACATAATTCTCTATAGCAGTCTTTTAAGCTTACACTTGTATTCATAATGCAATGATATTGGAAGGAGTCATAACAGAACTGAAAAGATATCAAGGAATAATAAATCTATGTAACCATCACAAAAATCCGATTAGGGTTTTTTTTAAAAATTACCCTTTTATACTACTCATTTTAAAATGGCATTCTTTGTGCAAAGAGATTCAACGGATTCATGGAAGCCCTGTGGAGATAGCAACACTAAGTAACTATGTAATCTTATAGTCCTATGACAAACACACTATTTTTCCATAATTCCCCACTTTATTTAGCCTAACTGGTGTTCCTAGTGGAAAGACTGAACGGATTCATAACAGCACTGAGGAGATATCAAGCAATACTAAATCTTTAAAATTCAGTGTTCTTCTAAAATTAACTTTTCTTCAAAGCCGTGGAGAGAGTAACACTAAGTAACTATGTAATCGTATATTCCAATATATAATATAGGAATATGACTTATAACAAACATCTACTTACTATTTTTCCATAATTCTCCATAGTATTCTATTTAGCTTCAACTGGTGTTCATAGTGGAAAGAGATTGAATGGATTCATAACAGCACAGAGACGATATCAAGCAATACTAAATCTGTGCAATTCTATGGAACCATAACAAATATTCGCTTAACGTTTTTCTAAAATTAACCCTTTAATTCTAATCAGTTTACATTGGCATTCTTTGTTCACATAGATTCATACAAGCACTGAGGAGATAGCAGCACTAAGTATCTGTGTTATACATATAACAAACATCTACTAACTGTTTTAACATATTTCCCTATAGCAGTCTTTTAAGCGTACAGTGGAATTCATAGTGCATTGCGATTCAAAGGATTCATAACAGAACTGAGGCGATGTCAAGCAATACTAAATCTATGTAATTCCATGTAATGGTCACAAAAATTTGCTTTTGATTTTTTTAAAAAAAATAACCGTTATTCTAATATGTTTCCAATGGCATTCTTTGTGCAAAGAGATTCTACGCATTCATACAAGCACTGAGGTTATAGCAACACTAAGTAGCTATGTAATCTTATATACCAATAACAAACATCTACTTACTGTTTTAACATAATTCTCTGTAGCAATCTGTAAAGCTTACACTTGTATTCATAATGCAGTGTTATTGAAAGGATTCATAACAGAACTGAAAAGATATCAAGCAATACTAAATCTATGTAATTCCATGTAACTATAACAAAAATTCGCTTAGGGTTTTTTTTAAAAATTACCCTTTTATACTAATGAGTTTACAATGGCATTCTTTGTGCAAAGAGATTCTACGCATTCATACAAGCCCCAAGGTTATAGCAACACTAAGTAGCTATGTAATCTTATATACCAATAACAAACATCTACTTACTGTTTTAACATAATTCTCTGTAGCAATCTGTAAAGCTTACACTTGTATTCATAATGCAGTGTTATTGAAAGGATTCATAACAGAACTGAAAAGATATCAATACTAAATCTATGTAATTCCATGTAACTATAACAAAAATTCGCTTAGGGTTTTTTTAAAAATTACCCTTTTATACTAATGAGTTTACAATGGCATTCTTTGTGCAAAGAGATTCAATGGATTCATACAAGCACTGAGGAGATAGCAAACCATAGTAACTATGAAATCTTATATTGCTATAACAAACATCTACTTACTATTTTTCCATAATTCTCCATAATATTCTATTTAGCTTAAACTGGTGTTCAAAGTGGAAAGTGATTGAACAGATTCATAACAGCACTGAGGAGTAACTTTGTAATCTTATATACATATAAAAAAACATATACTTACTGTTTTAACATAATTTTCTATAGCAATCTGTTAAGCTTACAGTAGTATTCATAGTGCAATGCGACTTAAAAGATTCATAACAGAACTGAGGAGATGTCAAGCAATACTAAATCTATGTAATTCCATGTAATCATAACAAAACTACGCTTAGCATTTTTTAAATAATAACCCTTTTATTCGAATAAGTTTACAATGTTATTTTTCGTGCAAACAGATTCAACGGATTCAAACAAGCACTGAGGTTATAGCAACACTAAATAACTATGTAATCTTATATACCTATAACAAACATCTACTTACAGTTTTAACATAATTCTCTATAGCAGTCTTTTAAGCTTACACTTGTATTCATAATGCAATGTTATTGGAAGGAGTCGTAACAGAACTGAAAAGATATCAAGGAATAATAAATCTATGTAACCATCACAAAAATTCGATTAGGGTTTTTTTAAAAATTACCCTTTTATACTACTCATTTTAAAATGGCATTCTTTGTGCAAAGAGATTCAACGGATTCATGGAAGCCCTGTGGAGATAGCAACACTAAGTAACTATGTAATCTTATAGTCCTATGACAAACACACTATTTTTCCATAATTCCCCACTTTATTTAGCCTAACTGGTGTTCCTAGTGGAAAGACTGAACGGATTCATAACAGCACTGAGGAGATATCAAGCAATACTAAATCTTTAAAATTCAGTGTTCTTCTAAAATTAACTTTTCTTCAAAGCCGTGGAGAGAGTAACACTAAGTAACTATGTAATCGTATATTCCAATATATAATATAGGAATATGACTTATAACAAACATCTACTTACTATTTTTCCATAATTCTCCATAGTATTCTATTTAGCTTCAACTGGTGTTCATAGTGGAAAGAGATTGAATGGATTCATAACAGCACAGAGACGATATCAAGCAATACTAAATCTGTGCAATTCTATGGAACCATAACAAATATTCGCTTAACGTTTTTCTAAAATTAACCCTTTAATTCTAATCAGTTTACATTGGCATTCTTTGTGCACATAGATTCATACAAGCACTGAGGAGATAGCAGCACTAAGTATCTGTGTTATACATATAACAAACATCTACTAACTGTTTTAACATATTTCCCTATAGCAGTCTTTTAAGCGTACAGTGGAATTCATAGTGCATTGCGATTCAAAGGATTCATAACAGAACTGAGGCGATGTCAAGCAATACTAAATCTATGTAATTCCATGTAATGGTCACAAAAATTTGCTTTTGATTTTTTTAAAAAAAATAACCGTTATTCTAATATGTTTCCAATGGCATTCTTTGTGCAAAGAGATTCTACGCATTCATACAAGCACTGAGGTTATAGCAACACTAAGTAGCTATGTAATCTTATATACCAATAACAAACATCTACTTACTGTTTTAACATAATTCTCTGTAGCAATCTGTAAAGCTTACACTTGTATTCATAATGCAGTGTTATTGAAAGGATTCATAACAGAACTGAAAAGATATCAAGCAATACTAAATCTATGTAATTCCATGTAACTATAACAAAAATTCGCTTAGGGTTTTTTTTAAAAATTACCCTTTTATACTAATGAGATTACAATGGCATTCTTTGTGCAAAGAGATTCTACGCATTCATACAAGCCCCAAGGTTATAGCAACACTAAGTAGCTATGTAATCTTATATACCAATAACAAACATCTACTTACTGTTTTAACATAATTCTCTGTAGCAATCTGTAAAGCTTACACTTGTATTCATAATGCAGTGTTATTGAAAGGATTCATAACAGAACTGAAAAGATATCAATACTAAATCTATGTAATTCCATGTAACTATAACAAAAATTCGCTTAGGGTTTTTTTAAAAATTACCCTTTTATACTAATGAGTTTACAATGGCATTCTTTGTGCAAAGAGATTCAATGGATTCATACAAGCACTGAGGAGATAGCAAACCATAGTAACTATGAAATCTTATATTGCTATAACAAACATCTACTTACTATTTTTCCATAATTCTCCATAATATTCTATTTAGCTTAAACTGGTGTTCAAAGTGGAAAGTGATTGAACAGATTCATAACAGCACTGAGGAGTAACTTTGTAATCTTATATACATATAAAAAAACATATACTTACTGTTTTAACATAATTTTCTATAGCAATCTGTTAAGCTTACAGTAGTATTCATAGTGCAATGCGACTTAAAAGATTCATAACAGAACTGAGGAGATGTCAAGCAATACTAAATCTATGTAATTCCATGTAATCATAACAAAACTACGCTTAGCATTTTTTAAATAATAACCCTTTTATTCGAATAAGTTTACAATGTTATTTTTCGTGCAAACAGATTCAACGGATTCAAACAAGCACTGAGGTTATAGCAACACTAAATAACTATGTAATCTTATATACCTATAACAAACATCTACTTACAGTTTTAACATAATTCTCTATAGCAGTCTTTTAAGCTTACACTTGTATTCATAATGCAATGTTATTGGAAGGAGTCGTAACAGAACTGAAAAGATATCAAGGAATAATAAATCTATGTAACCATCACAAAAATTCGATTAGGGTTTTTTTAAAAATTACCCTTTTATACTACTCATTTTAAAATGGCATTCTTTGTGCAAAGAGATTCAACGGATTCATGGAAGCCCTGTGGAGATAGCAACACTAAGTAACTATGTAATCTTATAGTCCTATGACAAACACACTATTTTTCCATAATTCCCCACTCTATTTAGCCTAACTGGTGTTCCTAGTGGAAAGACTGAACGGATTCATAACAGCACTGAGGAGATATCAAGCAATACTAAATCTTTAAAATTCAGTGTTCTTCTAAAATTAACTTTACTTCAAAGCCGTGGAGAGAGTAACACTAAGTAACTATGTAATCGTATATTCCAATATATAATATAGGAACATGACTTATAACAAACATCTACTTACTATTTTTCCATAATTCTCCGTAGTATTCTATTTAGCTTCAACTGGTGTTCATAGTGGAAAGAGATTGAATGGATTCATAACAGCACAGAGACGATATCAAGCAATACTAAATCTGTGCAATTCTATGGAACCATAACAAATATTCGCTTAACGTTTTTCTAAAATTAACCCTTTAATTCTAATCAGTTTACATTGGCATTCTTTGTGCACATAGATTCATACAAGCACTGAGGAGATAGCAGCACTAAGTATCTGTGTTATACATATAACAAACATCTACTAACTGTTTTAACATATTTCCCTATAGCAGTCTTTTAAGCGTACAGTGGAATTCATAGTGCATTGCGATTCAAAGGATTCATAACAGAACTGAGGCGATGTCAAGCAATACTAAATCTATGTAATTCCATGTAATGGTCACAAAAATTTGCTTTTGATTTTTAAAAAAAAAAAAACCGTTATTCTAATATGTTTCCAATGGCATTCTTTGTGCAAAGATATTCTACGCATTCATACAAGCACTGAGGTTATAGCAACACTAAGTAGCTATGTAATCTTATATACCAATAACAAACATCTACTTACTGTTTTAACATAATTCTCTGTAGCAATCTGTAAAGCTTACACTTGTATTCATAATGCAGTGTTATTGAAAGGATTCATAACAGAACTGAAAAGATATCAAGCAATACTAAATCTATGTAATTCCATGTAACTATAACAAAAATTCGCTTAGCGTTTTTTTTAAAAATTACCCTTTTATACTAATGAGTTTACAATGGCATTCTTTGTGCAAAGAGATTCTACGCATTCATACAAGCCCCAAGGTTATAGCAACACTAAGTAGCTATGTAATCTTATATACCAATAACAAACATCTACTTACTGTTTTAACATAATTCTCTGTAGCAATCTGTAAAGCTTACACTTGTATTCATAATGCAGTGTTATTGAAAGGATTCATAACAGAACTGAAAAGATATCAATACTAAATCTATGTAATTCCATGTAACTATAACAAAAATTCGCTTAGGGTTTTTTTTAAAATTACCCTTTTATACTAATGAGTTTACAATGGCATTCTTTGTGCAAAGAGATTCAATGGATTCATACAAGCACTGAGGAGATAGCAAACCATAGTAACTATGAAATCTTATATTGCTATAACAAACATCTACTTACTATTTTTCCATAATTCTCCATAATATTCTATTTAGCTTAAACTGGTGTTCAAAGTGGAAAGTGATTGAACAGATTCATAACAGCACTGAGGAGTAACTTTGTAATCTTATATACATATAAAAAAACATATACTTACTGTTTTAACATAATTTTCTATAGCAATCTGTTAAGCTTACAGTAGTATTCATAGTGCAATGCGACTTAAAAGATTCATAACAGAACTGAGGAGATGTCAAGCAATACTAAATCTATGTAATTCCATGTAATCATAACAAAACTACGCTTAGCATTTTTTAAATAATAACCCTTTTATTCGAATAAGTTTACAATGTTATTTTTCGTGCAAACAGATTCAACGGATTCAAACAAGCACTGAGGTTATAGCAACACTAAATAACTATGTAATCTTATATACCTATAACAAACATCTACTTACAGTTTTAACATAATTCTCTATAGCAGTCTTTTAAGCTTACACTTGTATTCATAATGCAATGTTATTGGAAGGAGTCATAACAGAACTGAAAAGATATCAAGGAATAATAAATCTATGTAACCATCACAAAAATTCGATTAGGGTTTTTTTAAAAATTACCCTTTTATACTACTCATTTTAAAATGGCATTCTTTGTGCAAAGAGATTCAACGGATTCATGGAAGCCCTGTGGAGATAGCAACACTAAGTAACTATGTAATCTTATAGTCCTATGACAAACACACTATTTTTCCATAATTCCCCACTCTATTTAGCCTAACTGGTGTTCCTAGTGGAAAGACTGAACGGATTCATAACAGCACTGAGGAGATATCAAGCAATACTAAATCTTTAAAATTCAGTGTTCTTCTAAAATTAACTTTACTTCAAAGCCGTGGAGAGAGTAACACTAAGTAACTATGTAATCGTATATTCCAATATATAATATAGGAACATGACTTATAACAAACATCTACTTACTATTTTTCCATAATTCTCCGTAGTATTCTATTTAGCTTCAACTGGTGTTCATAGTGGAAAGAGATTGAATGGATTCATAACAGCACAGAGACGATATCAAGCAATACTAAATCTGTGCAATTCTATGGAACCATAACAAATATTCGCTTAACGTTTTTCTAAAATTAACCCTTTAATTCTAATCAGTTTACATTGGCATTCTTTGTGCACATAGATTCATACAAGCACTGAGGAGATAGCAGCACTAAGTATCTGTGTTATACATATAACAAACATCTACTAACTGTTTTAACATATTTCCCTATAGCAGTCTTTTAAGCTTACAGTGGAATTCATAGTGCATTGCGATTCAAAGGATTCATAACAGAACTGAGGCGATGTCAAGCAATACTAAATCTATGTAATTCCATGTAATGGTCACAAAAATTTGCTTTTGATTTTTTTTAAAAAAAATAACCGTTATTCTAATATGTTTCCAATGGCATTCTTTGTGCAAAGAGATTCTACGCATTCATACAAGCACTGAGGTTATAGCAACACTAAGTAGCTATGTAATCTTATATACCAATAACAAACATCTACTTACTGTTTTAACATAATTCTCTGTAGCAATCTGTAAAGCTTACACTTGTATTCATAATGCAGTGTTATTGAAAGGATTCATAACAGAACTGAAAAGATATCAATACTAAATCTATGTAATTCCATGTAACTATAACAAAAATTCGCTTAGGGTTTTTTTAAAAATTACCCTTTTATACTAATGAGTTTACAATGGCATTCTTTGTGCAAAGAGATTCTACGCATTCATACAAGCACCGAGGTTATAGCAACACTATGTAATCTTATATACCAATAACAAACATCTACTTACTGTTTTAACATAATTCTCTGTAGCAATCTGTAAAGCTTACACTTGTATTCATAATGCAGTGTTATTGAAAGGATTCATAACAGAACTGAAAAGATATCAATACTAAATCTATGTAATTCCATGTAACTATAACAAAAATTCGCTTAGGGTTTTTTTAAAAATTACCCTTTTATACTAGTGAGTTTACAATGGCATTCTTTGTGCAAAGAGATTCAATGGATTCATACAAGCACTGAGGAGATAGCAAACCATAGTAACTATGAAATCTTATATTGCTATAACAAACATCTACTTACTATTTTTCCATAATTCTCCATAATATTCTATTTAGCTTAAACTGGTGTTCAAAGTGGAAAGTGATTGAACAGATTCATAACAGCACTGAGGAGTAACTTTGTAATCTTATATACATATAAAAAAACATATACTTACTGTTTTAACATAATTTTCTATAGCAATCTGTTAAGCTTACAGTAGTATTCATAGTGCAATGCGACTTAAAAGATTCATAACAGAACTGAGGAGATGTCAAGCAATACTAAATCTATGTAATTCCATGTAATCATAACAAAAATTCGCTTAGCATTTTTTAAATAATAACCCTTTTATTCGAATAAGTTTACAATGTTATTTTTCGTGCAAACAGATTCAACGGATTCAAACAAGCACTGAGGTTATAGCAACACTAAATAACTATGTAATCTTATATACCTATAACAAACATCTACTTACAGTTTTAACATAATTCTCTATAGCAGTCTTTTAAGCTTACACTTGTATTCATAATGCAATGTTATTGGAAGGAGTCATAACAGAACTGAAAAGATATCAAGGAATAATAAATCTATGTAACCATCACAAAAATCCGATTAGGGTTTTTTTTAAAAATTACCCTTTTATACTACTCATTTTAAAATGGCATTCTTTGTGCAAAGAGATTCAACGGATTCATGGAAGCCCTGTGGAGATAGCAACACTAAGTAACTATGTAATCTTATAGTCCTATGACAAACACACTATTTTTCCATAATTCCCCACTTTATTTAGCCTAACTGGTGTTCCTAGTGGAAAGACTGAACGGATTCATAACAGCACTGAGGAGATATCAAGCAATACTAAATCTTTAAAATTCAGTGTTCTTCTAAAATTAACTTTTCTTCAAAGCCGTGGAGAGAGTAACACTAAGTAACTATGTAATCGTATATTCCAATATATAATATAGGAATATGACTTATAACAAACATCTACTTACTATTTTTCCATAATTCTCCGTAGTATTCTATTTAGCTTCAACTGGTGTTCATAGTGGAAAGAGATTGAATGGATTCATAACAGCACAGAGACGATATCAAGCAATACTAAATCTGTGCAATTCTATGGAACCATAACAAATATTCGCTTAACGTTTTTCTAAAATTAACCCTTTAATTCTAATCAGTTTACATTGGCATTCTTTGTGCACATAGATTCATACAAGCACTGAGGAGATAGCAGCACTAAGTATCTGTGTTATACATATAACAAACATCTACTAACTGTTTTAACATATTTCCCTATAGCAGTCTTTTAAGCGTACAGTGGAATTCATAGTGCATTGCGATTCAAAGGATTCATAACAGAACTGAGGCGATGTCAAGCAATACTAAATCTATGTAATTCCATGTAATGGTCACAAAAATTTGCTTTTGATTTTTTTAAAAAAAATAACCGTTATTCTAATATGTTTCCAATGGCATTCTTTGTGCAAAGATATTCTACGCATTCATACAAGCACTGAGGTTATAGCAACACTAAGTAGCTATGTAATCTTATATACCAATAACAAACATCTACTTACTGTTTTAACATAATTCTCTGTAGCAATCTGTAAAGCTTACACTTGTATTCATAATGCAGTGTTATTGAAAGGATTCATAACAGAACTGAAAAGATATCAAGCAATACTAAATCTATGTAATTCCATGTAACTATAACAAAAATTCGCTTAGGGTTTTTTTTTAAAATTACCCTTTTATACTAATGAGTTTACAATGGCATTCTTTGTGCAAAGAGATTCTACGCATTCATACAAGCCCCAAGGTTATAGCAACACTAAGTAGCTATGTAATCTTATATACCAATAACAAACATCTACTTACTGTTTTAACATAATTCTCTGTAGCAATCTGTAAAGCTTACACTTGTATTCATAATGCAGTGTTATTGAAAGGATTCATAACAGAACTGAAAAGATATCAATACTAAATCTATGTAATTCCATGTAACTATAACAAAAATTCGCTTAGGGTTTTTTTAAAAATTACCCTTTTATACTAATGAGTTTACAATGGCATTCTTTGTGCAAAGAGATTCTACGCATTCATACAAGCACTGAGGTTATAGCAACACTAAGTAGCTATGTAATCTTATATACCAATAACAAACATCTACTTACTGTTTTAACATAATTCTCTGTAGCAATCTGTAAAGCTTACACTTGTATTCATAATGCAGTGTTATTGAAAGGATTCATAACAGAACTGAAAAGATATCAATACTAAATCTATGTAATTCCATGTAACTATAACAAAAATTCGCTTAGGGTTTTTTTAAAAATTACCCTTTTATACTAATGAGTTTACAATGGCATTCTTTGTGCAAAGAGATTCTACGCATTCATACAAGCACCGAGGTTATAGCAACACTATGTAATCTTATATACCAATAACAAACATCTACTTACTGTTTTAACATAATTCTCTGTAGCAATCTGTAAAGCTTACACTTGTATTCATAATGCAGTGTTATTGAAAGGATTCATAACAGAACTGAAAAGATATCAATACTAAATCTATGTAATTCCATGTAACTATAACAAAAATTCGCTTAGGGTTTTTTTAAAAATTACCCTTTTATACTAGTGAGTTTACAATGGCATTCTTTGTGCAAAGAGATTCAATGGATTCATACAAGCACTGAGGAGATAGCAAACCATAGTAACTATGAAATCTTATATTGCTATAACAAACATCTACTTACTATTTTTCCATAATTCTCCATAATATTCTATTTAGCTTAAACTGGTGTTCAAAGTGGAAAGTGATTGAACAGATTCATAACAGCACTGAGGAGTAACTTTGTAATCTTATATACATATAAAAAAACATATACTTACTGTTTTAACATAATTTTCTATAGCAATCTGTTAAGCTTACAGTAGTATTCATAGTGCAATGCGACTTAAAAGATTCATAACAGAACTGAGGAGATGTCAAGCAATACTAAATCTATGTAATTCCATGTAATCATAACAAAAATTCGCTTAGCATTTTTTAAATAATAACCCTTTTATTCGAATAAGTTTACAATGTTATTTTTCGTGCAAACAGATTCAACGGATTCAAACAAGCACTGAGGTTATAGCAACACTAAATAACTATGTAATCTTATATACCTATAACAAACATCTACTTACAGTTTTAACATAATTCTCTATAGCAGTCTTTTAAGCTTACACTTGTATTCATAATGCAATGTTATTGGAAGGAGTCATAACAGAACTGAAAAGATATCAAGGAATAATAAATCTATGTAACCATCACAAAAATCCGATTAGGGTTTTTTTTAAAAATTACCCTTTTATACTACTCATTTTAAAATGGCATTCTTTGTGCAAAGAGATTCAACGGATTCATGGAAGCCCTGTGGAGATAGCAACACTAAGTAACTATGTAATCTTATAGTCCTATGACAAACACACTATTTTTCCATAATTCCCCACTTTATTTAGCCTAACTGGTGTTCCTAGTGGAAAGACTGAACGGATTCATAACAGCACTGAGGAGATATCAAGCAATACTAAATCTTTAAAATTCAGTGTTCTTCTAAAATTAACTTTTCTTCAAAGCCGTGGAGAGAGTAACACTAAGTAACTATGTAATCGTATATTCCAATATATAATATAGGAATATGACTTATAACAAACATCTACTTACTATTTTTCCATAATTCTCCGTAGTATTCTATTTAGCTTCAACTGGTGTTCATAGTGGAAAGAGATTGAATGGATTCATAACAGCACAGAGACGATATCAAGCAATACTAAATCTGTGCAATTCTATGGAACCATAACAAATATTCGCTTAACGTTTTTCTAAAATTAACCCTTTAATTCTAATCAGTTTACATTGGCATTCTTTGTGCACATAGATTCATACAAGCACTGAGGAGATAGCAGCACTAAGTATCTGTGTTATACATATAACAAACATCTACTAACTGTTTTAACATATTTCCCTATAGCAGTCTTTTAAGCGTACAGTGGAATTCATAGTGCATTGCGATTCAAAGGATTCATAACAGAACTGAGGCGATGTCAAGCAATACTAAATCTATGTAATTCCATGTAATGGTCACAAAAATTTGCTTTTGATTTTTTTAAAAAAAATAACCGTTATTCTAATATGTTTCCAATGGCATTCTTTGTGCAAAGATATTCTACGCATTCATACAAGCACTGAGGTTATAGCAACACTAAGTAGCTATGTAATCTTATATACCAATAACAAACATCTACTTACTGTTTTAACATAATTCTCTGTAGCAATCTGTAAAGCTTACACTTGTATTCATAATGCAGTGTTATTGAAAGGATTCATAACAGAACTGAAAAGATATCAAGCAATACTAAATCTATGTAATTCCATGTAACTATAACAAAAATTCGCTTAGGGTTTTTTTTAAAAATTACCCTTTTATACTAATGAGTTTACAATGGCATTCTTTGTGCAAAGAGATTCTACGCATTCATACAAGCCCCAAGGTTATAGCAACACTAAGTAGCTATGTAATCTTATATACCAATAACAAACATCTACTTACTGTTTTAACATAATTCTCTGTAGCAATCTGTAAAGCTTACACTTGTATTCATAATGCAGTGTTATTGAAAGGATTCATAACAGAACTGAAAAGATATCAATACTAAATCTATGTAATTCCATGTAACTATAACAAAAATTCGCTTAGGGTTTTTTTAAAAATTACCCTTTTATACTAATGAGTTTACAATGGCATTCTTTGTGCAAAGAGATTCTACGCATTCATACAAGCACTGAGGTTATAGCAACACTAAGTAGCTATGTAATCTTATATACCAATAACAAACATCTACTTACTGTTTTAACATAATTCTCTGTAGCAATCTGTAAAGCTTACACTTGTATTCATAATGCAGTGTTATTGAAAGGATTCATAACAGAAGTGAAAAGATATCAATACTAAATCTATGTAATTCCATGTAACTATAACAAAAATTCGCTTAGGGTTTTTTTAAAAATTACCCTTTTATACTAATGAGTTTACAATGGCATTCTTTGTGCAAAGAGATTCTACGCATTCATACAAGCACCGAGGTTATAGCAACACTATGTAATCTTATATACCAATAAAACATCTACTTACTGTTTTAACATAATTCTCTGTAGCAATCTGTAAAGCTTACACTTGTATTCATAATGCAGTGTTATTGAAAGGATTCATAACAGAACTGAAAAGATATCAATACTAAATCTATGTAATTCCATGTAACTATAACAAAAATTCGCTTAGGGTTTTTTTAAAAATTACCCTTTTATACTAGTGAGTTTACAATGGCATTCTTTGTGCAAAGAGATTCAATGGATTCATACAAGCACTGAGGAGATAGCAAACCATAGTAACTATGAAATCTTATATTGCTATAACAAACATCTACTTACTATTTTTCCATAATTCTCCATAATATTCTATTTAGCTTAAACTGGTGTTCAAAGTGGAAAGTGATTGAACAGATTCATAACAGCACTGAGGAGTAACTTTGTAATCTTATATACATATAAAAAAACATATACTTACTGTTTTAACATAATTTTCTATAGCAATCTGTTAAGCTTACAGTAGTATTCATAGTGCAATGCGACTTAAAAGATTCATAACAGAACTGAGGAGATGTCAAGCAATACTAAATCTATGTAATTCCATGTAATCATAACAAAACTACGCTTAGCATTTTTTAAATAATAACCCTTTTATTCGAATAAGTTTACAATGTTATTTTTCGTGCAAACAGATTCAACGGATTCAAACAAGCACTGAGGTTATAGCAACACTAAATAACTATGTAATCTTATATACCTATAACAAACATCTACTTACAGTTTTAACATAATTCTCTATAGCAGTCTTTTAAGCTTACACTTGTATTCATAATGCAATGTTATTGGAAGGAGTCATAACAGAACTGAAAAGATATCAAGGAATAATAAATCTATGTAACCATCACAAAAATTCGATTAGGGTTTTTTTAAAAATTACCCTTTTATACTACTCATTTTAAAATGGCATTCTTTGTGCAAAGAGATTCAACGGATTCATGGAAGCCCTGTGGAGATAGCAACACTAAGTAACTATGTAATCTTATAGTCCTATGACAAACACACTATTTTTCCATAATTCCCCACTCTATTTAGCCTAACTGGTGTTCCTAGTGGAAAGACTGAACGGATTCATAACAGCACTGAGGAGATATCAAGCAATACTAAATCTTTAAAATTCAGTGTTCTTCTAAAATTAACTTTACTTCAAAGCCGTGGAGAGAGTAACACTAAGTAACTATGTAATCGTATATTCCAATATATAATATAGGAACATGACTTATAACAAACATCTACTTACTATTTTTCCATAATTCTCCGTAGTATTCTATTTAGCTTCAACTGGTGTTCATAGTGGAAAGAGATTGAATGGATTCATAACAGCACAGAGACGATATCAAGCAATACTAAATCTGTGCAATTCTATGGAACCATAACAAATATTCGCTTAACGTTTTTCTAAAATTAACCCTTTAATTCTAATCAGTTTACATTGGCATTCTTTGTGCACATAGATTCATACAAGCACTGAGGAGATAGCAGCACTAAGTATCTGTGTTATACATATAACAAACATCTACTAACTGTTTTAACATATTTCCCTATAGCAGTCTTTTAAGCTTACAGTGGAATTCATAGTGCATTGCGATTCAAAGGATTCATAACAGAACTGAGGCGATGTCAAGCAATACTAAATCTATGTAATTCCATGTAATGGTCACAAAAATTTGCTTTTGATTTTTTTTTAAAAAAATAACCGTTATTCTAATATGTTTCCAATGGCATTCTTTGTGCAAAGAGATTCTACGCATTCATACAAGCACTGAGGTTATAGCAACACTAAGTAGCTATGTAATCTTATATACCAATAACAAACATCTACTTACTGTTTTAACATAATTCTCTGTAGCAATCTGTAAAGCTTACACTTGTATTCATAATGCAGTGTTATTGAAAGGATTCATAACAGAACTGAAAAGATATCAATACTAAATCTATGTAATTCCATGTAACTATAACAAAAATTCGCTTAGGGTTTTTTAAAAAATTACCCTTTTATACTAATGAGTTTACAATGGCATTCTTTGTGCAAAGAGATTCTACGCATTCATACAAGCACCGAGGTTATAGCAACACTAAGTAGCTATGTAATCTTATATACCAATAACAAACATCTACTTACTGTTTTAACATAATTCTCTGTAGCAATCTGTAAAGCTTACACTTGTATTCATAATGCAGTGTTATTGAAAGGATTCATAACAGAACTGAAAAGATATCAATACTAAATCTATGTAATTCCATGTAACTATAACAAAAATTCGCTTAGGGTTTTTTTAAAAATTACCCTTTTATACTAATGAGTTTACAATGGCATTCTTTGTGCAAAGAGATTCAATGGATTCATACAAGCACTGAGGAGATAGCAAACCATAGTAACTATGAAATCTTATATTGCTATAACAAACATCTACTTACTATTTTTCCATAATTCTCCATAATATTCTATTTAGCTTAAACTGGTGTTCAAAGTGGAAAGTGATTGAACAGATTCATAACAGCACTGAGGAGTAACTTTGTAATCTTATATACATATAAAAAAACATATACTTACTGTTTTAACATAATTTTCTATAGCAATCTGTTAAGCTTACAGTAGTATTCATAGTGCAATGCGACTTAAAAGATTCATAACAGAACTGAGGAGATGTCAAGCAATACTAAATCTATGTAATTCCATGTAATCATAACAAAACTACGCTTAGCATTTTTTAAATAATAACCCTTTTATTCGAATAAGTTTACAATGTTATTTTTCGTGCAAACAGATTCAACGGATTCAAACAAGCACTGAGGTTATAGCAACACTAAATAACTATGTAATCTTATATACCTATAACAAACATCTACTTACAGTTTTAACATAATTCTCTATAGCAGTCTTTTAAGCTTACACTTGTATTCATAATGCAATGTTATTGGAAGGAGTCATAACAGAACTGAAAAGATATCAAGGAATAATAAATCTATGTAACCATCACAAAAATTCGATTAGGGTTTTTTTAAAAATTACCCTTTTATACTACTCATTTTAAAATGGCATTCTTTGTGCAAAGAGATTCAACGGATTCATGGAAGCCCTGTGGAGATAGCAACACTAAGTAACTATGTAATCTTATAGTCCTATGACAAACACACTATTTTTCCATAATTCCCCACTCTATTTAGCCTAACTGGTGTTCCTAGTGGAAAGACTGAACGGATTCATAACAGCACTGAGGAGATATCAAGCAATACTAAATCTTTAAAATTCAGTGTTCTTCTAAAATTAACTTTACTTCAAAGCCGTGGAGAGAGTAACACTAAGTAACTATGTAATCGTATATTCCAATATATAATATAGGAACATGACTTATAACAAACATCTACTTACTATTTTTCCATAATTCTCCGTAGTATTCTATTTAGCTTCAACTGGTGTTCATAGTGGAAAGAGATTGAATGGATTCATAACAGCACAGAGACGATATCAAGCAATACTAAATCTGTGCAATTCTATGGAACCATAACAAATATTCGCTTAACGTTTTTCTAAAATTAACCCTTTAATTCTAATCAGTTTACATTGGCATTCTTTGTGCACATAGATTCATACAAGCACTGAGGAGATAGCAGCACTAAGTATCTGTGTTATACATATAACAAACATCTACTAACTGTTTTAACATATTTCCCTATAGCAGTCTTTTAAGCTTACAGTGGAATTCATAGTGCATTGCGATTCAAAGGATTCATAACAGAACTGAGGCGATGTCAAGCAATACTAAATCTATGTAATTCCATGTAATGGTCACAAAAATTTGCTTTTGATTTTTTTTTAAAAAAATAACCGTTATTCTAATATGTTTCCAATGGCATTCTTTGTGCAAAGAGATTCTACGCATTCATACAAGCACTGAGGTTATAGCAACACTAAGTAGCTATGTAATCTTATATACCAATAACAAACATCTACTTACTGTTTTAACATAATTCTCTGTAGCAATCTGTAAAGCTTACACTTGTATTCATAATGCAGTGTTATTGAAAGGATTCATAACAGAACTGAAAAGATATCAATACTAAATCTATGTAATTCCATGTAACTATAACAAAAATTCGCTTAGGGTTTTTTTAAAAATTACCCTTTTATACTAATGAGTTTACAATGGCATTCTTTGTGCAAAGAGATTCTACGCATTCATACAAGCACCGAGGTTATAGCAACACTAAGTAGCTATGTAATCTTATATACCAATAACAAACATCTACTTACTGTTTTAACATAATTCTCTGTAGCAATCTGTAAAGCTTACACTTGTATTCATAATGCAGTGTTATTGAAAGGATTCATAACAGAACTGAAAAGATATCAATACTAAATCTATGTAATTCCATGTAACTATAACAAAAATTCGCTTAGGGTTTTTTAAAAAATTACCCTTTTATACTAATGAGTTTACAATGGCATTCTTTGTGCAAATAGATTCAATGGATTCATACAAGCACTGAGGAGATAGCAAACCATAGTAACTATGAAATCTTATATTGCTATAACAAACATCTACTTACTATTTTTCCATAATTCTCCATAATATTCTATTTAGCTTAAACTGGTGTTCAAAGTGGAAAGTGATTGAACAGATTCATAACAGCACTGAGGAGTAACTTTGTAATCTTATATACATATAAATAAACATATACTTACTGTTTTAACATAATTTTCTATAGCAATCTGTTAAGCTTACAGTAGTATTCATAGTGCAATGCGACTTAAAAGATTCATAACAGAACTGAGGAGATGTCAAGCAATACTAAATCTATGTAATTCCATGTAATCATAACAAAAATTCGCTTAGCATTTTTTAAATAATAACCCTTTTATTCGAATAAGTTTACAATGTTATTTTTCGTGCAAACAGATTCAACGGATTCAAACAAGCACTGAGGTTATAGCAACACTAAATAACTATGTAATCTTATATACCTATAACAAACATCTACTTACAGTTTTAACATAATTCTCTATAGCAGTCTTTTAAGCTTACACTTGTATTCATAATGCAATGTTATTGGAAGGAGTCATAACAGAACTGAAAAGATATCAAGGAATAATAAATCTATGTAACCATCACAAAAATTCGATTAGGTTTTTTTAAAAAATTACCCTTTTATACTACTCATTTTAAAATGGCATTCTTTGTGCAAAGAGATTCAACGGATTCATGGAAGCCCTGTGGAGATAGCAACACTAAGTAACTATGTAATCTTATAGTCCTATGACAAACACACTATTTTTCCATAATTCCCCACTCTATTTAGCCTAACTGGTGTTCCTAGTGGAAAGACTGAACGGATTCATAACAGCACTGAGGAGATATCAAGCAATACTAAATCTTTAAAATTCAGTGTTCTTCTAAAATTAACTTTACTTCAAAGCCGTGGAGAGAGTAACACTAAGTAACTATGTAATCGTATATTCCAATATATAATATAGGAACATGACTTATAACAAACATCTACTTACTATTTTTCCATAATTCTCCGTAGTATTCTATTTAGCTTCAACTGGTGTTCATAGTGGAAAGAGATTGAATGGATTCATAACAGCACAGAGACGATATCAAGCAATACTAAATCTGTGCAATTCTATGGAACCATAACAAATATTCGCTTAACGTTTTTCTAAAATTAACCCTTTAATTCTAATCAGTTTACATTGGCATTCTTTGTGCACATAGATTCATACAAGCACTGAGGAGATAGCAGCACTAAGTATCTGTGTTATACATATAACAAACATCTACTAACTGTTTTAACATATTTCCCTATAGCAGTCTTTTAAGCTTACAGTGGAATTCATAGTGCATTGCGATTCAAAGGATTCATAACAGAACTGAGGCGATGTCAAGCAATACTAAATCTATGTAATTCCATGTAATGGTCACAAAAATTTGCTTTTGATTTTTTTTAAAAAAATAACCGTTATTCTAATATGTTTCCAATGGCATTCTTTGTGCAAAGAGATTCTACGCATTCATACAAGCACTGAGGTTATAGCAACACTAAGTAGCTATGTAATCTTATATACCAATAACAAACATCTACTTACTGTTTTAACATAATTCTCTGTAGCAATCTGTAAAGCTTACACTTGTATTCATAATGCAGTGTTATTGAAAGGATTCATAACAGAAGTGAAAAGATATCAATACTAAATCTATGTAATTCCATGTAATGGTCACAAAAATTTGCTTTTGATTTTTTTTAAAAAAAATAACCGTTATTCTAATATGTTTCCAATGGCATTCTTTGTGCAAAGATATTCTACGCATTCATACAAGCACTGAGGTTATAGCAACACTAAGTAGCTATGTAATCTTATATACCAATAACAAACATCTACTTACTGTTTTAACATAATTCTCTGTAGCAATCTGTAAAGCTTACACTTGTATTCATAATGCAGCGTTATTGAAAGGATTCATAACAGAACTGAAAAGATATCAATACTAAATCTATGTAATTCCATGTAACTATAACAAAAATTCGCTTAGGGTTTTTTAAAAAATTACCCTTTTATACTAATGAGTTTACAATGGCATTCTTTGTGCAAAGAGATTCTACGCATTCATACAAGCACCGAGGTTATAGCAACACTAAGTAGCTATGTAATCTTATATACCAATAACAAACATCTACTTACTGTTTTAACATAATTCTCTGTAGCAATCTGTAAAGCTTACACTTGTATTCATAATGCAGTGTTATTGAAAGGATTCATAACAGAACTGAAAAGATATCAATACTAAATCTATGTAATTCCATGTAACTATAACAAAAATTCGCTTAGGGTTTTTTAAAAAATTACCCTTTTATACTAATGAGTTTACAATGGCATTCTTTGTGCAAATAGATTCAATGGATTCATACAAGCACTGAGGAGATAGCAAACCATAGTAACTATGAAATCTTATATTGCTATAACAAACATCTACTTACTATTTTTCCATAATTCTCCATAATATTCTATTTAGCTTAAACTGGTGTTCAAAGTGGAAAGTGATTGAACAGATTCATAACAGCACTGAGGAGTAACTTTGTAATCTTATATACATATAAATAAACATATACTTACTGTTTTAACATAATTTTCTATAGCAATCTGTTAAGCTTACAGTAGTATTCATAGTGCAATGCGACTTAAAAGATTCATAACAGAACTGAGGAGATGTCAAGCAATACTAAATCTATGTAATTCCATGTAATCATAACAAAAATTCGCTTAGCATTTTTTAAATAATAACCCTTTTATTCGAATAAGTTTACAATGTTATTTTTCGTGCAAACAGATTCAACGGATTCAAACAAGCACTGAGGTTATAGCAACACTAAATAACTATGTAATCTTATATACCTATAACAAACATCTACTTACAGTTTTAACATAATTCTCTATAGCAGTCTTTTAAGCTTACACTTGTATTCATAATGCAATGTTATTGGAAGGAGTCATAACAGAACTGAAAAGATATCAAGGAATAATAAATCTATGTAACCATCACAAAAATTCGATTAGGTTTTTTTTAAAAATTACCCTTTTATACTACTCATTTTAAAATGGCATTCTTTGTGCAAAGAGATTCAACGGATTCATGGAAGCCCTGTGGAGATAGCAACACTAAGTAACTATGTAATCTTATAGTCCTATGACAAACACACTATTTTTCCATAATTCCCCACTCTATTTAGCCTAACTGGTGTTCCTAGTGGAAAGACTGAACGGATTCATAACAGCACTGAGGAGATATCAAGCAATACTAAATCTTTAAAATTCAGTGTTCTTCTAAAATTAACTTTACTTCAAAGCCGTGGAGAGAGTAACACTAAGTAACTATGTAATCGTATATTCCAATATATAATATAGGAACATGACTTATAACAAACATCTACTTACTATTTTTCCATAATTCTCCGTAGTATTCTATTTAGCTTCAACTGGTGTTCATAGTGGAAAGAGATTGAATGGATTCATAACAGCACAGAGACGATATCAAGCAATACTAAATCTGTGCAATTCTATGGAACCATAACAAATATTCGCTTAACGTTTTTCTAAAATTAACCCTTTAATTCTAATCAGTTTACATTGGCATTCTTTGTGCACATAGATTCATACAAGCACTGAGGAGATAGCAGCACTAAGTATCTGTGTTATACATATAACAAACATCTACTAACTGTTTTAACATATTTCCCTATAGCAGTCTTTTAAGCTTACAGTGGAATTCATAGTGCATTGCGATTCAAAGGATTCATAACAGAACTGAGGCGATGTCAAGCAATACTAAATCTATGTAATTCCATGTAATGGTCACAAAAATTTGCTTTTGATTTTTTTTAAAAAAATAACCGTTATTCTAATATGTTTCCAATGGCATTCTTTGTGCAAAGAGATTCTACGCATTCATACAAGCACTGAGGTTATAGCAACACTAAGTAGCTATGTAATCTTATATACCAATAACAAACATCTACTTACTGTTTTAACATAATTCTCTGTAGCAATCTGTAAAGCTTACACTTGTATTCATAATGCAGTGTTATTGAAAGGATTCATAACAGAAGTGAAAAGATATCAATACTAAATCTATGTAATTCCATGTAATGGTCACAAAAATTTGCTTTTGATTTTTTTTAAAAAAAATAACCGTTATTCTAATATGTTTCCAATGGCATTCTTTGTGCAAAGATATTCTACGCATTCATACAAGCACTGAGGTTATAGCAACACTAAGTAGCTATGTAATCTTATATACCAATAACAAACATCTACTTACTGTTTTAACATAATTCTCTGTAGCAATCTGTAAAGCTTACACTTGTATTCATAATGCAGTGTTATTGAAAGGATTCATAACAGAACTGAAAAGATATCAATACTAAATCTATGTAATTCCATGTAACTATAACAAAAATTCGCTTAGGGTTTTTTAAAAAATTACCCTTTTATACTAATGAGTTTACAATGGCATTCTTTGTGCAAAGAGATTCTACGCATTCATACAAGCACCGAGGTTATAGCAACACTAAGTAGCTATGTAATCTTATATACCAATAACAAACATCTACTTACTGTTTTAACATAATTCTCTGTAGCAATCTGTAAAGCTTACACTTGTATTCATAATGCAGTGTTATTGAAAGGATTCATAACAGAACTGAAAATATATCAATACTAAATCTATGTAATTCCATGTAACTATAACAAAAATTCGCTTAGGGTTTTTTAAAAAATTACCCTTTTATACTAATGAGTTTACAATGGCATTCTTTGTGCAAAGAGATTCAATGGATTCATACAAGCACTGAGGAGATAGCAAACCATAGTAACTATGAAATCTTATATTGCTATAACAAACATCTACTTACTATTTTTCCATAATTCTCCATAATATTCTATTTAGCTTAAACTGGTGTTCAAAGTGGAAAGTGATTGAACAGATTCATAACAGCACTGAGGAGTAACTTTGTAATCTTATATACATATAAATAAACATATACTTACTGTTTTAACATAATTTTCTATAGCAATCTGTTAAGCTTACAGTAGTATTCATAGTGCAATGCGACTTAAAAGATTCATAACAGAAGTGAGGAGATGTCAAGCAATACTAAATCTATGTAATTCCATGTAATCATAACAAAAATTCGCTTAGCATTTTTTAAATAATAACCCTTTTATTCGAATAAGTTTACAATGTTATTTTTCGTGCAAACAGATTCAACGGATTCAAACAAGCACTGAGGTTATAGCAACACTAAATAACTATGTAATCTTATATACCTATAACAAACATCTACTTACAGTTTTAACATAATTCTCTATAGCAGTCTTTTAAGCTTACACTTGTATTCATAATGCAATGTTATTGGAAGGAGTCATAACAGAACTGAAAAGATATCAAGGAATAATAAATCTATGTAACCATCACAAAAATTCGATTAGGGTTTTTTTAAAAATTACCCTTTTATACTACTCATTTTAAAATGGCATTCTTTGTGCAAAGAGATTCAACGGATTCATGGAAGCCCTGTGGAGATAGCAACACTAAGTAACTATGTAATCTTATAGTCCTATGACAAACACACTATTTTTCCATAATTCCCCACTCTATTTAGCCTAACTGGTGTTCCTAGTGGAAAGACTGAACGGATTCATAACAGCACTGAGGAGATATCAAGCAATACTAAATCTTTAAAATTCAGTGTTCTTCTAAAATTAACTTTTCTTCAAAGCCGTGGAGAGAGTAACACTAAGTAACTATGTAATCGTATATTCCAATATATAATATAGGAATATGACTTATAACAAACATCTACTTACTATTTTTCCATAATTCTCCGTAGTATTCTATTTAGCTTCAACTGGTGTTCATAGTGGAAAGAGATTGAATGGATTCATAACAGCACAGAGACGATATCAAGCAATACTAAATCTGTGCAATTCTATGGAACCATAACAAATATTCGCTTAACGTTTTTCTAAAATTAACCCTTTAATTCTAATCAGTTTACATTGGCATTCTTTGTGCACATAGATTCATACAAGCACTGAGGAGATAGCAGCACTAAGTATCTGTGTTATACATATAACAAACATCTACTAACTGTTTTAACATATTTCCCTATAGCAGTCTTTTAAGCGTACAGTGGAATTCATAGTGCATTGCGATTCAAAGGATTCATAACAGAACTGAGGCGATGTCAAGCAATACTAAATCTATGTAATTCCATGTAATGGTCACAAAAATTTGCTTTTGATTTTTTTAAAAAAAATAACCGTTATTCTAATATGTTTCCAATGGCATTCTTTGTGCAAAGAGATTCTACCCATTCATACAAGCACTGAGGTTATAGCAACACTAAGTAGCTATGTAATCTTATATACCAATAACAAACATCTACTTACTGTTTTAACATAATTCTCTGTAGCAATCTGTAAAGCTTACACTTGTATTCATAATGCAGTGTTATTGAAAGGATTCATAACAGAACTGAAAAGATATCAAGCAATACTAAATCTATGTAATTCCATGTAACTATAACAAAAATTCGCTTAGGGTTTTTTTTAAAAATTACCCTTTTATACTAATGAGTTTACAATGGCATTCTTTGTGCAAAGAGATTCTACGCATTCATACAAGCCCCAAGGTTATAGCAACACTAAGTAGCTATGTAATCTTATATACCAATAACAAACATCTACTTACTGTTTTAACATAATTCTCTGTAGCAATCTGTAAAGCTTACACTTGTATTCATAATGCAGTGTTATTGAAAGGATTCATAACAGAACTGAAAAGATATCAATACTAAATCTATGTAATTCCATGTAACTATAACAAAAATTCGCTTAGGGTTTTTTAAAAAATTACCCTTTTATACTAATGAGTTTACAATGGCATTCTTTGTGCAAAGAGATTCAATGGATTCATACAAGCACTGAGGAGATAGCAAACCATAGTAACTATGAAATCTTATATTGCTATAACAAACATCTACTTACTATTTTTCCATAATTCTCCATAATATTCTATTTAGCTTAAACTGGTGTTCAAAGTGGAAAGTGATTGAACAGATTCATAACAGCACTGAGGAGTAACTTTGTAATCTTATATACATATAAAAAAACATATACTTACTGTTTTAACATAATTTTCTATAGCAATCTGTTAAGCTTACAGTAGTATTCATAGTGCAATGCGACTTAAAAGATTCATAACAGAACTGAGGAGATGTCAAGCAATACTAAATCTATGTAATTCCATGTAATCATAACAAAACTACGCTTAGCATTTTTTAAATAATAACCCTTTTATTCGAATAAGTTTACAATGTTATTTTTCGTGCAAACAGATTCAACGGATTCAAACAAGCACTGAGGTTATAGCAACACTAAATAACTATGTAATCTTATATACCTATAACAAACATCTACTTACAGTTTTAACATAATTCTCTATAGCAGTCTTTTAAGCTTACACTTGTATTCATAATGCAATGTTATTGGAAGGAGTCATAACAGAACTGAAAAGATATCAAGGAATAATAAATCTATGTAACCATCACAAAAATTCGATTAGGGTTTTTTTAAAAATTACCCTTTTATACTACTCATTTTAAAATGGCATTCTTTGTGCAAAGAGATTCAACGGATTCATGGAAGCCCTGTGGAGATAGCAACACTAAGTAACTATGTAATCTTATAGTCCTATGACAAACACACTATTTTTCCATAATTCCCCACTCTATTTAGCCTAACTGGTGTTCCTAGTGGAAAGACTGAACGGATTCATAACAGCACTGAGGAGATATCAAGCAATACTAAATCTTTAAAATTCAGTGTTCTTCTAAAATTAACTTTTCTTCAAAGCCGTGGAGAGAGTAACACTAAGTAACTATGTAATCGTATATTCCAATATATAATATAGGAATATGACTTATAACAAACATCTACTTACTATTTTTCCATAATTCTCCGTAGTATTCTATTTAGCTTCAACTGGTGTTCATAGTGGAAAGAGATTGAATGGATTCATAACAGCACAGAGACGATATCAAGCAATACTAAATCTGTGCAATTCTATGGAACCATAACAAATATTCGCTTAACGTTTTTCTAAAATTAACCCTTTAATTCTAATCAGTTTACATTGGCATTCTTTGTGCACATAGATTCATACAAGCACTGAGGAGATAGCAGCACTAAGTATCTGTGTTATACATATAACAAACATCTACTAACTGTTTTAACATATTTCCCTATAGCAGTCTTTTAAGCGTACAGTGGAATTCATAGTGCATTGCGATTCAAAGGATTCATAACAGAACTGAGGCGATGTCAAGCAATACTAAATCTATGTAATTCCATGTAATGGTCACAAAAATTTGCTTTTGATTTTTTTAAAAAAAATAACCGTTATTCTAATATGTTTCCAATGGCATTCTTTGTGCAAAGAGATTCTACCCATTCATACAAGCACTGAGGTTATAGCAACACTAAGTAGCTATGTAATCTTATATACCAATAACAAACATCTACTTACTGTTTTAACATAATTCTCTGTAGCAATCTGTAAAGCTTACACTTGTATTCATAATGCAGTGTTATTGAAAGGATTCATAACAGAACTGAAAAGATATCAAGCAATACTAAATCTATGTAATTCCATGTAACTATAACAAAAATTCGCTTAGGGTTTTTTTTAAAAATTACCCTTTTATACTAATGAGTTTACAATGGCATTCTTTGTGCAAAGAGATTCTACGCATTCATACAAGCCCCAAGGTTATAGCAACACTAAGTAGCTATGTAATCTTATATACCAATAACAAACATCTACTTACTGTTTTAACATAATTCTCTGTAGCAATCTGTAAAGCTTACACTTGTATTCATAATGCAGTGTTATTGAAAGGATTCATAACAGAACTGAAAAGATATCAATACTAAATCTATGTAATTCCATGTAACTATAACAAAAATTCGCTTAGGGTTTTTTAAAAAATTACCCTTTTATACTAATGAGTTTACAATGGCATTCTTTGTGCAAAGAGATTCAATGGATTCATACAAGCACTGAGGAGATAGCAAACCATAGTAACTATGAAATCTTATATTGCTATAACAAACATCTACTTACTATTTTTCCATAATTCTCCATAATATTCTATTTAGCTTAAACTGGTGTTCAAAGTGGAAAGTGATTGAACAGATTCATAACAGCACTGAGGAGTAACTTTGTAATCTTATATACATATAAAAAAACATATACTTACTGTTTTAACATAATTTTCTATAGCAATCTGTTAAGCTTACAGTAGTATTCATAGTGCAATGCGACTTAAAAGATTCATAACAGAACTGAGGAGATGTCAAGCAATACTAAATCTATGTAATTCCATGTAATCATAACAAAACTACGCTTAGCATTTTTTAAATAATAACCCTTTTATTCGAATAAGTTTACAATGTTATTTTTCGTGCAAACAGATTCAACGGATTCAAACAAGCACTGAGGTTATAGCAACACTAAATAACTATGTAATCTTATATACCTATAACAAACATCTACTTACAGTTTTAACATAATTCTCTATAGCAGTCTTTTAAGCTTACACTTGTATTCATAATGCAATGTTATTGGAAGGAGTCATAACAGAACTGAAAAGATATCAAGGAATAATAAATCTATGTAACCATCACAAAAATTCGATTAGGGTTTTTTTAAAAATTACCCTTTTATACTACTCATTTTAAAATGGCATTCTTTGTGCAAAGAGATTCAACGGATTCATGGAAGCCCTGTGGAGATAGCAACACTAAGTAACTATGTAATCTTATAGTCCTATGACAAACACACTATTTTTCCATAATTCCCCACTCTATTTAGCCTAACTGGTGTTCCTAGTGGAAAGACTGAACGGATTCATAACAGCACTGAGGAGATATCAAGCAATACTAAATCTTTAAAATTCAGTGTTCTTCTAAAATTAACTTTACTTCAAAGCCGTGGAGAGAGTAACACTAAGTAACTATGTAATCGTATATTCCAATATATAATATAGGAACATGACTTATAACAAACATCTACTTACTATTTTTCCATAATTCTCCGTAGTATTCTATTTAGCTTCAACTGGTGTTCATAGTGGAAAGAGATTGAATGGATTCATAACAGCACAGAGACGATATCAAGCAATACTAAATCTGTGCAATTCTATGGAACCATAACAAATATTCGCTTAACGTTTTTCTAAAATTAACCCTTTAATTCTAATCAGTTTACATTGGCATTCTTTGTGCACATAGATTCATACAAGCACTGAGGAGATAGCAGCACTAAGTATCTGTGTTATACATATAACAAACATCTACTAACTGTTTTAACATATTTCCCTATAGCAGTCTTTTAAGCGTACAGTGGAATTCATAGTGCATTGCGATTCAAAGGATTCATAACAGAACTGAGGCGATGTCAAGCAATACTAAATCTATGTAATTCCATGTAATGGTCACAAAAATTTGCTTTTGATTTTTTTTAAAAAAATAACCGTTATTCTAATATGTTTCCAATGGCATTCTTTGTGCAAAGAGATTCTACGCATTCATACAAGCACTGAGGTTATAGCAACACTAAGTAGCTATGTAATCTTATATACCAATAACAAACATCTACTTACTGTTTTAACATAATTCTCTGTAGCAATCTGTAAAGCTTACACTTGTATTCATAATGCAGTGTTATTGAAAGGATTCATAACAGAACTGAAAAGATATCAATACTAAATCTATGTAATTCCATGTAACTATAACAAAAATTCGCTTAGGGTTTTTTTAAAAATTACCCTTTTATACTAATGAGTTTACAATGGCATTCTTTGTGCAAAGAGATTCAATGGATTCATACAAGCACTGAGGAGATAGCAAACCATAGTAACTATGAAATCTTATATTGCTATAACAAACATCTACTTACTATTTTTCCATAATTCTCCATAATATTCTATTTAGCTTAAACTGGTGTTCAAAGTGGAAAGTGATTGAACAGATTCATAACAGCACTGAGGAGTAACTTTGTAATCTTATATACATATAAAAAAACATATACTTACTGTTTTAACATAATTTTCTATAGCAATCTGTTAAGCTTACAGTAGTATTCATAGTGCAATGCGACTTAAAAGATTCATAACAGAACTGAGGAGATGTCAAGCAATACTAAATCTATGTAATTCCATGTAATCATAACAAAACTACGCTTAGCATTTTTTAAATAATAACCCTTTTATTCGAATAAGTTTACAATGTTATTTTTCGTGCAAACAGATTCAACGGATTCAAACAAGCACTGAGGTTATAGCAACACTAAATAACTATGTAATCTTATATACCTATAACAAACATCTACTTACAGTTTTAACATAATTCTCTATAGCAGTCTTTTAAGCTTACACTTGTATTCATAATGCAATGTTATTGGAAGGAGTCATAACAGAACTGAAAAGATATCAAGGAATAATAAATCTATGTAACCATCACAAAAATTCAATTAGGGTTTTTTTAAAAATTACCCTTTTATACTACTCATTTTAAAAAGGCATTCTTTGTGCAAAGAGATTCAACGGATTCATGGAAGCCCTGTGGAGATAGCAACACTAAGTAACTATGTAATCTTATAGTCCTATGACAAACACACTATTTTTCCATAATTCCCCACTCTATTTAGCCTAACTGGTGTTCCTAGTGGAAAGACTGAACGGATTCATAACAGCACTGAGGAGATATCAAGCAATACTAAATCTTTAAAATTCAGTGTTCTTCTAAAATTAACTTTACTTCAAAGCCGTGGAGAGAGTAACACTAAGTAACTATGTAATCGTATATTCCAATATATAATATAGGAACATGACTTATAACAAACATCTACTTACTATTTTTCCATAATTCTCCGTAGTATTCTATTTAGCTTCAACTGGTGTTCATAGTGGAAAGAGATTGAATGGATTCATAACAGCACAGAGACGATATCAAGCAATACTAAATCTGTGCAATTCTATGGAACCATAACAAATATTCGCTTAACGTTTTTCTAAAATTAACCCTTTAATTCTAATCAGTTTACATTGGCATTCTTTGTGCACATAGATTCATACAAGCACTGAGGAGATAGCAGCACTAAGTATCTGTGTTATACATATAACAAACATCTACTAACTGTTTTAACATATTTCCCTATAGCAGTCTTTTAAGCGTACAGTGGAATTCATAGTGCATTGCGATTCAAAGGATTCATAACAGAACTGAGGCGATGTCAAGCAATACTAAATCTATGTAATTCCATGTAATGGTCACAAAAATTTGCTTTTGATTTTTTTAAAAAAAATAACCGTTATTCTAATATGTTTCCAATGGCATTCTTTGTGCAAAGAGATTCTACCCATTCATACAAGCACTGAGGTTATAGCAACACTAAGTAGCTATGTAATCTTATATACCAATAACAAACATCTACTTACTGTTTTAACATAATTCTCTGTAGCAATCTGTAAAGCTTACACTTGTATTCATAATGCAGTGTTATTGAAAGGATTCATAACAGAACTGAAAAGATATCAAGCAATACTAAATCTATGTAATTCCATGTAACTATAACAAAAATTCGCTTAGGGTTTTTTTTAAAAATTACCCTTTTATACTAATGAGTTTACAATGGCATTCTTTGTGCAAAGAGATTCTACGCATTCATACAAGCCCCAAGGTTATAGCAACACTAAGTAGCTATGTAATCTTATATACCAATAACAAACATCTACTTACTGTTTTAACATAATTCTCTGTAGCAATCTGTAAAGCTTACACTTGTATTCATAATGCAGTGTTATTGAAAGGATTCATAACAGAACTGAAAAGATATCAATACTAAATCTATGTAATTCCATGTAACTATAACAAAAATTCGCTTAGGGTTTTTTTAAAAATTACCCTTTTATACTAATGAGTTTACAATGGCATTCTTTGTGCAAAGAGATTCAATGGATTCATACAAGCACTGAGGAGATAGCAAACCATAGTAACTATGAAATCTTATATTGCTATAACAAACATCTACTTACTATTTTTCCATAATTCTCCATAATATTCTATTTAGCTTAAACTGGTGTTCAAAGTGGAAAGTGATTGAACAGATTCATAACAGCACTGAGGAGTAACTTTGTAATCTTATATACATATAAAAAAACATATACTTACTGTTTTAACATAATTTTCTATAGCAATCTGTTAAGCTTACAGTAGTATTCATAGTGCAATGCGACTTAAAAGATTCATAACAGAACTGAGGAGATGTCAAGCAATACTAAATCTATGTAATTCCATGTAATCATAACAAAACTACGCTTAGCATTTTTTAAATAATAACCCTTTTATTCGAATAAGTTTACAATGTTATTTTTCGTGCAAACAGATTCAACGGATTCAAACAAGCACTGAGGTTATAGCAACACTAAATAACTATGTAATCTTATATACCTATAACAAACATCTACTTACAGTTTTAACATAATTCTCTATAGCAGTCTTTTAAGCTTACACTTGTATTCATAATGCAATGTTATTGGAAGGAGTCATAACAGAACTGAAAAGATATCAAGGAATAATAAATCTATGTAACCATCACAAAAATTCGATTAGGGTTTTTTTAAAAATTACCCTTTTATACTACTCATTTTAAAATGGCATTCTTTGTGCAAAGAGATTCAACGGATTCATGGAAGCCCTGTGGAGATAGCAACACTAAGTAACTATGTAATCTTATAGTCCTATGACAAACACACTATTTTTCCATAATTCCCCACTCTATTTAGCCTAACTGGTGTTCCTAGTGGAAAGACTGAACGGATTCATAACAGCACTGAGGAGATATCAAGCAATACTAAATCTTTAAAATTCAGTGTTCTTCTAAAATTAACTTTTCTTCAAAGCCGTGGAGAGAGTAACACTAAGTAACTATGTAATCGTATATTCCAATATATAATATAGGAATATGACTTATAACAAACATCTACTTACTATTTTTCCATAATTCTCCGTAGTATTCTATTTAGCTTCAACTGGTGTTCATAGTGGAAAGAGATTGAATGGATTCATAACAGCACAGAGACGATATCAAGCAATACTAAATCTGTGCAATTCTATGGAACCATAACAAATATTCGCTTAACGTTTTTCTAAAATTAACCCTTTAATTCTAATCAGTTTACATTGGCATTCTTTGTGCACATAGATTCATACAAGCACTGAGGAGATAGCAGCACTAAGTATCTGTGTTATACATATAACAAACATCTACTAACTGTTTTAACATATTTCCCTATAGCAGTCTTTTAAGCGTACAGTGGAATTCATAGTGCATTGCGATTCAAAGGATTCATAACAGAACTGAGGCGATGTCAAGCAATACTAAATCTATGTAATTCCATGTAATGGTCACAAAAATTTGCTTTTGATTTTTTTAAAAAAAATAACCGTTATTCTAATATGTTTCCAATGGCATTCTTTGTGCAAAGAGATTCTACCCATTCATACAAGCACTGAGGTTATAGCAACACTAAGTAGCTATGTAATCTTATATACCAATAACAAACATCTACTTACTGTTTTAACATAATTCTCTGTAGCAATCTGTAAAGCTTACACTTGTATTCATAATGCAGTGTTATTGAAAGGATTCATAACAGAACTGAAAAGATATCAAGCAATACTAAATCTATGTAATTCCATGTAACTATAACAAAAATTCGCTTAGGGTTTTTTTTAAAAATTACCCTTTTATACTAATGAGTTTACAATGGCATTCTTTGTGCAAAGAGATTCTACGCATTCATACAAGCCCCAAGGTTATAGCAACACTAAGTAGCTATGTAATCTTATATACCAATAACAAACATCTACTTACTGTTTTAACATAATTCTCTGTAGCAATCTGTAAAGCTTACACTTGTATTCATAATGCAGTGTTATTGAAAGGATTCATAACAGAACTGAAAAGATATCAATACTAAATCTATGTAATTCCATGTAACTATAACAAAAATTCGCTTAGGGTTTTTTTAAAAATTACCCTTTTATACTAATGAGTTTACAATGGCATTCTTTGTGCAAAGAGATTCAATGGATTCATACAAGCACTGAGGAGATAGCAAACCATAGTAACTATGAAATCTTATATTGCTATAACAAACATCTACTTACTATTTTTCCATAATTCTCCATAATATTCTATTTAGCTTAAACTGGTGTTCAAAGTGGAAAGTGATTGAACAGATTCATAACAGCACTGAGGAGTAACTTTGTAATCTTATATACATATAAAAAAACATATACTTACTGTTTTAACATAATTTTCTATAGCAATCTGTTAAGCTTACAGTAGTATTCATAGTGCAATGCGACTTAAAAGATTCATAACAGAACTGAGGAGATGTCAAGCAATACTAAATCTATGTAATTCCATGTAATCATAACAAAACTACGCTTAGCATTTTTAAAAAAATAACCCTTTTATTCGAATAAGTTTACAATGTTATTTTTCGTGCAAACAGATTCAACGGATTCAAACAAGCACTGAGGTTATAGCAACACTAAATAACTATGTAATCTTATATACCTATAACAAACATCTACTTACAGTTTTAACATAATTCTCTATAGCAGTCTTTTAAGCTTACACTTGTATTCATAATGCAATGTTATTGGAAGGAGTCATAACAGAACTGAAAAGATATCAAGGAATAATAAATCTATGTAACCATCACAAAAATTCGATTAGGGTTTTTTTAAAAATTACCCTTTTATACTACTCATTTTAAAATGGCATTCTTTGTGCAAAGAGATTCAACGGATTCATGGAAGCCCTGTGGAGATAGCAACACTAAGTAACTATGTAATCTTATAGTCCTATGACAAACACACTATTTTTCCATAATTCCCCACTCTATTTAGCCTAACTGGTGTTCCTAGTGGAAAGACTGAACGGATTCATAACAGCACTGAGGAGATATCAAGCAATACTAAATCTTTAAAATTCAGTGTTCTTCTAAAATTAACTTTACTTCAAAGCCGTGGAGAGAGTAACACTAAGTAACTATGTAATCGTATATTCCAATATATAATATAGGAACATGACTTATAACAAACATCTACTTACTATTTTTCCATAATTCTCCGTAGTATTCTATTTAGCTTCAACTGGTGTTCATAGTGGAAAGAGATTGAATGGATTCATAACAGCACAGAGACGATATCAAGCAATACTAAATCTGTGCAATTCTATGGAACCATAACAAATATTCGCTTAACGTTTTTCTAAAATTAACCCTTTAATTCTAATCAGTTTACATTGGCATTCTTTGTGCACATAGATTCATACAAGCACTGAGGAGATAGCAGCACTAAGTATCTGTGTTATACATATAACAAACATCTACTAACTGTTTTAACATATTTCCCTATAGCAGTCTTTTAAGCGTACAGTGGAATTCATAGTGCATTGCGATTCAAAGGATTCATAACAGAACTGAGGCGATGTCAAGCAATACTAAATCTATGTAATTCCATGTAATGGTCACAAAAATTTGCTTTTGATTTTTTTTAAAAAAATAACCGTTATTCTAATATGTTTCCAATGGCATTCTTTGTGCAAAGAGATTCTACGCATTCATACAAGCACTGAGGTTATAGCAACACTAAGTAGCTATGTAATCTTATATACCAATAACAAACATCTACTTACTGTTTTAACATAATTCTCTGTAGCAATCTGTAAAGCTTACACTTGTATTCATAATGCAGTGTTATTGAAAGGATTCATAACAGAACTGAAAAGATATCAAGCAATACTAAATCTATGTAATTCCATGTAACTATAACAAAAATTTGCTTAGGTTTTTTTTAAAAAATTACCCTTTTATACTAATGAGTTTACAATGGCATTCTTTGTGCAAAGAGATTCTACGCATTCATACAAGCCCCAAGGTTATAGCAACACTAAGTAGCTATGTAATCTTATATACCAATAACAAACATCTACTTACTGTTTTAACATAATTCTCTGTAGCAATCTGTAAAGCTTACACTTGTATTCATAATGCAGTGTTATTGAAAGGATTCATAACAGAACTGAAAAGATATCAATACTAAATCTATGTAATTCCATGTAACTATAACAAAAATTCGCTTAGGGTTTTTTTAAAAATTACCCTTTTATACTAATGAGTTTACAATGGCATTCTTTGTGCAAAGAGATTCAATGGATTCATACAAGCACTGAGGAGATAGCAAACCATAGTAACTATGAAATCTTATATTGCTATAACAAACATCTACTTACTATTTTTCCATAATTCTCCATAATATTCTATTTAGCTTAAACTGGTGTTCAAAGTGGAAAGTGATTGAACAGATTCATAACAGCACTGAGGAGAAACTTTGTAATCTTATATACATATAAATAAACATATACTTACTGTTTTAACATAATTTTCTATAGCAATCTGTTAAGCTTACAGTAGTATTCATAGTGCAATGCGACTTAAAAGATTCATAACAGAACTGAGGAGATGTCAAGCAATACTAAATCTATGTAATTCCATGTAATCATAACAAAACTACGCTTAGCATTTTTTAAATAATAACCCTTTTATTCGAATAAGTTTACAATGTTATTTTTCGTGCAAACAGATTCAACGGATTCAAACAAGCACTGAGGTTATAGCAACACTAAATAACTATGTAATCTTATATACCTATAACAAACATCTACTTACAGTTTTAACATAATTCTCTATAGCAGTCTTTTAAGCTTACACTTGTATTCATAATGCAATGTTATTGGAAGGAGTCATAACAGAACTGAAAAGATATCAAGGAATAATAAATCTATGTAACCATCACAAAAATTCAATTAGGGTTTTTTTAAAAATTACCCTTTTATACTACTCATTTTAAAATGGCATTCTTTGTGCAAAGAGATTCAACGGATTCATGGAAGCCCTGTGGAGATAGCAACACTAAGTAACTATGTAATCTTATAGTCCTATGACAAACACACTATTTTTCCATAATTCCCCACTCTATTTAGCCTAACTGGTGTTCCTAGTGGAAAGACTGAACGGATTCATAACAGCACTGAGGAGATATCAAGCAATACTAAATCTTTAAAATTCAGTGTTCTTCTAAAATTAACTTTACTTCAAAGCCGTGGAGAGAGTAACACTAAGTAACTATGTAATCGTATATTCCAATATATAATATAGGAACATGACTTATAACAAACATCTACTTACTATTTTTCCATAATTCTCCGTAGTATTCTATTTAGCTTCAACTGGTGTTCATAGTGGAAAGAGATTGAATGGATTCATAACAGCACAGAGACGATATCAAGCAATACTAAATCTGTGCAATTCTATGGAACCATAACAAATATTCGCTTAACGTTTTTCTAAAATTAACCCTTTAATTCTAATCAGTTTACATTGGCATTCTTTGTGCACATAGATTCATACAAGCACTGAGGAGATAGCAGCACTAAGTATCTGTGTTATACATATAACAAACATCTACTAACTGTTTTAACATATTTCCCTATAGCAGTCTTTTAAGCTTACAGTGGAATTCATAGTGCATTGCGATTCAAAGGATTCATAACAGAACTGAGGCGATGTCAAGCAATACTAAATCTATGTAATTCCATGTAATGGTCACAAAAATTTGCTTTTGATTTTTTTTAAAAAAAATAACCGTTATTCTAATATGTTTCCAATGGCATTCTTTGTGCAAAGAGATTCTACGCATTCATACAAGCACTGAGGTTATAGCAACACTAAGTAGCTATGTAATCTTATATACCAATAACAAACATCTACTTACTGTTTTAACATAATTCTCTGTAGCAATCTGTAAAGCTTACACTTGTATTCATAATGCAGTGTTATTGAAAGGATTCATAACAGAACTGAAAAGATATCAATACTAAATCTATGTAATTCCATGTAACTATAACAAAAATTCGCTTAGGGTTTTTTTAAAAATTACCCTTTTATACTAATGAGTTTACAATGGCATTCTTTGTGCAAAGAGATTCTACGCATTCATACAAGCACCGAGGTTATAGCAACACTAAGTAGCTATGTAATCTTATATACCAATAACAAACATCTACTTACTGTTTTAACATAATTCTCTGTAGCAATCTGTAAAGCTTACACTTGTATTCATAATGCAGTGTTATTGAAAGGATTCATAACAGAACTGAAAAGATATCAATACTAAATCTATGTAATTCCATGTAACTATAACAAAAATTCGCTTAGGGTTTTTTAAAAAATTACCCTTTTATACTAATGAGTTTACAATGGCATTCTTTGTGCAAAGAGATTCAATGGATTCATACAAGCACTGAGGAGATAGCAAACCATAGTAACTATGAAATCTTATATTGCTATAACAAACATCTACTTACTATTTTTCCATAATTCTCCATAATATTCTATTTAGCTTAAACTGGTGTTCAAAGTGGAAAGTGATTGAACAGATTCATAACAGCACTGAGGAGTAACTTTGTAATCTTATATACATATAAATAAACATATACTTACTGTTTTAACATAATTTTCTATAGCAATCTGTTAAGCTTACAGTAGTATTCATAGTGCAATGCGACTTAAAAGATTCATAACAGAACTGAGGAGATGTCAAGCAATACTAAATCTATGTAATTCCATGTAATCATAACAAAAATTCGCTTAGCATTTTTTAAATAATAACCCTTTTATTCGAATAAGTTTACAATGTTATTTTTCGTGCAAACAGATTCAACGGATTCAAACAAGCACTGAGGTTATAGCAACACTAAATAACTATGTAATCTTATATACCTATAACAAACATCTACTTACAGTTTTAACATAATTCTCTATAGCAGTCTTTTAAGCTTACACTTGTATTCATAATGCAATGTTATTGGAAGGAGTCATAACAGAACTGAAAAGATATCAAGGAATAATAAATCTATGTAACCATCACAAAAATTCGATTAGGGTTTTTTTAAAAATTACCCTTTTATACTACTCATTTTAAAATGGCATTCTTTGTGCAAAGAGATTCAACGGATTCATGGAAGCCCTGTGGAGATAGCAACACTAAGTAACTATGTAATCTTATAGTCCTATGACAAACACACTATTTTTCCATAATTCCCCACTCTATTTAGCCTAACTGGTGTTCCTAGTGGAAAGACTGAACGGATTCATAACAGCACTGAGGAGATATCAAGCAATACTAAATCTTTAAAATTCAGTGTTCTTCTAAAATTAACTTTACTTCAAAGCCGTGGAGAGAGTAACACTAAGTAACTATGTAATCGTATATTCCAATATATAATATAGGAACATGACTTATAACAAACATCTACTTACTATTTTTCCATAATTCTCCGTAGTATTCTATTTAGCTTCAACTGGTGTTCATAGTGGAAAGAGATTGAATGGATTCATAACAGCACAGAGACGATATCAAGCAATACTAAATCTGTGCAATTCTATGGAACCATAACAAATATTCGCTTAACGTTTTTCTAAAATTAACCCTTTAATTCTAATCAGTTTACATTGGCATTCTTTGTGCACATAGATTCATACAAGCACTGAGGAGATAGCAGCACTAAGTATCTGTGTTATACATATAACAAACATCTACTAACTGTTTTAACATATTTCCCTATAGCAGTCTTTTAAGCTTACAGTGGAATTCATAGTGCATTGCGATTCAAAGGATTCATAACAGAACTGAGGCGATGTCAAGCAATACTAAATCTATGTAATTCCATGTAATGGTCACAAAAATTTGCTTTTGATTTTTTTTAAAAAAATAACCGTTATTCTAATATGTTTCCAATGGCATTCTTTGTGCAAAGAGATTCTACGCATTCATACAAGCACTGAGGTTATAGCAACACTAAGTAGCTATGTAATCTTATATACCAATAACAAACATCTACTTACTGTTTTAACATAATTCTCTGTAGCAATCTGTAAAGCTTACACTTGTATTCATAATGCAGTGTTATTGAAAGGATTCATAACAGAACTGAAAAGATATCAATACTAAATCTATGTAATTCCATGTAACTATAACAAAAATTCGCTTAGGGTTTTTTTAAAAATTACCCTTTTATACTAATGAGTTTACAATGGCATTCTTTGTGCAAAGAGATTCTACGCATTCATACAAGCACCGAGGTTATAGCAACACTAAGTAGCTATGTAATCTTATATACCAATAACAAACATCTACTTACTGTTTTAACATAATTCTCTGTAGCAATCTGTAAAGCTTACACTTGTATTCATAATGCAGTGTTATTGAAAGGATTCATAACAGAACTGAAAAGATATCAATACTAAATCTATGTAATTCCATGTAACTATAACAAAAATTCGCTTAGGGTTTTTTAAAAAATTACCCTTTTATACTAATGAGTTTACAATGGCATTCTTTGTGCAAAGAGATTCAATGGATTCATACAAGCACTGAGGAGATAGCAAACCATAGTAACTATGAAATCTTATATTGCTATAACAAACATCTACTTACTATTTTTCCATAATTCTCCATAATATTCTATTTAGCTTAAACTGGTGTTCAAAGTGGAAAGTGATTGAACAGATTCATAACAGCACTGAGGAGTAACTTTGTAATCTTATATACATATAAAAAAACATATACTTACTGTTTTAACATAATTTTCTATAGCAATCTGTTAAGCTTACAGTAGTATTCATAGTGCAATGCGACTTAAAAGATTCATAACAGAACTGAGGAGATGTCAAGCAATACTAAATCTATGTAATTCCATGTAATCATAACAAAACTACGCTTAGCATTTTTTTAAAAATAACCCTTTTATTCGAATAAGTTTACAATGTTATTTTTCGTGCAAACAGATTCAACGGATTCAAACAAGCACTGAGGTTATAGCAACACTAAATAACTATGTAATCTTATATACCTATAACAAACATCTACTTACAGTTTTAACATAATTCTCTATAGCAGTCTTTTAAGCTTACACTTGTATTCATAATGCAATGTTATTGGAAGGAGTCATAACAGAACTGAAAAGATATCAAGGAATAATAAATCTATGTAACCATCACAAAAATTCGATTAGGGTTTTTTTTAAAAATTACCCTTTTATACTACTCATTTTAAAATGGCATTCTTTGTGCAAAGAGATTCAACGGATTCATGGAAGCCCTGTGGAGATAGCAACACTAAGTAACTATGTAATCTTATAGTCCTATGACAAACACACTATTTTTCCATAATTCCCCACTCTATTTAGCCTAACTGGTGTTCCTAGTGGAAAGACTGAACGGATTCATAACAGCACTGAGGAGATATCAAGCAATACTAAATCTTTAAAATTCAGTGTTCTTCTAAAATTAACTTTACTTCAAAGCCGTGGAGAGAGTAACACTAAGTAACTATGTAATCGTATATTCCAATATATAATATAGGAACATGACTTATAACAAACATCTACTTACTATTTTTCCATAATTCTCCGTAGTATTCTATTTAGCTTCAACTGGTGTTCATAGTGGAAAGAGATTGAATGGATTCATAACAGCACAGAGACGATATCAAGCAATACTAAATCTGTGCAATTCTATGGAACCATAACAAATATTCGCTTAACGTTTTTCTAAAATTAACCCTTTAATTCTAATCAGTTTACATTGGCATTCTTTGTGCACATAGATTCATACAAGCACTGAGGAGATAGCAGCACTAAGTATCTGTGTTATACATATAACAAACATCTACTAACTGTTTTAACATATTTCCCTATAGCAGTCTTTTAAGCTTACAGTGGAATTCATAGTGCATTGCGATTCAAAGGATTCATAACAGAACTGAGGCGATGTCAAGCAATACTAAATCTATGTAATTCCATGTAATGGTCACAAAAATTTGCTTTTGATTTTTTTTAAAAAAAATAACCGTTATTCTAATATGTTTCCAATGGCATTCTTTGTGCAAAGAGATTCTACGCATTCATACAAGCACTGAGGTTATAGCAACACTAAGTAGCTATGTAATCTTATATACCAATAACAAACATCTACTTACTGTTTTAACATAATTCTCTGTAGCAATCTGTAAAGCTTACACTTGTATTCATAATGCAGTGTTATTGAAAGGATTCATAACAGAACTGAAAAGATATCAATACTAAATCTATGTAATTCCATGTAACTATAACAAAAATTCGCTTAGGGTTTTTTTAAAAATTACCCTTTTATACTAATGAGTTTACAATGGCATTCTTTGTGCAAAGAGATTCAATGGATTCATACAAGCACTGAGGAGATAGCAAACCATAGTAACTATGAAATCTTATATTGCTATAACAAACATCTACTTACTATTTTTCCATAATTCTCCATAATATTCTATTTAGCTTAAACTGGTGTTCAAAGTGGAAAGTGATTGAACAGATTCATAACAGCACTGAGGAGAAACTTTGTAATCTTATATACATATAAATAAACATATACTTACTGTTTTAACATAATTTTCTATAGCAATCTGTTAAGCTTACAGTAGTATTCATAGTGCAATGCGACTTAAAAGATTCATAACAGAACTGAGGAGATGTCAAGCAATACTAAATCTATGTAATTCCATGTAATCATAACAAAACTACGCTTAGCATTTTTTAAATAATAACCCTTTTATTCGAATAAGTTTACAATGTTATTTTTCGTGCAAACAGATTCAACGGATTCAAACAAGCACTGAGGTTATAGCAACACTAAATAACTATGTAATCTTATATACCTATAACAAACATCTACTTACAGTTTTAACATAATTCTCTATAGCAGTCTTTTAAGCTTACACTTGTATTCATAATGCAATGTTATTGGAAGGAGTCATAACAGAACTGAAAAGATATCAAGGAATAATAAATCTATGTAACCATCACAAAAATTCAATTAGGGTTTTTTTAAAAATTACCCTTTTATACTACTCATTTTAAAATGGCATTCTTTGTGCAAAGAGATTCAACGGATTCATGGAAGCCCTGTGGAGATAGCAACACTAAGTAACTATGTAATCTTATAGTCCTATGACAAACACACTATTTTTCCATAATTCCCCACTCTATTTAGCCTAACTGGTGTTCCTAGTGGAAAGACTGAACGGATTCATAACAGCACTGAGGAGATATCAAGCAATACTAAATCTTTAAAATTCAGTGTTCTTCTAAAATTAACTTTACTTCAAAGCCGTGGAGAGAGTAACACTAAGTAACTATGTAATCGTATATTCCAATATATAATATAGGAACATGACTTATAACAAACATCTACTTACTATTTTTCCATAATTCTCCGTAGTATTCTATTTAGCTTCAACTGGTGTTCATAGTGGAAAGAGATTGAATGGATTCATAACAGCACAGAGACGATATCAAGCAATACTAAATCTGTGCAATTCTATGGAACCATAACAAATATTCGCTTAACGTTTTTCTAAAATTAACCCTTTAATTCTAATCAGTTTACATTGGCATTCTTTGTGCACATAGATTCATACAAGCACTGAGGAGATAGCAGCACTAAGTATCTGTGTTATACATATAACAAACATCTACTAACTGTTTTAACATATTTCCCTATAGCAGTCTTTTAAGCTTACAGTGGAATTCATAGTGCATTGCGATTCAAAGGATTCATAACAGAACTGAGGCGATGTCAAGCAATACTAAATCTATGTAATTCCATGTAATGGTCACAAAAATTTGCTTTTGATTTTTTTTAAAAAAAATAACCGTTATTCTAATATGTTTCCAATGGCATTCTTTGTGCAAAGAGATTCTACGCATTCATACAAGCACTGAGGTTATAGCAACACTAAGTAGCTATGTAATCTTATATACCAATAACAAACATCTACTTACTGTTTTAACATAATTCTCTGTAGCAATCTGTAAAGCTTACACTTGTATTCATAATGCAGTGTTATTGAAAGGATTCATAACAGAACTGAAAAGATATCAATACTAAATCTATGTAATTCCATGTAACTATAACAAAAATTCGCTTAGGGTTTTTTTAAAAATTACCCTTTTATACTAATGAGTTTACAATGGCATTCTTTGTGCAAAGAGATTCTACGCATTCATACAAGCACCGAGGTTATAGCAACACTAAGTAGCTATGTAATCTTATATACCAATAACAAACATCTACTTACTGTTTTAACATAATTCTCTGTAGCAATCTGTAAAGCTTACACTTGTATTCATAATGCAGTGTTATTGAAAGGATTCATAACAGAACTGAAAAGATATCAATACTAAATCTATGTAATTCCATGTAACTATAACAAAAATTCGCTTAGGGTTTTTTAAAAAATTACCCTTTTATACTAATGAGTTTACAATGGCATTCTTTGTGCAAAGAGATTCAATGGATTCATACAAGCACTGAGGAGATAGCAAACCATAGTAACTATGAAATCTTATATTGCTATAACAAACATCTACTTACTATTTTTCCATAATTCTCCATAATATTCTATTTAGCTTAAACTGGTGTTCAAAGTGGAAAGTGATTGAACAGATTCATAACAGCACTGAGGAGTAACTTTGTAATCTTATATACATATAAATAAACATATACTTACTGTTTTAACATAATTTTCTATAGCAATCTGTTAAGCTTACAGTAGTATTCATAGTGCAATGCGACTTAAAAGATTCATAACAGAACTGAGGAGATGTCAAGCAATACTAAATCTATGTAATTCCATGTAATCATAACAAAAATTCGCTTAGCATTTTTTAAATAATAACCCTTTTATTCGAATAAGTTTACAATGTTATTTTTCGTGCAAACAGATTCAACGGATTCAAACAAGCACTGAGGTTATAGCAACACTAAATAACTATGTAATCTTATATACCTATAACAAACATCTACTTACAGTTTTAACATAATTCTCTATAGCAGTCTTTTAAGCTTACACTTGTATTCATAATGCAATGTTATTGGAAGGAGTCATAACAGAACTGAAAAGATATCAAGGAATAATAAATCTATGTAACCATCACAAAAATTCGATTAGGGTTTTTTTAAAAATTACCCTTTTATACTACTCATTTTAAAATGGCATTCTTTGTGCAAAGAGATTCAACGGATTCATGGAAGCCCTGTGGAGATAGCAACACTAAGTAACTATGTAATCTTATAGTCCTATGACAAACACACTATTTTTCCATAATTCCCCACTCTATTTAGCCTAACTGGTGTTCCTAGTGGAAAGACTGAACGGATTCATAACAGCACTGAGGAGATATCAAGCAATACTAAATCTTTAAAATTCAGTGTTCTTCTAAAATTAACTTTACTTCAAAGCCGTGGAGAGAGTAACACTAAGTAACTATGTAATCGTATATTCCAATATATAATATAGGAACATGACTTATAACAAACATCTACTTACTATTTTTCCATAATTCTCCGTAGTATTCTATTTAGCTTCAACTGGTGTTCATAGTGGAAAGAGATTGAATGGATTCATAACAGCACAGAGACGATATCAAGCAATACTAAATCTGTGCAATTCTATGGAACCATAACAAATATTCGCTTAACGTTTTTCTAAAATTAACCCTTTAATTCTAATCAGTTTACATTGGCATTCTTTGTGCACATAGATTCATACAAGCACTGAGGAGATAGCAGCACTAAGTATCTGTGTTATACATATAACAAACATCTACTAACTGTTTTAACATATTTCCCTATAGCAGTCTTTTAAGCTTACAGTGGAATTCATAGTGCATTGCGATTCAAAGGATTCATAACAGAACTGAGGCGATGTCAAGCAATACTAAATCTATGTAATTCCATGTAATGGTCACAAAAATTTGCTTTTGATTTTTTTTAAAAAAAATAACCGTTATTCTAATATGTTTCCAATGGCATTCTTTGTGCAAAGAGATTCTACGCATTCATACAAGCACTGAGGTTATAGCAACACTAAGTAGCTATGTAATCTTATATACCAATAACAAACATCTACTTACTGTTTTAACATAATTCTCTGTAGCAATCTGTAAAGCTTACACTTGTATTCATAATGCAGTGTTATTGAAAGGATTCATAACAGAACTGAAAAGATATCAATACTAAATCTATGTAATTCCATGTAACTATAACAAAAATTCGCTTAGGGTTTTTTTAAAAATTACCCTTTTATACTAATGAGTTTACAATGGCATTCTTTGTGCAAAGAGATTCTACGCATTCATACAAGCACCGAGGTTATAGCAACACTAAGTAGCTATGTAATCTTATATACCAATAACAAACATCTACTTACTGTTTTAACATAATTCTCTGTAGCAATCTGTAAAGCTTACACTTGTATTCATAATGCAGTGTTATTGAAAGGATTCATAACAGAACTGAAAAGATATCAATACTAAATCTATGTAATTCCATGTAACTATAACAAAAATTCGCTTAGGGTTTTTTAAAAAATTACCCTTTTATACTAATGAGTTTACAATGGCATTCTTTGTGCAAAGAGATTCAATGGATTCATACAAGCACTGAGGAGATAGCAAACCATAGTAACTATGAAATCTTATATTGCTATAACAAACATCTACTTACTATTTTTCCATAATTCTCCATAATATTCTATTTAGCTTAAACTGGTGTTCAAAGTGGAAAGTGATTGAACAGATTCATAACAGCACTGAGGAGTAACTTTGTAATCTTATATACATATAAATAAACATATACTTACTGTTTTAACATAATTTTCTATAGCAATCTGTTAAGCTTACAGTAGTATTCATAGTGCAATGCGACTTAAAAGATTCATAACAGAACTGAGGAGATGTCAAGCAATACTAAATCTATGTAATTCCATGTAATCATAACAAAAATTCGCTTAGCATTTTTTAAATAATAACCCTTTTATTCGAATAAGTTTACAATGTTATTTTTCGTGCAAACAGATTCAACGGATTCAAACAAGCACTGAGGTTATAGCAACACTAAATAACTATGTAATCTTATATACCTATAACAAACATCTACTTACAGTTTTAACATAATTCTCTATAGCAGTCTTTTAAGCTTACACTTGTATTCATAATGCAATGTTATTGGAAGGAGTCATAACAGAACTGAAAAGATATCAAGGAATAATAAATCTATGTAACCATCACAAAAATTCGATTAGGGTTTTTTTAAAAATTACCCTTTTATACTACTCATTTTAAAATGGCATTCTTTGTGCAAAGAGATTCAACGGATTCATGGAAGCCCTGTGGAGATAGCAACACTAAGTAACTATGTAATCTTATAGTCCTATGACAAACACACTATTTTTCCATAATTCCCCACTCTATTTAGCCTAACTGGTGTTCCTAGTGGAAAGACTGAACGGATTCATAACAGCACTGAGGAGATATCAAGCAATACTAAATCTTTAAAATTCAGTGTTCTTCTAAAATTAACTTTACTTCAAAGCCGTGGAGAGAGTAACACTAAGTAACTATGTAATCGTATATTCCAATATATAATATAGGAACATGACTTATAACAAACATCTACTTACTATTTTTCCATAATTCTCCGTAGTATTCTATTTAGCTTCAACTGGTGTTCATAGTGGAAAGAGATTGAATGGATTCATAACAGCACAGAGACGATATCAAGCAATACTAAATCTGTGCAATTCTATGGAACCATAACAAATATTCGCTTAACGTTTTTCTAAAATTAACCCTTTAATTCTAATCAGTTTACATTGGCATTCTTTGTGCACATAGATTCATACAAGCACTGAGGAGATAGCAGCACTAAGTATCTGTGTTATACATATAACAAACATCTACTAACTGTTTTAACATATTTCCCTATAGCAGTCTTTTAAGCTTACAGTGGAATTCATAGTGCATTGCGATTCAAAGGATTCATAACAGAACTGAGGCGATGTCAAGCAATACTAAATCTATGTAATTCCATGTAATGGTCACAAAAATTTGCTTTTGATTTTTTTTAAAAAAATAACCGTTATTCTAATATGTTTCCAATGGCATTCTTTGTGCAAAGAGATTCTACGCATTCATACAAGCACTGAGGTTATAGCAACACTAAGTAGCTATGTAATCTTATATACCAATAACAAACATCTACTTACTGTTTTAACATAATTCTCTGTAGCAATCTGTAAAGCTTACACTTGTATTCATAATGCAGTGTTATTGAAAGGATTCATAACAGAACTGAAAAGATATCAATACTAAATCTATGTAATTCCATGTAACTATAACAAAAATTCGCTTAGGGTTTTTTTAAAAATTACCCTTTTATACTAATGAGTTTACAATGGCATTCTTTGTGCAAAGAGATTCTACGCATTCATACAAGCACCGAGGTTATAGCAACACTAAGTAGCTATGTAATCTTATATACCAATAACAAACATCTACTTACTGTTTTAACATAATTCTCTGTAGCAATCTGTAAAGCTTACACTTGTATTCATAATGCAGTGTTATTGAAAGGATTCATAACAGAACTGAAAAGATATCAATACTAAATCTATGTAATTCCATGTAACTATAACAAAAATTCGCTTAGGGTTTTTTAAAAAATTACCCTTTTATACTAATGAGTTTACAATGGCATTCTTTGTGCAAAGAGATTCAATGGATTCATACAAGCACTGAGGAGATAGCAAACCATAGTAACTATGAAATCTTATATTGCTATAACAAACATCTACTTACTATTTTTCCATAATTCTCCATAATATTCTATTTAGCTTAAACTGGTGTTCAAAGTGGAAAGTGATTGAACAGATTCATAACAGCACTGAGGAGTAACTTTGTAATCTTATATACATATAAAAAAACATATACTTACTGTTTTAACATAATTTTCTATAGCAATCTGTTAAGCTTACAGTAGTATTCATAGTGCAATGCGACTTAAAAGATTCATAACAGAACTGAGGAGATGTCAAGCAATACTAAATCTATGTAATTCCATGTAATCATAACAAAACTACGCTTAGCATTTTTTTAAAAATAACCCTTTTATTCGAATAAGTTTACAATGTTATTTTTCGTGCAAACAGATTCAACGGATTCAAACAAGCACTGAGGTTATAGCAACACTAAATAACTATGTAATCTTATATACCTATAACAAACATCTACTTACAGTTTTAACATAATTCTCTATAGCAGTCTTTTAAGCTTACACTTGTATTCATAATGCAATGTTATTGGAAGGAGTCATAACAGAACTGAAAAGATATCAAGGAATAATAAATCTATGTAACCATCACAAAAATTCGATTAGGGTTTTTTTTAAAAATTACCCTTTTATACTACTCATTTTAAAATGGCATTCTTTGTGCAAAGAGATTCAACGGATTCATGGAAGCCCTGTGGAGATAGCAACACTAAGTAACTATGTAATCTTATAGTCCTATGACAAACACACTATTTTTCCATAATTCCCCACTCTATTTAGCCTAACTGGTGTTCCTAGTGGAAAGACTGAACGGATTCATAACAGCACTGAGGAGATATCAAGCAATACTAAATCTTTAAAATTCAGTGTTCTTCTAAAATTAACTTTACTTCAAAGCCGTGGAGAGAGTAACACTAAGTAACTATGTAATCGTATATTCCAATATATAATATAGGAACATGACTTATAACAAACATCTACTTACTATTTTTCCATAATTCTCCGTAGTATTCTATTTAGCTTCAACTGGTGTTCATAGTGGAAAGAGATTGAATGGATTCATAACAGCACAGAGACGATATCAAGCAATACTAAATCTGTGCAATTCTATGGAACCATAACAAATATTCGCTTAACGTTTTTCTAAAATTAACCCTTTAATTCTAATCAGTTTACATTGGCATTCTTTGTGCACATAGATTCATACAAGCACTGAGGAGATAGCAGCACTAAGTATCTGTGTTATACATATAACAAACATCTACTAACTGTTTTAACATATTTCCCTATAGCAGTCTTTTAAGCTTACAGTGGAATTCATAGTGCATTGCGATTCAAAGGATTCATAACAGAACTGAGGCGATGTCAAGCAATACTAAATCTATGTAATTCCATGTAATGGTCACAAAAATTTGCTTTTGATTTTTTTTTAAAAAAATAACCGTTATTCTAATATGTTTCCAATGGCATTCTTTGTGCAAAGAGATTCTACGCATTCATACAAGCACTGAGGTTATAGCAACACTAAGTAGCTATGTAATCTTATATACCAATAACAAACATCTACTTACTGTTTTAACATAATTCTCTGTAGCAATCTGTAAAGCTTACACTTGTATTCATAATGCAGTGTTATTGAAAGGATTCATAACAGAACTGAAAAGATATCAATACTAAATCTATGTAATTCCATGTAACTATAACAAAAATTCGCTTAGGGTTTTTTTAAAAATTACCCTTTTATACTAATGAGTTTACAATGGCATTCTTTGTGCAAAGAGATTCAATGGATTCATACAAGCACTGAGGAGATAGCAAACCATAGTAACTATGAAATCTTATATTGCTATAACAAACATCTACTTACTATTTTTCCATAATTCTCCATAATATTCTATTTAGCTTAAACTGGTGTTCAAAGTGGAAAGTGATTGAACAGATTCATAACAGCACTGAGGAGAAACTTTGTAATCTTATATACATATAAATAAACATATACTTACTGTTTTAACATAATTTTCTATAGCAATCTGTTAAGCTTACAGTAGTATTCATAGTGCAATGCGACTTAAAAGATTCATAACAGAACTGAGGAGATGTCAAGCAATACTAAATCTATGTAATTCCATGTAATCATAACAAAACTACGCTTAGCATTTTTTAAATAATAACCCTTTTATTCGAATAAGTTTACAATGTTATTTTTCGTGCAAACAGATTCAACGGATTCAAACAAGCACTGAGGTTATAGCAACACTAAATAACTATGTAATCTTATATACCTATAACAAACATCTACTTACAGTTTTAACATAATTCTCTATAGCAGTCTTTTAAGCTTACACTTGTATTCATAATGCAATGTTATTGGAAGGAGTCATAACAGAACTGAAAAGATATCAAGGAATAATAAATCTATGTAACCATCACAAAAATTCAATTAGGGTTTTTTTAAAAATTACCCTTTTATACTACTCATTTTAAAATGGCATTCTTTGTGCAAAGAGATTCAACGGATTCATGGAAGCCCTGTGGAGATAGCAACACTAAGTAACTATGTAATCTTATAGTCCTATGACAAACACACTATTTTTCCATAATTCCCCACTCTATTTAGCCTAACTGGTGTTCCTAGTGGAAAGACTGAACGGATTCATAACAGCACTGAGGAGATATCAAGCAATACTAAATCTTTAAAATTCAGTGTTCTTCTAAAATTAACTTTACTTCAAAGCCGTGGAGAGAGTAACACTAAGTAACTATGTAATCGTATATTCCAATATATAATATAGGAACATGACTTATAACAAACATCTACTTACTATTTTTCCATAATTCTCCGTAGTATTCTATTTAGCTTCAACTGGTGTTCATAGTGGAAAGAGATTGAATGGATTCATAACAGCACAGAGACGATATCAAGCAATACTAAATCTGTGCAATTCTATGGAACCATAACAAATATTCGCTTAACGTTTTTCTAAAATTAACCCTTTAATTCTAATCAGTTTACATTGGCATTCTTTGTGCACATAGATTCATACAAGCACTGAGGAGATAGCAGCACTAAGTATCTGTGTTATACATATAACAAACATCTACTAACTGTTTTAACATATTTCCCTATAGCAGTCTTTTAAGCTTACAGTGGAATTCATAGTGCATTGCGATTCAAAGGATTCATAACAGAACTGAGGCGATGTCAAGCAATACTAAATCTATGTAATTCCATGTAATGGTCACAAAAATTTGCTTTTGATTTTTTTTAAAAAAAATAACCGTTATTCTAATATGTTTCCAATGGCATTCTTTGTGCAAAGAGATTCTACGCATTCATACAAGCACTGAGGTTATAGCAACACTAAGTAGCTATGTAATCTTATATACCAATAACAAACATCTACTTACTGTTTTAACATAATTCTCTGTAGCAATCTGTAAAGCTTACACTTGTATTCATAATGCAGTGTTATTGAAAGGATTCATAACAGAACTGAAAAGATATCAATACTAAATCTATGTAATTCCATGTAACTATAACAAAAATTCGCTTAGGGTTTTTTTAAAAATTACCCTTTTATACTAATGAGTTTACAATGGCATTCTTTGTGCAAAGAGATTCTACGCATTCATACAAGCACCGAGGTTATAGCAACACTAAGTAGCTATGTAATCTTATATACCAATAACAAACATCTACTTACTGTTTTAACATAATTCTCTGTAGCAATCTGTAAAGCTTACACTTGTATTCATAATGCAGTGTTATTGAAAGGATTCATAACAGAACTGAAAAGATATCAATACTAAATCTATGTAATTCCATGTAACTATAACAAAAATTCGCTTAGGGTTTTTTAAAAAATTACCCTTTTATACTAATGAGTTTACAATGGCATTCTTTGTGCAAAGAGATTCAATGGATTCATACAAGCACTGAGGAGATAGCAAACCATAGTAACTATGAAATCTTATATTGCTATAACAAACATCTACTTACTATTTTTCCATAATTCTCCATAATATTCTATTTAGCTTAAACTGGTGTTCAAAGTGGAAAGTGATTGAACAGATTCATAACAGCACTGAGGAGTAACTTTGTAATCTTATATACATATAAATAAACATATACTTACTGTTTTAACATAATTTTCTATAGCAATCTGTTAAGCTTACAGTAGTATTCATAGTGCAATGCGACTTAAAAGATTCATAACAGAACTGAGGAGATGTCAAGCAATACTAAATCTATGTAATTCCATGTAATCATAACAAAAATTCGCTTAGCATTTTTTAAATAATAACCCTTTTATTCGAATAAGTTTACAATGTTATTTTTCGTGCAAACAGATTCAACGGATTCAAACAAGCACTGAGGTTATAGCAACACTAAATAACTATGTAATCTTATATACCTATAACAAACATCTACTTACAGTTTTAACATAATTCTCTATAGCAGTCTTTTAAGCTTACACTTGTATTCATAATGCAATGTTATTGGAAGGAGTCATAACAGAACTGAAAAGATATCAAGGAATAATAAATCTATGTAACCATCACAAAAATTCGATTAGGGTTTTTTTAAAAATTACCCTTTTATACTACTCATTTTAAAATGGCATTCTTTGTGCAAAGAGATTCAACGGATTCATGGAAGCCCTGTGGAGATAGCAACACTAAGTAACTATGTAATCTTATAGTCCTATGACAAACACACTATTTTTCCATAATTCCCCACTCTATTTAGCCTAACTGGTGTTCCTAGTGGAAAGACTGAACGGATTCATAACAGCACTGAGGAGATATCAAGCAATACTAAATCTTTAAAATTCAGTGTTCTTCTAAAATTAACTTTACTTCAAAGCCGTGGAGAGAGTAACACTAAGTAACTATGTAATCGTATATTCCAATATATAATATAGGAACATGACTTATAACAAACATCTACTTACTATTTTTCCATAATTCTCCGTAGTATTCTATTTAGCTTCAACTGGTGTTCATAGTGGAAAGAGATTGAATGGATTCATAACAGCACAGAGACGATATCAAGCAATACTAAATCTGTGCAATTCTATGGAACCATAACAAATATTCGCTTAACGTTTTTCTAAAATTAACCCTTTAATTCTAATCAGTTTACATTGGCATTCTTTGTGCACATAGATTCATACAAGCACTGAGGAGATAGCAGCACTAAGTATCTGTGTTATACATATAACAAACATCTACTAACTGTTTTAACATATTTCCCTATAGCAGTCTTTTAAGCTTACAGTGGAATTCATAGTGCATTGCGATTCAAAGGATTCATAACAGAACTGAGGCGATGTCAAGCAATACTAAATCTATGTAATTCCATGTAATGGTCACAAAAATTTGCTTTTGATTTTTTTTAAAAAAATAACCGTTATTCTAATATGTTTCCAATGGCATTCTTTGTGCAAAGAGATTCTACGCATTCATACAAGCACTGAGGTTATAGCAACACTAAGTAGCTATGTAATCTTATATACCAATAACAAACATCTACTTACTGTTTTAACATAATTCTCTGTAGCAATCTGTAAAGCTTACACTTGTATTCATAATGCAGTGTTATTGAAAGGATTCATAACAGAACTGAAAAGATATCAATACTAAATCTATGTAATTCCATGTAACTATAACAAAAATTCGCTTAGGGTTTTTTTAAAAATTACCCTTTTATACTAATGAGTTTACAATGGCATTCTTTGTGCAAAGAGATTCTACGCATTCATACAAGCACCGAGGTTATAGCAACACTAAGTAGCTATGTAATCTTATATACCAATAACAAACATCTACTTACTGTTTTAACATAATTCTCTGTAGCAATCTGTAAAGCTTACACTTGTATTCATAATGCAGTGTTATTGAAAGGATTCATAACAGAACTGAAAAGATATCAATACTAAATCTATGTAATTCCATGTAACTATAACAAAAATTCGCTTAGGGTTTTTTAAAAAATTACCCTTTTATACTAATGAGTTTACAATGGCATTCTTTGTGCAAAGAGATTCAATGGATTCATACAAGCACTGAGGAGATAGCAAACCATAGTAACTATGAAATCTTATATTGCTATAACAAACATCTACTTACTATTTTTCCATAATTCTCCATAATATTCTATTTAGCTTAAACTGGTGTTCAAAGTGGAAAGTGATTGAACAGATTCATAACAGCACTGAGGAGTAACTTTGTAATCTTATATACATATAAAAAAACATATACTTACTGTTTTAACATAATTTTCTATAGCAATCTGTTAAGCTTACAGTAGTATTCATAGTGCAATGCGACTTAAAAGATTCATAACAGAACTGAGGAGATGTCAAGCAATACTAAATCTATGTAATTCCATGTAATCATAACAAAACTACGCTTAGCATTTTTTTAAAAATAACCCTTTTATTCGAATAAGTTTACAATGTTATTTTTCGTGCAAACAGATTCAACGGATTCAAACAAGCACTGAGGTTATAGCAACACTAAATAACTATGTAATCTTATATACCTATAACAAACATCTACTTACAGTTTTAACATAATTCTCTATAGCAGTCTTTTAAGCTTACACTTGTATTCATAATGCAATGTTATTGGAAGGAGTCATAACAGAACTGAAAAGATATCAAGGAATAATAAATCTATGTAACCATCACAAAAATTCGATTAGGGTTTTTTTTAAAAATTACCCTTTTATACTACTCATTTTAAAATGGCATTCTTTGTGCAAAGAGATTCAACGGATTCATGGAAGCCCTGTGGAGATAGCAACACTAAGTAACTATGTAATCTTATAGTCCTATGACAAACACACTATTTTTCCATAATTCCCCACTCTATTTAGCCTAACTGGTGTTCCTAGTGGAAAGACTGAACGGATTCATAACAGCACTGAGGAGATATCAAGCAATACTAAATCTTTAAAATTCAGTGTTCTTCTAAAAGGTTGGATTACTGCAATGCCCTCTACATGGGGCTGCCCCTGTGCCGGACCCGGAAATTGCAGCTGGTGCAGAATGCCGCGGCCCGGCTGTTATTGGGCCTCCCAAGGTGGGGGCACATTCGGCCGGGTCTTCGGGCTCTGCACTGGCTTCCAATAATATACCGGGTCCGGTACAAGGTGCTGGTCATTACCTTTAAAGCCCTATATGGCCTGGGACCTGCCTACCTGAAGGACCGTCTCTCCCCACACGTTCCCCAGAGAGTACTGAGGTCTGGGACGCAAAACCTTCTCACCATCCCCGGGCCCAAAGAAGTCCGTCTCAAGACAACCAGAGACAGGGCCTTTTCCACAATGGCCCCCACATGGTGGAACCAGCTGCCGGAAGAGGTGAGGGCCCTGCGGGATCTTACTCAGTTCCGCAGGGCCTGTAAGACAAGCCTCTTCCGGCTAGCCTACGCCTGACTAGATTAATGTAGCTTATCAGACCTTAGTGAAATATACGGTATAGTTTTAATGTTAAGATTTTATGGTTTTTAAATGCTTTGACTTTTTAATTGTAATAATTTTGCACTTTGTTTACTGTTTTATCATTTGTTGTGAGCCGCCCTGAGCCATTTTGTGGGAAGGGCGGGATATAAGTCATAGAATAAATAAATAAATAAATAAAATTAACTTTACTTCAAAGCCGTGGAGAGAGTAACACTAAGTAACTATGTAATCGTATATTCCAATATATAATATAGGAACATGACTTATAACAAACATCTACTTACTATTTTTCCATAATTCTCCGTAGTATTCTATTTAGCTTCAACTGGTGTTCATAGTGGAAAGAGATTGAATGGATTCATAACAGCACAGAGACGATATCAAGCAATACTAAATCTGTGCAATTCTATGGAACCATAACAAATATTCGCTTAACGTTTTTCTAAAATTAACCCTTTAATTCTAATCAGTTTACATTGGCATTCTTTGTGCACATAGATTCATACAAGCACTGAGGAGATAGCAGCACTAAGTATCTGTGTTATACATATAACAAACATCTACTAACTGTTTTAACATATTTCCCTATAGCAGTCTTTTAAGCTTACAGTGGAATTCATAGTGCATTGCGATTCAAAGGATTCATAACAGAACTGAGGCGATGTCAAGCAATACTAAATCTATGTAATTCCATGTAATGGTCACAAAAATTTGCTTTTGATTTTTTTTAAAAAAATAACCGTTATTCTAATATGTTTCCAATGGCATTCTTTGTGCAAAGAGATTCTACGCATTCATACAAGCACTGAGGTTATAGCAACACTAAGTAGCTATGTAATCTTATATACCAATAACAAACATCTACTTACTGTTTTAACATAATTCTCTGTAGCAATCTGTAAAGCTTACACTTGTATTCATAATGCAGTGTTATTGAAAGGATTCATAACAGAACTGAAAAGATATCAATACTAAATCTATGTAATTCCATGTAACTATAACAAAAATTCGCTTAGGGTTTTTTTAAAAATTACCCTTTTATACTAATGAGTTTACAATGGCATTCTTTGTGCAAAGAGATTCTACGCATTCATACAAGCACCGAGGTTATAGCAACACTAAGTAGCTATGTAATCTTATATACCAATAACAAACATCTACTTACTGTTTTAACATAATTCTCTGTAGCAATCTGTAAAGCTTACACTTGTATTCATAATGCAGTGTTATTGAAAGGATTCATAACAGAACTGAAAAGATATCAATACTAAATCTATGTAATTCCATGTAACTATAACAAAAATTCGCTTAGGGTTTTTAAAAAAATTACCCTTTTATACTAATGAGTTTACAATGGCATTCTTTGTGCAAAGAGATTCAATGGATTCATACAAGCACTGAGGAGATAGCAAACCATAGTAACTATGAAATCTTATATTGCTATAACAAACATCTACTTACTATTTTTCCATAATTCTCCATAATATTCTATTTAGCTTAAACTGGTGTTCAAAGTGGAAAGTGATTGAACAGATTCATAACAGCACTGAGGAGTAACTTTGTAATCTTATATACATATAAAAAAACATATACTTACTGTTTTAACATAATTTTCTATAGCAATCTGTTAAGCTTACAGTAGTATTCATAGTGCAATGCGACTTAAAAGATTCATAACAGAACTGAGGAGATGTCAAGCAATACTAAATCTATGTAATTCCATGTAATCATAACAAAACTACGCTTAGCATTTTTTAAATAATAACCCTTTTATTCGAATAAGTTTACAATGTTATTTTTCGTGCAAACAGATTCAACGGATTCAAACAAGCACTGAGGTTATAGCAACACTAAATAACTATGTAATCTTATATACCTATAACAAACATCTACTTACAGTTTTAACATAATTCTCTATAGCAGTCTTTTAAGCTTACACTTGTATTCATAATGCAATGTTATTGGAAGGAGTCATAACAGAACTGAAAAGATATCAAGGAATAATAAATCTATGTAACCATCACAAAAATTCGATTAGGGTTTTTTTAAAAATTACCCTTTTATACTACTCATTTTAAAATGGCATTCTTTGTGCAAAGAGATTCAACGGATTCATGGAAGCCCTGTGGAGATAGCAACACTAAGTAACTATGTAATCTTATAGTCCTATGACAAACACACTATTTTTCCATAATTCCCCACTCTATTTAGCCTAACTGGTGTTCCTAGTGGAAAGACTGAACGGATTCATAACAGCACTGAGGAGATATCAAGCAATACTAAATCTTTAAAATTCAGTGTTCTTCTAAAATTAACTTTACTTCAAAGCCGTGGAGAGAGTAACACTAAGTAACTATGTAATCGTATATTCCAATATATAATATAGGAACATGACTTATAACAAACATCTACTTACTATTTTTCCATAATTCTCCGTAGTATTCTATTTAGCTTCAACTGGTGTTCATAGTGGAAAGAGATTGAATGGATTCATAACAGCACAGAGACGATATCAAGCAATACTAAATCTGTGCAATTCTATGGAACCATAACAAATATTCGCTTAACGTTTTTCTAAAATTAACCCTTTAATTCTAATCAGTTTACATTGGCATTCTTTGTGCACATAGATTCATACAAGCACTGAGGAGATAGCAGCACTAAGTATCTGTGTTATACATATAACAAACATCTACTAACTGTTTTAACATATTTCCCTATAGCAGTCTTTTAAGCTTACAGTGGAATTCATAGTGCATTGCGATTCAAAGGATTCATAACAGAACTGAGGCGATGTCAAGCAATACTAAATCTATGTAATTCCATGTAATGGTCACAAAAATTTGCTTTTGATTTTTTTTTAAAAAATAACCGTTATTCTAATATGTTTCCAATGGCATTCTTTGTGCAAAGAGATTCTACGCATTCATACAAGCACTGAGGTTATAGCAACACTAAGTAGCTATGTAATCTTATATACCAATAACAAACATCTACTTACTGTTTTAACATAATTCTCTGTAGCAATCTGTAAAGCTTACACTTGTATTCATAATGCAGTGTTATTGAAAGGATTCATAACAGAAGTGAAAAGATATCAATACTAAATCTATGTAATTCCATGTAATGGTCACAAAAATTTGCTTTTGATTTTTTTTAAAAAAATAACCGTTATTCTAATATGTTTCCAATGGCATTCTTTGTGCAAAGATATTCTACGCATTCATACAAGCACTGAGGTTATAGCAACACTAAGTAGCTATGTAATCTTATATACCAATAACAAACATCTACTTACTGTTTTAACATAATTCTCTGTAGCAATCTGTAAAGCTTACACTTGTATTCATAATGCAGTGTTATTGAAAGGATTCATAACAGAACTGAAAAGATATCAATACTAAATCTATGTAATTCCATGTAACTATAACAAAAATTCGCTTAGGGTTTTTTTAAAAAATTACCCTTTTATACTAATGAGTTTACAATGGCATTCTTTGTGCAAAGAGATTCAATGGATTCATACAAGCACTGAGGAGATAGCAAACCATAGTAACTATGAAATCTTATATTGCTATAACAAACATCTACTTACTATTTTTCCATAATTCTCCATAATATTCTATTTAGCTTAAACTGGTGTTCAAAGTGGAAAGTGATTGAACAGATTCATAACAGCACTGAGGAGTAACTTTGTAATCTTATATACATATAAAAAAACATATACTTACTGTTTTAACATAATTTTCTATAGCAATCTGTTAAGCTTACAGTAGTATTCATAGTGCAATGCGACTTAAAAGATTCATAACAGAACTGAGGAGATGTCAAGCAATACTAAATCTATGTAATTCCATGTAATCATAACAAAACTACGCTTAGCATTTTTTAAATAATAACCCTTTTATTCGAATAAGTTTACAATGTTATTTTTCGTGCAAACAGATTCAACGGATTCAAACAAGCACTGAGGTTATAGCAACACTAAATAACTATGTAATCTTATATACCTATAACAAACATCTACTTACAGTTTTAACATAATTCTCTATAGCAGTCTTTTAAGCTTACACTTGTATTCATAATGCAATGTTATTGGAAGGAGTCATAACAGAACTGAAAAGATATCAAGGAATAATAAATCTATGTAACCATCACAAAAATTCGATTAGGGTTTTTTTAAAAATTACCCTTTTATACTACTCATTTTAAAATGGCATTCTTTGTGCAAAGAGATTCAACGGATTCATGGAAGCCCTGTGGAGATAGCAACACTAAGTAACTATGTAATCTTATAGTCCTATGACAAACACACTATTTTTCCATAATTCCCCACTCTATTTAGCCTAACTGGTGTTCCTAGTGGAAAGACTGAACGGATTCATAACAGCACTGAGGAGATATCAAGCAATACTAAATCTTTAAAATTCAGTGTTCTTCTAAAATTAACTTTACTTCAAAGCCGTGGAGAGAGTAACACTAAGTAACTATGTAATCGTATATTCCAATATATAATATAGGAACATGACTTATAACAAACATCTACTTACTATTTTTCCATAATTCTCCGTAGTATTCTATTTAGCTTCAACTGGTGTTCATAGTGGAAAGAGATTGAATGGATTCATAACAGCACAGAGACGATATCAAGCAATACTAAATCTGTGCAATTCTATGGAACCATAACAAATATTCGCTTAACGTTTTTCTAAAATTAACCCTTTAATTCTAATCAGTTTACATTGGCATTCTTTGTGCACATAGATTCATACAAGCACTGAGGAGATAGCAGCACTAAGTATCTGTGTTATACATATAACAAACATCTACTAACTGTTTTAACATATCTCCCTATAGCAGTCTTTTAAGCTTACAGTGGAATTCATAGTGCATTGCGATTCAAAGGATTCATAACAGAACTGAGGCGATGTCAAGCAATACTAAATCTATGTAATTCCATGTAATGGTCACAAAAATTTGCTTTTGATTTTTTTTAAAAAAATAACCGTTATTCTAATATGTTTCCAATGGCATTCTTTGTGCAAAGAGATTCTACGCATTCATACAAGCACTGAGGTTATAGCAACACTAAGTAGCTATGTAATCTTATATACCAATAACAAACATCTACTTACTGTTTTAACATAATTCTCTGTAGCAATCTGTAAAGCTTACACTTGTATTCATAATGCAGTGTTATTGAAAGGATTCATAACAGAACTGAAAAGATATCAATACTAAATCTATGTAATTCCATGTAACTATAACAAAAATTCGCTTAGGGTTTTTTTAAAAATTACCCTTTTATACTAATGAGTTTACAATGGCATTCTTTGTGCAAAGAGATTCTACGCATTCATACAAGCACCGAGGTTATAGCAACACTAAGTAGCTATGTAATCTTATATACCAATAACAAACATCTACTTACTGTTTTAACATAATTCTCTGTAGCAATCTGTAAAGCTTACACTTGTATTCATAATGCAGTGTTATTGAAAGGATTCATAACAGAACTGAAAAGATATCAATACTAAATCTTATGTAATTCCATGTAACTATAACAAAAATTCGCTTAGGGTTTTTTAAAAAATTACCCTTTTATACTAATGAGTTTACAATGGCATTCTTTGTGCAAAGAGATTCAATGGATTCATACAAGCACTGAGGAGATAGCAAACCATAGTAACTATGAAATCTTATATTGCTATAACAAACATCTACTTACTATTTTTCCATAATTCTCCATAATATTCTATTTAGCTTAAACTGGTGTTCAAAGTGGAAAGTGATTGAACAGATTCATAACAGCACTGAGGAGTAACTTTGTAATCTTATATACATATAAAAAAACATATACTTACTGTTTTAACATAATTTTCTATAGCAATCTGTTAAGCTTACAGTAGTATTCATAGTGCAATGCGACTTAAAAGATTCATAACAGAACTGAGGAGATGTCAAGCAATACTAAATCTATGTAATTCCATGTAATCATAACAAAACTACGCTTAGCATTTTTTTAAAAATAACCCTTTTATTCGAATAAGTTTACAATGTTATTTTTCGTGCAAACAGATTCAACGGATTCAAACAAGCACTGAGGTTATAGCAACACTAAATAACTATGTAATCTTATATACCTATAACAAACATCTACTTACAGTTTTAACATAATTCTCTATAGCAGTCTTTTAAGCTTACACTTGTATTCATAATGCAATGTTATTGGAAGGAGTCATAACAGAACTGAAAAGATATCAAGGAATAATAAATCTATGTAACCATCACAAAAATTCGATTAGGGTTTTTTTTAAAAATTACCCTTTTATACTACTCATTTTAAAATGGCATTCTTTGTGCAAAGAGATTCAACGGATTCATGGAAGCCCTGTGGAGATAGCAACACTAAGTAACTATGTAATCTTATAGTCCTATGACAAACACACTATTTTTCCATAATTCCCCACTCTATTTAGCCTAACTGGTGTTCCTAGTGGAAAGACTGAACGGATTCATAACAGCACTGAGGAGATATCAAGCAATACTAAATCTTTAAAATTCAGTGTTCTTCTAAAATTAACTTTACTTCAAAGCCGTGGAGAGAGTAACACTAAGTAACTATGTAATCGTATATTCCAATATATAATATAGGAACATGACTTATAACAAACATCTACTTACTATTTTTCCATAATTCTCCGTAGTATTCTATTTAGCTTCAACTGGTGTTCATAGTGGAAAGAGATTGAATGGATTCATAACAGCACAGAGACGATATCAAGCAATACTAAATCTGTGCAATTCTATGGAACCATAACAAATATTCGCTTAACGTTTTTCTAAAATTAACCCTTTAATTCTAATCAGTTTACATTGGCATTCTTTGTGCACATAGATTCATACAAGCACTGAGGAGATAGCAGCACTAAGTATCTGTGTTATACATATAACAAACATCTACTAACTGTTTTAACATATTTCCCTATAGCAGTCTTTTAAGCTTACAGTGGAATTCATAGTGCATTGCGATTCAAAGGATTCATAACAGAACTGAGGCGATGTCAAGCAATACTAAATCTATGTAATTCCATGTAATGGTCACAAAAATTTGCTTTTGATTTTTTTTAAAAAAATAACCGTTATTCTAATATGTTTCCAATGGCATTCTTTGTGCAAAGAGATTCTACGCATTCATACAAGCACTGAGGTTATAGCAACACTAAGTAGCTATGTAATCTTATATACCAATAACAAACATCTACTTACTGTTTTAACATAATTCTCTGTAGCAATCTGTAAAGCTTACACTTGTATTCATAATGCAGTGTTATTGAAAGGATTCATAACAGAAGTGAAAAGATATCAATACTAAATCTATGTAATTCCATGTAACTATAACAAAAATTCGCTTAGGGTTTTTTAAAAAATTACCCTTTTATACTAATGAGTTTACAATGGCATTCTTTGTGCAAAGAGATTCTACGCATTCATACAAGCACCGAGGTTATAGCAACACTAAGTAGCTATGTAATCTTATATACCAATAACAAACATCTACTTACTGTTTTAACATAATTCTCTGTAGCAATCTGTAAAGCTTACACTTGTATTCATAATGCAGTGTTATTGAAAGGATTCATAACAGAACTGAAAAGATATCAATACTAAATCTATGTAATTCCATGTAACTATAACAAAAATTCGCTTAGGGTTTTTTAAAAAATTACCCTTTTATACTAATGAGTTTACAATGGCATTCTTTGTGCAAAGAGATTCAATGGATTCATACAAGCACTGAGGAGATAGCAAACCATAGTAACTATGAAATCTTATATTGCTATAACAAACATCTACTTACTATTTTTCCATAATTCTCCATAATATTCTATTTAGCTTAAACTGGTGTTCAAAGTGGAAAGTGATTGAACAGATTCATAACAGCACTGAGGAGTAACTTTGTAATCTTATATACATATAAATAAACATATACTTACTGTTTTAACATAATTTTCTATAGCAATCTGTTAAGCTTACAGTAGTATTCATAGTGCAATGCGACTTAAAAGATTCATAACAGAACTGAGGAGATGTCAAGCAATACTAAATCTATGTAATTCCATGTAATCATAACAAAACTACGCTTAGCATTTTTTTAAAAATAACCCTTTTATTCGAATAAGTTTACAATGTTATTTTTCGTGCAAACAGATTCAACGGATTCAAACAAGCACTGAGGTTATAGCAACACTAAATAACTATGTAATCTTATATACCTATAACAAACATCTACTTACAGTTTTAACATAATTCTCTATAGCAGTCTTTTAAGCTTACACTTGTATTCATAATGCAATGTTATTGGAAGGAGTCATAACAGAACTGAAAAGATATCAAGGAATAATAAATCTATGTAACCATCACAAAAATTCGATTAGGCTTTTTTTTAAAAATTACCCTTTTATACTACTCATTTTAAAATGGCATTCTTTGTGCAAAGAGATTCAACGGATTCATGGAAGCCCTGTGGAGATAGCAACACTAAGTAACTATGTAATCTTATAGTCCTATGACAAACACACTATTTTTCCATAATTCCCCACTCTATTTAGCCTAACTGGTGTTCCTAGTGGAAAGACTGAACGGATTCATAACAGCACTGAGGAGATATCAAGCAATACTAAATCTTTAAAATTCAGTGTTCTTCTAAAATTAACTTTACTTCAAAGCCGTGGAGAGAGTAACACTAAGTAACTATGTAATCGTATATTCCAATATATAATATAGGAACATGACTTATAACAAACATCTACTTACTATTTTTCCATAATTCTCCGTAGTATTCTATTTAGCTTCAACTGGTGTTCATAGTGGAAAGAGATTGAATGGATTCATAACAGCACAGAGACGATATCAAGCAATACTAAATCTGTGCAATTCTATGGAACCATAACAAATATTCGCTTAACGTTTTTCTAAAATTAACCCTTTAATTCTAATCAGTTTACATTGGCATTCTTTGTGCACATAGATTCATACAAGCACTGAGGAGATAGCAGCACTAAGTATCTGTGTTATACATATAACAAACATCTACTAACTGTTTTAACATATTTCCCTATAGCAGTCTTTTAAGCTTACAGTGGAATTCATAGTGCATTGCGATTCAAAGGATTCATAACAGAACTGAGGCGATGTCAAGCAATACTAAATCTATGTAATTCCATGTAATGGTCACAAAAATTTGCTTTTGATTTTTTTTTAAAAAATAACCGTTATTCTAATATGTTTCCAATGGCATTCTTTGTGCAAAGAGATTCTACGCATTCATACAAGCACTGAGGTTATAGCAACACTAAGTAGCTATGTAATCTTATATACCAATAACAAACATCTACTTACTGTTTTAACATAATTCTCTGTAGCAATCTGTAAAGCTTACACTTGTATTCATAATGCAGTGTTATTGAAAGGATTCATAACAGAAGTGAAAAGATATCAATACTAAATCTATGTAATTCCATGTAACTATAACAAAAATTCGCTTAGGGTTTTTTTAAAAATTACCCTTTTATACTAATGAGTTTACAATGGCATTCTTTGTGCAAAGAGATTCTACGCATTCATACAAGCACCGAGGTTATAGCAACACTAAGTAGCTATGTAATCTTATATACCAATAACAAACATCTACTTACTGTTTTAACATAATTCTCTGTAGCAATCTGTAAAGCTTACACTTGTATTCATAATGCAGTGTTATTGAAAGGATTCATAACAGAACTGAAAAGATATCAATACTAAATCTATGTAATTCCATGTAACTATAACAAAAATTCGCTTAGGGTTTTTTAAAAAATTACCCTTTTATACTAATGAGTTTACAATGGCATTCTTTGTGCAAAGAGATTCAATGGATTCATACAAGCACTGAGGAGATAGCAAACCATAGTAACTATGAAATCTTATATTGCTATAACAAACATCTACTTACTATTTTTCCATAATTCTCCATAATATTCTATTTAGCTTAAACTGGTGTTCAAAGTGGAAAGTGATTGAACAGATTCATAACAGCACTGAGGAGTAACTTTGTAATCTTATATACATATAAAAAAACATATACTTACTGTTTTAACATAATTTTCTATAGCAATCTGTTAAGCTTACAGTAGTATTCATAGTGCAATGCGACTTAAAAGATTCATAACAGAACTGAGGAGATGTCAAGCAATACTAAATCTATGTAATTCCATGTAATCATAACAAAACTACGCTTAGCATTTTTTAAATAATAACCCTTTTATTCGAATAAGTTTACAATGTTATTTTTCGTGCAAACAGATTCAACGGATTCAAACAAGCACTGAGGTTATAGCAACACTAAATAACTATGTAATCTTATATACCTATAACAAACATCTACTTACAGTTTTAACATAATTCTCTATAGCAGTCTTTTAAGCTTACACTTGTATTCATAATGCAATGTTATTGGAAGGAGTCATAACAGAACTGAAAAGATATCAAGGAATAATAAATCTATGTAACCATCACAAAAATTCGATTAGGGTTTTTTTAAAAATTACCCTTTTATACTACTCATTTTAAAATGGCATTCTTTGTGCAAAGAGATTCAACGGATTCATGGAAGCCCTGTGGAGATAGCAACACTAAGTAACTATGTAATCTTATAGTCCTATGACAAACACACTATTTTTCCATAATTCCCCACTCTATTTAGCCTAACTGGTGTTCCTAGTGGAAAGACTGAACGGATTCATAACAGCACTGAGGAGATATCAAGCAATACTAAATCTTTAAAATTCAGTGTTCTTCTAAAATTAACTTTACTTCAAAGCCGTGGAGAGAGTAACACTAAGTAACTATGTAATCGTATATTCCAATATATAATATAGGAACATGACTTATAACAAACATCTACTTACTATTTTTCCATAATTCTCCGTAGTATTCTATTTAGCTTCAACTGGTGTTCATAGTGGAAAGAGATTGAATGGATTCATAACAGCACAGAGACGATATCAAGCAATACTAAATCTGTGCAATTCTATGGAACCATAACAAATATTCGCTTAACGTTTTTCTAAAATTAACCCTTTAATTCTAATCAGTTTACATTGGCATTCTTTGTGCACATAGATTCATACAAGCACTGAGGAGATAGCAGCACTAAGTATCTGTGTTATACATATAACAAACATCTACTAACTGTTTTAACATATTTCCCTATAGCAGTCTTTTAAGCTTACAGTGGAATTCATAGTGCATTGCGATTCAAAGGATTCATAACAGAACTGAGGCGATGTCAAGCAATACTAAATCTATGTAATTCCATGTAATGGTCACAAAAATTTGCTTTTGATTTTTTTTTAAAAAATAACCGTTATTCTAATATGTTTCCAATGGCATTCTTTGTGCAAAGAGATTCTACGCATTCATACAAGCACTGAGGTTATAGCAACACTAAGTAGCTATGTAATCTTATATACCAATAACAAACATCTACTTACTGTTTTAACATAATTCTCTGTAGCAATCTGTAAAGCTTACACTTGTATTCATAATGCAGTGTTATTGAAAGGATTCATAACAGAAGTGAAAAGATATCAATACTAAATCTATGTAATTCCATGTAACTATAACAAAAATTCGCTTAGGGTTTTTTTAAAAATTACCCTTTTATACTAATGAGTTTACAATGGCATTCTTTGTGCAAAGAGATTCTACGCATTCATACAAGCACCGAGGTTATAGCAACACTAAGTAGCTATGTAATCTTATATACCAATAACAAACATCTACTTACTGTTTTAACATAATTCTCTGTAGCAATCTGTAAAGCTTACACTTGTATTCATAATGCAGTGTTATTGAAAGGATTCATAACAGAACTGAAAAGATATCAATACTAAATCTATGTAATTCCATGTAACTATAACAAAAATTCGCTTAGGGTTTTTTAAAAAATTACCCTTTTATACTAATGAGTTTACAATGGCATTCTTTGTGCAAAGAGATTCAATGGATTCATACAAGCACTGAGGAGATAGCAAACCATAGTAACTATGAAATCTTATATTGCTATAACAAACATCTACTTACTATTTTTCCATAATTCTCCATAATATTCTATTTAGCTTAAACTGGTGTTCAAAGTGGAAAGTGATTGAACAGATTCATAACAGCACTGAGGAGTAACTTTGTAATCTTATATACATATAAAAAAACATATACTTACTGTTTTAACATAATTTTCTATAGCAATCTGTTAAGCTTACAGTAGTATTCATAGTGCAATGCGACTTAAAAGATTCATAACAGAACTGAGGAGATGTCAAGCAATACTAAATCTATGTAATTCCATGTAATCATAACAAAACTACGCTTAGCATTTTTTAAATAATAACCCTTTTATTCGAATAAGTTTACAATGTTATTTTTCGTGCAAACAGATTCAACGGATTCAAACAAGCACTGAGGTTATAGCAACACTAAATAACTATGTAATCTTATATACCTATAACAAACATCTACTTACAGTTTTAACATAATTCTCTATAGCAGTCTTTTAAGCTTACACTTGTATTCATAATGCAATGTTATTGGAAGGAGTCATAACAGAACTGAAAAGATATCAAGGAATAATAAATCTATGTAACCATCACAAAAATTCGATTAGGGTTTTTTTAAAAATTACCCTTTTATACTACTCATTTTAAAATGGCATTCTTTGTGCAAAGAGATTCAACGGATTCATGGAAGCCCTGTGGAGATAGCAACACTAAGTAACTATGTAATCTTATAGTCCTATGACAAACACACTATTTTTCCATAATTCCCCACTCTATTTAGCCTAACTGGTGTTCCTAGTGGAAAGACTGAACGGATTCATAACAGCACTGAGGAGATATCAAGCAATACTAAATCTTTAAAATTCAGTGTTCTTCTAAAATTAACTTTACTTCAAAGCCGTGGAGAGAGTAACACTAAGTAACTATGAAATCTTATATTCCAATATATAATATAGGAATATGACTTATAACAAACATCTACTTACTATTTTTCCATAATTCTCCGTAGTATTCTATTTAGCTTCAACTGGTGTTCATAGTGGAAAGAGATTGAATGGATTCATAACAGCACAGAGACGATATCAAGCAATACTAAATCTGTGCAATTCTATGGAACCATAACAAATATTCGCTTAACGTTTTTCTAAAATTAACCCTTTAATTCTAATCAGTTTACATTGGCATTCTTTGTGCACATAGATTCATACAAGCACTGAGGAGATAGCAGCACTAAGTATCTGTGTTATACATATAACAAACATCTACTAACTGTTTTAACATATTTCCCTATAGCAGTCTTTTAAGCTTACAGTGGAATTCATAGTGCATTGCGATTCAAAGGATTCATAACAGAACTGAGGCGATGTCAAGCAATACTAAATCTATGTAATTCCATGTAATGGTCACAAAAATTTGCTTTTGATTTTTTTTAAAAAAAATAACCGTTATTCTAATATGTTTCCAATGGCATTCTTTGTGCAAAGAGATTCTACGCATTCATACAAGCACTGAGGTTATAGCAACACTAAGTAGCTATGTAATCTTATATACCAATAACAAACATCTACTTACTGTTTTAACATAATTCTCTGTAGCAATCTGTAAAGCTTACACTTGTATTCATAATGCAGTGTTATTGAAAGGATTCATAACAGAAGTGAAAAGATATCAATACTAAATCTATGTAATTCCATGTAACTATAACAAAAATTCGCTTAGGGTTTTTTTTAAAAATTACCCTTTTATACTAATGAGTTTACAATGGCATTCTTTGTGCAAAGAGATTCTACGCATTCATACAAGCACCGAGGTTATAGCAACACTAAGTAGCTATGTAATCTTATATACCAATAACAAACATCTACTTACTGTTTTAACATAATTCTCTGTAGCAATCTGTAAAGCTTACACTTGTATTCATAATGCAGTGTTATTGAAAGGATTCATAACAGAACTGAAAAGATATCAATACTAAATCTATGTAATTCCATGTAACTATAACAAAAATTCGCTTAGGGTTTTTTAAAAAATTACCCTTTTATACTAATGAGTTTACAATGGCATTCTTTGTGCAAAGAGATTCAATGGATTCATACAAGCACTGAGGAGATAGCAAACCATAGTAACTATGAAATCTTATATTGCTATAACAAACATCTACTTACTATTTTTCCATAATTCTCCATAATATTCTATTTAGCTTAAACTGGTGTTCAAAGTGGAAAGTGATTGAACAGATTCATAACAGCACTGAGGAGTAACTTTGTAATCTTATATACATATAAAAAAACATATACTTACTGTTTTAACATAATTTTCTATAGCAATCTGTTAAGCTTACAGTAGTATTCATAGTGCAATGCGACTTAAAAGATTCATAACAGAACTGAGGAGATGTCAAGCAATACTAAATCTATGTAATTCCATGTAATCATAACAAAACTACGCTTAGCATTTTTTAAATAATAACCCTTTTATTCGAATAAGTTTACAATGTTATTTTTCGTGCAAACAGATTCAACGGATTCAAACAAGCACTGAGGTTATAGCAACACTAAATAACTATGTAATCTTATATACCTATAACAAACATCTACTTACAGTTTTAACATAATTCTCTATAGCAGTCTTTTAAGCTTACACTTGTATTCATAATGCAATGTTATTGGAAGGAGTCATAACAGAACTGAAAAGATATCAAGGAATAATAAATCTATGTAACCATCACAAAAATTCGATTAGGGTTTTTTTTAAAATTACCCTTTTATACTACTCATTTTAAAATGGCATTCTTTGTGCAAAGAGATTCAACGGATTCATGGAAGCCCTGTGGAGATAGCAACACTAAGTAACTATGTAATCTTATAGTCCTATGACAAACACACTATTTTTCCATAATTCCCCACTCTATTTAGCCTAACTGGTGTTCCTAGTGGAAAGACTGAACGGATTCATAACAGCACTGAGGAGATATCAAGCAATACTAAATCTTTAAAATTCAGTGTTCTTCTAAAATTAACTTTACTTCAAAGCCGTGGAGAGAGTAACACTAAGTAACTATGTAATCGTATATTCCAATATATAATATAGGAACATGACTTATAACAAACATCTACTTACTATTTTTCCATAATTCTCCGTAGTATTCTATTTAGCTTCAACTGGTGTTCATAGTGGAAAGAGATTGAATGGATTCATAACAGCACAGAGACGATATCAAGCAATACTAAATCTGTGCAATTCTATGGAACCATAACAAATATTCGCTTAACGTTTTTCTAAAATTAACCCTTTAATTCTAATCAGTTTACATTGGCATTCTTTGTGCACATAGATTCATACAAGCACTGAGGAGATAGCAGCACTAAGTATCTGTGTTATACATATAACAAACATCTACTAACTTTTAACATATTTCCCTATAGCAGTCTTTTAAGCTTACAGTGGAATTCATAGTGCATTGCGATTCAAAGGATTCATAACAGAACTGAGGCGATGTCAAGCAATACTAAATCTATGTAATTCCATGTAATGGTCACAAAAATTTGCTTTTGATTTTTTTTTAAAAAATAACCGTTATTCTAATATGTTTCCAATGGCATTCTTTGTGCAAAGAGATTCTACGCATTCATACAAGCACTGAGGTTATAGCAACACTAAGTAGCTATGTAATCTTATATACCAATAACAAACATCTACTTACTGTTTTAACATAATTCTCTGTAGCAATCTGTAAAGCTTACACTTGTATTCATAATGCAGTGTTATTGAAAGGATTCATAACAGAAGTGAAAAGATATCAATACTAAATCTATGTAATTCCATGTAACTATAACAAAAATTCGCTTAGGGTTTTTTTAAAAATTACCCTTTTATACTAATGAGTTTACAATGGCATTCTTTGTGCAAAGAGATTCTACGCATTCATACAAGCACCGAGGTTATAGCAACACTAAGTAGCTATGTAATCTTATATACCAATAACAAACATCTACTTACTGTTTTAACATAATTCTCTGTAGCAATCTGTAAAGCTTACACTTGTATTCATAATGCAGTGTTATTGAAAGGATTCATAACAGAACTGAAAAGATATCAATACTAAATCTATGTAATTCCATGTAACTATAACAAAAATTCGCTTAGGGTTTTTTAAAAAATTACCCTTTTATACTAATGAGTTTACAATGGCATTCTTTGTGCAAAGAGATTCAATGGATTCATACAAGCACTGAGGAGATAGCAAACCATAGTAACTATGAAATCTTATATTGCTATAACAAACATCTACTTACTATTTTTCCATAATTCTCCATAATATTCTATTTAGCTTAAACTGGTGTTCAAAGTGGAAAGTGATTGAACAGATTCATAACAGCACTGAGGAGTAACTTTGTAATCTTATATACATATAAAAAAACATATACTTACTGTTTTAACATAATTTTCTATAGCAATCTGTTAAGCTTACAGTAGTATTCATAGTGCAATGCGACTTAAAAGATTCATAACAGAACTGAGGAGATGTCAAGCAATACTAAATCTATGTAATTCCATGTAATCATAACAAAACTACGCTTAGCATTTTTTAAATAATAACCCTTTTATTCGAATAAGTTTACAATGTTATTTTTCGTGCAAACAGATTCAACGGATTCAAACAAGCACTGAGGTTATAGCAACACTAAATAACTATGTAATCTTATATACCTATAACAAACATCTACTTACAGTTTTAACATAATTCTCTATAGCAGTCTTTTAAGCTTACACTTGTATTCATAATGCAATGTTATTGGAAGGAGTCATAACAGAACTGAGAAGATATCAAGGAATAATAAATCTATGTAACCATCACAAAAATTCGATTAGGGTTTTTTTTAAAAATTACCCTTTTATACTACTCATTTTAAAATGGCATTCTTTGTGCAAAGAGATTCAACGGATTCATGGAAGCCCTGTGGAGATAGCAACACTAAGTAACTATGTAATCTTATAGTCCTATGACAAACACACTATTTTTCCATAATTCCCCACTCTATTTAGCCTAACTGGTGTTCCTAGTGGAAAGACTGAACGGATTCATAACAGCACTGAGGAGATATCAAGCAATACTAAATCTTTAAAATTCAGTGTTCTTCTAAAATTAACTTTACTTCAAAGCCGTGGAGAGAGTAACACTAAGTAACTATGTAATCGTATATTCCAATATATAATATAGGAACATGACTTATAACAAACATCTACTTACTATTTTTCCATAATTCTCCGTAGTATTCTATTTAGCTTCAACTGGTGTTCATAGTGGAAAGAGATTGAATGGATTCATAACAGCACAGAGACGATATCAAGCAATACTAAATCTGTGCAATTCTATGGAACCATAACAAATATTCGCTTAACGTTTTTCTAAAATTAACCCTTTAATTCTAATCAGTTTACATTGGCATTCTTTGTGCACATAGATTCATACAAGCACTGAGGAGATAGCAGCACTAAGTATCTGTGTTATACATATAACAAACATCTACTAACTGTTTTAACATATTTCCCTATAGCAGTCTTTTAAGCTTACAGTGGAATTCATAGTGCATTGCGATTCAAAGGATTCATAACAGAACTGAGGCGATGTCAAGCAATACTAAATCTATGTAATTCCATGTAATGGTCACAAAAATTTGCTTTTGATTTTTTTTTAAAAAAATAACCGTTATTCTAATATGTTTCCAATGGCATTCTTTGTGCAAAGAGATTCTACGCATTCATACAAGCACTGAGGTTATAGCAACACTAAGTAGCTATGTAATCTTATATACCAATAACAAACATCTACTTACTGTTTTAACATAATTCTCTGTAGCAATCTGTAAAGCTTACACTTGTATTCATAATGCAGTGTTATTGAAAGGATTCATAACAGAAGTGAAAAGATATCAATACTAAATCTATGTAATTCCATGTAACTATAACAAAAATTCGCTTAGGGTTTTTTTTAAAAATTACCCTTTTATACTAATGAGTTTACAATGGCATTCTTTGTGCAAAGAGATTCTACGCATTCATACAAGCACCGAGGTTATAGCAACACTAAGTAGCTATGTAATCTTATATACCAATAACAAACATCTACTTACTGTTTTAACATAATTCTCTGTAGCAATCTGTAAAGCTTACACTTGTATTCATAATGCAGTGTTATTGAAAGGATTCATAACAGAACTGAAAAGATATCAATACTAAATCTATGTAATTCCATGTAACTATAACAAAAATTCGCTTAGGGTTTTTTAAAAAATTACCCTTTTATACTAATGAGTTTACAATGGCATTCTTTGTGCAAAGAGATTCAATGGATTCATACAAGCACTGAGGAGATAGCAAACCATAGTAACTATGAAATCTTATATTGCTATAACAAACATCTACTTACTATTTTTCCATAATTCTCCATAATATTCTATTTAGCTTAAACTGGTGTTCAAAGTGGAAAGTGATTGAACAGATTCATAACAGCACTGAGGAGTAACTTTGTAATCTTATATACATATAAAAAAACATATACTTACTGTTTTAACATAATTTTCTATAGCAATCTGTTAAGCTTACAGTAGTATTCATAGTGCAATGCGACTTAAAAGATTCATAACAGAACTGAGGAGATGTCAAGCAATACTAAATCTATGTAATTCCATGTAATCATAACAAAACTACGCTTAGCATTTTTTAAATAATAACCCTTTTATTCGAATAAGTTTACAATGTTATTTTTCGTGCAAACAGATTCAACGGATTCAAACAAGCACTGAGGTTATAGCAACACTAAATAACTATGTAATCTTATATACCTATAACAAACATCTACTTACAGTTTTAACATAATTCTCTATAGCAGTCTTTTAAGCTTACACTTGTATTCATAATGCAATGTTATTGGAAGGAGTCATAACAGAACTGAAAAGATATCAAGGAATAATAAATCTATGTAACCATCACAAAAATTCGATTAGGGTTTTTTTAAAAATTACCCTTTTATACTACTCATTTTAAAATGGCATTCTTTGTGCAAAGAGATTCAACGGATTCATGGAAGCCCTGTGGAGATAGCAACACTAAGTAACTATGTAATCTTATAGTCCTATGACAAACACACTATTTTTCCATAATTCCCCACTCTATTTAGCCTAACTGGTGTTCCTAGTGGAAAGACTGAACGGATTCATAACAGCACTGAGGAGATATCAAGCAATACTAAATCTTTAAAATTCAGTGTTCTTCTAAAATTAACTTTACTTCAAAGCCGTGGAGAGAGTAACACTAAGTAACTATGTAATCGTATATTCCAATATATAATATAGGAACATGACTTATAACAAACATCTACTTACTATTTTTCCATAATTCTCCGTAGTATTCTATTTAGCTTCAACTGGTGTTCATAGTGGAAAGAGATTGAATGGATTCATAACAGCACAGAGACGATATCAAGCAATACTAAATCTGTGCAATTCTATGGAACCATAACAAATATTCGCTTAACGTTTTTCTAAAATTAACCCTTTAATTCTAATCAGTTTACATTGGCATTCTTTGTGCACATAGATTCATACAAGCACTGAGGAGATAGCAGCACTAAGTATCTGTGTTATACATATAACAAACATCTACTAACTGTTTTAACATATTTCCCTATAGCAGTCTTTTAAGCTTACAGTGGAATTCATAGTGCATTGCGATTCAAAGGATTCATAACAGAACTGAGGCGATGTCAAGCAATACTAAATCTATGTAATTCCATGTAATGGTCACAAAAATTTGCTTTTGATTTTTTTTTTAAAAAATAACCGTTATTCTAATATGTTTCCAATGGCATTCTTTGTGCAAAGAGATTCTACGCATTCATACAAGCACTGAGGTTATAGCAACACTAAGTAGCTATGTAATCTTATATACCAATAACAAACATCTACTTACTGTTTTAACATAATTCTCTGTAGCAATCTGTAAAGCTTACACTTGTATTCATAATGCAGTGTTATTGAAAGGATTCATAACAGAAGTGAAAAGATATCAATACTAAATCTATGTAATTCCATGTAACTATAACAAAAATTCGCTTAGGGTTTTTTTTAAAAATTACCCTTTTATACTAATGAGTTTACAATGGCATTCTTTGTGCAAAGAGATTCTACGCATTCATACAAGCACCGAGGTTATAGCAACACTAAGTAGCTATGTAATCTTATATACCAATAACAAACATCTACTTACTGTTTTAACATAATTCTCTGTAGCAATCTGTAAAGCTTACACTTGTATTCATAATGCAGTGTTATTGAAAGGATTCATAACAGAACTGAAAAGATATCAATACTAAATCTATGTAATTCCATGTAACTATAACAAAAATTCGCTTAGGGTTTTTTAAAAAATTACCCTTTTATACTAATGAGTTTACAATGGCATTCTTTGTGCAAAGAGATTCAATGGATTCATACAAGCACTGAGGAGATAGCAAACCATAGTAACTATGAAATCTTATATTGCTATAACAAACATCTACTTACTATTTTTCCATAATTCTCCATAATATTCTATTTAGCTTAAACTGGTGTTCAAAGTGGAAAGTGATTGAACAGATTCATAACAGCACTGAGGAGTAACTTTGTAATCTTATATACATATAAAAAAACATATACTTACTGTTTTAACATAATTTTCTATAGCAATCTGTTAAGCTTACAGTAGTATTCATAGTGCAATGCGACTTAAAAGATTCATAACAGAACTGAGGAGATGTCAAGCAATACTAAATCTATGTAATTCCATGTAATCATAACAAAACTACGCTTAGCATTTTTTAAATAATAACCCTTTTATTCGAATAAGTTTACAATGTTATTTTTCGTGCAAACAGATTCAACGGATTCAAACAAGCACTGAGGTTATAGCAACACTAAATAACTATGTAATCTTATATACCTATAACAAACATCTACTTACAGTTTTAACATAATTCTCTATAGCAGTCTTTTAAGCTTACACTTGTATTCATAATGCAATGTTATTGGAAGGAGTCATAACAGAACTGAAAAGATATCAAGGAATAATAAATCTATGTAACCATCACAAAAATTCGATTAGGGTTTTTTTAAAAATTACCCTTTTATACTACTCATTTTAAAATGGCATTCTTTGTGCAAAGAGATTCAACGGATTCATGGAAGCCCTGTGGAGATAGCAACACTAAGTAACTATGTAATCTTATAGTCCTATGACAAACACACTATTTTTCCATAATTCCCCACTCTATTTAGCCTAACTGGTGTTCCTAGTGGAAAGACTGAACGGATTCATAACAGCACTGAGGAGATATCAAGCAATACTAAATCTTTAAAATTCAGTGTTCTTCTAAAATTAACTTTACTTCAAAGCCGTGGAGAGAGTAACACTAAGTAACTATGTAATCGTATATTCCAATATATAATATAGGAACATGACTTATAACAAACATCTACTTACTATTTTTCCATAATTCTCCGTAGTATTCTATTTAGCTTCAACTGGTGTTCATAGTGGAAAGAGATTGAATGGATTCATAACAGCACAGAGACGATATCAAGCAATACTAAATCTGTGCAATTCTATGGAACCATAACAAATATTCGCTTAACGTTTTTCTAAAATTAACCCTTTAATTCTAATCAGTTTACATTGGCATTCTTTGTGCACATAGATTCATACAAGCACTGAGGAGATAGCAGCACTAAGTATCTGTGTTATACATATAACAAACATCTACTAACTGTTTTAACATATTTCCCTATAGCAGTCTTTTAAGCTTACAGTGGAATTCATAGTGCATTGCGATTCAAAGGATTCATAACAGAACTGAGGCGATGTCAAGCAATACTAAATCTATGTAATTCCATGTAATGGTCACAAAAATTTGCTTTTGATTTTTTTTTAAAAAAATAACCGTTATTCTAATATGTTTCCAATGGCATTCTTTGTGCAAAGAGATTCTACGCATTCATACAAGCACTGAGGTTATAGCAACACTAAGTAGCTATGTAATCTTATATACCAATAACAAACATCTACTTACTGTTTTAACATAATTCTCTGTAGCAATCTGTAAAGCTTACACTTGTATTCATAATGCAGTGTTATTGAAAGGATTCATAACAGAAGTGAAAAGATATCAATACTAAATCTATGTAATTCCATGTAACTATAACAAAAATTCGCTTAGGGTTTTTTTTAAAAATTACCCTTTTATACTAATGAGTTTACAATGGCATTCTTTGTGCAAAGAGATTCTACGCATTCATACAAGCACCGAGGTTATAGCAACACTAAGTAGCTATGTAATCTTATATACCAATAACAAACATCTACTTACTGTTTTAACATAATTCTCTGTAGCAATCTGTAAAGCTTACACTTGTATTCATAATGCAGTGTTATTGAAAGGATTCATAACAGAACTGAAAAGATATCAATACTAAATCTATGTAATTCCATGTAACTATAACAAAAATTCGCTTAGGGTTTTTTAAAAAATTACCCTTTTATACTAATGAGTTTACAATGGCATTCTTTGTGCAAAGAGATTCAATGGATTCATACAAGCACTGAGGAGATAGCAAACCATAGTAACTATGAAATCTTATATTGCTATAACAAACATCTACTTACTATTTTTCCATAATTCTCCATAATATTCTATTTAGCTTAAACTGGTGTTCAAAGTGGAAAGTGATTGAACAGATTCATAACAGCACTGAGGAGTAACTTTGTAATCTTATATACATATAAAAAAACATATACTTACTGTTTTAACATAATTTTCTATAGCAATCTGTTAAGCTTACAGTAGTATTCATAGTGCAATGCGACTTAAAAGATTCATAACAGAACTGAGGAGATGTCAAGCAATACTAAATCTATGTAATTCCATGTAATCATAACAAAAATTCGCTTAGCATTTTTTAAATAATAACCCTTTTATTCGAATAAGTTTACAATGTTATTTTTCGTGCAAACAGATTCAACGGATTCAAACAAGCACTGAGGTTATAGCAACACTAAATAACTATGTAATCTTATATACCTATAACAAACATCTACTTACAGTTTTAACATAATTCTCTATAGCAGTCTTTTAAGCTTACACTTGTATTCATAATGCAATGTTATTGGAAGGAGTCATAACAGAACTGAAAAGATATCAAGGAATAATAAATCTATGTAACCATCACAAAAATTCGATTAGGGTTTTTTTAAAAATTACCCTTTTATACTACTCATTTTAAAATGGCATTCTTTGTGCAAAGAGATTCAACGGATTCATGGAAGCCCTGTGGAGATAGCAACACTAAGTAACTATGTAATCTTATAGTCCTATGACAAACACACTATTTTTCCATAATTCCCCACTCTATTTAGCCTAACTGGTGTTCCTAGTGGAAAGACTGAACGGATTCATAACAGCACTGAGGAGATATCAAGCAATACTAAATCTTTAAAATTCAGTGTTCTTCTAAAATTAACTTTACTTCAAAGCCGTGGAGAGAGTAACACTAAGTAACTATGTACTCGTATATTCCAATATATAATATAGGAACATGACTTATAACAAACATCTACTTACTATTTTTCCATAATTCTCCGTAGTATTCTATTTAGCTTCAACTGGTGTTCATAGTGGAAAGAGATTGAATGGATTCATAACAGCACAGAGACGATATCAAGCAATACTAAATCTGTGCAATTCTATGGAACCATAACAAATATTCGCTTAACGTTTTTCTAAAATTAACCCTTTAATTCTAATCAGTTTACATTGGCATTCTTTGTGCACATAGATTCATACAAGCACTGAGGAGATAGCAGCACTAAGTATCTGTGTTATACATATAACAAACATCTACTAACTGTTTTAACATATTTCCCTATAGCAGTCTTTTAAGCTTACAGTGGAATTCATAGTGCATTGCGATTCAAAGGATTCATAACAGAACTGAGGCGATGTCAAGCAATACTAAATCTATGTAATTCCATGTAATGGTCACAAAAATTTGCTTTTGATTTTTTTTAAAAAAAATAACCGTTATTCTAATATGTTTCCAATGGCATTCTTTGTGCAAAGAGATTCTACGCATTCATACAAGCACTGAGGTTATAGCAACACTAAGTAGCTATGTAATCTTATATACCAATAACAAACATCTACTTACTGTTTTAACATAATTCTCTGTAGCAATCTGTAAAGCTTACACTTGTATTCATAATGCAGTGTTATTGAAAGGATTCATAACAGAAGTGAAAAGATATCAATACTAAATCTATGTAATTCCATGTAACTATAACAAAAATTCGCTTAGGGTTTTTTTTAAAAATTACCCTTTTATACTAATGAGTTTACAATGGCATTCTTTGTGCAAAGAGATTCTACGCATTCATACAAGCACCGAGGTTATAGCAACACTAAGTAGCTATGTAATCTTATATACCAATAACAAACATCTACTTACTGTTTTAACATAATTCTCTGTAGCAATCTGTAAAGCTTACACTTGTATTCATAATGCAGTGTTATTGAAAGGATTCATAACAGAACTGAAAAGATATCAATACTAAATCTATGTAATTCCATGTAACTATAACAAAAATTCGCTTAGGGTTTTTTAAAAAATTACCCTTTTATACTAATGAGTTTACAATGGCATTCTTTGTGCAAAGAGATTCAATGGATTCATACAAGCACTGAGGAGATAGCAAACCATAGTAACTATGAAATCTTATATTGCTATAACAAACATCTACTTACTATTTTTCCATAATTCTCCATAATATTCTATTTAGCTTAAACTGGTGTTCAAAGTGGAAAGTGATTGAACAGATTCATAACAGCACTGAGGAGTAACTTTGTAATCTTATATACATATAAAAAAACATATACTTACTGTTTTAACATAATTTTCTATAGCAATCTGTTAAGCTTACAGTAGTATTCATAGTGCAATGCGACTTAAAAGATTCATAACAGAACTGAGGAGATGTCAAGCAATACTAAATCTATGTAATTCCATGTAATCATAACAAAAATTCGCTTAGCATTTTTTAAATAATAACCCTTTTATTCGAATAAGTTTACAATGTTATTTTTCGTGCAAACAGATTCAACGGATTCAAACAAGCACTGAGGTTATAGCAACACTAAATAACTATGTAATCTTATATACCTATAACAAACATCTACTTACAGTTTTAACATAATTCTCTATAGCAGTCTTTTAAGCTTACACTTGTATTCATAATGCAATGTTATTGGAAGGAGTCATAACAGAACTGAAAAGATATCAAGGAATAATAAATCTATGTAACCATCACAAAAATTCGATTAGGGTTTTTTTAAAAATTACCCTTTTATACTACTCATTTTAAAATGGCATTCTTTGTGCAAAGAGATTCAACGGATTCATGGAAGCCCTGTGGAGATAGCAACACTAAGTAACTATGTAATCTTATAGTCCTATGACAAACACACTATTTTTCCATAATTCCCCACTCTATTTAGCCTAACTGGTGTTCCTAGTGGAAAGACTGAACGGATTCATAACAGCACTGAGGAGATATCAAGCAATACTAAATCTTTAAAATTCAGTGTTCTTCTAAAATTAACTTTACTTCAAAGCCGTGGAGAGAGTAACACTAAGTAACTATGTAATCGTATATTCCAATATATAATATAGGAACATGACTTATAACAAACATCTACTTACTATTTTTCCATAATTCTCCGTAGTATTCTATTTAGCTTCAACTGGTGTTCATAGTGGAAAGAGATTGAATGGATTCATAACAGCACAGAGACGATATCAAGCAATACTAAATCTGTGCAATTCTATGGAACCATAACAAATATTCGCTTAACGTTTTTCTAAAATTAACCCTTTAATTCTAATCAGTTTACATTGGCATTCTTTGTGCACATAGATTCATACAAGCACTGAGGAGATAGCAGCACTAAGTATCTGTGTTATACATATAACAAACATCTACTAACTGTTTTAACATATTTCCCTATAGCAGTCTTTTAAGCTTACAGTGGAATTCATAGTGCATTGCGATTCAAAGGATTCATAACAGAACTGAGGCGATGTCAAGCAATACTAAATCTATGTAATTCCATGTAATGGTCACAAAAATTTGCTTTTGATTTTTTTTTAAAAAAATAACCGTTATTCTAATATGTTTCCAATGGCATTCTTTGTGCAAAGAGATTCTACGCATTCATACAAGCACTGAGGTTATAGCAACACTAAGTAGCTATGTAATCTTATATACCAATAACAAACATCTACTTACTGTTTTAACATAATTCTCTGTAGCAATCTGTAAAGCTTACACTTGTATTCATAATGCAGTGTTATTGAAAGGATTCATAACAGAAGTGAAAAGATATCAATACTAAATCTATGTAATTCCATGTAACTATAACAAAAATTCGCTTAGGGTTTTTTTTAAAAATTACCCTTTTATACTAATGAGTTTACAATGGCATTCTTTGTGCAAAGAGATTCTACGCATTCATACAAGCACCGAGGTTATAGCAACACTAAGTAGCTATGTAATCTTATATACCAATAACAAACATCTACTTACTGTTTTAACATAATTCTCTGTAGCAATCTGTAAAGCTTACACTTGTATTCATAATGCAGTGTTATTGAAAGGATTCATAACAGAACTGAAAAGATATCAATACTAAATCTATGTAATTCCATGTAACTATAACAAAAATTCGCTTAGGGTTTTTTAAAAAATTACCCTTTTATACTAATGAGTTTACAATGGCATTCTTTGTGCAAAGAGATTCAATGGATTCATACAAGCACTGAGGAGATAGCAAACCATAGTAACTATGAAATCTTATATTGCTATAACAAACATCTACTTACTATTTTTCCATAATTCTCCATAATATTCTATTTAGCTTAAACTGGTGTTCAAAGTGGAAAGTGATTGAACAGATTCATAACAGCACTGAGGAGTAACTTTGTAATCTTATATACATATAAAAAAACATATACTTACTGTTTTAACATAATTTTCTATAGCAATCTGTTAAGCTTACAGTAGTATTCATAGTGCAATGCGACTTAAAAGATTCATAACAGAACTGAGGAGATGTCAAGCAATACTAAATCTATGTAATTCCATGTAATCATAACAAAAATTCGCTTAGCATTTTTTAAATAATAACCCTTTTATTCGAATAAGTTTACAATGTTATTTTTCGTGCAAACAGATTCAACGGATTCAAACAAGCACTGAGGTTATAGCAACACTAAATAACTATGTAATCTTATATACCTATAACAAACATCTACTTACAGTTTTAACATAATTCTCTATAGCAGTCTTTTAAGCTTACACTTGTATTCATAATGCAATGTTATTGGAAGGAGTCATAACAGAACTGAAAAGATATCAAGGAATAATAAATCTATGTAACCATCACAAAAATTCGATTAGGGTTTTTTTAAAAATTACCCTTTTATACTACTCATTTTAAAATGGCATTCTTTGTGCAAAGAGATTCAACGGATTCATGGAAGCCCTGTGGAGATAGCAACACTAAGTAACTATGTAATCTTATAGTCCTATGACAAACACACTATTTTTCCATAATTCCCCACTCTATTTAGCCTAACTGGTGTTCCTAGTGGAAAGACTGAACGGATTCATAACAGCACTGAGGAGATATCAAGCAATACTAAATCTTTAAAATTCAGTGTTCTTCTAAAATTAACTTTACTTCAAAGCCGTGGAGAGAGTAACACTAAGTAACTATGTACTCGTATATTCCAATATATAATATAGGAACATGACTTATAACAAACATCTACTTACTATTTTTCCATAATTCTCCGTAGTATTCTATTTAGCTTCAACTGGTGTTCATAGTGGAAAGAGATTGAATGGATTCATAACAGCACAGAGACGATATCAAGCAATACTAAATCTGTGCAATTCTATGGAACCATAACAAATATTCGCTTAATGTTTTTCTAAAATTAACCCTTTAATTCTAATCAGTTTACATTGGCATTCTTTGTGCACATAGATTCATACAAGCACTGAGGAGATAGCAGCACTAAGTATCTGTGTTATACATATAACAAACATCTACTAACTGTTTTAACATATTTCCCTATAGCAGTCTTTTAAGCTTACAGTGGAATTCATAGTGCATTGCGATTCAAAGGATTCATAACAGAACTGAGGCGATGTCAAGCAATACTAAATCTATGTAATTCCATGTAATGGTCACAAAAATTTGCTTTTGATTTTTTTTAAAAAAAATAACCGTTATTCTAATATGTTTCCAATGGCATTCTTTGTGCAAAGAGATTCTACGCATTCATACAAGCACTGAGGTTATAGCAACACTAAGTAGCTATGTAATCTTATATACCAATAACAAACATCTACTTACTGTTTTAACATAATTCTCTGTAGCAATCTGTAAAGCTTACACTTGTATTCATAATGCAGTGTTATTGAAAGGATTCATAACAGAAGTGAAAAGATATCAATACTAAATCTATGTAATTCCATGTAACTATAACAAAAATTCGCTTAGGGTTTTTTTTAAAAATTACCCTTTTATACTAATGAGTTTACAATGGCATTCTTTGTGCAAAGAGATTCTACGCATTCATACAAGCACCGAGGTTATAGCAACACTAAGTAGCTATGTAATCTTATATACCAATAACAAACATCTACTTACTGTTTTAACATAATTCTCTGTAGCAATCTGTAAAGCTTACACTTGTATTCATAATGCAGTGTTATTGAAAGGATTCATAACAGAACTGAAAAGATATCAATACTAAATCTATGTAATTCCATGTAACTATAACAAAAATTCGCTTAGGGTTTTTTAAAAAATTACCCTTTTATACTAATGAGTTTACAATGGCATTCTTTGTGCAAAGAGATTCAATGGATTCATACAAGCACTGAGGAGATAGCAAACCATAGTAACTATGAAATCTTATATTGCTATAACAAACATCTACTTACTATTTTTCCATAATTCTCCATAATATTCTATTTAGCTTAAACTGGTGTTCAAAGTGGAAAGTGATTGAACAGATTCATAACAGCACTGAGGAGTAACTTTGTAATCTTATATACATATAAAAAAACATATACTTACTGTTTTAACATAATTTTCTATAGCAATCTGTTAAGCTTACAGTAGTATTCATAGTGCAATGCGACTTAAAAGATTCATAACAGAACTGAGGAGATGTCAAGCAATACTAAATCTATGTAATTCCATGTAATCATAACAAAACTACGCTTAGCATTTTTAAAATAATAACCCTTTTATTCGAATAAGTTTACAATGTTATTTTTCGTGCAAACAGATTCAACGGATTCAAACAAGCACTGAGGTTATAGCAACACTAAATAACTATGTAATCTTATATACCTATAACAAACATCTACTTACAGTTTTAACATAATTCTCTATAGCAGTCTTTTAAGCTTACACTTGTATTCATAATGCAATGTTATTGGAAGGAGTCATAACAGAACTGAAAAGATATCAAGGAATAATAAATCTATGTAACCATCACAAAAATTCGATTAGGGTTTTTTTTAAAAATTACCCTTTTATACTACTCATTTTAAAATGGCATTCTTTGTGCAAAGAGATTCAACGGATTCATGGAAGCCCTGTGGAGATAGCAACACTAAGTAACTATGTAATCTTATAGTCCTATGACAAACACACTATTTTTCCATAATTCCCCACTCTATTTAGCCTAACTGGTGTTCCTAGTGGAAAGACTGAACGGATTCATAACAGCACTGAGGAGATATCAAGCAATACTAAATCTTTAAAATTCAGTGTTCTTCTAAAATTAACTTTACTTCAAAGCCGTGGAGAGAGTAACACTAAGTAACTATGTAATCGTATATTCCAATATATAATATAGGAACATGACTTATAACAAACATCTACTTACTATTTTTCCATAATTCTCCGTAGTATTCTATTTAGCTTCAACTGGTGTTCATAGTGGAAAGAGATTGAATGGATTCATAACAGCACAGAGACGATATCAAGCAATACTAAATCTGTGCAATTCTATGGAACCATAACAAATATTCGCTTAACGTTTTTCTAAAATTAACCCTTTAATTCTAATCAGTTTACATTGGCATTCTTTGTGCACATAGATTCATACAAGCACTGAGGAGATAGCAGCACTAAGTATCTGTGTTATACATATAACAAACATCTACTAACTGTTTTAACATATTTCCCTATAGCAGTCTTTTAAGCTTACAGTGGAATTCATAGTGCATTGCGATTCAAAGGATTCATAACAGAACTGAGGCGATGTCAAGCAATACTAAATCTATGTAATTCCATGTAATGGTCACAAAAATTTGCTTTTGATTTTTTTTAAAAAAAATAACCGTTATTCTAATATGTTTCCAATGGCATTCTTTGTGCAAAGAGATTCTACGCATTCATACAAGCACTGAGGTTATAGCAACACTAAGTAGCTATGTAATCTTATATACCAATAACAAACATCTACTTACTGTTTTAACATAATTCTCTGTAGCAATCTGTAAAGCTTACACTTGTATTCATAATGCAGTGTTATTGAAAGGATTCATAACAGAAGTGAAAAGATATCAATACTAAATCTATGTAATTCCATGTAACTATAACAAAAATTCGCTTAGGGTTTTTTTTAAAAATTACCCTTTTATACTAATGAGTTTACAATGGCATTCTTTGTGCAAAGAGATTCTACGCATTCATACAAGCACCGAGGTTATAGCAACACTAAGTAGCTATGTAATCTTATATACCAATAACAAACATCTACTTACTGTTTTAACATAATTCTCTGTAGCAATCTGTAAAGCTTACACTTGTATTCATAATGCAGTGTTATTGAAAGGATTCATAACAGAACTGAAAAGATATCAATACTAAATCTATGTAATTCCATGTAACTATAACAAAAATTCGCTTAGGGTTTTTTAAAAAATTACCCTTTTATACTAATGAGTTTACAATGGCATTCTTTGTGCAAAGAGATTCAATGGATTCATACAAGCACTGAGGAGATAGCAAACCATAGTAACTATGAAATCTTATATTGCTATAACAAACATCTACTTACTATTTTTCCATAATTCTCCATAATATTCTATTTAGCTTAAACTGGTGTTCAAAGTGGAAAGTGATTGAACAGATTCATAACAGCACTGAGGAGTAACTTTGTAATCTTATATACATATAAAAAAACATATACTTACTGTTTTAACATAATTTTCTATAGCAATCTGTTAAGCTTACAGTAGTATTCATAGTGCAATGCGACTTAAAAGATTCATAACAGAACTGAGGAGATGTCAAGCAATACTAAATCTATGTAATTCCATGTAATCATAACAAAACTACGCTTAGCATTTTTTAAATAATAACCCTTTTATTCGAATAAGTTTACAATGTTATTTTTCGTGCAAACAGATTCAACGGATTCAAACAAGCACTGAGGTTATAGCAACACTAAATAACTATGTAATCTTATATACCTATAACAAACATCTACTTACAGTTTTAACATAATTCTCTATAGCAGTCTTTTAAGCTTACACTTGTATTCATAATGCAATGTTATTGGAAGGAGTCATAACAGAACTGAAAAGATATCAAGGAATAATAAATCTATGTAACCATCACAAAAATTCGATTAGGGTTTTTTTAAAAATTACCCTTTTATACTACTCATTTTAAAATGGCATTCTTTGTGCAAAGAGATTCAACGGATTCATGGAAGCCCTGTGGAGATAGCAACACTAAGTAACTATGTAATCTTATAGTCCTATGACAAACACACTATTTTTCCATAATTCCCCACTCTATTTAGCCTAACTGGTGTTCCTAGTGGAAAGACTGAACGGATTCATAACAGCACTGAGGAGATATCAAGCAATACTAAATCTTTAAAATTCAGTGTTCTTCTAAAATTAACTTTACTTCAAAGCCGTGGAGAGAGTAACACTAAGTAACTATGTAATCGTATATTCCAATATATAATATAGGAACATGACTTATAACAAACATCTACTTACTATTTTTCCATAATTCTCCGTAGTATTCTATTTAGCTTCAACTGGTGTTCATAGTGGAAAGAGATTGAATGGATTCATAACAGCACAGAGACGATATCAAGCAATACTAAATCTGTGCAATTCTATGGAACCATAACAAATATTCGCTTAACGTTTTTCTAAAATTAACCCTTTAATTCTAATCAGTTTACATTGGCATTCTTTGTGCACATAGATTCATACAAGCACTGAGGAGATAGCAGCACTAAGTATCTGTGTTATACATATAACAAACATCTACTAACTGTTTTAACATATTTCCCTATAGCAGTCTTTTAAGCTTACAGTGGAATTCATAGTGCATTGCGATTCAAAGGATTCATAACAGAACTGAGGCGATGTCAAGCAATACTAAATCTATGTAATTCCATGTAATGGTCACAAAAATTTGCTTTTGATTTTTTTTAAAAAAAATAACCGTTATTCTAATATGTTTCCAATGGCATTCTTTGTGCAAAGAGATTCTACGCATTCATACAAGCACTGAGGTTATAGCAACACTAAGTAGCTATGTAATCTTATATACCAATAACAAACATCTACTTACTGTTTTAACATAATTCTCTGTAGCAATCTGTAAAGCTTACACTTGTATTCATAATGCAGTGTTATTGAAAGGATTCATAACAGAACTGAAAAGATATCAATACTAAATCTATGTAATTCCATGTAACTATAACAAAAATTCGCTTAGGGTTTTTTTAAAAATTACCCTTTTATACTAATGAGTTTACAATGGCATTCTTTGTGCAAAGAGATTCTACGCATTCATACAAGCACCGAGGTTATAGCAACACTAAGTAGCTATGTAATCTTATATACCAATAACAAACATCTACTTACTGTTTTAACATAATTCTCTGTAGCAATCTGTAAAGCTTACACTTGTATTCATAATGCAGTGTTATTGAAAGGATTCATAACAGAACTGAAAAGATATCAATACTAAATCTATGTAATTCCATGTAACTATAACAAAAATTCGCTTAGGGTTTTTTAAAAAATTACCCTTTTATACTAATGAGTTTACAATGGCATTCTTTGTGCAAATAGATTCAATGGATTCATACAAGCACTGAGGAGATAGCAAACCATAGTAACTATGAAATCTTATATTGCTATAACAAACATCTACTTACTATTTTTCCATAATTCTCCATAATATTCTATTTAGCTTAAACTGGTGTTCAAAGTGGAAAGTGATTGAACAGATTCATAACAGCACTGAGGAGTAACTTTGTAATCTTATATACATATAAAAAAACATATACTTACTGTTTTAACATAATTTTCTATAGCAATCTGTTAAGCTTACAGTAGTATTCATAGTGCAATGCGACTTAAAAGATTCATAACAGAACTGAGGAGATGTCAAGCAATACTAAATCTATGTAATTCCATGTAATCATAACAAAACTACGCTTAGCATTTTTTAAATAATAACCCTTTTATTCGAATAAGTTTACAATGTTATTTTTCGTGCAAACAGATTCAACGGATTCAAACAAGCACTGAGGTTATAGCAACACTAAATAACTATGTAATCTTATATACCTATAACAAACATCTACTTACAGTTTTAACATAATTCTCTATAGCAGTCTTTTAAGCTTACACTTGTATTCATAATGCAATGTTATTGGAAGGAGTCATAACAGAACTGAAAAGATATCAAGGAATAATAAATCTATGTAACCATCACAAAAATTCGATTAGGGTTTTTTTTAAAAATTACCCTTTTATACTACTCATTTTAAAATGGCATTCTTTGTGCAAAGAGATTCAACGGATTCATGGAAGCCCTGTGGAGATAGCAACACTAAGTAACTATGTAATCTTATAGTCCTATGACAAACACACTATTTTTCCATAATTCCCCACTCTATTTAGCCTAACTGGTGTTCCTAGTGGAAAGACTGAACGGATTCATAACAGCACTGAGGAGATATCAAGCAATACTAAATCTTTAAAATTCAGTGTTCTTCTAAAATTAACTTTACTTCAAAGCCGTGGAGAGAGTAACACTAAGTAACTATGTAATCGTATATTCCAATATATAATATAGGAACATGACTTATAACAAACATCTACTTACTATTTTTCCATAATTCTCCGTAGTATTCTATTTAGCTTCAACTGGTGTTCATAGTGGAAAGAGATTGAATGGATTCATAACAGCACAGAGACGATATCAAGCAATACTAAATCTGTGCAATTCTATGGAACCATAACAAATATTCGCTTAACGTTTTTCTAAAATTAACCCTTTAATTCTAATCAGTTTACATTGGCATTCTTTGTGCACATAGATTCATACAAGCACTGAGGAGATAGCAGCACTAAGTATCTGTGTTATACATATAACAAACATCTACTAACTGTTTTAACATATTTCCCTATAGCAGTCTTTTAAGCTTACAGTGGAATTCATAGTGCATTGCGATTCAAAGGATTCATAACAGAACTGAGGCGATGTCAAGCAATACTAAATCTATGTAATTCCATGTAATGGTCACAAAAATTTGCTTTTGATTTTTTTTTAAAAAAATAACCGTTATTCTAATATGTTTCCAATGGCATTCTTTGTGCAAAGAGATTCTACGCATTCATACAAGCACTGAGGTTATAGCAACACTAAGTAGCTATGTAATCTTATATACCAATAACAAACATCTACTTACTGTTTTAACATAATTCTCTGTAGCAATCTGTAAAGCTTACACTTGTATTCATAATGCAGTGTTATTGAAAGGATTCATAACAGAAGTGAAAAGATATCAATACTAAATCTATGTAATTCCATGTAACTATAACAAAAATTCGCTTAGGGTTTTTTTTAAAAATTACCCTTTTATACTAATGAGTTTACAATGGCATTCTTTGTGCAAAGAGATTCTACGCATTCATACAAGCACCGAGGTTATAGCAACACTAAGTAGCTATGTAATCTTATATACCAATAACAAACATCTACTTACTGTTTTAACATAATTCTCTGTAGCAATCTGTAAAGCTTACACTTGTATTCATAATGCAGTGTTATTGAAAGGATTCATAACAGAACTGAAAAGATATCAATACTAAATCTATGTAATTCCATGTAACTATAACAAAAATTCGCTTAGGGTTTTTTAAAAAATTACCCTTTTATACTAATGAGTTTACAATGGCATTCTTTGTGCAAAGAGATTCAATGGATTCATACAAGCACTGAGGAGATAGCAAACCATAGTAACTATGAAATCTTATATTGCTATAACAAACATCTACTTACTATTTTTCCATAATTCTCCATAATATTCTATTTAGCTTAAACTGGTGTTCAAAGTGGAAAGTGATTGAACAGATTCATAACAGCACTGAGGAGTAACTTTGTAATCTTATATACATATAAAAAAACATATACTTACTGTTTTAACATAATTTTCTATAGCAATCTGTTAAGCTTACAGTAGTATTCATAGTGCAATGCGACTTAAAAGATTCATAACAGAACTGAGGAGATGTCAAGCAATACTAAATCTATGTAATTCCATGTAATCATAACAAAACTACGCTTAGCATTTTTTAAATAATAACCCTTTTATTCGAATAAGTTTACAATGTTATTTTTCGTGCAAACAGATTCAACGGATTCAAACAAGCACTGAGGTTATAGCAACACTAAATAACTATGTAATCTTATATACCTATAACAAACATCTACTTACAGTTTTAACATAATTCTCTATAGCAGTCTTTTAAGCTTACACTTGTATTCATAATGCAATGTTATTGGAAGGAGTCATAACAGAACTGAAAAGATATCAAGGAATAATAAATCTATGTAACCATCACAAAAATTCGATTAGGGTTTTTTTAAAAATTACCCTTTTATACTACTCATTTTAAAATGGCATTCTTTGTGCAAAGAGATTCAACGGATTCATGGAAGCCCTGTGGAGATAGCAACACTAAGTAACTATGTAATCTTATAGTCCTATGACAAACACACTATTTTTCCATAATTCCCCACTCTATTTAGCCTAACTGGTGTTCCTAGTGGAAAGACTGAACGGATTCATAACAGCACTGAGGAGATATCAAGCAATACTAAATCTTTAAAATTCAGTGTTCTTCTAAAATTAACTTTACTTCAAAGCCGTGGAGAGAGTAACACTAAGTAACTATGTAATCGTATATTCCAATATATAATATAGGAACATGACTTATAACAAACATCTACTTACTATTTTTCCATAATTCTCCGTAGTATTCTATTTAGCTTCAACTGGTGTTCATAGTGGAAAGAGATTGAATGGATTCATAACAGCACAGAGACGATATCAAGCAATACTAAATCTGTGCAATTCTATGGAACCATAACAAATATTCGCTTAACGTTTTTCTAAAATTAACCCTTTAATTCTAATCAGTTTACATTGGCATTCTTTGTGCACATAGATTCATACAAGCACTGAGGAGATAGCAGCACTAAGTATCTGTGTTATACATATAACAAACATCTACTAACTGTTTTAACATATTTCCCTATAGCAGTCTTTTAAGCTTACAGTGGAATTCATAGTGCATTGCGATTCAAAGGATTCATAACAGAACTGAGGCGATGTCAAGCAATACTAAATCTATGTAATTCCATGTAATGGTCACAAAAATTTGCTTTTGATTTTTTTTTAAAAAAATAACCGTTATTCTAATATGTTTCCAATGGCATTCTTTGTGCAAAGAGATTCTACGCATTCATACAAGCACTGAGGTTATAGCAACACTAAGTAGCTATGTAATCTTATATACCAATAACAAACATCTACTTACTGTTTTAACATAATTCTCTGTAGCAATCTGTAAAGCTTACACTTGTATTCATAATGCAGTGTTATTGAAAGGATTCATAACAGAAGTGAAAAGATATCAATACTAAATCTATGTAATTCCATGTAACTATAACAAAAATTCGCTTAGGGTTTTTTTTAAAAATTACCCTTTTATACTAATGAGTTTACAATGGCATTCTTTGTGCAAAGAGATTCTACGCATTCATACAAGCACCGAGGTTATAGCAACACTAAGTAGCTATGTAATCTTATATACCAATAACAAACATCTACTTACTGTTTTAACATAATTCTCTGTAGCAATCTGTAAAGCTTACACTTGTATTCATAATGCAGTGTTATTGAAAGGATTCATAACAGAACTGAAAAGATATCAATACTAAATCTATGTAATTCCATGTAACTATAACAAAAATTCGCTTAGGGTTTTTTAAAAAATTACCCTTTTATACTAATGAGTTTACAATGGCATTCTTTGTGCAAAGAGATTCAATGGATTCATACAAGCACTGAGGAGATAGCAAACCATAGTAACTATGAAATCTTATATTGCTATAACAAACATCTACTTACTATTTTTCCATAATTCTCCATAATATTCTATTTAGCTTAAACTGGTGTTCAAAGTGGAAAGTGATTGAACAGATTCATAACAGCACTGAGGAGTAACTTTGTAATCTTATATACATATAAAAAAACATATACTTACTGTTTTAACATAATTTTCTATAGCAATCTGTTAAGCTTACAGTAGTATTCATAGTGCAATGCGACTTAAAAGATTCATAACAGAACTGAGGAGATGTCAAGCAATACTAAATCTATGTAATTCCATGTAATCATAACAAAACTACGCTTAGCATTTTTTAAATAATAACCCTTTTATTCGAATAAGTTTACAATGTTATTTTTCGTGCAAACAGATTCAACGGATTCAAACAAGCACTGAGGTTATAGCAACACTAAATAACTATGTAATCTTATATACCTATAACAAACATCTACTTACAGTTTTAACATAATTCTCTATAGCAGTCTTTTAAGCTTACACTTGTATTCATAATGCAATGTTATTGGAAGGAGTCATAACAGAACTGAAAAGATATCAAGGAATAATAAATCTATGTAACCATCACAAAAATTCGATTAGGGTTTTTTTAAAAATTACCCTTTTATACTACTCATTTTAAAATGGCATTCTTTGTGCAAAGAGATTCAACGGATTCATGGAAGCCCTGTGGAGATAGCAACACTAAGTAACTATGTAATCTTATAGTCCTATGACAAACACACTATTTTTCCATAATTCCCCACTCTATTTAGCCTAACTGGTGTTCCTAGTGGAAAGACTGAACGGATTCATAACAGCACTGAGGAGATATCAAGCAATACTAAATCTTTAAAATTCAGTGTTCTTCTAAAATTAACTTTACTTCAAAGCCGTGGAGAGAGTAACACTAAGTAACTATGTAATCGTATATTCCAATATATAATATAGGAACATGACTTATAACAAACATCTACTTACTATTTTTCCATAATTCTCCGTAGTATTCTATTTAGCTTCAACTGGTGTTCATAGTGGAAAGAGATTGAATGGATTCATAACAGCACAGAGACGATATCAAGCAATACTAAATCTGTGCAATTCTATGGAACCATAACAAATATTCGCTTAACGTTTTTCTAAAATTAACCCTTTAATTCTAATCAGTTTACATTGGCATTCTTTGTGCACATAGATTCATACAAGCACTGAGGAGATAGCAGCACTAAGTATCTGTGTTATACATATAACAAACATCTACTAACTGTTTTAACATATTTCCCTATAGCAGTCTTTTAAGCTTACAGTGGAATTCATAGTGCATTGCGATTCAAAGGATTCATAACAGAACTGAGGCGATGTCAAGCAATACTAAATCTATGTAATTCCATGTAATGGTCACAAAAATTTGCTTTTGATTTTTTTTAAAAAAAATAACCGTTATTCTAATATGTTTCCAATGGCATTCTTTGTGCAAAGAGATTCTACGCATTCATACAAGCACTGAGGTTATAGCAACACTAAGTAGCTATGTAATCTTATATACCAATAACAAACATCTACTTACTGTTTTAACATAATTCTCTGTAGCAATCTGTAAAGCTTACACTTGTATTCATAATGCAGTGTTATTGAAAGGATTCATAACAGAAGTGAAAAGATATCAATACTAAATCTATGTAATTCCATGTAACTATAACAAAAATTCGCTTAGGGTTTTTTTTAAAAATTACCCTTTTATACTAATGAGTTTACAATGGCATTCTTTGTGCAAAGAGATTCTACGCATTCATACAAGCACCGAGGTTATAGCAACACTAAGTAGCTATGTAATCTTATATACCAATAACAAACATCTACTTACTGTTTTAACATAATTCTCTGTAGCAATCTGTAAAGCTTACACTTGTATTCATAATGCAGTGTTATTGAAAGGATTCATAACAGAACTGAAAAGATATCAATACTAAATCTATGTAATTCCATGTAACTATAACAAAAATTCGCTTAGGGTTTTTTAAAAAATTACCCTTTTATACTAATGAGTTTACAATGGCATTCTTTGTGCAAAGAGATTCAATGGATTCATACAAGCACTGAGGAGATAGCAAACCATAGTAACTATGAAATCTTATATTGCTATAACAAACATCTACTTACTATTTTTCCATAATTCTCCATAATATTCTATTTAGCTTAAACTGGTGTTCAAAGTGGAAAGTGATTGAACAGATTCATAACAGCACTGAGGAGTAACTTTGTAATCTTATATACATATAAATAAACATATACTTACTGTTTTAACATAATTTTCTATAGCAATCTGTTAAGCTTACAGTAGTATTCATAGTGCAATGCGACTTAAAAGATTCATAACAGAACTGAGGAGATGTCAAGCAATACTAAATCTATGTAATTCCATGTAATCATAACAAAACTACGCTTAGCATTTTTTAAATAATAACCCTTTTATTCGAATAAGTTTACAATGTTATTTTTCGTGCAAACAGATTCAACGGATTCAAACAAGCACTGAGGTTATAGCAACACTAAATAACTATGTAATCTTATATACCTATAACAAACATCTACTTACAGTTTTAACATAATTCTCTATAGCAGTCTTTTAAGCTTACACTTGTATTCATAATGCAATGTTATTGGAAGGAGTCATAACAGAACTGAAAAGATATCAAGGAATAATAAATCTATGTAACCATCACAAAAATTCGATTAGGGTTTTTTTAAAAATTACCCTTTTATACTACTCATTTTAAAATGGCATTCTTTGTGCAAAGAGATTCAACGGATTCATGGAAGCCCTGTGGAGATAGCAACACTAAGTAACTATGTAATCTTATAGTCCTATGACAAACACACTATTTTTCCATAATTCCCCACTCTATTTAGCCTAACTGGTGTTCCTAGTGGAAAGACTGAACGGATTCATAACAGCACTGAGGAGATATCAAGCAATACTAAATCTTTAAAATTCAGTGTTCTTCTAAAATTAACTTTACTTCAAAGCCGTGGAGAGAGTAACACTAAGTAACTATGTAATCGTATATTCCAATATATAATATAGGAACATGACTTATAACAAACATCTACTTACTATTTTTCCATAATTCTCCGTAGTATTCTATTTAGCTTCAACTGGTGTTCATAGTGGAAAGAGATTGAATGGATTCATAACAGCACAGAGACGATATCAAGCAATACTAAATCTGTGCAATTCTATGGAACCATAACAAATATTCGCTTAACGTTTTTCTAAAATTAACCCTTTAATTCTAATCAGTTTACATTGGCATTCTTTGTGCACATAGATTCATACAAGCACTGAGGAGATAGCAGCACTAAGTATCTGTGTTATACATATAACAAACATCTACTAACTGTTTTAACATATTTCCCTATAGCAGTCTTTTAAGCTTACAGTGGAATTCATAGTGCATTGCGATTCAAAGGATTCATAACAGAACTGAGGCGATGTCAAGCAATACTAAATCTATGTAATTCCATGTAATGGTCACAAAAATTTGCTTTTGATTTTTTTTAAAAAAAATAACCGTTATTCTAATATGTTTCCAATGGCATTCTTTGTGCAAAGAGATTCTACGCATTCATACAAGCACTGAGGTTATAGCAACACTAAGTAGCTATGTAATCTTATATACCAATAACAAACATCTACTTACTGTTTTAACATAATTCTCTGTAGCAATCTGTAAAGCTTACACTTGTATTCATAATGCAGTGTTATTGAAAGGATTCATAACAGAACTGAAAAGATATCAATACTAAATCTATGTAATTCCATGTAACTATAACAAAAATTCGCTTAGGGTTTTTTTAAAAATTACCCTTTTATACTAATGAGTTTACAATGGCATTCTTTGTGCAAAGAGATTCTACGCATTCATACAAGCACCGAGGTTATAGCAACACTAAGTAGCTATGTAATCTTATATACCAATAACAAACATCTACTTACTGTTTTAACATAATTCTCTGTAGCAATCTGTAAAGCTTACACTTGTATTCATAATGCAGTGTTATTGAAAGGATTCATAACAGAACTGAAAAGATATCAATACTAAATCTATGTAATTCCATGTAACTATAACAAAAATTCGCTTAGGGTTTTTTAAAAAATTACCCTTTTATACTAATGAGTTTACAATGGCATTCTTTGTGCAAATAGATTCAATGGATTCATACAAGCACTGAGGAGATAGCAAACCATAGTAACTATGAAATCTTATATTGCTATAACAAACATCTACTTACTATTTTTCCATAATTCTCCATAATATTCTATTTAGCTTAAACTGGTGTTCAAAGTGGAAAGTGATTGAACAGATTCATAACAGCACTGAGGAGTAACTTTGTAATCTTATATACATATAAAAAAACATATACTTACTGTTTTAACATAATTTTCTATAGCAATCTGTTAAGCTTACAGTAGTATTCATAGTGCAATGCGACTTAAAAGATTCATAACAGAACTGAGGAGATGTCAAGCAATACTAAATCTATGTAATTCCATGTAATCATAACAAAACTACGCTTAGCATTTTTTAAATAATAACCCTTTTATTCGAATAAGTTTACAATGTTATTTTTCGTGCAAACAGATTCAACGGATTCAAACAAGCACTGAGGTTATAGCAACACTAAATAACTATGTAATCTTATATACCTATAACAAACATCTACTTACAGTTTTAACATAATTCTCTATAGCAGTCTTTTAAGCTTACACTTGTATTCATAATGCAATGTTATTGGAAGGAGTCATAACAGAACTGAAAAGATATCAAGGAATAATAAATCTATGTAACCATCACAAAAATTCGATTAGGGTTTTTTTAAAAATTACCCTTTTATACTACTCATTTTAAAATGGCATTCTTTGTGCAAAGAGATTCAACGGATTCATGGAAGCCCTGTGGAGATAGCAACACTAAGTAACTATGTAATCTTATAGTCCTATGACAAACACACTATTTTTCCATAATTCCCCACTCTATTTAGCCTAACTGGTGTTCCTAGTGGAAAGACTGAACGGATTCATAACAGCACTGAGGAGATATCAAGCAATACTAAATCTTTAAAATTCAGTGTTCTTCTAAAATTAACTTTACTTCAAAGCCGTGGAGAGAGTAACACTAAGTAACTATGTAATCGTATATTCCAATATATAATATAGGAACATGACTTATAACAAACATCTACTTACTATTTTTCCATAATTCTCCGTAGTATTCTATTTAGCTTCAACTGGTGTTCATAGTGGAAAGAGATTGAATGGATTCATAACAGCACAGAGACGATATCAAGCAATACTAAATCTGTGCAATTCTATGGAACCATAACAAATATTCGCTTAACGTTTTTCTAAAATTAACCCTTTAATTCTAATCAGTTTACATTGGCATTCTTTGTGCACATAGATTCATACAAGCACTGAGGAGATAGCAGCACTAAGTATCTGTGTTATACATATAACAAACATCTACTAACTGTTTTAACATATTTCCCTATAGCAGTCTTTTAAGCTTACAGTGGAATTCATAGTGCATTGCGATTCAAAGGATTCATAACAGAACTGAGGCGATGTCAAGCAATACTAAATCTATGTAATTCCATGTAATGGTCACAAAAATTTGCTTTTGATTTTTTTTTAAAAAAATAACCGTTATTCTAATATGTTTCCAATGGCATTCTTTGTGCAAAGAGATTCTACGCATTCATACAAGCACTGAGGTTATAGCAACACTAAGTAGCTATGTAATCTTATATACCAATAACAAACATCTACTTACTGTTTTAACATAATTCTCTGTAGCAATCTGTAAAGCTTACACTTGTATTCATAATGCAGTGTTATTGAAAGGATTCATAACAGAAGTGAAAAGATATCAATACTAAATCTATGTAATTCCATGTAACTATAACAAAAATTCGCTTAGGGTTTTTTTTAAAAATTACCCTTTTATACTAATGAGTTTACAATGGCATTCTTTGTGCAAAGAGATTCTACGCATTCATACAAGCACCGAGGTTATAGCAACACTAAGTAGCTATGTAATCTTATATACCAATAACAAACATCTACTTACTGTTTTAACATAATTCTCTGTAGCAATCTGTAAAGCTTACACTTGTATTCATAATGCAGTGTTATTGAAAGGATTCATAACAGAACTGAAAAGATATCAATACTAAATCTATGTAATTCCATGTAACTATAACAAAAATTCGCTTAGGGTTTTTTAAAAAATTACCCTTTTATACTAATGAGTTTACAATGGCATTCTTTGTGCAAAGAGATTCAATGGATTCATACAAGCACTGAGGAGATAGCAAACCATAGTAACTATGAAATCTTATATTGCTATAACAAACATCTACTTACTATTTTTCCATAATTCTCCATAATATTCTATTTAGCTTAAACTGGTGTTCAAAGTGGAAAGTGATTGAACAGATTCATAACAGCACTGAGGAGTAACTTTGTAATCTTATATACATATAAATAAACATATACTTACTGTTTTAACATAATTTTCTATAGCAATCTGTTAAGCTTACAGTAGTATTCATAGTGCAATGCGACTTAAAAGATTCATAACAGAACTGAGGAGATGTCAAGCAATACTAAATCTATGTAATTCCATGTAATCATAACAAAACTACGCTTAGCATTTTTTAAAAAATAACCCTTTTATTCGAATAAGTTTACAATGTTATTTTTCGTGCAAACAGATTCAACGGATTCAAACAAGCACTGAGGTTATAGCAACACTAAATAACTATGTAATCTTATATACCTATAACAAACATCTACTTACAGTTTTAACATAATTCTCTATAGCAGTCTTTTAAGCTTACACTTGTATTCATAATGCAATGTTATTGGAAGGAGTCATAACAGAACTGAAAAGATATCAAGGAATAATAAATCTATGTAACCATCACAAAAATTCGATTAGGGTTTTTTTAAAAATTACCCTTTTATACTACTCATTTTAAAATGGCATTCTTTGTGCAAAGAGATTCAACGGATTCATGGAAGCCCTGTGGAGATAGCAACACTAAGTAACTATGTAATCTTATAGTCCTATGACAAACACACTATTTTTCCATAATTCCCCACTCTATTTAGCCTAACTGGTGTTCCTAGTGGAAAGACTGAACGGATTCATAACAGCACTGAGGAGATATCAAGCAATACTAAATCTTTAAAATTCAGTGTTCTTCTAAAATTAACTTTACTTCAAAGCCGTGGAGAGAGTAACACTAAGTAACTATGTAATCGTATATTCCAATATATAATATAGGAACATGACTTATAACAAACATCTACTTACTATTTTTCCATAATTCTCCGTAGTATTCTATTTAGCTTCAACTGGTGTTCATAGTGGAAAGAGATTGAATGGATTCATAACAGCACAGAGACGATATCAAGCAATACTAAATCTGTGCAATTCTATGGAACCATAACAAATATTCGCTTAACGTTTTTCTAAAATTAACCCTTTAATTCTAATCAGTTTACATTGGCATTCTTTGTGCACATAGATTCATACAAGCACTGAGGAGATAGCAGCACTAAGTATCTGTGTTATACATATAACAAACATCTACTAACTGTTTTAACATATTTCCCTATAGCAGTCTTTTAAGCTTACAGTGGAATTCATAGTGCATTGCGATTCAAAGGATTCATAACAGAACTGAGGCGATGTCAAGCAATACTAAATCTATGTAATTCCATGTAATGGTCACAAAAATTTGCTTTTGATTTTTTTTAAAAAAAATAACCGTTATTCTAATATGTTTCCAATGGCATTCTTTGTGCAAAGAGATTCTACGCATTCATACAAGCACTGAGGTTATAGCAACACTAAGTAGCTATGTAATCTTATATACCAATAACAAACATCTACTTACTGTTTTAACATAATTCTCTGTAGCAATCTGTAAAGCTTACACTTGTATTCATAATGCAGTGTTATTGAAAGGATTCATAACAGAAGTGAAAAGATATCAATACTAAATCTATGTAATTCCATGTAACTATAACAAAAATTCGCTTAGGGTTTTTTTTAAAAATTACCCTTTTATACTAATGAGTTTACAATGGCATTCTTTGTGCAAAGAGATTCTACGCATTCATACAAGCACCGAGGTTATAGCAACACTAAGTAGCTATGTAATCTTATATACCAATAACAAACATCTACTTACTGTTTTAACATAATTCTCTGTAGCAATCTGTAAAGCTTACACTTGTATTCATAATGCAGTGTTATTGAAAGGATTCATAACAGAACTGAAAAGATATCAATACTAAATCTATGTAATTCCATGTAACTATAACAAAAATTCGCTTAGGGTTTTTTAAAAAATTACCCTTTTATACTAATGAGTTTACAATGGCATTCTTTGTGCAAAGAGATTCAATGGATTCATACAAGCACTGAGGAGATAGCAAACCATAGTAACTATGAAATCTTATATTGCTATAACAAACATCTACTTACTATTTTTCCATAATTCTCCATAATATTCTATTTAGCTTAAACTGGTGTTCAAAGTGGAAAGTGATTGAACAGATTCATAACAGCACTGAGGAGTAACTTTGTAATCTTATATACATATAAAAAAACATATACTTACTGTTTTAACATAATTTTCTATAGCAATCTGTTAAGCTTACAGTAGTATTCATAGTGCAATGCGACTTAAAAGATTCATAACAGAACTGAGGAGATGTCAAGCAATACTAAATCTATGTAATTCCATGTAATCATAACAAAAATTCGCTTAGCATTTTTAAAATAATAACCCTTTTATTCGAATAAGTTTACAATGTTATTTTTCGTGCAAACAGATTCAACGGATTCAAACAAGCACTGAGGTTATAGCAACACTAAATAACTATGTAATCTTATATACCTATAACAAACATCTACTTACAGTTTTAACATAATTCTCTATAGCAGTCTTTTAAGCTTACACTTGTATTCATAATGCAATGTTATTGGAAGGAGTCATAACAGAACTGAAAAGATATCAAGGAATAATAAATCTATGTAACCATCACAAAAATTCGATTAGGGTTTTTTTAAAAATTACCCTTTTATACTACTCATTTTAAAATGGCATTCTTTGTGCAAAGAGATTCAACGGATTCATGGAAGCCCTGTGGAGATAGCAACACTAAGTAACTATGTAATCTTATAGTCCTATGACAAACACACTATTTTTCCATAATTCCCCACTCTATTTAGCCTAACTGGTGTTCCTAGTGGAAAGACTGAACGGATTCATAACAGCACTGAGGAGATATCAAGCAATACTAAATCTTTAAAATTCAGTGTTCTTCTAAAATTAACTTTACTTCAAAGCCGTGGAGAGAGTAACACTAAGTAACTATGTAATCGTATATTCCAATATATAATATAGGAACATGACTTATAACAAACATCTACTTACTATTTTTCCATAATTCTCCGTAGTATTCTATTTAGCTTCAACTGGTGTTCATAGTGGAAAGAGATTGAATGGATTCATAACAGCACAGAGACGATATCAAGCAATACTAAATCTGTGCAATTCTATGGAACCATAACAAATATTCGCTTAACGTTTTTCTAAAATTAACCCTTTAATTCTAATCAGTTTACATTGGCATTCTTTGTGCACATAGATTCATACAAGCACTGAGGAGATAGCAGCACTAAGTATCTGTGTTATACATATAACAAACATCTACTAACTGTTTTAACATATTTCCCTATAGCAGTCTTTTAAGCTTACAGTGGAATTCATAGTGCATTGCGATTCAAAGGATTCATAACAGAACTGAGGCGATGTCAAGCAATACTAAATCTATGTAATTCCATGTAATGGTCACAAAAATTTGCTTTTGATTTTTTTTTAAAAAAATAACCGTTATTCTAATATGTTTCCAATGGCATTCTTTGTGCAAAGAGATTCTACGCATTCATACAAGCACTGAGGTTATAGCAACACTAAGTAGCTATGTAATCTTATATACCAATAACAAACATCTACTTACTGTTTTAACATAATTCTCTGTAGCAATCTGTAAAGCTTACACTTGTATTCATAATGCAGTGTTATTGAAAGGATTCATAACAGAAGTGAAAAGATATCAATACTAAATCTATGTAATTCCATGTAACTATAACAAAAATTCGCTTAGGGTTTTTTTTAAAAATTACCCTTTTATACTAATGAGTTTACAATGGCATTCTTTGTGCAAAGAGATTCTACGCATTCATACAAGCACCGAGGTTATAGCAACACTAAGTAGCTATGTAATCTTATATACCAATAACAAACATCTACTTACTGTTTTAACATAATTCTCTGTAGCAATCTGTAAAGCTTACACTTGTATTCATAATGCAGTGTTATTGAAAGGATTCATAACAGAACTGAAAAGATATCAATACTAAATCTATGTAATTCCATGTAACTATAACAAAAATTCGCTTAGGGTTTTTTAAAAAATTACCCTTTTATACTAATGAGTTTACAATGGCATTCTTTGTGCAAAGAGATTCAATGGATTCATACAAGCACTGAGGAGATAGCAAACCATAGTAACTATGAAATCTTATATTGCTATAACAAACATCTACTTACTATTTTTCCATAATTCTCCATAATATTCTATTTAGCTTAAACTGGTGTTCAAAGTGGAAAGTGATTGAACAGATTCATAACAGCACTGAGGAGTAACTTTGTAATCTTATATACATATAAAAAAACATATACTTACTGTTTTAACATAATTTTCTATAGCAATCTGTTAAGCTTACAGTAGTATTCATAGTGCAATGCGACTTAAAAGATTCATAACAGAACTGAGGAGATGTCAAGCAATACTAAATCTATGTAATTCCATGTAATCATAACAAAAATTCGCTTAGCATTTTTAAAATAATAACCCTTTTATTCGAATAAGTTTACAATGTTATTTTTCGTGCAAACAGATTCAACGGATTCAAACAAGCACTGAGGTTATAGCAACACTAAATAACTATGTAATCTTATATACCTATAACAAACATCTACTTACAGTTTTAACATAATTCTCTATAGCAGTCTTTTAAGCTTACACTTGTATTCATAATGCAATGTTATTGGAAGGAGTCATAACAGAACTGAAAAGATATCAAGGAATAATAAATCTATGTAACCATCACAAAAATTCGATTAGGGTTTTTTTAAAAATTACCCTTTTATACTACTCATTTTAAAATGGCATTCTTTGTGCAAAGAGATTCAACGGATTCATGGAAGCCCTGTGGAGATAGCAACACTAAGTAACTATGTAATCTTATAGTCCTATGACAAACACACTATTTTTCCATAATTCCCCACTCTATTTAGCCTAACTGGTGTTCCTAGTGGAAAGACTGAACGGATTCATAACAGCACTGAGGAGATATCAAGCAATACTAAATCTTTAAAATTCAGTGTTCTTCTAAAATTAACTTTACTTCAAAGCCGTGGAGAGAGTAACACTAAGTAACTATGTAATCGTATATTCCAATATATAATATAGGAACATGACTTATAACAAACATCTACTTACTATTTTTCCATAATTCTCCGTAGTATTCTATTTAGCTTCAACTGGTGTTCATAGTGGAAAGAGATTGAATGGATTCATAACAGCACAGAGACGATATCAAGCAATACTAAATCTGTGCAATTCTATGGAACCATAACAAATATTCGCTTAACGTTTTTCTAAAATTAACCCTTTAATTCTAATCAGTTTACATTGGCATTCTTTGTGCACATAGATTCATACAAGCACTGAGGAGATAGCAGCACTAAGTATCTGTGTTATACATATAACAAACATCTACTAACTGTTTTAACATATTTCCCTATAGCAGTCTTTTAAGCTTACAGTGGAATTCATAGTGCATTGCGATTCAAAGGATTCATAACAGAACTGAGGCGATGTCAAGCAATACTAAATCTATGTAATTCCATGTAATGGTCACAAAAATTTACTTTTGATTTTTTTTTAAAAAAATAACCGTTATTCTAATATGTTTCCAATGGCATTCTTTGTGCAAAGAGATTCTACGCATTCATACAAGCACTGAGGTTATAGCAACACTAAGTAGCTATGTAATCTTATATACCAATAACAAACATCTACTTACTGTTTTAACATAATTCTCTGTAGCAATCTGTAAAGCTTACACTTGTATTCATAATGCAGTGTTATTGAAAGGATTCATAACAGAACTGAAAAGATATCAATACTAAATCTATGTAATTCCATGTAACTATAACAAAAATTCGCTTAGGGTTTTTTTAAAAATTACCCTTTTATACTAATGAGTTTACAATGGCATTCTTTGTGCAAAGAGATTCTACGCATTCATACAAGCACCGAGGTTATAGCAACACTAAGTAGCTATGTAATCTTATATACCAATAACAAACATCTACTTACTGTTTTAACATAATTCTCTGTAGCAATCTGTAAAGCTTACACTTGTATTCATAATGCAGTGTTATTGAAAGGATTCATAACAGAACTGAAAAGATATCAATACTAAATCTATGTAATTCCATGTAACTATAACAAAAATTCGCTTAGGGTTTTTTAAAAAATTACCCTTTTATACTAATGAGTTTACAATGGCATTCTTTGTGCAAAGAGATTCAATGGATTCATACAAGCACTGAGGAGATAGCAAACCATAGTAACTATGAAATCTTATATTGCTATAACAAACATCTACTTACTATTTTTCCATAATTCTCCATAATATTCTATTTAGCTTAAACTGGTGTTCAAAGTGGAAAGTGATTGAACAGATTCATAACAGCACTGAGGAGTAACTTTGTAATCTTATATACATATAAATAAACATATACTTACTGTTTTAACATAATTTTCTATAGCAATCTGTTAAGCTTACAGTAGTATTCATAGTGCAATGCGACTTAAAAGATTCATAGCAGAACTGAGGAGATGTCAAGCAATACTAAATCTATGTAATTCCATGTAATCATAACAAAACTACGCTTAGCATTTTTTTAAAAATAACCCTTTTATTCGAATAAGTTTACAATGTTATTTTTCGTTCAAACAGATTCAACGGATTCAAACAAGCACTGAGGTTATAGCAACACTAAATAACTATGTAATCTTATATACCTATAACAAACATCTACTTACAGTTTTAACATAATTCTCTATAGCAGTCTTTTAAGCTTACACTTGTATTCATAATGCAATGTTATTGGAAGGAGTCATAACAGAACTGAAAAGATATCAAGGAATAATAAATCTATGTAACCATCACAAAAATTCGATTAGGGTTTTTTTTAAAAATTACCCTTTTATACTACTCATTTTAAAATGGCATTCTTTGTGCAAAGAGATTCAACGGATTCATGGAAGCCCTGTGGAGATAGCAACACTAAGTAACTATGTAATCTTATAGTCCTATGACAAACACACTATTTTTCCATAATTCCCCACTCTATTTAGCCTAACTGGTGTTCCTAGTGGAAAGACTGAACGGATTCATAACAGCACTGAGGAGATATCAAGCAATACTAAATCTTTAAAATTCAGTGTTCTTCTAAAATTAACTTTACTTCAAAGCCGTGGAGAGAGTAACACTAAGTAACTATGTAATCGTATATTCCAATATATAATATAGGAACATGACTTATAACAAACATCTACTTACTATTTTTCCATAATTCTCCGTAGTATTCTATTTAGCTTCAACTGGTGTTCATAGTGGAAAGAGATTGAATGGATTCATAACAGCACAGAGACGATATCAAGCAATACTAAATCTGTGCAATTCTATGGAACAATAACAAATATTCGCTTAACGTTTTTCTAAAATTAACCCTTTAATTCTAATCATTTTACATTGGCATTCTTTGTGCACATAGATTCATACAAGCACTGAGGAGATAGCAGCACTAAGTATCTGTGTTATACATATAACAAACATCTACTAACTGTTTTAACATATTTCCCTATAGCAGTCTTTTAAGCTTACAGTGGAATTCATAGTGCATTGCGATTCAAAGGATTCATAACAGAACTGAGGCGATGTCAAGCAATACTAAATCTATGTAATTCCATGTAATGGTCACAAAAATTTGCTTTTGATTTTTTTTAAAAAAATAACCGTTATTCTAATATGTTTCCAATGGCATTCTTTGTGCAAAGAGATTCTACGCATTCATACAAGCACTGAGGTTATAGCAACACTAAGTAGCTATGTAATCTTATATACCAATAACAAACATCTACTTACTGTTTTAACATAATTCTCTGTAGCAATCTGTAAAGCTTACACTTGTATTCATAATGCAGTGTTATTGAAAGGATTCATAACAGAAGTGAAAAGATATCAATACTAAATCTATGTAATTCCATGTAACTATAACAAAAATTCGCTTAGGGTTTTTTTAAAAATTACCCTTTTATACTAATGAGTTTACAATGGCATTCTTTGTGCAAAGAGATTCTACGCATTCATACAAGCACCGAGGTTATAGCAACACTAAGTAGCTATGTAATCTTATATACCAATAACAAACATCTACTTACTGTTTTAACATAATTCTCTGTAGCAATCTGTAAAGCTTACACTTGTATTCATAATGCAGTGTTATTGAAAGGATTCATAACAGAACTGAAAAGATATCAATACTAAATCTATGTAATTCCATGTAACTATAAGAAAAATTCGCTTAGGGTTTTTTAAAAAATTACCCTTTTATACTAATGAGTTTACAATGGCATTCTTTGTGCAAAGAGATTCAATGGATTCATACAAGCACGTAGGAGATAGCAAACCATAGTAACTATGAAATCTTATATTGCTATAACAAACATCTACTTACTATTTTTCCATAATTCTCCATAATATTCTATTTAGCTTAAACTGGTGTTCAAAGTGGAAAGTGATTGAACAGATTCATAACAGCACTGAGGAGTAACTTTGTAATCTTATATACATATAAATAAACATATACTTACTGTTTTAACATAATTTTCTATAGCAATCTGAAAAGCTTACAGTAGTATTCATAGTGCAATGCGACTTAAAAGATTCATAACAGAACTGAGGAGATGTCAAGCAATACTAAATCTATGTAATTCCATGTAATCATAACAAAACTACGCTTAGCATTTTTTAAATAATAACCCTTTTATTCGAATAAGTTTACAATGTTATTTTTCGTGCAAACAGATTCAACGGATTCAAACAAGCACTGAGGTTATAGCAACACTAAATAACTATGTAATCTTATATACCTATAACAAACATCTACTTACAGTTTTAACATAATTCTCTATAGCAGTCTTTTAAGCTTACACTTGTATTCATAATGCAATGTTATTGGAAGGAGTCATAACAGAACTGAAAAGATATCAAGGAATAATAAATCTATGTAACCATCACAAAAATTCGATTAGGGTTTTTTTAAAAATTACCCTTTTATACTACTCATTTTAAAATGGCATTCTTTGTGCAAAGAGATTCAACGGATTCATGGAAGCCCTGTGGAGATAGCAACACTAAGTAACTATGTAATCTTATAGTCCTATGACAAACACACTATTTTTCCATAATTCCCCACTCTATTTAGCCTAACTGGTGTTCCTAGACTGAACGGATTCATAACAGCACTGAGGAGATATCAAGCAATACTAAATCTTTAAAATTCAGTGTTCTTCTAAAATTAACTTTACTTCAAAGCCGTGGAGAGAGTAACACTAAGTAACTATGTAATCTTATATTCCAATATATAATATAGGAATATGACTTATAACAAACATCTACTTACTATTTTTCCATAATTCTCCGTAGTATTCTATTTAGCTTCAACTGGTGTTCATAGTGGAAAGAGATTGAATGGATTCATAACAGCACAGAGACGATATCAAGCAATACTAAATCTGTGCAATTCTATGGAACCATAACAAATATTCGCTTAACGTTTTTCTAAAATTAACCCTTTAATTCTAATCAGTTTACATTGGCATTCTTTGTGCACATAGATTCATACAAGCACTGAGGAGATAGCAGCACTAAGTATCTGTGTTATACATATAACAAACATCTACTAACTGTTTTAACATATTTCCCTATAGCAGTCTTTTAAGCTTACAGTGGAATTCATAGTGCATTGCGATTCAAAGGATTCATAACAGAACTGAGGCGATGTCAAGCAATACTAAATCTATGTAATTCCATGTAATGGTCACAAAAATTTGCTTTTGATTTTTTTTAAAAAAATAACCGTTATTCTAATATGTTTCCAATGGCATTCTTTGTGCAAAGAGATTCTACCCATTCATACAAGCACCGAGGTTATAGCAACACTAAGTAGCTATGTAATCTTATATACCAATAACAAACATCTACTTACTGTTTTAACATAATTCTCTGTAGCAATCTGTAAAGCTTACACTTGTATTCATAATGCAGTGTTATTGAAAGGATTCATAACAGAACTGAAAAGATATCAATACTAAATCTATGTAATTCCATGTAACTATAACAAAAATTCGCTTAGGGTTTTTTTTAAAATTACCCTTTTATACTAATGAGTTTACAATGGCATTCTTTGTGCAAAGAGATTCAATGGATTCATACAAGCACTGAGGAGATAGCAAACCATAGTAACTATGAAATCTTATATTTCTATAACAAACATCTACTTACTATTTTTCCATAATTCTCCATAATATTCTATTTAGCTTAAACTGGTGTTCAAAGTGGAAAGTGATTGAACAGATTCATAACAGCACTGAGTAACTTTGTAATCTTATATACATATAAAAAAACATATACTTACTGTTTTAACATAATTTTCTATAGCAATCTGTTAAGCTTACAGTAGTATTCATAGTGCAATGCGACTTAAAAGATTCATAACAGAACTGAGGAGATGTCAAGCAATACTAAATCTATGTAATTCCATGTAATCATAAGAAAAATTCGCTTAGCATTTTTTAAATAATAACCCTTTTATTCGAATAAGTTTACAATGTTATTTTTCGTGCAAACAGATTCAACGGATTCAAACAAGCACTGAGGTTATAGCAACACTAAATAACTATGTAATCTTATATACCTATAACAAACATCTACTTACAGTTTTAACATAATTCTCTATAGCAGTCTTTTAAGCTTACACTTGTATTCATAATGCAATGTTATTGGAAGGAGTCATAACAGAACTGAAAAGATATCAAGGAATAATAAATCTATGTAACCATCACAAAAATTCGATTAGGGTTTTTTTAAAAATTACCCTTTTATACTACTCATTTTAAAATGGCATTCTTTGTGCAAAGAGATTCAACGGATTCATGGAAGCCCTGTGGAGATAGCAACACTAAGTAACTATGTAATCTTATAGTCCTATGACAAACACACTATTTTTCCATAATTCCCCACTCTATTTAGCCTAACTGGTGTTCCTAGACTGAACGGATTCATAACAGCACTGAGGAGATATCAAGCAATACTAAATCTTTAAAATTCAGTGTTCTTCTAAAATTAACTTTACTTCAAAGCCGTGGAGAGAGTAACACTAAGTAACTATGTAATCTTATATTCCAATATATAATATAGGAATATGACTTATAACAAACATCTACTTACTATTTTTCCATAATTCTCCGTAGTATTCTATTTAGCGTCAACTGGTGTGCATAGTGGAAAGAGATTGAATGGATTCATAACAGCACAGAGACGATATCAAGCAATACTAAATCTGTGCAATTCTATGGAACCATAACAAATATTCGCTTAACGTTTTTCTAAAATTAACCCTTTAATTCTAATCAGTTTACATTGGCATTCTTTGTGCACATAGATTCATACAAGCACTGAGGAGATAGCAGCACTAAGTATCTGTGTTATACATATAACAAACATCTACTAACTGTTTTAACATATTTCCCTATAGCAGTCTTTTAAGCTTACAGTGGAATTCATAGTGCATTGCGATTCAAAGGATTCATAACAGAACTGAGGCGATGTCAAGCAATACTAAATCTATGTAATTCCATGTAATGGTCACAAAAATTTGCTTTTGATTTTTTTTTAAAAAATAACCGTTATTCTAATATGTTTCCAATGGCATTCTTTGTGCAAAGAGATTCTACCCATTCATACAAGCACTGAGGTTATAGCAACACTAAGTAGCTATGTAATCTTATATACCAATAACAAACATCTACTTACTGTTTTAACATAATTCTCTGTAGCAATCTGTAAAGCTTACACTTGTATTCATAATGCAGTGTTATTGAAAGGATTCATAACAGAACTGAAAAGATATCAATACTAAATCTATGTAATTCCATGTAACTATAACAAAAATTCGCTTAGGGTTTTTTTAAAAATTACCCTTTTATACTAATGAGTTTACAATGGCATTCTTTGTGCAAAGAGATTCTACGCATTCATACAAGCACTGAGGTTATAGCAACACTAAGTAGCTATGTAATCTTATATACCAATAACAAACATCTACTTACTGTTTTAACATAATTCTCTGTAGCAATCTGTAAAGCTTACACTTGTATTCATAATGCAGTGTTATTGAAAGGATTCATAACAGAACTGAAAAGATATCAAGCAATACTAAATCTATGTAATTCCATGTAACTATAACAAAAATTCGCTTAGGTTTTTTTTTAAAATTACCCTTTTATACTAGTGAGTTTACAATGGCATTCTTTGTGCAAAGAGATTCAATGGATTCATACAAGCACTGAGGAGATAGCAAACCATAGTAACTATGAAATCTTATATTGCTATAACAAACATCTACTTACTATTTTTCCATAATTCTCCATAATATTCTATTTAGCTTAAACTGGTGTTCAAAGTGGAAAGTGATTGAACAGATTCATAACAGCACTGAGGAGTAACTTTGTAATCTTATATACATATAAAAAAACATATACTTACTGTTTTAACATAATTTTCTATAGCAATCTGTTAAGCTTACAGTAGTATTCATAGTGCAATGCGACTTAAAAGATTCATAACAGAACTGAGGAGATGTCAAGCAATACTAAATCTATGTAATTCCATGTAATCATAACAAAAATTCGCTTAGCATTTTTAAAATAATAACCCTTTTATTCGAATAAGTTTACAATGTTATTTTTCGTGCAAACAGATTCAACGGATTCAAACAAGCACTGAGGTTATAGCAACACTAAATAACTATGTAATCTTATATACCTATAACAAACATCTACTTACAGTTTTAACATAATTCTCTATAGCAGTCTTTTAAGCTTACACTTGTATTCATAATGCAATGTTATTGGAAGGAGTCATAACAGAACTGAAAAGATATCAAGGAATAATAAATCTATGTAACCATCACAAAAATTCGATTAGGGTTTTTTTAAAAATTACCCTTTTATACTACTCATTTTAAAATGGCATTCTTTGTGCAAAGAGATTCAACGGATTCATGGAAGCCCTGTGGAGATAGCAACACTAAGTAACTATGTAATCTTATAGTCCTATGACAAACACACTATTTTTCCATAATTCCCCACTCTATTTAGCCTAACTGGTGTTCCTAGTGGAAAGACTGAACGGATTCATAACAGCACTGAGGAGATATCAAGCAATACTAAATCTTTAAAATTCAGTGTTCTTCTAAAATTAACTTTACTTCAAAGCCGTGGAGAGAGTAACACTAAGTAACTATGTAATCGTATATTCCAATATATAATATAGGAACATGACTTATAACAAACATCTACTTACTATTTTTCCATAATTCTCCGTAGTATTCTATTTAGCTTCAACTGGTGTTCATAGTGGAAAGAGATTGAATGGATTCATAACAGCACAGAGACGATATCAAGCAATACTAAATCTGTGCAATTCTATGGAACCATAACAAATATTCGCTTAACGTTTTTCTAAAATTAACCCTTTAATTCTAATCAGTTTACATTGGCATTCTTTGTGCACATAGATTCATACAAGCACTGAGGAGATAGCAGCACTAAGTATCTGTGTTATACATATAACAAACATCTACTAACTGTTTTAACATATTTCCCTATAGCAGTCTTTTAAGCTTACAGTGGAATTCATAGTGCATTGCGATTCAAAGGATTCATAACAGAACTGAGGCGATGTCAAGCAATACTAAATCTATGTAATTCCATGTAATGGTCACAAAAATTTGCTTTTGATTTTTTTTTAAAAAAATAACCGTTATTCTAATATGTTTCCAATGGCATTCTTTGTGCAAAGAGATTCTACGCATTCATACAAGCACTGAGGTTATAGCAACACTAAGTAGCTATGTAATCTTATATACCAATAACAAACATCTACTTACTGTTTTAACATAATTCTCTGTAGCAATCTGTAAAGCTTACACTTGTATTCATAATGCAGTGTTATTGAAAGGATTCATAACAGAACTGAAAAGATATCAATACTAAATCTATGTAATTCCATGTAACTATAACAAAAATTCGCTTAGGGTTTTTTAAAAAATTACCCTTTTATACTAATGAGTTTACAATGGCATTCTTTGTGCAAAGAGATTCTACGCATTCATACAAGCACCGAGGTTATAGCAACACTAAGTAGCTATGTAATCTTATATACCAATAACAAACATCTACTTACTGTTTTAACATAATTCTCTGTAGCAATCTGTAAAGCTTACACTTGTATTCATAATGCAGTGTTATTGAAAGGATTCATAACAGAACTGAAAAGATATCAATACTAAATCTATGTAATTCCATGTAACTATAACAAAAATTCGCTTAGGGTTTTTTTAAAAATTACCCTTTTATACTAATGAGTTTACAATGGCATTCTTTGTGCAAAGAGATTCAATGGATTCATACAAGCACTGAGGAGATAGCAAACCATAGTAACTATGAAATCTTATATTGCTATAACAAACATCTACTTACTATTTTTCCATAATTCTCCATAATATTCTATTTAGCTTAAACTGGTGTTCAAAGTGGAAAGTGATTGAACAGATTCATAACAGCACTGAGGAGTAACTTTGTAATCTTATATACATATAAAAAAACATATACTTACTGTTTTAACATAATTTTCTATAGCAATCTGTTAAGCTTACAGTAGTATTCATAGTGCAATGCGACTTAAAAGATTCATAACAGAACTGAGGAGATGTCAAGCAATACTAAATCTATGTAATTCCATGTAATCATAACAAAACTACGCTTAGCATTTTTTAAATAATAACCCTTTTATTCGAATAAGTTTACAATGTTATTTTTCGTGCAAACAGATTCAACGGATTCAAACAAGCACTGAGGTTATAGCAACACTAAATAACTATGTAATCTTATATACCTATAACAAACATCTACTTACAGTTTTAACATAATTCTCTATAGCAGTCTTTTAAGCTTACACTTGTATTCATAATGCAATGTTATTGGAAGGAGTCATAACAGAACTGAAAAGATATCAAGGAATAATAAATCTATGTAACCATCACAAAAATTCGATTAGGGTTTTTTTAAAAATTACCCTTTTATACTACTCATTTTAAAATGGCATTCTTTGTGCAAAGAGATTCAACGGATTCATGGAAGCCCTGTGGAGATAGCAACACTAAGTAACTATGTAATCTTATAGTCCTATGACAAACACACTATTTTTCCATAATTCCCCACTCTATTTAGCCTAACTGGTGTTCCTAGACTGAACGGATTCATAACAGCACTGAGGAGATATCAAGCAATACTAAATCTTTAAAATTCAGTGTTCTTCTAAAATTAACTTTACTTCAAAGCCGTGGAGAGAGTAACACTAAGTAACTATGTAATCTTATATTCCAATATATAATATAGGAATATGACTTATAACAAACATCTACTTACTATTTTTCCATAATTCTCCGTAGTATTCTATTTAGCTTCAACTGGTGTTCATAGTGGAAAGAGATTGAATGGATTCATAACAGCACAGAGACGATATCAAGCAATACTAAATCTGTGCAATTCTATGGAACCATAACAAATATTCGCTTAACGTTTTTCTAAAATTAACCCTTTAATTCTAATCAGTTTACATTGGCATTCTTTGTGCACATAGATTCATACAAGCACTGAGGAGATAGCAGCACTAAGTATCTGTGTTATACATATAACAAACATCTACTAACTGTTTTAACATATTTCCCTATAGCAGTCTTTTAAGCTTACAGTGGAATTCATAGTGCATTGCGATTCAAAGGATTCATAACAGAACTGAGGCGATGTCAAGCAATACTAAATCTATGTAATTCCATGTAATGGTCACAAAAATTTGCTTTTGATTTTTTTTAAAAAAATAACCGTTATTCTAATATGTTTCCAATGGCATTCTTTGTGCAAAGAGATTCTACGCATTCATACAAGCACCGAGGTTATAGCAACACTAAGTAGCTATGTAATCTTATATACCAATAACAAACATCTACTTACTGTTTTAACATAATTCTCTGTAGCAATCTGTAAAGCTTACACTTGTATTCATAATGCAGTGTTATTGAAAGGATTCATAACAGAACTGAAAAGATATCAATACTAAATCTATGTAATTCCATGTAACTATAACAAAAATTCGCTTAGGGTTTTTTTTAAAATTACCCTTTTATACTAATGAGTTTACAATGGCATTCTTTGTGCAAAGAGATTCAATGGATTCATACAAGCACTGAGGAGATAGCAAACCATAGTAACTATGAAATCTTATATTTCTATAACAAACATCTACTTACTATTTTTCCATAATTCTCCATAATATTCTATTTAGCTTAAACTGGTGTTCAAAGTGGAAAGTGATTGAACAGATTCATAACAGCACTGAGTAACTTTGTAATCTTATATACATATAAAAAAACATATACTTACTGTTTTAACATAATTTTCTATAGCAATCTGTTAAGCTTACAGTAGTATTCATAGTGCAATGCGACTTAAAAGATTCATAACAGAACTGAGGAGATGTCAAGCAATACTAAATCTATGTAATTCCATGTAATCATAACAAAAATTCGCTTAGCATTTTTTAAATAATAACCCTTTTATTCGAATAAGTTTACAATGTTATTTTTCGTGCAAACAGATTCAACGGATTCAAACAAGCACTGAGGTTATAGCAACACTAAATAACTATGTAATCTTATATACCTATAACAAACATCTACTTACAGTTTTAACATAATTCTCTATAGCAGTCTTTTAAGCTTACACTTGTATTCATAATGCAATGTTATTGGAAGGAGTCATAACAGAACTGAAAAGATATCAAGGAATAATAAATCTATGTAACCATCACAAAAATTCGATTAGGGTTTTTTTAAAAATTACCCTTTTATACTACTCATTTTAAAATGGCATTCTTTGTGCAAAGAGATTCAACGGATTCATGGAAGCCCTGTGGAGATAGCAACACTAAGTAACTATGTAATCTTATAGTCCTATGACAAACACACTATTTTTCCATAATTCCCCACTCTATTTAGCCTAACTGGTGTTCCTAGACTGAACGGATTCATAACAGCACTGAGGAGATATCAAGCAATACTAAATCTTTAAAATTCAGTGTTCTTCTAAAATTAACTTTACTTCAAAGCCGTGGAGAGAGTAACACTAAGTAACTATGTAATCTTATATTCCAATATATAATATAGGAATATGACTTATAACAAACATCTACTTACTATTTTTCCATAATTCTCCGTAGTATTCTATTTAGCGTCAACTGGTGTTCATAGTGGAAAGAGATTGAATGGATTCATAACAGCACAGAGACGATATCAAGCAATACTAAATCTGTGCAATTCTATGGAACCATAACAAATATTCGCTTAACGTTTTTCTAAAATTAACCCTTTAATTCTAATCAGTTTACATTGGCATTCTTTGTGCACATAGATTCATACAAGCACTGAGGAGATAGCAGCACTAAGTATCTGTGTTATACATATAACAAACATCTACTAACTGTTTTAACATATTTCCCTATAGCAGTCTTTTAAGCTTACAGTGGAATTCATAGTGCATTGCGATTCAAAGGATTCATAACAGAACTGAGGCAATGTCAAGCAATACTAAATCTATGTAATTCCATGTAATGGTCACAAAAATTTGCTTTTGATTTTTTTTTAAAAAATAACCGTTATTCTAATATGTTTCCAATGGCATTCTTTGTGCAAAGAGATTCTACCCATTCATACAAGCACTGAGGTTATAGCAACACTAAGTAGCTATGTAATCTTATATACCAATAACAAACATCTACTTACTGTTTTAACATAATTCTCCGTAGCAATCTGTAAAGCTTACACTTGTATTCATAATGCAGTGTTATTGAAAGGATTCATAACAGAACTGAAAAGATATCAATACTAAATCTATGTAATTCCATGTAACTATAACAAAAATTCGCTTAGGGTTTTTTTAAAAATTACCCTTTTATACTAATGAGTTTACAATGGCATTCTTTGTGCAAAGAGATTCTACGCATTCATACAAGCACTGAGGTTATAGCAACACTAAGTAGCTATGTAATCTTATATACCAATAACAAACATCTACTTACTGTTTTAACATAATTCTCTGTAGCAATCTGTAAAGCTTACACTTGTATTCATAATGCAGTGTTATTGAAAGGATTCATAACAGAACTGAAAAGATATCAAGCAATACTAAATCTATGTAATTCCATGTAACTATAACAAAAATTCGCTTAGGTTTTTTTTTAAAATTACCCTTTTATACTAGTGAGTTTACAATGGCATTCTTTGTGCAAAGAGATTCAATGGATTCATACAAGCACTGAGGAGATAGCAAACCATAGTAACTATGAAATCTTATATTGCTATAACAAACATCTACTTACTATTTTTCCATAATTCTCCATAATATTCTATTTAGCTTAAACTGGTGTTCAAAGTGGAAAGTGATTGAACAGATTCATAACAGCACTGAGGAGTAACTTTGTAATCTTATATACATATAAAAAAACATATACTTACTGTTTTAACATAATTTTCTATAGCAATCTGTTAAGCTTACAGTAGTATTCATAGTGCAATGCGACTTAAAAGATTCATAACAGAACTGAGGAGATGTCAAGCAATACTAAATCTATGTAATTCCATGTAATCATAACAAAAATTCGCTTAGCATTTTTAAAATAATAACCCTTTTATTCGAATAAGTTTACAATGTTATTTTTCGTGCAAACAGATTCAACGGATTCAAACAAGCACTGAGGTTATAGCAACACTAAATAACTATGTAATCTTATATACCTATAACAAACATCTACTTACAGTTTTAACATAATTCTCTATAGCAGTCTTTTAAGCTTACACTTGTATTCATAATGCAATGTTATTGGAAGGAGTCATAACAGAACTGAAAAGATATCAAGGAATAATAAATCTATGTAACCATCACAAAAATTCGATTAGGGTTTTTTTAAAAATTACCCTTTTATACTACTCATTTTAAAATGGCATTCTTTGTGCAAAGAGATTCAACGGATTCATGGAAGCCCTGTGGAGATAGCAACACTAAGTAACTATGTAATCTTATAGTCCTATGACAAACACACTATTTTTCCATAATTCCCCACTCTATTTAGCCTAACTGGTGTTCCTAGACTGAACGGATTCATAACAGCACTGAGGAGATATCAAGCAATACTAAATCTTTAAAATTCAGTGTTCTTCTAAAATTAACTTTACTTCAAAGCCGTGGAGAGAGTAACACTAAGTAACTATGTAATCTTATATTCCAATATATAATATAGGAATATGACTTATAACAAACATCTACTTACTATTTTTCCATAATTCTCCGTAGTATTCTATTTAGCTTCAACTGGTGTTCATAGTGGAAAGAGATTGAATGGATTCATAACAGCACAGAGACGATATCAAGCAATACTAAATCTGTGCAATTCTATGGAACCATAACAAATATTCGCTTAACGTTTTTCTAAAATTAACCCTTTAATTCTAATCAGTTTACATTGGCATTCTTTGTGCACATAGATTCATACAAGCACTGAGGAGATAGCAGCACTAAGTATCTGTGTTATACATATAACAAACATCTACTAACTGTTTTAACATATTTCCCTATAGCAGTCTTTTAAGCTTACAGTGGAATTCATAGTGCATTGCGATTCAAAGGATTCATAACAGAACTGAGGCGATGTCAAGCAATACTAAATCTATGTAATTCCATGTAATGGTCACAAAAATTTGCTTTTGATTTTTTTTAAAAAAATAACCGTTATTCTAATATGTTTCCAATGGCATTCTTTGTGCAAAGAGATTCTACCCATTCATACAAGCACCGAGGTTATAGCAACACTAAGTAGCTATGTAATCTTATATACCAATAACAAACATCTACTTACTGTTTTAACATAATTCTCTGTAGCAATCTGTAAAGCTTACACTTGTATTCATAATGCAGTGTTATTGAAAGGATTCATAACAGAACTGAAAAGATATCAATACTAAATCTATGTAATTCCATGTAACTATAACAAAAATTCGCTTAGGGTTTTTTTTAAAATTACCCTTTTATACTAATGAGTTTACAATGGCATTCTTTGTGCAAAGAGATTCAATGGATTCATACAAGCACTGAGGAGATAGCAAACCATAGTAACTATGAAATCTTATATTGCTATAACAAACATCTACTTACTATTTTTCCATAATTCTCCATAATATTCTATTTAGCTTAAACTGGTGTTCAAAGTGGAAAGTGATTGAACAGATTCATAACAGCACTGAGTAACTTTGTAATCTTATATACATATAAAAAAACATATACTTACTGTTTTAACATAATTTTCTATAGCAATCTGTTAAGCTTACAGTAGTATTCATAGTGCAATGCGACTTAAAAGATTCATAACAGAACTGAGGAGATGTCAAGCAATACTAAATCTATGTAATTCCATGTAATCATAACAAAAATTCGCTTAGCATTTTTTAAATAATAACCCTTTTATTCGAATAAGTTTACAATGTTATTTTTCGTGCAAACAGATTCAACGGATTCAAACAAGTACTGAGGTTATAGCAACACTAAATAACTATGTAATCTTATATACCTATAACAAACATCTACTTACAGTTTTAACATAATTCTCTATAGCAGTCTTTTAAGCTTACACTTGTATTCATAATGCAATGTTATTGGAAGGAGTCATAACAGAACTGAAAAGATATCAAGGAATAATAAATCTATGTAACCATCACAAAAATTCGATTAGGGTTTTTTTAAAAATTACCCTTTTATACTACTCATTTTAAAATGGCATTCTTTGTGCAAAGAGATTCAACGGATTCATGGAAGCCCTGTGGAGATAGCAACACTAAGTAACTATGTAATCTTATAGTCCTATGACAAACACACTATTTTTCCATAATTCCCCACTCTATTTAGCCTAACTGGTGTTCCTAGACTGAACGGATTCATAACAGCACTGAGGAGATATCAAGCAATACTAAATCTTTAAAATTCAGTGTTCTTCTAAAATTAACTTTACTTCAAAGCCGTGGAGAGAGTAACACTAAGTAACTATGTAATCTTATATTCCAATATATAATATAGGAATATGACTTATAACAAACATCTACTTACTATTTTTCCATAATTCTCCGTAGTATTCTATTTAGCGTCAACTGGTGTTCATAGTGGAAAGAGATTGAATGGATTCATAACAGCACAGAGACGATATCAAGCAATACTAAATCTGTGCAATTCTATGGAACCATAACAAATATTCGCTTAACGTTTTTCTAAAATTAACCCTTTAATTCTAATCAGTTTACATTGGCATTCTTTGTGCACATAGATTCATACAAGCACTGAGGAGATAGCAGCACTAAGTATCTGTGTTATACATATAACAAACATCTACTAACTGTTTTAACATATTTCCCTATAGCAGTCTTTTAAGCTTACAGTGGAATTCATAGTGCATTGCGATTCAAAGGATTCATAACAGAACTGAGGCGATGTCAAGCAATACTAAATCTATGTAATTCCATGTAATGGTCACAAAAATTTGCTTTTGATTTTTTTTTAAAAAATAACCGTTATTCTAATATGTTTCCAATGGCATTCTTTGTGCAAAGAGATTCTACGCATTCATACAAGCACTGAGGTTATAGCAACACTAAGTAGCTATGTAATCTTATATACCAATAACAAACATCTACTTACTGTTTTAACATAATTCTCTGTAGCAATCTGTAAAGCTTACACTTGTATTCATAATGCAGTGTTATTGAAAGGATTCATAACAGAAGTGAAAAGATATCAATACTAAATCTATGTAATTCCATGTAACTATAACAAAAATTCGCTTAGGGTTTTTTTAAAAATTACCCTTTTATACTAATGAGTTTACAATGGCATTCTTTGTGCAAAGAGATTCTACGCATTCATACAAGCACCGAGGTTATAGCAACACTAAGTAGCTATGTAATCTTATATACCAATAACAAACATCTACTTACTGTTTTAACATAATTCTCTGTAGCAATCTGTAAAGCTTACACTTGTATTCATAATGCAGTGTTATTGAAAGGATTCATAACAGAACTGAAAAGATATCAATACTAAATCTATGTAATTCCATGTAACTATAAGAAAAATTCGCTTAGGGTTTTTTAAAGAATTACCCTTTTATACTAATGAGTTTACAATGGCATTCTTTGTGCAAAGAGATTCAATGGATTCATACAAGCACTGAGGAGATAGCAAACCATAGTAACTATGAAATCTTATATTGCTATAACAAACATCTACTTACTATTTTTCCATAATTCTCCATAATATTCTATTTAGCTTAAACTGGTGTTCAAAGTGGAAAGTGATTGAACAGATTCATAACAGCACTGAGGAGTAACTTTGTAATCTTATATACATATAAATAAACATATACTTACTGTTTTAACATAATTTTCTATAGCAATCTGAAAAGCTTACAGTAGTATTCATAGTGCAATGCGACTTAAAAGATTCATAACAGAACTGAGGAGATGTCAAGCAATACTAAATCTATGTAATTCCATGTAATCATAACAAAACTACGCTTAGCATTTTTTAAATAATAACCCTTTTATTCGAATAAGTTTACAATGTTATTTTTCGTGCAAACAGATTCAACGGATTCAAACAAGCACTGAGGTTATAGCAACACTAAATAACTATGTAATCTTATATACCTATAACAAACATCTACTTACAGTTTTAACATAATTCTCTATAGCAGTCTTTTAAGCTTACACTTGTATTCATAATGCAATGTTATTGGAAGGAGTCATAACAGAACTGAAAAGATATCAAGGAATAATAAATCTATGTAACCATCACAAAATTTCGATTAGGGTTTTTTTAAAAATTACCCTTTTATACTACTCATTTTAAAATGGCATTCTTTGTGCAAAGAGATTCAACGGATTCATGGAAGCCCTGTGGAGATAGCAACACTAAGTAACTATGTAATCTTATAGTCCTATGACAAACACACTATTTTTCCATAATTCCCCACTCTATTTAGCCTAACTGGTGTTCCTAGTGGAAAGACTGAACGGATTCATAACAGCACTGAGGAGATATCAAGCAATACTAAATCTTTAAAATTCAGTGTTCTTCTAAAATTAACTTTACTTCAAAGCCGTGGAGAGAGTAACACTAAGTAACTATGTAATCGTATATTCCAATATATAATATAGGAACATGACTTATAACAAACATCTACTTACTATTTTTCCATAATTCTCCGTAGTATTCTATTTAGCTTCAACTGGTGTTCATAGTGGAAAGAGATTGAATGGATTCATAACAGCACAGAGACGATATCAAGCAATACTAAATCTGTGCAATTCTATGGAACCATAACAAATATTCGCTTAACGTTTTTCTAAAATTAACCCTTTAATTCTAATCAGTTTACATTGGCATTCTTTGTGCACATAGATTCATACAAGCACTGAGGAGATAGCAGCACTAAGTATCTGTGTTATACATATAACAAACATCTACTAACTGTTTTAACATATTTCCCTATAGCAGTCTTTTAAGCTTACAGTGGAATTCATAGTGCATTGCGATTCAAAGGATTCATAACAGAACTGAGGCGATGTCAAGCAATACTAAATGTATGTAATTCCATGTAATGGTCACAAAAATTTGCTTTTGATTTTTTTTAAAAAAAATAACCGTTATTCTAATATGTTTCCAATGGCATTCTTTGTGCAAAGAGATTCTACGCATTCATACAAGCACTGAGGTTATAGCAACACTAAGTAGCTATGTAATCTTATATACCAATAACAAACATCTACTTACTGTTTTAACATAATTCTCTGTAGCAATCTGTAAAGCTTACACTTGTATTCATAATGCAGTGTTATTGAAAGGATTCATAACAGAACTGAAAAGATATCAATACTAAATCTATGTAATTCCATGTAACTATAACAAAAATTCGCTTAGGGTTTTTTTAAAAATTACCCTTTTATACTAATGAGTTTACAATGGCATTCTTTGTGCAAAGAGATTCTACGCATTCATACAAGCACCGAGGTTATAGCAACACTAAGTAGCTATGTAATCTTATATACCAATAACAAACATCTACTTACTGTTTTAACATAATTCTCTGTAGCAATCTGTAAAGCTTACACTTGTATTCATAATGCAGTGTTATTGAAAGGATTCATAACAGAACTGAAAAGATATCAATACTAAATCTATGTAATTCCATGTAACTATAACAAAAATTCGCTTAGGGTTTTTTTAAAAATTACCCTTTTATACTAATGAGTTTACAATGGCATTCTTTGTGCAAAGAGATTCAATGGATTCATACAAGCACTGAGGAGATAGCAAACCATAGTAACTATGAAATCTTATATTGCTATAACAAACATCTACTTACTATTTTTCCATAATTCTCCATAATATTCTATTTAGCTTAAACTGGTGTTCAAAGTGGAAAGTGATTGAACAGATTCATAACAGCACTGAGGAGTAACTTTGTAATCTTATATACATATAAATCAACATATACTTACTGTTTTAACATAATTTTCTATAGCAATCTGTTAAGCTTACAGTAGTATTCATAGTGCAATGCGACTTAAAAGATTCATAACAGAACTGAGGAGATGTCAAGCAATACTAAATCTATGTAATTCCATGTAATCATAACAAAACTACGCTTAGCATTTTTTAAAAAATAACCCTTTTATTCGAATAAGTTTACAATGTTATTTTTCGTGCAAACAGATTCAACAGATTCAAACAAGCACTGAGGTTATAGCAACACTAAATAACTATGTAATCTTATATACCTATAACAAACATCTACTTACAGTTTTAACATAATTCTCTATAGCAGTCTTTTAAGCTTACACTTGTATTCATAATGCAATGTTATTGGAAGGAGTCATAACAGAACTGAAAAGATATCAAGGAATAATAAATCTATGTAACCATCACAAAAATTCGATTAGGGTTTTTTTAAAAATTACCCTTTTATACTACTCATTTTAAAATGGCATTCTTTGTGCAAAGAGATTCAACGGATTCATGGAAGCCCTGTGGAGATAGCAACACTAAGTAACTATGTAATCTTATAGTCCTATGACAAACACAGTATTTTTCCATAATTCCCCACTCTATTTAGCCTAACTGGTGTTCCTAGTGGAAAGACTGAACGGATTCATAACAGCACTGAGGAGATATCAAGCAATACTAAATCTTTAAAATTCAGTGTTCTTCTAAAATTAACTTTACTTCAAAGCCGTGGAGAGAGTAACACTAAGTAACTATGTAATCTTATATTCCAATATATAATATAGGAATATGACTTATAACAAACATCTACTTACTATTTTTCCATAATTCTCCGTAGTATTCTATTTAGCGTCAACTGGTGTTCATAGTGGAAAGAGATTGAATGGATACATAACAGCACAGAGACGATATCAAGCAATACTAAATCTGTGCAATTCTATGGAACCATAACAAATATTCGCTTAACGTTTTTCTAAAATTAACCCTTTAATTCTAATCAGTTTACATTGGCATTCTTTGTGCACATAGATTCATACAAGCACTGAGGAGATAGCAGCACTAAGTATCTGTGTTATACATATAACAAACATCTACTAACTGTTTTAACATATTTCCCTATAGCAGTCTTTTAAGCTTACAGTGGAATTCATAGTGCATTGCGATTCAAAGGATTCATAACAGAACTGAGGCGATGTCAAGCAATATTAAATCTATGTAATTCCATGTAATGGTCACAAAAATTTGCTTTTGATTTTTTTTTAAAAAATAACCGTTATTCTAATATGTTTCCAATGGCATTCTTTGTGCAAAGAGATTCTACCCATTCATACAAGCACTGAGGTTATAGCAACACTAAGTAGCTATGTAATCTTATATACCAATAACAAACATCTACTTACTGTTTTAACATAATTCTCTGTAGCAATCTGTAAAGCTTACACTTGTATTCATAATGCAGTGTTATTGAAAGGATTCATAACAGAACTGAAAAGATATCAATACTAAATCTATGTAATTCCATGTAACTATAACAAAAATTCGCTTAGGGTTTTTTTAAAAATTACCCTTTTATACTAATGAGTTTACAATGGCATTCTTTGTGCAAAGAGATTCTACGCATTCATACAAGCACCGAGGTTATAGCAACACTAAGTAGCTATGTAATCTTATATACCAATAACAAACATCTACTTACTGTTTTAACATAATTCTCTGTAGCAATCTGTAAAGCTTACACTTGTATTCATAATGCAGTGTTATTGAAAGGATTCATAACAGAACTGAAAAGATATCAAGCAATACTAAATCTATGTAATTCCATGTAACTATAACAAAAATTCGCTTAGGGTTTTTTTTAAAATTACCCTTTTATACTAGTGAGTTTACAATGGCATTCTTTGTGCAAAGAGATTCAATGGATTCATACAAGCACTGAGGAGATAGCAAACCATAGTAACTATGAAATCTTATATTGCTATAACAAACATCTACTTACTATTTTTCCATAATTCTCCATAATATTCTATTTAGCTTAAACTGGTGTTCAAAGTGGAAAGTGATTGAACAGATTCATAACAGCACTGAGGAGTAACTTTGTAATCTTATATACATATAAAAAAACATATACTTACTGTTTTAACATAATTTTCTATAGCAATCTGTTAAGCTTACAGTAGTATTCATAGTGCAATGCGACTTAAAAGATTCATAACAGAACTGAGGAGATGTCAAGCAATACTAAATCTATGTAATTCCATGTAATCATAACAAAAATTCGCTTAGCATTTTTAAAATAATAACCCTTTTATTCGAATAAGTTTACAATGTTATTTTTCGTGCAAACAGATTCAACGGATTCAAACAAGCACTGAGGTTATAGCAACACTAAATAACTATGTAATCTTATATACCTATAACAAACATCTACTTACAGTTTTAACATAATTCTCTATAGCAGTCTTTTAAGCTTACACTTGTATTCATAATGCAATGTTATTGGAAGGAGTCATAACAGAACTGAAAAGATATCAAGGAATAATAAATCTATGTAACCATCACAAAAATTCGATTAGGGTTTTTTTAAAAATTACCCTTTTATACTACTCATTTTAAAATGGCATTCTTTGTGCAAAGAGATTCAACGGATTCATGGAAGCCCTGTGGAGATAGCAACACTAAGTAACTATGTAATCTTATAGTCCTATGACAAACACACTATTTTTCCATAATTCCCCACTCTATTTAGCCTAACTGGTGTTCCTAGACTGAACGGATTCATAACAGCACTGAGGAGATATCAAGCAATACTAAATCTTTAAAATTCAGTGTTCTTCTAAAATTAACTTTACTTCAAAGCCGTGGAGAGAGTAACACTAAGTAACTATGTAATCTTATATTCCAATATATAATATAGGAATATGACTTATAACAAACATCTACTTACTATTTTTCCATAATTCTCCGTAGTATTCTATTTAGCTTCAACTGGTGTTCATAGTGGAAAGAGATTGAATGGATTCATAACAGCACAGAGACGATATCAAGCAATACTAAATCTGTGCAATTCTATGGAACCATAACAAATATTCGCTTAACGTTTTTCTAAAATTAACCCTTTAATTCTAATCAGTTTACATTGGCATTCTTTGTGCACATAGATTCATACAAGCACTGAGGAGATAGCAGCACTAAGTATCTGTGTTATACATATAACAAACATCTACTAACTGTTTTAACATATTTCCCTATAGCAGTCTTTTAAGCTTACAGTGGAATTCATAGTGCATTGCGATTCAAAGGATTCATAACAGAACTGAGGCGATGTCAAGCAATACTAAATCTATGTAATTCCATGTAATGGTCACAAAAATTTGCTTTTGATTTTTTTTAAAAAAATAACCGTTATTCTAATATGTTTCCAATGGCATTCTTTGTGCAAAGAGATTCTACCCATTCATACAAGCACCGAGGTTATAGCAACACTAAGTAGCTATGTAATCTTATATACCAATAACAAACATCTACTTACTGTTTTAACATAATTCTCTGTAGCAATCTGTAAAGCTTACACTTGTATTCATAATGCAGTGTTATTGAAAGGATTCATAACAGAACTGAAAAGATATCAATACTAAATCTATGTAATTCCATGTAACTATAACAAAAATTCGCTTAGGGTTTTTTTTAAAATTACCCTTTTATACTAATGAGTTTACAATGGCATTCTTTGTGCAAAGAGATTCAATGGATTCATACAAGCACTGAGGAGATAGCAAACCATAGTAACTATGAAATCTTATATTTCTATAACAAACATCTACTTACTATTTTTCCATAATTCTCCATAATATTCTATTTAGCTTAAACTGGTGTTCAAAGTGGAAAGTGATTGAACAGATTCATAACAGCACTGAGTAACTTTGTAATCTTATATACATATAAAAAACATATACTTACTGTTTTAACATAATTTTCTATAGCAATCTGTTAAGCTTACAGTAGTATTCATAGTGCAATGCGACTTAAAAGATTCATAACAGAACTGAGGAGATGTCAAGCAATACTAAATCTATGTAATTCCATGTAATCATAACAAAAATTCGCTTAGCATTTTTTAAATAATAACCCTTTTATTCGAATAAGTTTACAATGTTATTTTTCGTGCAAACAGATTCAACGGATTCAAACAAGCACTGAGGTTATAGCAACACTAAATAACTATGTAATCTTATATACCTATAACAAACATCTACTTACAGTTTTAACATAATTCTCTATAGCAGTCTTTTAAGCTTACACTTGTATTCATAATGCAATGTTATTGGAAGGAGTCATAACAGAACTGAAAAGATATCAAGGAATAATAAATCTATGTAACCATCACAAAAATTCGATTAGGGTTTTTTTAAAAATTACCCTTTTATACTACTCATTTTAAAATGGCATTCTTTGTGCAAAGAGATTCAACGGATTCATGGAAGCCCTGTGGAGATAGCAACACTAAGTAACTATGTAATCTTATAGTCCTATGACAAACACACTATTTTTCCATAATTCCCCACTCTATTTAGCCTAACTGGTGTTCCTAGACTGAACGGATTCATAACAGCACTGAGGAGATATCAAGCAATACTAAATCTTTAAAATTCAGTGTTCTTCTAAAATTAACTTTACTTCAAAGCCGTGGAGAGAGTAACACTAAGTAACTATGTAATCTTATATTCCAATATATAATATAGGAATATGACTTATAACAAACATCTACTTACTATTTTTCCATAATTCTCCGTAGTATTCTATTTAGCGTCAACTGGTGTTCATAGTGGAAAGAGATTGAATGGATTCATAACAGCACAGAGACGATATCAAGCAATACTAAATCTGTGCAATTCTATGGAACCATAACAAATATTCGCTTAACGTTTTTCTAAAATTAACCCTTTAATTCTAATCAGTTTACATTGGCATTCTTTGTGCACATAGATTCATACAAGCACTGAGGAGATAGCAGCACTAAGTATCTGTGTTATACATATAACAAACATCTACTAACTGTTTTAACATATTTCCCTATAGCAGTCTTTTAAGCTTACAGTGGAATTCATAGTGCATTGCGATTCAAAGGATTCATAACAGAACTGAGGCGATGTCAAGCAATACTAAATCTATGTAATTCCATGTAATGGTCACAAAAATTTGCTTTTGATTTTTTTTTAAAAAATAACCGTTATTCTAATATGTTTCCAATGGCATTCTTTGTGCAAAGAGATTCTACCCATTCATACAAGCACCGAGGTTATAGCAACACTAAGTAGCTATGTAATCTTATATACCAATAACAAACATCTACTTACTGTTTTAACATAATTCTCTGTAGCAATCTGTAAAGCTTACACTTGTATTCATAATGCAGTGTTATTGAAAGGATTCATAACAGAACTGAAAAGATATCAATACTAAATCTATGTAATTCCATGTAACTATAACAAAAATTCGCTTAGGGTTTTTTTTAAAAATTACCCTTTTATACTAATGAGTTTACAATGGCATTCTTTGTGCAAAGAGATTCAATGGATTCATACAAGCACTGAGGAGATAGCAAACCATAGTAACTATGAAATCTTATATTGCTATAACAAACATCTACTTACTATTTTTCCATAATTCTCCATAATATTCTATTTAGCTTAAACTGGTGTTCAAAGTGGAAAGTGATTGAACAGATTCATAACAGCACTGAGTAACTTTGTAATCTTATATACATATAAAAAAACATATACTTACTGTTTTAACATAATTTTCTATAGCAATCTGTTAAGCTTACAGTAGTATTCATAGTGCAATGCGACTTAAAAGATTCATAACAGAACTGAGGAGATGTCAAGCAATACTAAATCTATGTAATTCCATGTAATCATAACAAAAATTCGCTTAGCATTTTTTAAATAATAACCCTTTTATTCGAATAAGTTTACAATGTTATTTTTCGTGCAAACAGATTCAACGGATTCAAACAAGCACTGAGGTTATAGCAACACTAAATAACTATGTAATCTTATATACCTATAACAAACATCTACTTACAGTTTTAACATAATTCTCTATAGCAGTCTTTTAAGCTTACACTTGTATTCATAATGCAATGTTATTGGAAGGAGTCATAACAGAACTGAAAAGATATCAAGGAATAATAAATCTATGTAACCATCACAAAAATTCGATTAGGGTTTTTTTAAAAATTACCCTTTTATACTACTCATTTTAAAATGGCATTCTTTGTGCAAAGAGATTCAACGGATTCATGGAAGCCCTGTGGAGATAGCAACACTAAGTAACTATGTAATCTTATAGTCCTATGACAAACACACTATTTTTCCATAATTCCCCACTCTATTTAGCCTAACTGGTGTTCCTAGACTGAACGGATTCATAACAGCACTGAGGAGATATCAAGCAATACTAAATCTTTAAAATTCAGTGTTCTTCTAAAATTAACTTTACTTCAAAGCCGTGGAGAGAGTAACACTAAGTAACTATGTAATCTTATATTCCAATATATAATATAGGAATATGACTTATAACAAACATCTACTTACTATTTTTCCATAATTCTCCGTAGTATTCTATTTAGCGTCAACTGGTGTTCATAGTGGAAAGAGATTGAATGGATTCATAACAGCACAGAGACGATATCAAGCAATACTAAATCTGTGCAATTCTATGGAACCATAACAAATATTCGCTTAACGTTTTTCTAAAATTAACCCTTTAATTCTAATCAGTTTACATTGGCATTCTTTGTGCACATAGATTCATACAAGCACTGAGGAGATAGCAGCACTAAGTATCTGTGTTATACATATAACAAACATCTACTAACTGTTTTAACATATTTCCCTATAGCAGTCTTTTAAGCTTACAGTGGAATTCATAGTGCATTGCGATTCAAAGGATTCATAACAGAACTGAGGCGATGTCAAGCAATACTAAATCTATGTAATTCCATGTAATGGTCACAAAAATTTGCTTTTGATTTTTTTTTTAAAAATAACCGTTATTCTAATATGTTTCCAATGGCATTCTTTGTGCAAAGAGATTCTACGCATTCATACAAGCACTGAGGTTATAGCAACACTAAGTAGCTATGTAATCTTATATACCAATAACAAACATCTACTTACTGTTTTAACATAATTCTCTGTAGCAATCTGTAAAGCTTACACTTGTATTCATAATGCAGTGTTATTGAAAGGATTCATAACAGAACTGAAAAGATATCAATACTAAATCTATGTAATTCCATGTAACTATAACAAAAATTCGCTTAGGGTTTTTTTAAAAATTACCCTTTTATACTAATGAGTTTACAATGGCATTCTTTGTGCAAAGAGATTCTACGCATTCATACAAGCACCGAGGTTATAGCAACACTAAGTAGCTATGTAATCTTATATACCAATAACAAACATCTACTTACTGTTTTAACATAATTCTCTGTAGCAATCTGTAAAGCTTACACTTGTATTCATAATGCAGTGTTATTGAAAGGATTCATAACAGAACTGAAAAGATATCAATACTAAATCTATGTAATTCCATGTAACTATAACAAAAATTCGCTTAGGGTTTTTTTAAAAATTACCCTTTTATACTAATGAGTTTACAATGGCATTCTTTGTGCAAAGAGATTCAATGGATTCATACAAGCACTGAGGAGATAGCAAACCATAGTAACTATGAAATCTTATATTGCTATAACAAACATCTACTTACTATTTTTCCATAATTCTCCATAATATTCTATTTAGCTTAAACTGGTGTTCAAAGTGGAAAGTGATTGAACAGATTCATAACAGCACTGAGGAGTAACTTTGTAATCTTATATACATATAAATCAACATATACTTACTGTTTTAACATAATTTTCTATAGCAATCTGTTAAGCTTACAGTAGTATTCATAGTGCAATGCGACTTAAAAGATTCATAACAGAACTGAGGAGATGTCAAGCAATACTAAATCTATGTAATTCCATGTAATCATAACAAAACTACGCTTAGCATTTTTTAAAAAATAACCCTTTTATTCGAATAAGTTTACAATGTTATTTTTCGTGCAAACAGATTCAACAGATTCAAACAAGCACTGAGGTTATAGCAACACTAAATAACTATGTAATCTTATATACCTATAACAAACATCTACTTACAGTTTTAACATAATTCTCTATAGCAGTCTTTTAAGCTTACACTTGTATTCATAATGCAATGTTATTGGAAGGAGTCATAACAGAACTGAAAAGATATCAAGGAATAATAAATCTATGTAACCATCACAAAAATTCGATTAGGGTTTTTTTAAAAATTACCCTTTTATACTACTCATTTTAAAATGGCATTCTTTGTGCAAAGAGATTCAACGGATTCATGGAAGCCCTGTGGAGATAGCAACACTAAGTAACTATGTAATCTTATAGTCCTATGACAAACACAGTATTTTTCCATAATTCCCCACTCTATTTAGCCTAACTGGTGTTCCTAGTGGAAAGACTGAACGGATTCATAACAGCACTGAGGAGATATCAAGCAATACTAAATCTTTAAAATTCAGTGTTCTTCTAAAATTAACTTTACTTCAAAGCCGTGGAGAGAGTAACACTAAGTAACTATGTAATCTTATATTCCAATATATAATATAGGAATATGACTTATAACAAACATCTACTTACTATTTTTCCATAATTCTCCGTAGTATTCTATTTAGCGTCAACTGGTGTTCATAGTGGAAAGAGATTGAATGGATACATAACAGCACAGAGACGATATCAAGCAATACTAAATCTGTGCAATTCTATGGAACCATAACAAATATTCGCTTAACGTTTTTCTAAAATTAACCCTTTAATTCTAATCAGTTTACATTGGCATTCTTTGTGCACATAGATTCATACAAGCACTGAGGAGATAGCAGCACTAAGTATCTGTGTTATACATATAACAAACATCTACTAACTGTTTTAACATATTTCCCTATAGCAGTCTTTTAAGCTTACAGTGGAATTCATAGTGCATTGCGATTCAAAGGATTCATAACAGAACTGAGGCGATGTCAAGCAATATTAAATCTATGTAATTCCATGTAATGGTCACAAAAATTTGCTTTTGATTTTTTTTTTAAAAATAACCGTTATTCTAATATGTTTCCAATGGCATTCTTTGTGCAAAGAGATTCTACCCATTCATACAAGCACTGAGGTTATAGCAACACTAAGTAGCTATGTAATCTTATATACCAATAACAAACATCTACTTACTGTTTTAACATAATTCTCTGTAGCAATCTGTAAAGCTTACACTTGTATTCATAATGCAGTGTTATTGAAAGGATTCATAACAGAACTGAAAAGATATCAATACTAAATCTATGTAATTCCATGTAACTATAACAAAAATTCGCTTAGGGTTTTTTTAAAAATTACCCTTTTATACTAATGAGTTTACAATGGCATTCTTTGTGCAAAGAGATTCTACGCATTCATACAAGCACCGAGGTTATAGCAACACTAAGTAGCTATGTAATCTTATATACCAATAACAAACATCTACTTACTGTTTTAACATAATTCTCTGTAGCAATCTGTAAAGCTTACACTTGTATTCATAATGCAGTGTTATTGAAAGGATTCATAACAGAACTGAAAAGATATCAAGCAATACTAAATCTATGTAATTCCATGTAACTATAACAAAAATTCGCTTAGGGTTTTTTTTAAAATTACCCTTTTATACTAGTGAGTTTACAATGGCATTCTTTGTGCAAAGAGATTCAATGGATTCATACAAGCACTGAGGAGATAGCAAACCATAGTAACTATGAAATCTTATATTGCTATAACAAACATCTACTTACTATTTTTCCATAATTCTCCATAATATTCTATTTAGCTTAAACTGGTGTTCAAAGTGGAAAGTGATTGAACAGATTCATAACAGCACTGAGGAGTAACTTTGTAATCTTATATACATATAAAAAAACATATACTTACTGTTTTAACATAATTTTCTATAGCAATCTGTTAAGCTTACAGTAGTATTCATAGTGCAATGCGACTTAAAAGATTCATAACAGAACTGAGGAGATGTCAAGCAATACTAAATCTATGTAATTCCATGTAATCATAACAAAAATTCGCTTAGCATTTTTAAAATAATAACCCTTTTATTCGAATAAGTTTACAATGTTATTTTTCGTGCAAACAGATTCAACGGATTCAAACAAGCACTGAGGTTATAGCAACACTAAATAACTATGTAATCTTATATACCTATAACAAACATCTACTTACAGTTTTAACATAATTCTCTATAGCAGTCTTTTAAGCTTACACTTGTATTCATAATGCAATGTTATTGGAAGGAGTCATAACAGAACTGAAAAGATATCAAGGAATAATAAATCTATGTAACCATCACAAAAATTCGATTAGGGTTTTTTTAAAAATTACCCTTTTATACTACTCATTTTAAAATGGCATTCTTTGTGCAAAGAGATTCAACGGATTCATGGAAGCCCTGTGGAGATAGCAACACTAAGTAACTATGTAATCTTATAGTCCTATGACAAACACACTATTTTTCCATAATTCCCCACTCTATTTAGCCTAACTGGTGTTCCTAGACTGAACGGATTCATAACAGCACTGAGGAGATATCAAGCAATACTAAATCTTTAAAATTCAGTGTTCTTCTAAAATTAACTTTACTTCAAAGCCGTGGAGAGAGTAACACTAAGTAACTATGTAATCTTATATTCCAATATATAATATAGGAATATGACTTATAACAAACATCTACTTACTATTTTTCCATAATTCTCCGTAGTATTCTATTTAGCTTCAACTGGTGTTCATAGTGGAAAGAGATTGAATGGATTCATAACAGCACAGAGACGATATCAAGCAATACTAAATCTGTGCAATTCTATGGAACCATAACAAATATTCGCTTAACGTTTTTCTAAAATTAACCCTTTAATTCTAATCAGTTTACATTGGCATTCTTTGTGCACATAGATTCATACAAGCACTGAGGAGATAGCAGCACTAAGTATCTGTGTTATACATATAACAAACATCTACTAACTGTTTTAACATATTTCCCTATAGCAGTCTTTTAAGCTTACAGTGGAATTCATAGTGCATTGCGATTCAAAGGATTCATAACAGAACTGAGGCGATGTCAAGCAATACTAAATCTATGTAATTCCATGTAATGGTCACAAAAATTTGCTTTTGATTTTTTTTAAAAAAATAACCGTTATTCTAATATGTTTCCAATGGCATTCTTTGTGCAAAGAGATTCTACCCATTCATACAAGCACCGAGGTTATAGCAACACTAAGTAGCTATGTAATCTTATATACCAATAACAAACATCTACTTACTGTTTTAACATAATTCTCTGTAGCAATCTGTAAAGCTTACACTTGTATTCATAATGCAGTGTTATTGAAAGGATTCATAACAGAACTGAAAAGATATCAATACTAAATCTATGTAATTCCATGTAACTATAACAAAAATTCGCTTAGGGTTTTTTTTAAAATTACCCTTTTATACTAATGAGTTTACAATGGCATTCTTTGTGCAAAGAGATTCAATGGATTCATACAAGCACTGAGGAGATAGCAAACCATAGTAACTATGAAATCTTATATTGCTATAACAAACATCTACTTACTATTTTTCCATAATTCTCCATAATATTCTATTTAGCTTAAACTGGTGTTCAAAGTGGAAAGTGATTGAACAGATTCATAACAGCACTGAGGAGTAACTTTGTAATCTTATATACATATAAATCAACATATACTTACTGTTTTAACATAATTTTCTATAGCAATCTGTTAAGCTTACAGTAGTATTCATAGTGCAATGCGACTTAAAAGATTCATAACAGAACTGAGGAGATGTCAAGCAATACTAAATCTATGTAATTCCATGTAATCATAACAAAACTACGCTTAGCATTTTTAAAAAAATAACCCTTTTATTCGAATAAGTTTACAATGTTATTTTTCGTGCAAACAGATTCAACAGATTCAAACAAGCACTGAGGTTATAGCAACACTAAATAACTATGTAATCTTATATACCTATAACAAACATCTACTTACAGTTTTAACATAATTCTCTATAGCAGTCTTTTAAGCTTACACTTGTATTCATAATGCAATGTTATTGGAAGGAGTCATAACAGAACTGAAAAGATATCAAGGAATAATAAATCTATGTAACCATCACAAAAATTCGATTAGGGTTTTTTTAAAAATTACCCTTTTATACTACTCATTTTAAAATGGCATTCTTTGTGCAAAGAGATTCAACGGATTCATGGAAGCCCTGTGGAGATAGCAACACTAAGTAACTATGTAATCTTATAGTCCTATGACAAACACACTATTTTTCCATAATTCCCCACTCTATTTAGCCTAACTGGTGTTCCTAGTGGAAAGACTGAACGGATTCATAACAGCACTGAGGAGATATCAAGCAATACTAAATCTTTAAAATTCAGTGTTCTTCTAAAATTAACTTTACTTCAAAGCCGTGGAGAGAGTAACACTAAGTAACTATGTAATCTTATATTCCAATATATAATATAGGAATATGACTTATAACAAACATCTACTTACTATTTTTCCATAATTCTCCGTAGTATTCTATTTAGCGTCAACTGGTGTTCATAGTGGAAAGAGATTGAATGGATTCATAACAGCACAGAGACGATATCAAGCAATACTAAATCTGTGCAATTCTATGGAACCATAACAAATATTCGCTTAACGTTTTTCTAAAATTAACCCTTTAATTCTAATCAGTTTACATTGGCATTCTTTGTGCACATAGATTCATACAAGCACTGAGGAGATAGCAGCACTAAGTATCTGTGTTATACATATAACAAACATCTACTAACTGTTTTAACATATTTCCCTATAGCAGTCTTTTAAGCTTACAGTGGAATTCATAGTGCATTGCGATTCAAAGGATTCATAACAGAACTGAGGCGATGTCAAGCAATACTAAATCTATGTAATTCCATGTAATGGTCACAAAAATTTGCTTTTGATTTTTTTTTAAAAAATAACCGTTATTCTAATATGTTTCCAATGGCATTCTTTGTGCAAAGAGATTCTACGCATTCATACAAGCACTGAGGTTATAGCAACACTAAGTAGCTATGTAATCTTATATACCAATAACAAACATCTACTTACTGTTTTAACATAATTCTCTGTAGCAATCTGTAAAGCTTACACTTGTATTCATAATGCAGTGTTATTGAAAGGATTCATAACAGAACTGAAAAGATATCAATACTAAATCTATGTAATTCCATGTAACTATAACAAAAATTCGCTTAGGGTTTTTTTAAAAATTACCCTTTTATACTAATGAGTTTACAATGGCATTCTTTGTGCAAAGAGATTCTACGCATTCATACAAGCACCGAGGTTATAGCAACACTAAGTAGCTATGTAATCTTATATACCAATAACAAACATCTACTTACTGTTTTAACATAATTCTCTGTAGCAATCTGTAAAGCTTACACTTGTATTCATAATGCAGTGTTATTGAAAGGATTCATAACAGAACTGAAAAGATATCAATACTAAATCTATGTAATTCCATGTAACTATAACAAAAATTCGCTTAGGGTTTTTTTTAAAATTACCCTTTTATACTAATGAGTTTACAATGGCATTCTTTGTGCAAAGAGATTCAATGGATTCATACAAGCACTGAGGAGATAGCAAACCATAGTAACTATGAAATCTTATATTGCTATAACAAACATCTACTTACTATTTTTCCATAATTCTCCATAATATTCTATTTAGCTTAAACTGGTGTTCAAAGTGGAAAGTGATTGAACAGATTCATAACAGCACTGAGGAGTAACTTTGTAATCTTATATACATATAAAAAAACATATACTTACTGTTTTAACATAATTTTCTATAGCAATCTGTTAAGCTTACAGTAGTATTCATAGTGCAATGCGACTTAAAAGATTCATAACAGAACTGAGGAGATGTCAAGCAATACTAAATCTATGTAATTCCATGTAATCATAACAAAAATTCGCTTAGCATTTTTTAAATAATAACCCTTTTATTCGAATAAGTTTACAATGTTATTTTTCGTGCAAACAGATTCAACGGATTCAAACAAGCACTGAGGTTATAGCAACACTAAATAACTATGTAATCTTATATACCTATAACAAACATCTACTTACAGTTTTAACATAATTCTCTATAGCAGTCTTTTAAGCTTACACTTGTATTCATAATGCAATGTTATTGGAAGGAGTCATAACAGAACTGAAAAGATATCAAGGAATAATAAATCTATGTAACCATCACAAAAATTCGATTAGGGTTTTTTTAAAAATTACCCTTTTATACTACTCATTTTAAAATGGCATTCTTTGTGCAAAGAGATTCAACGGATTCATGGAAGCCCTGTGGAGATAGCAACACTAAGTAACTATGTAATCTTATAGTCCTATGACAAACACACTATTTTTCCATAATTCCCCACTCTATTTAGCCTAACTGGTGTTCCTAGACTGAACGGATTCATAACAGCACTGAGGAGATATCAAGCAATACTAAATCTTTAAAATTCAGTGTTCTTCTAAAATTAACTTTACTTCAAAGCCGTGGAGAGAGTAACACTAAGTAACTATGTAATCGTATATTCCAATATATAATATAGGAACATGACTTATAACAAACATCTACTTACTATTTTTCCATAATTCTCCGTAGTATTCTATTTAGCTTCAACTGGTGTTCATAGTGGAAAGAGATTGAATGGATTCATAACAGCACAGAGACGATATCAAGCAATACTAAATCTGTGCAATTCTATGGAACCATAACAAATATTCGCTTAACGTTTTTCTAAAATTAACCCTTTAATTCTAATCAGTTTACATTGGCATTCTTTGTGCACATAGATTCATACAAGCACTGAGGAGATAGCAGCACTAAGTATCTGTGTTATACATATAACAAACATCTACTAACTGTTTTAACATATTTCCCTATAGCAGTCTTTTAAGCTTACAGTGGAATTCATAGTGCATTGCGATTCAAAGGATTCATAACAGAACTGAGGCGATGTCAAGCAATACTAAATCTATGTAATTCCATGTAATGGTCACAAAAATTTGCTTTTGATTTTTTTTAAAAAAATAACCGTTATTCTAATATGTTTCCAATGGCATTCTTTGTGCAAAGAGATTCTACGCATTCATACAAGCACTGAGGTTATAGCAACACTAAGTAGCTATGTAATCTTATATACCAATAAAAAACATCTACTTACTGTTTTAACATAATTCTCTGTAGCAATCTGTAAAGCTTACACTTGTATTCATAATGCAGTGTTATTGAAAGGATTCATAACAGAACTGAAAAGATATCAATACTAAATCTATGTAATTCCATGTAACTATAACAAAAATTCGCTTAGGGTTTTTTTTAAAATTACCCTTTTATACTAATGAGTTTACAATGGCATTCTTTGTGCAAAGAGATTCAATGGATTCATACAAGCACTGAGGAGATAGCAAACCATAGTAACTATGAAATCTTATATTTCTATAACAAACATCTACTTACTATTTTTCCATAATTCTCCATAATATTCTATTTAGCTTAAACTGGTGTTCAAAGTGGAAAGTGATTGAACAGATTCATAACAGCACTGAGTAACTTTGTAATCTTATATACATATAAAAAAACATATACTTACTGTTTTAACATAATTTTCTATAGCAATCTGTTAAGCTTACAGTAGTATTCATAGTGCAATGCGACTTAAAAGATTCATAACAGAACTGAGGAGATGTCAAGCAATACTAAATCTATGTAATTCCATGTAATCATAACAAAAATTCGCTTAGCATTTTTTAAATAATAACCCTTTTATTCGAATAAGTTTACAATGTTATTTTTCGTGCAAACAGATTCAACGGATTCAAACAAGCACTGAGGTTATAGCAACACTAAATAACTATGTAATCTTATATACCTATAACAAACATCTACTTACAGTTTTAACATAATTCTCTATAGCAGTCTTTTAAGCTTACACTTGTATTCATAATGCAATGTTATTGGAAGGAGTCATAACAGAACTGAAAAGATATCAAGGAATAATAAATCTATGTAACCATCACAAAAATTCGATTAGGGTTTTTTTTAAAAATTACCCTTTTATACTAATGAGTTTACAATGGCATTCTTTGTGCAAAGAGATTCAATGGATTCATACAAGCACTGAGGAGATAGCAAACCATAGTAACTATGAAATCTTATATTGCTATAACAAACATCTACTTACTATTTTTCCATAATTCTCCATAATATTCTATTTAGCTTAAACTGGTGTTCAAAGTGGAAAGTGATTGAACAGATTCATAACAGCACTGAGGAGTAACTTTGTAATCTTATATACATATAAATAAACATATACTTACTGTTTTAACATAATTTTCTATAGCAATCTGTTAAGCTTACAGTAGTATTCATAGTGCAATGCGACTTAAAAGATTCATAACAGAACTGAGGAGATGTCAAGCAATACTAAATCTATGTAATTCCATGTAATCATAACAATACTACGCTTAGCATTTTTTAAATAATAACCCTTTTATTCGAATAAGTTTACAATGTTATTTTTCGTGCAAACAGATTCAACGGATTCAAACAAGCACTGAGGTTATAGCAACACTAAATAACTATGTAATCTTATATACCTATAACAAACATCTACTTACAGTTTTAACATAATTCTCTATAGCAGTCTTTTAAGCTTACACTTGTATTCATAATGCAATGTTATTGGAAGGAGTCATAACAGAACTGAAAAGATATCAAGGAATAATAAATCTATGTAACCATCACAAAAATTCGATTAGGGTTTTTTTAAAAATTACCCTTTTATACTACTCATTTTAAAATGGCATTCTTTGTGCAAAGAGATTCAACGGATTCATGGAAGCCCTGTGGAGATAGCAACACTAAGTAACTATGTAATCTTATAGTCCTATGACAAACACACTATTTTTCCATAATTCCCCACTCTATTTAGCCTAACTGGTGTTCCTAGTGGAAAGACTGAACGGATTCATAACAGCACTGAGGAGATATCAAGCAATACTAAATCTTTAAAATTCAGTGTTCTTCTAAAATTAACTTTACTTCAAGCCGTGGAGAGAGTAACACTAAGTAACTATGTAATCGTATATTCCAATATATAATATAGGAATATGACTTATAACAAACATCTACTTACTATTTTTCCATAATTCTCCGTAGTATTCTATTTAGCTTCAACTGGTGTTCATAGTGGAAAGAGATTGAATGGATTCATAACAGCACAGAGACGATATCAAGCAATACTAAATCTGTGCAATTCTATGGAACCATAACAAATATTCGCTTAACGTTTTTCTAAAATTAACCCTTTAATTCTAATCAGTTTACATTGGCATTCTTTGTGCACATAGATTCATACAAGCACTGAGGAGATAGCAGCACTAAGTATCTGTGTTATACATATAACAAACATCTACTAACTGTTTTAACATATTTCCCTATAGCAGTCTTTTAAGCTTACAGTGGAATTCATAGTGCATTGCGATTCAAAGGATTCATAACAGAACTGAGGCGATGTCAAGCAATACTAAATCTATGTAATTCCATGTAATGGTCACAAAAATTTGCTTTTGATTTTTTTTAAAAAAATAACCGTTATTCTAATATGTTTCCAATGGCATTCTTTGTGCAAAGAGATTCTACCCATTCATACAAGCACTGAGGTTATAGCAACACTAAGTAGCTATGTAATCTTATATACCAATAACAAACATCTACTTACTGTTTTAACATAATTCTCTGTAGCAATCTGTAAAGCTTACACTTGTATTCATAATGCAGTGTTATTGAAAGGATTCATAACAGAAGTGAAAAGATATCAATACTAAATCTATGTAATTCCATGTAACTATAACAAAAATTCGCTTAGGGTTTTTTTAAAAATTACCCTTTTATACTAATGAGTTTACAATGGCATTCTTTGTGCAAAGAGATTCAATGGATTCATACAAGCACTGAGGAGATAGCAAACCATAGTAACTATGAAATCTTATATTGCTATAACAAACATCTACTTACTATTTTTCCATAATTCTCCATAATATTCTATTTAGCTTAAACTGGTGTTCAAAGTGGAAAGTGATTGAACAGATTCATAACAGCACTGAGGAGTAACTTTGTAATCTTATATACATATAAATAAACATATACTTACTGTTTTAACATAATTTTCTATAGCAATCTGTTAAGCTTACAGTAGTATTCATAGTGCAATGCGACTTAAAAGATTCATAACAGAACTGAGGAGATGTCAAGCAATACTAAATCTATGTAATTCCATGTAATCATAACAAAAATTCGCTTAGCATTTTTAAAATAATAACCCTTTTATTCGAATAAGTTTACAATGTTATTTTTCGTGCAAACAGATTCAACGGATTCAAACAAGCACTGAGGTTATAGCAACACTAAATAACTATGTAATCTTATATACCTATAACAAACATCTACTTACAGTTTTAACATAATTCTCTATAGCAGTCTTTTAAGCTTACACTTGTATTCATAATGCAATGTTATTGGAAGGAGTCATAACAGAACTGAAAAGATATCAAGGAATAATAAATCTATGTAACCATCACAAAAATTCGATTAGGGTTTTTTTAAAAAATTACCCTTTTATACTACTCATTTTAAAATGGCATTCTTTGTGCAAAGAGATTCAACGGATTCATGGAAGCCCTGTGGAGATAGCAACACTAAGTAACTATGTAATCTTATAGTCCTATGACAAACACACTATTTTTCCATAATTCCCCACTCTATTTAGCCTAACTGGTGTTCCTAGTGGAAAGACTGAACGGATTCATAACAGCACTGAGGAGATATCAAGCAATACTAAATCTTTAAAATTCAGTGTTCTTCTAAAATTAACTTTACTTCAAAGCCGTGGAGAGAGTAACACTAAGTAACTGTGTAATCTTATATTCCAATATATAATATAGGAATATGACTTATAACAAACATCTACTTACTATTTTTCCATAATTCTCCGTAGTATTCTATTTAGCTTCAACTGGTGTTCATAGTGGAAAGAGATTGAATGGATTCATAACAGCACAGAGACGATATCAAGCAATACTAAATCTGTGCAATTCTATGGAACCATAACAAATATTCGCTTAACGTTTTTCTAAAATTAACCCTTTAATTCTAATCAGTTTACATTGGCATTCTTTGTGCACATAGATTCATACAAGCACTGAGGAGATAGCAGCACTAAGTATCTGTGTTATACATATAACAAACATCTACTAACTGTTTTAACATATTTCCCTATAGCAGTCTTTTAAGCTTACAGTGGAATTCATAGTGCATTGCGATTCAAAGGATTCATAACAGAACTGAGGCGATGTCAAGCAATACTAAATCTATGTAATTCCATGTAATGGTCACAAAAATTTGCTTTTGATTTTTTTTAAAAAAATAACCGTTATTCTAATATGTTTCCAATGGCATTCTTTGTGCAAAGAGATTCTACGCATTCATACAAGCACTGAGGTTATAGCAACACTAAGTAGCTATGTAATCTTATATACCAATAAAAAACATCTACTTACTGTTTTAACATAATTCTCTGTAGCAATCTGTAAAGCTTACACTTGTATTCATAATGCAGTGTTATTGAAAGGATTCATAACCGAAGTGAAAAGATATCAATACTAAATCTATGTAATTCCATGTAACTATAACAAAAATTCGCTTAGGGTTTTTTTAAAAATTACCCTTTTATACTAATGAGTTTACAATGGCATTCTTTGTGCAAAGAGATTCTACGCATTCATACAAGCACCGAGGGTATAGCAACACTAAGTAGCTATGTAATCTTATATACCAATAACAAACATCTACTTACTGTTTTAACATAATTCTCTGTAGCAATCTGTAAAGCTTACACTTGTATTCATAATGCAGTGTTATTGAAAGGATTCATAACAGAACTGAAAAGATTTCAATACTAAATCTATGTAATTCCATGTAACTATAACAAAAATTCGCTTAGGGTTTTTTTAAAAATTACCCTTTTATACTAATGAGTTTACAATGGCATTCTTTGTGCAAAGAGATTCAATGGATTCATACAAGCACTGAGGAGATAGCAAACCATAGTAACTATGAAATCTTATATTGCTATAACAAACATCTACTTACTATTTTTCCATAATTCTCCATAATATTCTATTTAGCTTAAACTGGTGTTCAAAGTGGAAAGTGATTGAACAGATTCATAACAGCACTGAGGAGTAACTTTGTAATCTTATATACATATAAAAAAACATATACTTACTGTTTTAACATAATTTTCTATAGCAATCTGTTAAGCTTACAGTAGTATTCATAGTGCAATGCGACTTAAAAGATTCATAACAGAACTGAGGAGATGTCAAGCAATACTAAATCTATGTAATTCCATGTAATCATAACAAAACTACGCTTAGCATTTTTAAAAAAATAACCCTTTTATTCGAATAAGTTTACAATGTTATTTTTCGTGCAAACAGATTCAACGGATTCAAACAAGCACTGAGGTTATAGCAACACTAAATAACTATGTAATCTTATATACCTATAACAAACATCTACTTACAGTTTTAACATAATTCTCTATAGCAGTCTTTTAAGCTTACACTTGTATTCATAATGCAATGTTATTGGAAGGAGTCATAACAGAACTGAAAAGATATCAAGGAATAATAAATCTATGTAACTATCACAAAAATCCGATTAGGGTTTTTTTAAAAATTACCCTTTTATACTACTCATTTTAAAATGGCATTCTTTGTGCAAAGAGATTCAACGGATTCATGGAAGCCCTGTGGAGATAGCAACACTAAGTAACTATGTAATCTTATAGTCCTATGACAAACACACTATTTTTCCATAATTCCCCACTCTATTTAGCCTAACTGGTGTTCCTAGTGGAAAGACTGAACGGATTCATAACAGCACTGAGGAGATATCAAGCAATACTAAATCTTTAAAATTCAGTGTTCTTCTAAAATTAACTTTACTTCAAGCCGTGGAGAGAGTAACACTAAGTAACTATGTAATCGTATATTCCAATATATAATATAGGAATATGACTTATAACAAACATCTACTTACTATTTTTCCATAATTCTCCGTAGTATTCTATTTAGCTTCAACTGGTGTTCATAGTGGAAAGAGATTGAATGGATTCATAACAGCACAGAGACGATATCAAGCAATACTAAATCTGTGCAATTCTATGGAACCATAACAAATATTCGCTTAACGTTTTTCTAAAATTAACCCTTTAATTCTAATCAGTTTACATTGGCATTCTTTGTGCACATAGATTCATACAAGCACTGAGGAGATAGCAGCACTAAGTATCTGTGTTATACATATAACAAACATCTACTAACTGTTTTAACATATTTCCCTATAGCAGTCTTTTAAGCTTACAGTGGAATTCATAGTGCATTGCGATTCAAAGGATTCATAACAGAACTGAGGCGATGTCAAGCAATACTAAATCTATGTAATTCCATGTAATGGTCACAAAAATTTGCTTTTGATTTTTTTTAAAAAAATAACCGTTATTCTAATATGTTTCCAATGGCATTCTTTGTGCAAAGAGATTCTACCCATTCATACAAGCACTGAGGTTATAGCAACACTAAGTAGCTATGTAATCTTATATACCAATAACAAACATCTACTTACTGTTTTAACATAATTCTCTGTAGCAATCTGTAAAGCTTACACTTGTATTCATAATGCAGTGTTATTGAAAGGATTCATAACAGAACTGAAAAGATATCTATACTAAATCTATGTAATTCCATGTAACTATAACAAAAATTCGCTTAGGGTTTTTTTAAAAATTACCCTTTTATACTAATGAGTTTACAATGGCATTCTTTGTGCAAAGAGATTCAATGGATTCATACAAGCACTGAGGAGATAGCAAACCATAGTAACTATGAAATCTTATATTGCTATAACAAACATCTACTTACTATTTTTCCATAATTCTCCATAATATTCTATTTAGCTTAAACTGGTGTTCAAAGTGGAAAGTGATTGAACAGATTCATAACAGCACTGAGGAGTAACTTTGTAATCTTATATACATATAAATAAACATATACTTACTGTTTTAACATAATTTTCTATAGCAATCTGTTAAGCTTACAGTAGTATTCATAGTGCAATGCGACTTAAAAGATTCATAACAGAACTGAGGAGATGTCAAGCAATACTAAATCTATGTAATTCCATGTAATCATAACAAAAATTCGCTTAGCATTTTTAAAATAATAACCCTTTTATTCGAATAAGTTTACAATGTTATTTTTCGTGCAAACAGATTCAACGGATTCAAACAAGCACTGAGGTTATAGCAACACTAAATAACTATGTAATCTTATATACCTATAACAAACATCTACTTACAGTTTTAACATAATTCTCTATAGCAGTCTTTTAAGCTTACACTTGTATTCATAATGCAATGTTATTGGAAGGAGTCATAACAGAACTGAAAAGATATCAAGGAATAATAAATCTATGTAACCATCACAAAAATTCGATTAGGGTTTTTTTAAAAATTACCCTTTTATACTACTCATTTTAAAATGGCATTCTTTGTGCAAAGAGATTCAACGGATTCATGGAAGCCCTGTGGAGATAGCAACACTAAGTAACTATGTAATCTTATAGTCCTATGACAAACACACTATTTTTCCATAATTCCCCACTCTATTTAGCCTAACTGGTGTTCCTAGTGGAAAGACTGAACGGATTCATAACAGCACTGAGGAGATATCAAGCAATACTAAATCTTTAAAATTCAGTGTTCTTCTAAAATTAACTTTACTTCAAAGCCGTGGAGAGAGTAACACTAAGTAACTATGTAATCGTATATTCCAATATATAATATAGGAACATGACTTATAACAAACATCTACTTACTATTTTTCCATAATTCTCCGTAGTATTCTATTTAGCTTCAACTGGTGTTCATAGTGGAAAGAGATTGAATGGATTCATAACAGCACAGAGACGATATCAAGCAATACTAAATCTGTGCAATTCTATGGAACCATAACAAATATTCGCTTAACGTTTTTCTAAAATTAACCCTTTAATTCTAATCAGTTTACATTGGCATTCTTTGTGCACATAGATTCATACAAGCACTGAGGAGATAGCAGCACTAAGTATCTGTGTTATACATATAACAAACATCTACTAACTGTTTTAACATATTTCCCTATAGCAGTCTTTTAAGCTTACAGTGGAATTCATAGTGCATTGCGATTCAAAGGATTCATAACAGAACTGAGGCGATGTCAAGCAATACTAAATCTATGTAATTCCATGTAATGGTCACAAAAATTTGCTTTTGATTTTTTTTTTAAAAATAACCGTTATTCTAATATGTTTCCAATGGCATTCTTTGTGCAAAGAGATTCTACGCATTCATACAAGCACTGAGGTTATAGCAACACTAAGTAGCTATGTAATCTTATATACCAATAACAAACATCTACTTACTGTTTTAACATAATTCTCTGTAGCAATCTGTAAAGCTTACACTTGTATTCATAATGCAGTGTTATTGAAAGGATTCATAACAGAACTGAAAAGATATCAATACTAAATCTATGTAATTCCATGTAACTATAACAAAAATTCGCTTAGGGTTTTTTTAAAAATTACCCTTTTATACTAATGAGTTTACAATGGCATTCTTTGTGCAAAGAGATTCTACGCATTCATACAAGCACCGAGGTTATAGCAACACTAAGTAGCTATGTAATCTTATATACCAATAACAAACATCTACTTACTGTTTTAACATAATTCTCTGTAGCAATCTGTAAAGCTTACACTTGTATTCATAATGCAGTGTTATTGAAAGGATTCATAACAGAACTGAAAAGATATCTATACTAAATCTATGTAATTCCATGTAACTATAACAAAAATTCGCTTAGGGTTTTTAAAAAAATTACCCTTTTATACTAATGAGTTTACAATGGCATTCTTTGTGCAAAGAGATTCAATGGATTCATACAAGCACTGAGGAGATAGCAAACCATAGTAACTATGAAATCTTATATTGCTATAACAAACATCTACTTACTATTTTTCCATAATTCTCCATAATATTCTATTTAGCTTAAACTGGTGTTCAAAGTGGAAAGTGATTGAACAGATTCATAACAGCACTGAGGAGTAACTTTGTAATCTTATATACATATAAAAAAACATATACTTACTGTTTTAACATAATTTTCTATAGCAATCTGTTAAGCTTACAGTAGTATTCATAGTGCAATGCGACTTAAAAGATTCATAACAGAACTGAGGAGATGTCAAGCAATACTAAATCTATGTAATTCCATGTAATCATAACAAAACTACGCTTAGCATTTTTTAAATAATAACCCTTTTATTCGAATAAGTTTACAATGTTATTTTTCGTGCAAACAGATTCAACGGATTCAAACAAGCACTGAGGTTATAGCAACACTAAATAACTATGTAATCTTATATACCTATAACAAACATCTACTTACAGTTTTAACATAATTCTCTATAGCAGTCTTTTAAGCTTACACTTGTATTCATAATGCAATGTTATTGGAAGGAGTCATAACAGAACTGAAAAGATATCAAGGAATAATAAATCTATGTAACCATCACAAAAATTCGATTAGGGTTTTTTTAAAAAATTACCCTTTTATACTACTCATTTTAAAATGGCATTCTTTGTGCAAAGAGATTCAACGGATTCATGGAAGCCCTGTGGAGATAGCAACACTAAGTAACTATGTAATCTTATAGTCCTATGACAAACACACTATTTTTCCATAATTCCCCACTCTATTTAGCCTTACTGGTGTTCCTAGTGGAAAGACTGAACGGATTCATAACAGCACTGAGGAGATATCAAGCAATACTAAATCTTTAAAATTCAGTGTTCTTCTAAAATTAACTTTACTTCAAAGCCGTGGAGAGAGTAACACTAAGTAACTATGTAATCGTATATTCCAATATATAATATAGGAACATGACTTATAACAAACATCTACTTACTATTTTTCCATAATTCTCCGTAGTATTCTATTTAGCTTCAACTGGTGTTCATAGTGGAAAGAGATTGAATGGATTCATAACAGCACAGAGACGATATCAAGCAATACTAAATCTGTGCAATTCTATGGAACCATAACAAATATTCGCTTAACGTTTTTCTAAAATTAACCCTTTAATTCTAATCAGTTTACATTGGCATTCTTTGTGCACATAGATTCATACAAGCACTGAGGAGATAGCAGCACTAAGTATCTGTGTTATACATATAACAAACATCTACTAACTGTTTTAACATATTTCCCTATAGCAGTCTTTTAAGCTTACAGTGGAATTCATAGTGCATTGCGATTCAAAGGATTCATAACAGAACTGAGGCGATGTCAAGCAATACTAAATCTATGTAATTCCATGTAATGGTCACAAAAATTTGCTTTTGATTTTTTTTTAAAAAATAACCGTTATTCTAATATGTTTCCAATGGCATTCTTTGTGCAAAGAGATTCTACGCATTCATACAAGCACTGAGGTTATAGCAACACTAAGTAGCTATGTAATCTTATATACCAATAACAAACATCTACTTACTGTTTTAACATAATTCTCTGTAGCAATCTGTAAAGCTTACACTTGTATTCATAATGCAGTGTTATTGAAAGGATTCATAACAGAACTGAAAAGATATCAATACTAAATCTATGTAATTCCATGTAACTATAACAAAAATTCGCTTAGGGTTTTTTTAAAAATTACCCTTTTATACTAATGAGTTTACAATGGCATTCTTTGTGCAAAGAGATTCTACGCATTCATACAAGCACCGAGGTTATAGCAACACTAAGTAGCTATGTAATCTTATATACCAATAACAAACATCTACTTACTGTTTTAACATAATTCTCTGTAGCAATCTGTAAAGCTTACACTTGTATTCATAATGCAGTGTTATTGAAAGGATTCATAACAGAACTGAAAAGATATCAATACTAAATCTATGTAATTCCATGTAACTATAACAAAAATTCGCTTAGGGTTTTTAAAAAAATTACCCTTTTATACTAATGAGTTTACAATGGCATTCTTTGTGCAAAGAGATTCAATGGATTCATACAAGCACTGAGGAGATAGCAAACCATAGTAACTATGAAATCTTATATTGCTATAACAAACATCTACTTACTATTTTTCCATAATTCTCCATAATATTCTATTTAGCTTAAACTGGTGTTCAAAGTGGAAAGTGATTGAACAGATTCATAACAGCACTGAGGAGTAACTTTGTAATCTTATATACATATAAAAAAACATATACTTACTGTTTTAACATAATTTTCTATAGCAATCTGTTAAGCTTACAGTAGTATTCATAGTGCAATGCGACTTAAAAGATTCATAACAGAACTGAGGAGATGTCAAGCAATACTAAATCTATGTAATTCCATGTAATCATAACAAAACTACGCTTAGCATTTTTTAAATAATAACCCTTTTATTCGAATAAGTTTACAATGTTATTTTTCGTGCAAACAGATTCAACGGATTCAAACAAGCACTGAGGTTATAGCAACACTAAATAACTATGTAATCTTATATACCTATAACAAACATCTACTTACAGTTTTAACATAATTCTCTATAGCAGTCTTTTAAGCTTACACTTGTATTCATAATGCAATGTTATTGGAAGGAGTCATAACAGAACTGAAAAGATATCAAGGAATAATAAATCTATGTAACCATCACAAAAATTCGATTAGGGTTTTTTTAAAAAATTACCCTTTTATACTACTCATTTTAAAATGGCATTCTTTGTGCAAAGAGATTCAACGGATTCATGGAAGCCCTGTGGAGATAGCAACACTAAGTAACTATGTAATCTTATAGTCCTATGACAAACACACTATTTTTCCATAATTCCCCACTCTATTTAGCCTTACTGGTGTTCCTAGTGGAAAGACTGAACGGATTCATAACAGCACTGAGGAGATATCAAGCAATACTAAATCTTTAAAATTCAGTGTTCTTCTAAAATTAACTTTACTTCAAAGCCGTGGAGAGAGTAACACTAAGTAACTATGTAATCGTATATTCCAATATATAATATAGGAACATGACTTATAACAAACATCTACTTACTATTTTTCCATAATTCTCCGTAGTATTCTATTTAGCTTCAACTGGTGTTCATAGTGGAAAGAGATTGAATGGATTCATAACAGCACAGAGACGATATCAAGCAATACTAAATCTGTGCAATTCTATGGAACCATAACAAATATTCGCTTAACGTTTTTCTAAAATTAACCCTTTAATTCTAATCAGTTTACATTGGCATTCTTTGTGCACATAGATTCATACAAGCACTGAGGAGATAGCAGCACTAAGTATCTGTGTTATACATATAACAAACATCTACTAACTGTTTTAACATATTTCCCTATAGCAGTCTTTTAAGCTTACAGTGGAATTCATAGTGCATTGCGATTCAAAGGATTCATAACAGAACTGAGGCGATGTCAAGCAATACTAAATGTATGTAATTCCATGTAATGGTCACAAAAATTTGCTTTTGATTTTTTTTAAAAAAAATAACCGTTATTCTAATATGTTTCCAATGGCATTTTTTGTGCAAAGATATTCTACGCATTCATACAAGCACTGAGGTTATAGCAACACTAAGTAGCTATGTAATCTTATATACCAATAACAAACATCTACTTACTGTTTTAACATAATTCTCTGTAGCAATCTGTAAAGCTTACACTTGTATTCATAATGCAGTGTTATTGAAAGGATTCATAACAGAACTGAAAAGATATCAATACTAAATCTATGTAATTCCATGTAACTATAACAAAAATTCGCTTAGGGTTTTTTTAAAAATTACCCTTTTATACTAATGAGTTTACAATGGCATTCTTTGTGCAAAGAGATTCAATGGATTCATACAAGCACTGAGGAGATAGCAAACCATAGTAACTATGAAATCTTATATTGCTATAACAAACATCTACTTACTATTTTTCCATAATTCTCCATAATATTCTATTTAGCTTAAACTGGTGTTCAAAGTGGAAAGTGATTGAACAGATTCATAACAGCACTGAGGAGTAACTTTGTAATCTTATATACATATAAATAAACATATACTTACTGTTTTAACATAATTTTCTATAGCAATCTGTTAAGCTTACAGTAGTATTCATAGTGCAATGCGACTTAAAAGATTCATAACAGAACTGAGGAGATGTCAAGCAATACTAAATCTATGTAATTCCATGTAATCATAACAAAACTACGCTTAGCATTTTTTAAAAAATAACCCTTTTATTCGAATAAGTTTACAATGTTATTTTTCGTGCAAACAGATTCAACGGATTCAAACAAGCACTGAGGTTATAGCAACACTAAATAACTATGTAATCTTATATACCTATAACAAACATCTACTTACAGTTTTAACATAATTCTCTATAGCAGTCTTTTAAGCTTACACTTGTATTCATAATGCAATGTTATTGGAAGGAGTCATAACAGAACTGAAAAGATATCAAGGAATAATAAATCTATGTAACCATCACAAAAATCCGATTAGGGTTTTTTAAAAAATTACCCTTTTATACTACTCATTTTAAAATGGCATTCTTTGTGCAAAGAGATTCAACGGATTCATGGAAGCCCTGTGGAGATAGCAACACTAAGTAACTATGTAATCTTATAGTCCTATGACAAACACACTATTTTTCCATAATTCCCCACTCTATTTAGCCTAACTGGTGTTCCTAGTGGAAAGACTGAACGGATTCATAACAGCACTGAGGAGATATCAAGCAATACTAAATCTTTAAAATTCAGTGTTCTTCTAAAATTAACTTTACTTCAAGCCGTGGAGAGAGTAACACTAAGTAACTATGTAATCGTATATTCCAATATATAATATAGGAATATGACTTATAACAAACATCTACTTACTATTTTTCCATAATTCTCCGTAGTATTCTATTTAGCTTCAACTGGTGTTCATAGTGGAAAGAGATTGAATGGATTCATAACAGCACAGAGACGATATCAAGCAATACTAAATCTGTGCAATTCTATGGAACCATAACAAATATTCGCTTAACGTTTTTCTAAAATTAACCCTTTAATTCTAATCAGTTTACATTGGCATTCTTTGTGCACATAGATTCATACAAGCACTGAGGAGATAGCAGCACTAAGTATCTGTGTTATACATATAACAAACATCTACTAACTGTTTTAACATATTTCCCTATAGCAGTCTTTTAAGCTTACAGTGGAATTCATAGTGCATTGCGATTCAAAGGATTCATAACAGAACTGAGGCGATGTCAAGCAATACTAAATCTATGTAATTCCATGTAATGGTCACAAAAATTTGCTTTTGATTTTTTTTTAAAAAATAACCGTTATTCTAATATGTTTCCAATGGCATTCTTTGTGCAAAGAGATTCTACCCATTCATACAAGCACTGAGGTTATAGCAACACTAAGTAGCTATGTAATCTTATATACCAATAACAAACATCTACTTACTGTTTTAACATAATTCTCTGTAGCAATCTGTAAAGCTTACACTTGTATTCATAATGCAGTGTTATTGAAAGGATTCATAACAGAACTGAAAAGATATCTATACTAAATCTATGTAATTCCATGTAACTATAACAAAAATTCGCTTAGGGTTTTTTTAAAAATTACCCTTTTATACTAATGAGTTTAGAATGGCATTCTTTGTGCAAAGAGATTCAATGGATTCATACAAGCACTGAGGAGATAGCAAACCATAGTAACTATGAAATCTTATATTGCTATAACAAACATCTACTTACTATTTTTCCATAATTCTCCATAATATTCTATTTAGCTTAAACTGGTGTTCAAAGTGGAAAGTGATTGAACAGATTCATAACAGCACTGAGGAGTAACTTTGTAATCTTATATACATATAAATAAACATATACTTACTGTTTTAACATAATTTTCTATAGCAATCTGTTAAGCTTACAGTAGTATTCATAGTGCAATGCGACTTAAAAGATTCATAACAGAACTGAGGAGATGTCAAGCAATACTAAATCTATGTAATTCCATGTAATCATAACAAAAATTCGCTTAGCATTTTTAAAATAATAACCCTTTTATTCGAATAAGTTTACAATGTTATTTTTCGTGCAAACAGATTCAACGGATTCAAACAAGCACTGAGGTTATAGCAACACTAAATAACTATGTAATCTTATATACCTATAACAAACATCTACTTACAGTTTTAACATAATTCTCTATAGCAGTCTTTTAAGCTTACACTTGTATTCATAATGCAATGTTATTGGAAGGAGTCATAACAGAACTGAAAAGATATCAAGGAATAATAAATCTATGTAACCATCACAAAAATTCGATTAGGGTTTTTTTAAAAATTACCCTTTTATACTACTCATTTTAAAATGGCATTCTTTGTGCAAAGAGATTCAACGGATTCATGGAAGCCCTGTGGAGATAGCAACACTAAGTAACTATGTAATCTTATAGTCCTATGACAAACACACTATTTTTCCATAATTCCCCACTCTATTTAGCCTAACTGGTGTTCCTAGTGGAAAGACTGAACGGATTCATAACAGCACTGAGGAGATATCAAGCAATACTAAATCTTTAAAATTCAGTGTTCTTCTAAAATTAACTTTACTTCAAAGCCGTGGAGAGAGTAACACTAAGTAACTATGTAATCGTATATTCCAATATATAATATAGGAACATGACTTATAACAAACATCTACTTACTATTTTTCCATAATTCTCCGTAGTATTCTATTTAGCTTCAACTGGTGTTCATAGTGGAAAGAGATTGAATGGATTCATAACAGCACAGAGACGATATCAAGCAATACTAAATCTGTGCAATTCTATGGAACCATAACAAATATTCGCTTAACGTTTTTCTAAAATTAACCCTTTAATTCTAATCAGTTTACATTGGCATTCTTTGTGCACATAGATTCATACAAGCACTGAGGAGATAGCAGCACTAAGTATCTGTGTTATACATATAACAAACATCTACTAACTGTTTTAACATATTTCCCTATAGCAGTCTTTTAAGCTTACAGTGGAATTCATAGTGCATTGCGATTCAAAGGATTCATAACAGAACTGAGGCGATGTCAAGCAATACTAAATCTATGTAATTCCATGTAATGGTCACAAAAATTTGCTTTTGATTTTTTTTTAAAAAATAACCGTTATTCTAATATGTTTCCAATGGCATTCTTTGTGCAAAGAGATTCTACGCATTCATACAAGCACTGAGGTTATAGCAACACTAAGTAGCTATGTAATCTTATATACCAATAACAAACATCTACTTACTGTTTTAACATAATTCTCTGTAGCAATCTGTAAAGCTTACACTTGTATTCATAATGCAGTGTTATTGAAAGGATTCATAACAGAACTGAAAAGATATCAATACTAAATCTATGTAATTCCATGTAACTATAACAAAAATTCGCTTAGGGTTTTTTTAAAAATTACCCTTTTATACTAATGAGTTTACAATGGCATTCTTTGTGCAAAGAGATTCTACGCATTCATACAAGCACCGAGGTTATAGCAACACTAAGTAGCTATGTAATCTTATATACCAATAACAAACATCTACTTACTGTTTTAACATAATTCTCTGTAGCAATCTGTAAAGCTTACACTTGTATTCATAATGCAGTGTTATTGAAAGGATTCATAACAGAACTGAAAAGATATCAATACTAAATCTATGTAATTCCATGTAACTATAACAAAAATTCGCTTAGGGTTTTTTAAAAAATTACCCTTTTATACTAATGAGTTTACAATGGCATTCTTTGTGCAAAGAGATTCAATGGATTCATACAAGCACTGAGGAGATAGCAAACCATAGTAACTATGAAATCTTATATTGCTATAACAAACATCTACTTACTATTTTTCCATAATTCTCCATAATATTCTATTTAGCTTAAACTGGTGTTCAAAGTGGAAAGTGATTGAACAGATTCATAACAGCACTGAGGAGTAACTTTGTAATCTTATATACATATAAAAAAACATATACTTACTGTTTTAACATAATTTTCTATAGCAATCTGTTAAGCTTACAGTAGTATTCATAGTGCAATGCGACTTAAAAGATTCATAACAGAACTGAGGAGATGTCAAGCAATACTAAATCTATGTAATTCCATGTAATCATAACAAAACTACGCTTAGCATTTTTTAAATAATAACCCTTTTATTCGAATAAGTTTACAATGTTATTTTTCGTGCAAACAGATTCAACGGATTCAAACAAGCACTGAGGTTATAGCAACACTAAATAACTATGTAATCTTATATACCTATAACAAACATCTACTTACAGTTTTAACATAATTCTCTATAGCAGTCTTTTAAGCTTACACTTGTATTCATAATGCAATGTTATTGGAAGGAGTCATAACAGAACTGAAAAGATATCAAGGAATAATAAATCTATGTAACCATCACAAAAATTCGATTAGGGTTTTTTTAAAAAATTACCCTTTTATACTACTCATTTTAAAATGGCATTCTTTGTGCAAAGAGATTCAACGGATTCATGGAAGCCCTGTGGAGATAGCAACACTAAGTAACTATGTAATCTTATAGTCCTATGACAAACACACTATTTTTCCATAATTCCCCACTCTATTTAGCCTTACTGGTGTTCCTAGTGGAAAGACTGAACGGATTCATAACAGCACTGAGGAGATATCAAGCAATACTAAATCTTTAAAATTCAGTGTTCTTCTAAAATTAACTTTACTTCAAAGCCGTGGAGAGAGTAACACTAAGTAACTATGTAATCGTATATTCCAATATATAATATAGGAACATGACTTATAACAAACATCTACTTACTATTTTTCCATAATTCTCCGTAGTATTCTATTTAGCTTCAACTGGTGTTCATAGTGGAAAGAGATTGAATGGATTCATAACAGCACAGAGACGATATCAAGCAATACTAAATCTGTGCAATTCTATGGAACCATAACAAATATTCGCTTAACGTTTTTCTAAAATTAACCCTTTAATTCTAATCAGTTTACATTGGCATTCTTTGTGCACATAGATTCATACAAGCACTGAGGAGATAGCAGCACTAAGTATCTGTGTTATACATATAACAAACATCTACTAACTGTTTTAACATATTTCCCTATAGCAGTCTTTTAAGCTTACAGTGGAATTCATAGTGCATTCCGATTCAAAGGATTCATAACAGAACTGAGGCGATGTCAAGCAATACTAAATGTATGTAATTCCATGTAATGGTCACAAAAATTTGCTTTTGATTTAAAAAAAAAAAATAACCGTTATTCTAATATGTTTCCAATGGCATTCTTTGTGCAAAGATATTCTACGCATTCATACAAGCACTGAGGTTATAGCAACACTAAGTAGCTATGTAATCTTATATACCAATAACAAACATCTACTTACTGTTTTAACATAATTCTCTGTAGCAATCTGTAAAGCTTACACTTGTATTCATAATGCAGTGTTATTGAAAGGATTCATAACAGAACTGAAAAGATATCAATACTAAATCTATGTAATTCCATGTAACTATAACAAAAATTCGCTTAGGGTTTTTTTAAAAATTACCCTTTTATACTAATGAGTTTACAATGGCATTCTTTGTGCAAAGAGATTCAATGGATTCATACAAGCACTGAGGAGATAGCAAACCATAGTAACTATGAAATCTTATATTGCTATAACAAACATCTACTTACTATTTTTCCATAATTCTCCATAATATTCTATTTAGCTTAAACTGGTGTTCAAAGTGGAAAGTGATTGAACAGATTCATAACAGCACTGAGGAGTAACTTTGTAATCTTATATACATATAAATAAACATATACTTACTGTTTTAACATAATTTTCTATAGCAATCTGTTAAGCTTACAGTAGTATTCATAGTGCAATGCGACTTAAAAGATTCATAACAGAACTGAGGAGATGTCAAGCAATACTAAATCTATGTAATTCCATGTAATCATAACAAAACTACGCTTAGCATTTTTTAAAAAATAACCCTTTTATTCGAATAAGTTTACAATGTTATTTTTCGTGCAAACAGATTCAACGGATTCAAACAAGCACTGAGGTTATAGCAACACTAAATAACTATGTAATCTTATATACCTATAACAAACATCTACTTACAGTTTTAACATAATTCTCTATAGCAGTCTTTTAAGCTTACACTTGTATTCATAATGCAATGTTATTGGAAGGAGTCATAACAGAACTGAAAAGATATCAAGGAATAATAAATCTATGTAACCATCACAAAAATTCGATTAGGGTTTTTTTAAAAATTACCCTTTTATACTACTCATTTTAAAATGGCATTCTTTGTGCAAAGAGATTCAACGGATTCATGGAAGCCCTGTGGAGATAGCAACACTAAGTAACTATGTAATCTTATAGTCCTATGACAAACACACTATTTTTCCATAATTCCCCACTCTATTTAGCCTAACTGGTGTTCCTAGTGGAAAGACTGAACGGATTCATAACAGCACTGAGGAGATATCAAGCAATACTAAATCTTTAAAATTCAGTGTTCTTCTAAAATTAACTTTACTTCAAGCCGTGGAGAGAGTAACACTAAGTAACTATGTAATCGTATATTCCAATATATAATATAGGAATATGACTTATAACAAACATCTACTTACTATTTTTCCATAATTCTCCGTAGTATTCTATTTAGCTTCAACTGGTGTTCATAGTGGAAAGAGATTGAATGGATTCATAACAGCACAGAGACGATATCAAGCAATACTAAATCTGTGCAATTCTATGGAACCATAACAAATATTCGCTTAACGTTTTTCTAAAATTAACCCTTTAATTCTAATCAGTTTACATTGGCATTCTTTGTGCACATAGATTCATACAAGCACTGAGGAGATAGCAGCACTAAGTATCTGTGTTATACATATAACAAACATCTACTAACTGTTTTAACATATTTCCCTATAGCAGTCTTTTAAGCTTACAGTGGAATTCATAGTGCATTGCGATTCAAAGGATTCATAACAGAACTGAGGCGATGTCAAGCAGTACTAAATCTATGTAATTCCATGTAATGGTCACAAAAATTTGCTTTTGATTTTTTTTTTAAAAAATAACCGTTATTCTAATATGTTTCCAATGGCATTCTTTGTGCAAAGAGATTCTACGCATTCATACAAGCACTGAGGTTATAGCAACACTAAGTAGCTATGTAATCTTATATACCAATAACAAACATCTACTTACTGTTTTAACATAATTCTCTGTAGCAATCTGTAAAGCTTACACTTGTATTCATAATGCAGTGTTATTGAAAGGATTCATAACAGAACTGAAAAGATTTCAATACTAAATCTATGTAATTCCATGTAACTATAACAAAAATTCGCTTAGGGTTTTTTTAAAAATTACCCTTTTATACTAATGAGTTTACAATGGCATTCTTTGTGCAAAGAGATTCAATGGATTCATACAAGCACTGAGGAGATAGCAAACCATAGTAACTATGAAATCTTATATTGCTATAACAAACATCTACTTACTATTTTTCCATAATTCTCCATAATATTCTATTTAGCTTAAACTGGTGTTCAAAGTGGAAAGTGATTGAACAGATTCATAACAGCACTGAGGAGTAACTTTGTAATCTTATATACATATAAATAAACATATACTTACTGTTTTAACATAATTTTCTATAGCAATCTGTTAAGCTTACAGTAGTATTCATAGTGCAATGCGACTTAAAAGATTCATAACAGAACTGAGGAGATGTCAAGCAATACTAAATCTATGTAATTCCATGTAATCATAACAAAAATTCGCTTAGCATTTTTTAAATAATAACCCCTTTATTCGAATAAGTTTACAATGTTATTTTTCGTGCAAACAGATTCAACGGATTCAAACAAGCACTGAGGTTATAGCAACACTAAATAACTATGTAATCTTATATACCTATAACAAACATCTACTTACAGTTTTAACATAATTCTCTATAGCAGTCTTTTAAGCTTACACTTGTATTCATAATGCAATGTTATTGGAAGGAGTCATAACAGAACTGAAAAGATATCAAGGAATAATAAATCTATGTAACCATCACAAAAATTCGATTAGGGTTTTTTTAAAAATTACCCTTTTATACTACTCATTTTAAAATGGCATTCTTTGTGCAAAGAGATTCAACGGATTCATGGAAGCCCTGTGGAGATAGCAACACTAAGTAACTATGTAATCTTATAGTCCTATGACAAACACACTATTTTTCCATAATTCCCCACTCTATTTAGCCTAACTGGTGTTCCTAGTGGAAAGACTGAACGGATTCATAACAGCACTGAGGAGATATCAAGCAATACTAAATCTTTAAAATTCAGTGTTCTTCTAAAATTAACTTTACTTCAAAGCCGTGGAGAGAGTAACACTAAGTAACTGTGTAATCTTATATTCCAATATATAATATAGGAATATGACTTATAACAAACATCTACTTACTATTTTTCCATAATTCTCCGTAGTATTCTATTTAGCTTCAACTGGTGTTCATAGTGGAAAGAGATTGAATGGATTCATAACAGCACAGAGACGATATCAAGCAATACTAAATCTGTGCAATTCTATGGAACCATAACAAATATTCGCTTAACGTTTTTCTAAAATTAACCCTTTAATTCTAATCAGTTTACATTGGCATTCTTTGTGCACATAGATTCATACAAGCACTGAGGAGATAGCAGCACTAAGTATCTGTGTTATACATATAACAAACATCTACTAACTGTTTTAACATATTTCCCTATAGCAGTCTTTTAAGCTTACAGTGGAATTCATAGTGCATTGCGATTCAAAGGATTCATAACAGAACTGAGGCGATGTCAAGCAGTACTAAATCTATGTAATTCCATGTAATGGTCACAAAAATTTGCTTTTGATTTTTTTTTAAAAAAATAACCGTTATTCTAATATGTTTCCAATGGCATTCTTTGTGCAAAGAGATTCTACGCATTCATACAAGCACTGAGGTTATAGCAACACTAAGTAGCTATGTAATCTTATATACCAATAACAAACATCTACTTACTGTTTTAACATAATTCTCTGTAGCAATCTGTAAAGCTTACACTTGTATTCATAATGCAGTGTTATTGAAAGGATTCATAACAGAACTGAAAAGATTTCAATACTAAATCTATGTAATTCCATGTAACTATAACAAAAATTCGCTTAGGGTTTTTTTAAAAATTACCCTTTTATACTAATGAGTTTACAATGGCATTCTTTGTGCAAAGAGATTCAATGGATTCATACAAGCACTGAGGAGATAGCAAACCATAGTAACTATGAAATCTTATATTGCTATAACAAACATCTACTTACTATTTTTCCATAATTCTCCATAATATTCTATTTAGCTTAAACTGGTGTTCAAAGTGGAAAGTGATTGAACAGATTCATAACAGCACTGAGGAGTAACTTTGTAATCTTATATACATATAAATAAACATATACTTACTGTTTTAACATAATTTTCTATAGCAATCTGTTAAGCTTACAGTAGTATTCATAGTGCAATGCGACTTAAAAGATTCATAACAGAACTGAGGAGATGTCAAGCAATACTAAATCTATGTAATTCCATGTAATCATAACAAAAATTCGCTTAGCATTTTTTAAATAATAACCCCTTTATTCGAATAAGTTTACAATGTTATTTTTCGTGCAAACAGATTCAACGGATTCAAACAAGCACTGAGGTTATAGCAACACTAAATAACTATGTAATCTTATATACCTATAACAAACATCTACTTACAGTTTTAACATAATTCTCTATAGCAGTCTTTTAAGCTTACACTTGTATTCATAATGCAATGTTATTGGAAGGAGTCATAACAGAACTGAAAAGATATCAAGGAATAATAAATCTATGTAACCATCACAAAAATCCGATTAGGGTTTTTTAAAAAATTACCCTTTTATACTACTCATTTTAAAATGGCATTCTTTGTGCAAAGAGATTCAACGGATTCATGGAAGCCCTGTGGAGATAGCAACACTAAGTAACTATGTAATCTTATAGTCCTATGACAAACACACTATTTTTCCATAATTCCCCACTCTATTTAGCCTAACTGGTGTTCCTAGTGGAAAGACTGAACGGATTCATAACAGCACTGAGGAGATATCAAGCAATACTAAATCTTTAAAATTCAGTGTTCTTCTAAAATTAACTTTACTTCAAGCCGTGGAGAGAGTAACACTAAGTAACTATGTAATCGTATATTCCAATATATAATATAGGAATATGACTTATAACAAACATCTACTTACTATTTTTCCATAATTCTCCGTAGTATTCTATTTAGCTTCAACTGGTGTTCATAGTGGAAAGAGATTGAATGGATTCATAACAGCACAGAGACGATATCAAGCAATACTAAATCTGTGCAATTCTATGGAACCATAACAAATATTCGCTTAACGTTTTTCTAAAATTAACCCTTTAATTCTAATCAGTTTACATTGGCATTCTTTGTGCACATAGATTCATACAAGCACTGAGGAGATAGCAGCACTAAGTATCTGTGTTATACATATAACAAACATCTACTAACTGTTTTAACATATTTCCCTATAGCAGTCTTTTAAGCTTACAGTGGAATTCATAGTGCATTGCGATTCAAAGGATTCATAACAGAACTGAGGCGATGTCAAGCAATACTAAATCTATGTAATTCCATGTAATGGTCACAAAAATTTGCTTTTGATTTTTTTTAAAAAAATAACCGTTATTCTAATATGTTTCCAATGGCATTCTTTGTGCAAAGAGATTCTACCCATTCATACAAGCACTGAGGTTATAGCAACACTAAGTAGCTATGTAATCTTATATACCAATAACAAACATCTACTTACTGTTTTAACATAATTCTCTGTAGCAATCTGTAAAGCTTACACTTGTATTCATAATGCAGTGTTATTGAAAGGATTCATAACAGAACTGAAAAGATATCTATACTAAATCTATGTAATTCCATGTAACTATAACAAAAATTCGCTTAGGGTTTTTTTAAAAATTACCCTTTTATACTAATGAGTTTAGAATGGCATTCTTTGTGCAAAGAGATTCAATGGATTCATACAAGCACTGAGGAGATAGCAAACCATAGTAACTATGAAATCTTATATTGCTATAACAAACATCTACTTACTATTTTTCCATAATTCTCCATAATATTCTATTTAGCTTAAACTGGTGTTCAAAGTGGAAAGTGATTGAACAGATTCATAACAGCACTGAGGAGTAACTTTGTAATCTTATATACATATAAATAAACATATACTTACTGTTTTAACATAATTTTCTATAGCAATCTGTTAAGCTTACAGTAGTATTCATAGTGCAATGCGACTTAAAAGATTCATAACAGAACTGAGGAGATGTCAAGCAATACTAAATCTATGTAATTCCATGTAATCATAACAAAAATTCGCTTAGCATTTTTAAAATAATAACCCTTTTATTCGAATAAGTTTACAATGTTATTTTTCGTGCAAACAGATTCAACGGATTCAAACAAGCACTGAGGTTATAGCAACACTAAATAACTATGTAATCTTATATACCTATAACAAACATCTACTTACAGTTTTAACATAATTCTCTATAGCAGTCTTTTAAGCTTACACTTGTATTCATAATGCAATGTTATTGGAAGGAGTCATAACAGAACTGAAAAGATATCAAGGAATAATAAATCTATGTAACCATCACAAAAATTCGATTAGGGTTTTTTTAAAAATTACCCTTTTATACTACTCATTTTAAAATGGCATTCTTTGTGCAAAGAGATTCAACGGATTCATGGAAGCCCTGTGGAGATAGCAACACTAAGTAACTATGTAATCTTATAGTCCTATGACAAACACACTATTTTTCCATAATTCCCCACTCTATTTAGCCTAACTGGTGTTCCTAGTGGAAAGACTGAACGGATTCATAACAGCACTGAGGAGATATCAAGCAATACTAAATCTTTAAAATTCAGTGTTCTTCTAAAATTAACTTTACTTCAAAGCCGTGGAGAGAGTAACACTAAGTAACTATGTAATCGTATATTCCAATATATAATATAGGAACATGACTTATAACAAACATCTACTTACTATTTTTCCATAATTCTCCGTAGTATTCTATTTAGCTTCAACTGGTGTTCATAGTGGAAAGAGATTGAATGGATTCATAACAGCACAGAGACGATATCAAGCAATACTAAATCTGTGCAATTCTATGGAACCATAACAAATATTCGCTTAACGTTTTTCTAAAATTAACCCTTTAATTCTAATCAGTTTACATTGGCATTCTTTGTGCACATAGATTCATACAAGCACTGAGGAGATAGCAGCACTAAGTATCTGTGTTATACATATAACAAACATCTACTAACTGTTTTAACATATTTCCCTATAGCAGTCTTTTAAGCTTACAGTGGAATTCATAGTGCATTGCGATTCAAAGGATTCATAACAGAACTGAGGCGATGTCAAGCAATACTAAATCTATGTAATTCCATGTAATGGTCACAAAAATTTGCTTTTGATTTTTTTTTAAAAAATAACCGTTATTCTAATATGTTTCCAATGGCATTCTTTGTGCAAAGAGATTCTACGCATTCATACAAGCACTGAGGTTATAGCAACACTAAGTAGCTATGTAATCTTATATACCAATAACAAACATCTACTTACTGTTTTAACATAATTCTCTGTAGCAATCTGTAAAGCTTACACTTGTATTCATAATGCAGTGTTATTGAAAGGATTCATAACAGAACTGAAAAGATATCAATACTAAATCTATGTAATTCCATGTAACTATAACAAAAATTCGCTTAGGGTTTTTTTAAAAATTACCCTTTTATACTAATGAGTTTACAATGGCATTCTTTGTGCAAAGAGATTCTACGCATTCATACAAGCACCGAGGTTATAGCAACACTAAGTAGCTATGTAATCTTATATACCAATAACAAACATCTACTTACTGTTTTAACATAATTCTCTGTAGCAATCTGTAAAGCTTACACTTGTATTCATAATGCAGTGTTATTGAAAGGATTCATAACAGAACTGAAAAGATATCAATACTAAATCTATGTAATTCCATGTAACTATAACAAAAATTCGCTTAGGGTTTTTTAAAAAATTACCCTTTTATACTAATGAGTTTACAATGGCATTCTTTGTGCAAAGAGATTCAATGGATTCATACAAGCACTGAGGAGATAGCAAACCATAGTAACTATGAAATCTTATATTGCTATAACAAACATCTACTTACTATTTTTCCATAATTCTCCATAATATTCTATTTAGCTTAAACTGGTGTTCAAAGTGGAAAGTGATTGAACAGATTCATAACAGCACTGAGGAGTAACTTTGTAATCTTATATACATATAAAAAAACATATACTTACTGTTTTAACATAATTTTCTATAGCAATCTGTTAAGCTTACAGTAGTATTCATAGTGCAATGCGACTTAAAAGATTCATAACAGAACTGAGGAGATGTCAAGCAATACTAAATCTATGTAATTCCATGTAATCATAACAAAACTACGCTTAGCATTTTTTAAATAATAACCCTTTTATTCGAATAAGTTTACAATGTTATTTTTCGTGCAAACAGATTCAACGGATTCAAACAAGCACTGAGGTTATAGCAACACTAAATAACTATGTAATCTTATATACCTATAACAAACATCTACTTACAGTTTTAACATAATTCTCTATAGCAGTCTTTTAAGCTTACACTTGTATTCATAATGCAATGTTATTGGAAGGAGTCATAACAGAACTGAAAAGATATCAAGGAATAATAAATCTATGTAACCATCACAAAAATTCGATTAGGGTTTTTTTAAAAAATTACCCTTTTATACTACTCATTTTAAAATGGCATTCTTTGTGCAAAGAGATTCAACGGATTCATGGAAGCCCTGTGGAGATAGCAACACTAAGTAACTATGTAATCTTATAGTCCTATGACAAACACACTATTTTTCCATAATTCCCCACTCTATTTAGCCTTACTGGTGTTCCTAGTGGAAAGACTGAACGGATTCATAACAGCACTGAGGAGATATCAAGCAATACTAAATCTTTAAAATTCAGTGTTCTTCTAAAATTAACTTTACTTCAAAGCCGTGGAGAGAGTAACACTAAGTAACTATGTAATCGTATATTCCAATATATAATATAGGAACATGACTTATAACAAACATCTACTTACTATTTTTCCATAATTCTCCGTAGTATTCTATTTAGCTTCAACTGGTGTTCATAGTGGAAAGAGATTGAATGGATTCATAACAGCACAGAGACGATATCAAGCAATACTAAATCTGTGCAATTCTATGGAACCATAACAAATATTCGCTTAACGTTTTTCTAAAATTAACCCTTTAATTCTAATCAGTTTACATTGGCATTCTTTGTGCACATAGATTCATACAAGCACTGAGGAGATAGCAGCACTAAGTATCTGTGTTATACATATAACAAACATCTACTAACTGTTTTAACATATTTCCCTATAGCAGTCTTTTAAGCTTACAGTGGAATTCATAGTGCATTCCGATTCAAAGGATTCATAACAGAACTGAGGCGATGTCAAGCAATACTAAATGTATGTAATTCCATGTAATGGTCACAAAAATTTGCTTTTGATTTAAAAAAAAAAAATAACCGTTATTCTAATATGTTTCCAATGGCATTCTTTGTGCAAAGATATTCTACGCATTCATACAAGCACTGAGGTTATAGCAACACTAAGTAGCTATGTAATCTTATATACCAATAACAAACATCTACTTACTGTTTTAACATAATTCTCTGTAGCAATCTGTAAAGCTTACACTTGTATTCATAATGCAGTGTTATTGAAAGGATTCATAACAGAACTGAAAAGATATCAATACTAAATCTATGTAATTCCATGTAACTATAACAAAAATTCGCTTAGGGTTTTTTTAAAAATTACCCTTTTATACTAATGAGTTTACAATGGCATTCTTTGTGCAAAGAGATTCAATGGATTCATACAAGCACTGAGGAGATAGCAAACCATAGTAACTATGAAATCTTATATTGCTATAACAAACATCTACTTACTATTTTTCCATAATTCTCCATAATATTCTATTTAGCTTAAACTGGTGTTCAAAGTGGAAAGTGATTGAACAGATTCATAACAGCACTGAGGAGTAACTTTGTAATCTTATATACATATAAATAAACATATACTTACTGTTTTAACATAATTTTCTATAGCAATCTGTTAAGCTTACAGTAGTATTCATAGTGCAATGCGACTTAAAAGATTCATAACAGAACTGAGGAGATGTCAAGCAATACTAAATCTATGTAATTCCATGTAATCATAACAAAACTACGCTTAGCATTTTTTAAAAAATAACCCTTTTATTCGAATAAGTTTACAATGTTATTTTTCGTGCAAACAGATTCAACGGATTCAAACAAGCACTGAGGTTATAGCAACACTAAATAACTATGTAATCTTATATACCTATAACAAACATCTACTTACAGTTTTAACATAATTCTCTATAGCAGTCTTTTAAGCTTACACTTGTATTCATAATGCAATGTTATTGGAAGGAGTCATAACAGAACTGAAAAGATATCAAGGAATAATAAATCTATGTAACCATCACAAAAATCCGATTAGGGTTTTTTAAAAAATTACCCTTTTATACTACTCATTTTAAAATGGCATTCTTTGTGCAAAGAGATTCAACGGATTCATGGAAGCCCTGTGGAGATAGCAACACTAAGTAACTATGTAATCTTATAGTCCTATGACAAACACACTATTTTTCCATAATTCCCCACTCTATTTAGCCTAACTGGTGTTCCTAGTGGAAAGACTGAACGGATTCATAACAGCACTGAGGAGATATCAAGCAATACTAAATCTTTAAAATTCAGTGTTCTTCTAAAATTAACTTTACTTCAAGCCGTGGAGAGAGTAACACTAAGTAACTATGTAATCGTATATTCCAATATATAATATAGGAATATGACTTATAACAAACATCTACTTACTATTTTTCCATAATTCTCCGTAGTATTCTATTTAGCTTCAACTGGTGTTCATAGTGGAAAGAGATTGAATGGATTCATAACAGCACAGAGACGATATCAAGCAATACTAAATCTGTGCAATTCTATGGAACCATAACAAATATTCGCTTAACGTTTTTCTAAAATTAACCCTTTAATTCTAATCAGTTTACATTGGCATTCTTTGTGCACATAGATTCATACAAGCACTGAGGAGATAGCAGCACTAAGTATCTGTGTTATACATATAACAAACATCTACTAACTGTTTTAACATATTTCCCTATAGCAGTCTTTTAAGCTTACAGTGGAATTCATAGTGCATTGCGATTCAAAGGATTCATAACAGAACTGAGGCGATGTCAAGCAATACTAAATCTATGTAATTCCATGTAATGGTCACAAAAATTTGCTTTTGATTTTTTTTAAAAAAATAACCGTTATTCTAATATGTTTCCAATGGCATTCTTTGTGCAAAGAGATTCTACCCATTCATACAAGCACTGAGGTTATAGCAACACTAAGTAGCTATGTAATCTTATATACCAATAACAAACATCTACTTACTGTTTTAACATAATTCTCTGTAGCAATCTGTAAAGCTTACACTTGTATTCATAATGCAGTGTTATTGAAAGGATTCATAACAGAACTGAAAAGATATCTATACTAAATCTATGTAATTCCATGTAACTATAACAAAAATTCGCTTAGGGTTTTTTTAAAAATTACCCTTTTATACTAATGAGTTTAGAATGGCATTCTTTGTGCAAAGAGATTCAATGGATTCATACAAGCACTGAGGAGATAGCAAACCATAGTAACTATGAAATCTTATATTGCTATAACAAACATCTACTTACTATTTTTCCATAATTCTCCATAATATTCTATTTAGCTTAAACTGGTGTTCAAAGTGGAAAGTGATTGAACAGATTCATAACAGCACTGAGGAGTAACTTTGTAATCTTATATACATATAAATAAACATATACTTACTGTTTTAACATAATTTTCTATAGCAATCTGTTAAGCTTACAGTAGTATTCATAGTGCAATGCGACTTAAAAGATTCATAACAGAACTGAGGAGATGTCAAGCAATACTAAATCTATGTAATTCCATGTAATCATAACAAAAATTCGCTTAGCATTTTTAAAATAATAACCCTTTTATTCGAATAAGTTTACAATGTTATTTTTCGTGCAAACAGATTCAACGGATTCAAACAAGCACTGAGGTTATAGCAACACTAAATAACTATGTAATCTTATATACCTATAACAAACATCTACTTACAGTTTTAACATAATTCTCTATAGCAGTCTTTTAAGCTTACACTTGTATTCATAATGCAATGTTATTGGAAGGAGTCATAACAGAACTGAAAAGATATCAAGGAATAATAAATCTATGTAACCATCACAAAAATTCGATTAGGGTTTTTTTAAAAATTACCCTTTTATACTACTCATTTTAAAATGGCATTCTTTGTGCAAAGAGATTCAACGGATTCATGGAAGCCCTGTGGAGATAGCAACACTAAGTAACTATGTAATCTTATAGTCCTATGACAAACACACTATTTTTCCATAATTCCCCACTCTATTTAGCCTAACTGGTGTTCCTAGTGGAAAGACTGAACGGATTCATAACAGCACTGAGGAGATATCAAGCAATACTAAATCTTTAAAATTCAGTGTTCTTCTAAAATTAACTTTACTTCAAAGCCGTGGAGAGAGTAACACTAAGTAACTATGTAATCGTATATTCCAATATATAATATAGGAACATGACTTATAACAAACATCTACTTACTATTTTTCCATAATTCTCCGTAGTATTCTATTTAGCTTCAACTGGTGTTCATAGTGGAAAGAGATTGAATGGATTCATAACAGCACAGAGACGATATCAAGCAATACTAAATCTGTGCAATTCTATGGAACCATAACAAATATTCGCTTAACGTTTTTCTAAAATTAACCCTTTAATTCTAATCAGTTTACATTGGCATTCTTTGTGCACATAGATTCATACAAGCACTGAGGAGATAGCAGCACTAAGTATCTGTGTTATACATATAACAAACATCTACTAACTGTTTTAACATATTTCCCTATAGCAGTCTTTTAAGCTTACAGTGGAATTCATAGTGCATTGCGATTCAAAGGATTCATAACAGAACTGAGGCGATGTCAAGCAATACTAAATCTATGTAATTCCATGTAATGGTCACAAAAATTTGCTTTTGATTTTTTTTTAAAAAATAACCGTTATTCTAATATGTTTCCAATGGCATTCTTTGTGCAAAGAGATTCTACGCATTCATACAAGCACTGAGGTTATAGCAACACTAAGTAGCTATGTAATCTTATATACCAATAACAAACATCTACTTACTGTTTTAACATAATTCTCTGTAGCAATCTGTAAAGCTTACACTTGTATTCATAATGCAGTGTTATTGAAAGGATTCATAACAGAACTGAAAAGATATCAATACTAAATCTATGTAATTCCATGTAACTATAACAAAAATTCGCTTAGGGTTTTTTTAAAAATTACCCTTTTATACTAATGAGTTTACAATGGCATTCTTTGTGCAAAGAGATTCTACGCATTCATACAAGCACCGAGGTTATAGCAACACTAAGTAGCTATGTAATCTTATATACCAATAACAAACATCTACTTACTGTTTTAACATAATTCTCTGTAGCAATCTGTAAAGCTTACACTTGTATTCATAATGCAGTGTTATTGAAAGGATTCATAACAGAACTGAAAAGATATCAATACTAAATCTATGTAATTCCATGTAACTATAACAAAAATTCGCTTAGGGTTTTTTAAAAAATTACCCTTTTATACTAATGAGTTTACAATGGCATTCTTTGTGCAAAGAGATTCAATGGATTCATACAAGCACTGAGGAGATAGCAAACCATAGTAACTATGAAATCTTATATTGCTATAACAAACATCTACTTACTATTTTTCCATAATTCTCCATAATATTCTATTTAGCTTAAACTGGTGTTCAAAGTGGAAAGTGATTGAACAGATTCATAACAGCACTGAGGAGTAACTTTGTAATCTTATATACATATAAAAAAACATATACTTACTGTTTTAACATAATTTTCTATAGCAATCTGTTAAGCTTACAGTAGTATTCATAGTGCAATGCGACTTAAAAGATTCATAACAGAACTGAGGAGATGTCAAGCAATACTAAATCTATGTAATTCCATGTAATCATAACAAAACTACGCTTAGCATTTTTTAAATAATAACCCTTTTATTCGAATAAGTTTACAATGTTATTTTTCGTGCAAACAGATTCAACGGATTCAAACAAGCACTGAGGTTATAGCAACACTAAATAACTATGTAATCTTATATACCTATAACAAACATCTACTTACAGTTTTAACATAATTCTCTATAGCAGTCTTTTAAGCTTACACTTGTATTCATAATGCAATGTTATTGGAAGGAGTCATAACAGAACTGAAAAGATATCAAGGAATAATAAATCTATGTAACCATCACAAAAATTCGATTAGGGTTTTTTTAAAAAATTACCCTTTTATACTACTCATTTTAAAATGGCATTCTTTGTGCAAAGAGATTCAACGGATTCATGGAAGCCCTGTGGAGATAGCAACACTAAGTAACTATGTAATCTTATAGTCCTATGACAAACACACTATTTTTCCATAATTCCCCACTCTATTTAGCCTTACTGGTGTTCCTAGTGGAAAGACTGAACGGATTCATAACAGCACTGAGGAGATATCAAGCAATACTAAATCTTTAAAATTCAGTGTTCTTCTAAAATTAACTTTACTTCAAAGCCGTGGAGAGAGTAACACTAAGTAACTATGTAATCGTATATTCCAATATATAATATAGGAACATGACTTATAACAAACATCTACTTACTATTTTTCCATAATTCTCCGTAGTATTCTATTTAGCTTCAACTGGTGTTCATAGTGGAAAGAGATTGAATGGATTCATAACAGCACAGAGACGATATCAAGCAATACTAAATCTGTGCAATTCTATGGAACCATAACAAATATTCGCTTAACGTTTTTCTAAAATTAACCCTTTAATTCTAATCAGTTTACATTGGCATTCTTTGTGCACATAGATTCATACAAGCACTGAGGAGATAGCAGCACTAAGTATCTGTGTTATACATATAACAAACATCTACTAACTGTTTTAACATATTTCCCTATAGCAGTCTTTTAAGCTTACAGTGGAATTCATAGTGCATTCCGATTCAAAGGATTCATAACAGAACTGAGGCGATGTCAAGCAATACTAAATGTATGTAATTCCATGTAATGGTCACAAAAATTTGCTTTTGATTTAAAAAAAAAAAATAACCGTTATTCTAATATGTTTCCAATGGCATTCTTTGTGCAAAGATATTCTACGCATTCATACAAGCACTGAGGTTATAGCAACACTAAGTAGCTATGTAATCTTATATACCAATAACAAACATCTACTTACTGTTTTAACATAATTCTCTGTAGCAATCTGTAAAGCTTACACTTGTATTCATAATGCAGTGTTATTGAAAGGATTCATAACAGAACTGAAAAGATATCAATACTAAATCTATGTAATTCCATGTAACTATAACAAAAATTCGCTTAGGGTTTTTTTAAAAATTACCCTTTTATACTAATGAGTTTACAATGGCATTCTTTGTGCAAAGAGATTCAATGGATTCATACAAGCACTGAGGAGATAGCAAACCATAGTAACTATGAAATCTTATATTGCTATAACAAACATCTACTTACTATTTTTCCATAATTCTCCATAATATTCTATTTAGCTTAAACTGGTGTTCAAAGTGGAAAGTGATTGAACAGATTCATAACAGCACTGAGGAGTAACTTTGTAATCTTATATACATATAAATAAACATATACTTACTGTTTTAACATAATTTTCTATAGCAATCTGTTAAGCTTACAGTAGTATTCATAGTGCAATGCGACTTAAAAGATTCATAACAGAACTGAGGAGATGTCAAGCAATACTAAATCTATGTAATTCCATGTAATCATAACAAAACTACGCTTAGCATTTTTTAAAAAATAACCCTTTTATTCGAATAAGTTTACAATGTTATTTTTCGTGCAAACAGATTCAACGGATTCAAACAAGCACTGAGGTTATAGCAACACTAAATAACTATGTAATCTTATATACCTATAACAAACATCTACTTACAGTTTTAACATAATTCTCTATAGCAGTCTTTTAAGCTTACACTTGTATTCATAATGCAATGTTATTGGAAGGAGTCATAACAGAACTGAAAAGATATCAAGGAATAATAAATCTATGTAACCATCACAAAAATTCGATTAGGGTTTTTTTAAAAATTACCCTTTTATACTACTCATTTTAAAATGGCATTCTTTGTGCAAAGAGATTCAACGGATTCATGGAAGCCCTGTGGAGATAGCAACACTAAGTAACTATGTAATCTTATAGTCCTATGACAAACACACTATTTTTCCATAATTCCCCACTCTATTTAGCCTAACTGGTGTTCCTAGTGGAAAGACTGAACGGATTCATAACAGCACTGAGGAGATATCAAGCAATACTAAATCTTTAAAATTCAGTGTTCTTCTAAAATTAACTTTACTTCAAGCCGTGGAGAGAGTAACACTAAGTAACTATGTAATCGTATATTCCAATATATAATATAGGAATATGACTTATAACAAACATCTACTTACTATTTTTCCATAATTCTCCGTAGTATTCTATTTAGCTTCAACTGGTGTTCATAGTGGAAAGAGATTGAATGGATTCATAACAGCACAGAGACGATATCAAGCAATACTAAATCTGTGCAATTCTATGGAACCATAACAAATATTCGCTTAACGTTTTTCTAAAATTAACCCTTTAATTCTAATCAGTTTACATTGGCATTCTTTGTGCACATAGATTCATACAAGCACTGAGGAGATAGCAGCACTAAGTATCTGTGTTATACATATAACAAACATCTACTAACTGTTTTAACATATTTCCCTATAGCAGTCTTTTAAGCTTACAGTGGAATTCATAGTGCATTGCGATTCAAAGGATTCATAACAGAACTGAGGCGATGTCAAGCAGTACTAAATCTATGTAATTCCATGTAATGGTCACAAAAATTTGCTTTTGATTTTTTTTTTAAAAAATAACCGTTATTCTAATATGTTTCCAATGGCATTCTTTGTGCAAAGAGATTCTACGCATTCATACAAGCACTGAGGTTATAGCAACACTAAGTAGCTATGTAATCTTATATACCAATAACAAACATCTACTTACTGTTTTAACATAATTCTCTGTAGCAATCTGTAAAGCTTACACTTGTATTCATAATGCAGTGTTATTGAAAGGATTCATAACAGAACTGAAAAGATTTCAATACTAAATCTATGTAATTCCATGTAACTATAACAAAAATTCGCTTAGGGTTTTTTTAAAAATTACCCTTTTATACTAATGAGTTTACAATGGCATTCTTTGTGCAAAGAGATTCAATGGATTCATACAAGCACTGAGGAGATAGCAAACCATAGTAACTATGAAATCTTATATTGCTATAACAAACATCTACTTACTATTTTTCCATAATTCTCCATAATATTCTATTTAGCTTAAACTGGTGTTCAAAGTGGAAAGTGATTGAACAGATTCATAACAGCACTGAGGAGTAACTTTGTAATCTTATATACATATAAATAAACATATACTTACTGTTTTAACATAATTTTCTATAGCAATCTGTTAAGCTTACAGTAGTATTCATAGTGCAATGCGACTTAAAAGATTCATAACAGAACTGAGGAGATGTCAAGCAATACTAAATCTATGTAATTCCATGTAATCATAACAAAAATTCGCTTAGCATTTTTTAAATAATAACCCCTTTATTCGAATAAGTTTACAATGTTATTTTTCGTGCAAACAGATTCAACGGATTCAAACAAGCACTGAGGTTATAGCAACACTAAATAACTATGTAATCTTATATACCTATAACAAACATCTACTTACAGTTTTAACATAATTCTCTATAGCAGTCTTTTAAGCTTACACTTGTATTCATAATGCAATGTTATTGGAAGGAGTCATAACAGAACTGAAAAGATATCAAGGAATAATAAATCTATGTAACCATCACAAAAATTCGATTAGGGTTTTTTTAAAAATTACCCTTTTATACTACTCATTTTAAAATGGCATTCTTTGTGCAAAGAGATTCAACGGATTCATGGAAGCCCTGTGGAGATAGCAACACTAAGTAACTATGTAATCTTATAGTCCTATGACAAACACACTATTTTTCCATAATTCCCCACTCTATTTAGCCTAACTGGTGTTCCTAGTGGAAAGACTGAACGGATTCATAACAGCACTGAGGAGATATCAAGCAATACTAAATCTTTAAAATTCAGTGTTCTTCTAAAATTAACTTTACTTCAAAGCCGTGGAGAGAGTAACACTAAGTAACTGTGTAATCTTATATTCCAATATATAATATAGGAATATGACTTATAACAAACATCTACTTACTATTTTTCCATAATTCTCCGTAGTATTCTATTTAGCTTCAACTGGTGTTCATAGTGGAAAGAGATTGAATGGATTCATAACAGCACAGAGACGATATCAAGCAATACTAAATCTGTGCAATTCTATGGAACCATAACAAATATTCGCTTAACGTTTTTCTAAAATTAACCCTTTAATTCTAATCAGTTTACATTGGCATTCTTTGTGCACATAGATTCATACAAGCACTGAGGAGATAGCAGCACTAAGTATCTGTGTTATACATATAACAAACATCTACTAACTGTTTTAACATATTTCCCTATAGCAGTCTTTTAAGCTTACAGTGGAATTCATAGTGCATTGCGATTCAAAGGATTCATAACAGAACTGAGGCGATGTCAAGCAGTACTAAATCTATGTAATTCCATGTAATGGTCACAAAAATTTGCTTTTGATTTTTTTTTAAAAAAATAACCGTTATTCTAATATGTTTCCAATGGCATTCTTTGTGCAAAGAGATTCTACGCATTCATACAAGCACTGAGGTTATAGCAACACTAAGTAGCTATGTAATCTTATATACCAATAACAAACATCTACTTACTGTTTTAACATAATTCTCTGTAGCAATCTGTAAAGCTTACACTTGTATTCATAATGCAGTGTTATTGAAAGGATTCATAACAGAACTGAAAAGATTTCAATACTAAATCTATGTAATTCCATGTAACTATAACAAAAATTCGCTTAGGGTTTTTTTAAAAATTACCCTTTTATACTAATGAGTTTACAATGGCATTCTTTGTGCAAAGAGATTCAATGGATTCATACAAGCACTGAGGAGATAGCAAACCATAGTAACTATGAAATCTTATATTGCTATAACAAACATCTACTTACTATTTTTCCATAATTCTCCATAATATTCTATTTAGCTTAAACTGGTGTTCAAAGTGGAAAGTGATTGAACAGATTCATAACAGCACTGAGGAGTAACTTTGTAATCTTATATACATATAAATAAACATATACTTACTGTTTTAACATAATTTTCTATAGCAATCTGTTAAGCTTACAGTAGTATTCATAGTGCAATGCGACTTAAAAGATTCATAACAGAACTGAGGAGATGTCAAGCAATACTAAATCTATGTAATTCCATGTAATCATAACAAAAATTCGCTTAGCATTTTTTAAATAATAACCCCTTTATTCGAATAAGTTTACAATGTTATTTTTCGTGCAAACAGATTCAACGGATTCAAACAAGCACTGAGGTTATAGCAACACTAAATAACTATGTAATCTTATATACCTATAACAAACATCTACTTACAGTTTTAACATAATTCTCTATAGCAGTCTTTTAAGCTTACACTTGTATTCATAATGCAATGTTATTGGAAGGAGTCATAACAGAACTGAAAAGATATCAAGGAATAATAAATCTATGTAACCATCACAAAAATTCGATTAGGGTTTTTTTAAAAATTACCCTTTTATACTACTCATTTTAAAATGGCATTCTTTGTGCAAAGAGATTCAACGGATTCATGGAAGCCCTGTGGAGATAGCAACACTAAGTAACTATGTAATCTTATAGTCCTATGACAAACACACTATTTTTCCATAATTCCCCACTCTATTTAGCCTAACTGGTGTTCCTAGTGGAAAGACTGAACGGATTCATAACAGCACTGAGGAGATATCAAGCAATACTAAATCTTTAAAATTCAGTGTTCTTCTAAAATTAACTTTACTTCAAAGCCGTGGAGAGAGTAACACTAAGTAACTGTGTAATCTTATATTCCAATATATAATATAGGAATATGACTTATAACAAACATCTACTTACTATTTTTCCATAATTCTCCGTAGTATTCTATTTAGCTTCAACTGGTGTTCATAGTGGAAAGAGATTGAATGGATTCATAACAGCACAGAGACGATATCAAGCAATACTAAATCTGTGCAATTCTATGGAACCATAACAAATATTCGCTTAACGTTTTTCTAAAATTAACCCTTTAATTCTAATCAGTTTACATTGGCATTCTTTGTGCACATAGATTCATACAAGCACTGAGGAGATAGCAGCACTAAGTATCTGTGTTATACATATAACAAACATCTACTAACTGTTTTAACATATTTCCCTATAGCAGTCTTTTAAGCTTACAGTGGAATTCATAGTGCATTGCGATTCAAAGGATTCATAACAGAACTGAGGCGATGTCAAGCAATACTAAATGTATGTAATTCCATGTAATGGTCACAAAAATTTGCTTTTGATTTTTTTTTAAAAAAATAACCGTTATTCTAATATGTTTCCAATGGCATTTTTTGTGCAAAGAGATTCTACGCATTCATACAAGCACTGAGGTTATAGCAACACTAAGTAGCTATGTAATCTTATATACGAATAACAAACATCTACTTACTGTTTTAACATAATTCTCTGTAGCAATCTGTAAAGCTTACACTTGTATTCATAATGCAGTGTTATTGAAAGGATTCATAACAGAACTGAAAAGATATCAATACTAAATCTATGTAATTCCATGTAACTATAACAAAAATTCGCTTAGGGTTTTTTTAAAAATTACCCTTTTATACTAATGAGTTTACAATGGCATTCTTTGTGCAAAGAGATTCAATGGATTCATACAAGCACTGAGGAGATAGCAAACCATAGTAACTATGAAATCTTATATTGCTATAACAAACATCTACTTACTATTTTTCCATAATTCTCCATAATATTCTATTTAGCTTAAACTGGTGTTCAAAGTGGAAAGTGATTGAACAGATTCATAACAGCACTGAGGAGTAACTTTGTAATCTTATATACATATAAATAAACATATACTTACTGTTTTAACATAATTTTCTATAGCAATCTGTTAAGCTTACAGTAGTATTCATAGTGCAATGCGACTTAAAAGATTCATAACAGAACTGAGGAGATGTCAAGCAATACTAAATCTATGTAATTCCATGTAATCATAACAAAAATTCGCTTAGCATTTTTTAAATAATAACCCCTTTATTCGAATAAGTTTACAATGTTATTTTTCGTGCAAACAGATTCAACGGATTCAAACAAGCACTGAGGTTATAGCAACACTAAATAACTATGTAATCTTATATACCTATAACAAACATCTACTTACAGTTTTAACATAATTCTCTATAGCAGTCTTTTAAGCTTACACTTGTATTCATAATGCAATGTTATTGGAAGGAGTCATAACAGAACTGAAAAGATATCAAGGAATAATAAATCTATGTAACCATCACAAAAATTCGATTAGGGTTTTTTAAAAAATTACCCTTTTATACTACTCATTTTAAAATGGCATTCTTTGTGCAAAGAGATTCAACGGATTCATGGAAGCCCTGTGGAGATAGCAACACTAAGTAACTATGTAATCTTATAGTCCTATGACAAACACACTATTTTTCCATAATTCCCCACTCTATTTAGCCTTACTGGTGTTCCTAGTGGAAAGACTGAACGGATTCATAACAGCACTGAGGAGATATCAAGCAATACTAAATCTTTAAAATTCAGTGTTCTTCTAAAATTAACTTTACTTCAAGCCGTGGCGAGAGTAACACTAAGTAACTATGTAATCGTATATTCCAATATATAATATAGGAATATGACTTATAACAAACATCTACTTACTATTTTTCCATAATTCTCCGTAGTATTCTATTTAGCTTCAACTGGTGTTCATAGTGGAAAGAGATTGAATGGATTCATAACAGCACAGAGACGATATCAAGCAATACTAAATCTGTGCAATTCTATGGAACCATAACAAATATTCGCTTAAGGTTTTTCTAAGATTAACCCTTTAATTCTAATCAGTTTACATTGGCATTCTTTGTGCACATAGATTCATACAAGCACTGAGGAGATAGCAGCACTAAGTATCTGTGTTATACATATAACAAACATCTACTAACTGTTTTAACATATTTCCCTATAGCAGTCTTTTAAGCTTACAGTGGAATTCATAGTGCATTGCGATTCAAAGGATTCATAACAGAACTGAGGCGATGTCAAGCAATACTAAATGTATGTAATTCCATGTAATGGTCACAAAAATTTGCTTTTGATTTTTTTTAAAAAAATAACCGTTATTCTAATATGTTTCCAATGGCATTCTTTGTGCAAAGAGATTCTACGCATTCATACAAGCACTGAGGTTATAGCAACACTAAGTAGCTATGTAATCTTATATACCAATAACAAACATCTACTTACTGTTTTAACATAATTCTCTGTAGCAATCTGTAAAGCTTACACTTGTATTCATAATGCAGTGTTATTGAAAGGATTCATAACAGAACTGAAAAGATATCAAGCAATACTAAATCTATGTAATTCCATGTAACTATAACAAAAATTCGCTTGGGGTTTTTTTTAAAAATTACCCTTTTATACTAATGAGTTTACAATGGCATTCTTTGTGCAAAGAGATTCTACGCATGCATACAAGCACCGAGGTTATAGCAACACTAAGTAGCTATGTAATCTTATATACCAATAACAAACATCTACTTACTGTTTTAACATAATTCTCTGTAGCAATCTGTAAAGCTTACACTTGTATTCATAATGCAGTGTTATTGAAAGGATTCATAACAGAACTGAAAAGATATCAAGCAATACTAAATCTATGTAATTCCATGTAACTATAACAAAAATTCGCTTAGGGTTTTTTAAAAAATTACCCTTTTATACTAATGAGTTTACAATGGCATTCTTTGTGCAAAGAGATTCAATGGATTCATACAAGCACTGAGGAGATAGCAAACCATAGTAACTATGAAATCTTATATTGCTATAACAAACATCTACTTACTATTTTTCCATAATTCTCCATAATATTCTATTTAGCTTAAACTGGTGTTCAAAGTGGAAAGTGATTGAACAGATTCATAACAGCACTGAGGAGTAACTTTGTAATCTTATATACATATAAAAAACATATACTTACTGTTTTAACATAATTTTCTAGAGCAATCTGTTAAGCTTACAGTAGTATTCATAGTGCAATGCGACTTGAAAGATTCATAACAGAACTGAGGCGATGTCAAGCAATACTAAATCTATGTAATTCCATGTAATGGTCACAAAAATTTGCTTTTGATTTTTTTTAAAAAAATAACCGTTATTCTAATATGTTTCCAATGGCATTCTTTGTGCAAAGAGATTCTACGCATTCATACAAGCACTGAGGTTATAGCAACACTAAGTAGCTATGTAATCTTATATACCAATAACAAACATCTACTTACTGTTTTAACATAATTCTCTGTAGCAATCTGTAAAGCTTACACTTGTATTCATAATGCAGTGTTATTGAAAGGATTCATAACAGAACTGAAAAGATATCAAGCAATACTAAATCTATGTAATTCCATGTAACTATAACAAAAATTCGCTTAGGGTTTTTTTAAAAATTACCCTTTTGTACTAATGAGTTTACAATGGCATTCTTTGTGCAAAGAGATTCAATGGACTCATACAAGCACTGAGGAGATAGCAAACCATAGTATCTATGAAATCTTATATTGCTATAACAAACATCTACTTACTATTTTTCCATAATTCTCCATAATATTCTATTTAGCTTAAACTGGTGTTCAAAGTGGAAAGTGATTGAACAGATTCATAACAGCACTGAAGAGTAACTTTGTAATCTTATATACATATAAAAAACATATACTTACTGTTTTAACATAATTTTCTAGAGCAATCTGTTAAGCTTACAGTAGTATTCATAGTGCAATGCGACTTAAAAGATTCATAACAGAACTGAGGAGATGTCAAGCAATACTAAATCTATGTAATTCCATGTAATCATAACAAAAATTCGCTTAGCATTTTTTAAATAATAACCCTTTTATTCGAATAAGTTTACAATGTTATTTTTCGTGCAAACAGATTCAACGGATTCAAACAAGCACTGAGGTTATAGCAACACTAAATAACTATGTAATCTTATATACCTATAACAAACATCTACTTACAGTTTTAACATAATTCTCTATAGCAGTCTTTTAAGCTTACACTTGTATTCATAATGCAATGTTATTGGAAGGAGTCATAACAGAACTGAAAAGATATCAAGGAATAATAAATCTATGTAACCATCACAAAAATTCGATTAGGGTTTTTTAAAAAATTACCCTTTTATACTACTCATTTTAAAATGGCATTCTTTGTGCAAAGAGATTCAACGGATTCATGGAAGCCCTGTGGAGATAGCAACACTAAGTAACTATGTAATCTTATAATCCTATGACAAACACACTATTTTTCCATAATTCCCCACTCTATTTAGCCTAACTGGTGTTCCTAGTGGAAAGACTGAACGGATTCATAACAGCACTGAGGAGATATCAAGCAATACTAAATCTTTAAAATTCAGTGTTCTTCTAAAATTAACTTTACTTCAAGCCGTGGCGAGAGTAACACTAAGTAACTATGTAATCGTATATTCCAATATATAATATAGGAATATGACTTATAACAAACATCTACTTACTATTTTTCCATAATTCTCCGTAGTATTCTATTTAGCTTCAACTGGTGTTCATAGTGGAAAGAGATTGAATGGATTCATAACAGCACAGAGACGATATCAAGCAATACTAAATCTGTGCAATTCTATGGAACCATAACAAATATTCGCTTAACGTTTTTCTAAAATTAACCCTTTAATTCTAATCAGTTTACATTGGCATTCTTTGTGCACATAGATTCATACAAGCACTGAGGAGATAGCAGCACTAAGTATCTGTGTTATACATATAACAAACATCTACTAACTGTTTTAACATATTTCCCTATAGCAGTCTTTTAAGCTTACAGTGGAATTCATAGTGCATTGCGATTCAAAGGATTCATAACAGAACTGAGGCGATGTCAAGCAATACTAAATGTATGTAATTCCATGTAATGGTCACAAAAATTTGCTTTTGATTTTTTTTTAAAAAAAATAACCGTTATTCTAATATGTTTCCAATGGCATTTTTTGTGCAAAGAGATTCTACGCATTCATACAAGCACTGAGGTTATAGCAACACTAAGTAGCTATGTAATCTTATATACCAATAACAAACATCTACTTACTGTTTTAACATAATTCTCTGTAGCAATCTGTAAAGCTTACACTTGTATTCATAATGCAGTGTTATTGAAAGGATTCATAACAGAACTGAAAAGATATCAATACTAAATCTATGTAATTCCATGTAACTATAACAAAAATTCGCTTAGGGTTTTTTTAAAAATTACCCTTTTATACTAATGAGTTTACAATGGCATTCTTTGTGCAAAGAGATTCAATGGATTCATACAAGCACTGAGGAGATAGCAAACCATAGTAACTATGAAATCTTATATTGCTATAACAAACATCTACTTACTATTTTTCCATAATTCTCCATAATATTCTATTTAGCTTAAACTGGTGTTCAAAGTGGAAAGTGATTGAACAGATTCATAACAGCACTGAGGAGTAACTTTGTAATCTTATATACATATAAATAAACATATACTTACTGTTTTAACATAATTTTCTATAGCAATCTGTTAAGCTTACAGTAGTATTCATAGTGCAATGCGACTTAAAAGATTCATAACAGAACTGAGGAGATGTCAAGCAATACTAAATCTATGTAATTCCATGTAATCATAACAAAAATTCGCTTAGCATTTTTTAAATAATAACCCCTTTATTCGAATAAGTTTACAATGTTATTTTTCGTGCAAACAGATTCAACGGATTCAAACAAGCACTGAGGTTATAGCAACACTAAATAACTATGTAATCTTATATACCTATAACAAACATCTACTTACAGTTTTAACATAATTCTCTATAGCAGTCTTTTAAGCTTACACTTGTATTCATAATGCAATGTTATTGGAAGGAGTCATAACAGAACTGAAAAGATATCAAGGAATAATAAATCTATGTAACCATCACAAAAATTCGATTAGGGTTTTTTTAAAAATTACCCTTTTATACTACTCATTTTAAAATGGCATTCTTTGTGCAAAGAGATTCAACGGATTCATGGAAGCCCTGTGGAGATAGCAACACTAAGTAACTATGTAATCTTATAGTCCTATGACAAACACACTATTTTTCCATAATTCCCCACTCTATTTAGCCTAACTGGTGTTCCTAGTGGAAAGACTGAACGGATTCATAACAGCACTGAGGAGATATCAAGCAATACTAAATCTTTAAAATTCAGTGTTCTTCTAAAATTAACTTTACTTCAAGCCGTGGCGAGAGTAACACTAAGTAACTATGTAATCGTATATTCCAATATATAATATAGGAATATGACTTATAACAAACATCTACTTACTATTTTTCCATAATTCTCCGTAGTATTCTATTTAGCTTCAACTGGTGTTCATAGTGGAAAGAGATTGAATGGATTCATAACAGCACAGAGACGATATCAAGCAATACTAAATCTGTGCAATTCTATGGAACCATAACAAATATTCGCTTAACGTTTTTCTAAAATTAACCCTTTAATTCTAATCAGTTTACATTGGCATTCTTTGTGCACATAGATTCATACAAGCACTGAGGAGATAGCAGCACTAAGTATCTGTGTTATACATATAACAAACATCTACTAACTGTTTTAACATATTTCCCTATAGCAGTCTTTTAAGCTTACAGTGGAATTCATAGTGCATTGCGATTCAAAGGATTCATAACAGAACTGAGGCGATGTCAAGCAATACTAAATCTATGTAATTCCATGTAATGGTCACAAAAATTTGCTTTTGATTTTTTTTAAAAAAATAACCGTTATTCTAATATGTTTCCAATGGCATTCTTTGTGCAAAGAGATTCTACGCATTCATACAAGCACTGAGGTTATAGCAACACTAAGTAGCTATGTAATCTTATATACCAATAACAAACATCTACTTACTGTTTTAACATAATTCTCTGTAGCAATCTGTAAAGCTTACACTTGTATTCATAATGCAGTGTTATTGAAAGGATTCATAACAGAACTGAAAAGATATCAAGCAATACTAAATCTATGTAATTCCATGTAACTATAACAAAAATTCGCTTGGGGTTTTTTTTAAAAATTACCCTTTTATACTAATGAGTTTACAATGGCATTCTTTGTGCAAAGAGATTCTACGCATGCATACAAGCACCGAGGTTATAGCAACACTAAGTAGCTATGTTATCTTATATACCAATAACAAACATCTACTTACTGTTTTAACATAATTCTCTGTAGCAATCTGTAAAGCTTACACTTGTATTCATAATGCAGTGTTATTGAAAGGATTCATAACAGAACTGAAAAGATATCAAGCAATACTAAATCTATGTAATTCCATGTAACTATAACAAAAATTCGCTTAGGGTTTTTTAAAAAATTACCCTTTTATACTAATGAGTTTACAATGGCATTCTTTGTGCAAAGAGATTCAATGGATTCATACAAGCACTGAGGAGATAGCAAACCATAGTAACTATGAAATCTTATATTGCTATAACAAACATCTACTTACTATTTTTCCATAATTCTCCATAATATTCTATTTAGCTTAAACTGGTGTTCAAAGTGGAAAGTGATTGAACAGATTCATAACAGCACTGAGGAGTAACTTTGTAATCTTATATACATATAAATAAACATATACTTACTGTTTTAACATAATTTTCTAGAGCAATCTGTTAAGCTTACAGTAGTATTCATAGTGCAATGCGACTTGAAAGATTCATAACAGAACTGAGGCGATGTCAAGCAATACTAAATCTATGTAATTCCATGTAATGGTCACAAAAATTTGCTTTTGATTTTTTTTAAAAAAATAACCGTTATTCTAATATGTTTCCAATGGCATTCTTTGTGCAAAGAGATTCTACGCATTCATACAAGCACTGAGGTTATAGCAACACTAAGTAGCTATGTAATCTTATATACCAATAACAAACATCTACTTACTGTTTTAACATAATTCTCTGTAGCAATCTGTAAAGCTTACACTTGTATTCATAATGCAGTGTTATTGAAAGGATTCATAACAGAACTGAAAAGATATCAAGCAATACTAAATCTATGTAATTCCATGTAACTATAACAAAAATTCGCTTAGGGTTTTTTTAAAAATTACCCTTTTGTACTAATGAGTTTACAATGGCATTCTTTGTGCAAAGAGATTCAATGGACTCATACAAGCACTGAGGAGATAGCAAACCATAGTATCTATGAAATCTTATATTGCTATAACAAACATCTACTTACTATTTTTCCATAATTCTCCATAATATTCTATTTAGCTTAAACTGGTGTTCAAAGTGGAAAGTGATTGAACAGATTCATAACAGCACTGAAGAGTAACTTTGTAATCTTATATACATATAAAAAACATATACTTACTGTTTTAACATAATTTTCTAGAGCAATCTGTTAAGCTTACAGTAGTATTCATAGTGCAATGCGACTTAAAAGATTCATAACAGAACTGAGGAGATGTCAAGCAATACTAAATCTATGTAATTCCATGTAATCATAACAAAAATTCGCTTAGCATTTTTTAAATAATAACCCTTTTATTCGAATAAGTTTACAATGTTATTTTTCGTGCAAACAGATTCAACGGATTCAAACAAGCACTGAGGTTATAGCAACACTAAATAACTATGTAATCTTATATACCTATAACAAACATCTACTTACAGTTTTAACATAATTCTCTATAGCAGTCTTTTAAGCTTACACTTGTATTCATAATGCAATGTTATTGGAAGGAGTCATAACAGAACTGAAAAGATATCAAGGAATAATAAATCTATGTAACCATCACAAAAATTCGATTAGGGTTTTTTAAAAAATTACCCTTTTATACTACTCATTTTAAAATGGCATTCTTTGTGCAAAGAGATTCAACGGATTCATGGAAGCCCTGTGGAGATAGCAACACTAAGTAACTATGTAATCTTATAATCCTATGACAAACACACTATTTTTCCATAATTCCCCACTCTATTTAGCCTAACTGGTGTTCCTAGTGGAAAGACTGAACGGATTCATAACAGCACTGAGGAGATATCAAGCAATACTAAATCTTTAAAATTCAGTGTTCTTCTAAAATTAACTTTACTTCAAGCCGTGGCGAGAGTAACACTAAGTAACTATGTAATCGTATATTCCAATATATAATATAGGAATATGACTTATAACAAACATCTACTTACTATTTTTCCATAATTCTCCGTAGTATTCTATTTAGCTTCAACTGGTGTTCATAGTGGAAAGAGATTGAATGGATTCATAACAGCACAGAGACGATATCAAGCAATACTAAATCTGTGCAATTCTATGGAACCATAACAAATATTCGCTTAACGTTTTTCTAAAATTAACCCTTTAATTCTAATCAGTTTACATTGGCATTCTTTGTGCACATAGATTCATACAAGCACTGAGGAGATAGCAGCACTAAGTATCTGTGTTATACATATAACAAACATCTACTAACTGTTTTAACATATTTCCCTATAGCAGTCTTTTAAGCTTACAGTGGAATTCATAGTGCATTGCGATTCAAAGGATTCATAACAGAACTGAGGCGATGTCAAGCAATACTAAATCTATGTAATTCCATGTAATGGTCACAAAAATTTGCTTTTGATTTTTTTTAAAAAAATAACCGTTATTCTAATATGTTTCCAATGGCATTCTTTGTGCAAAGAGATTCTACGCATTCATACAAGCACTGAGGTTATAGCAACACTAAGTAGCTATGTAATCTTATATACCAATAACAAACATCTACTTACTGTTTTAACATAATTCTCTGTAGCAATCTGTAAAGCTTACACTTGTATTCATAATGCAGTGTTATTGAAAGGATTCATAACAGAACTGAAAAGATATCAATACTAAATCTATGTAATTCCATGTAACTATAACAAAAATTCGCTTAGGGTTTTTTTTAAAATTACCCTTTTATACTAATGAGTTTACAATGGCATTCTTTGTGCAAAGAGATTCAATGGATTCATACAAGCACTGAGGAGATAGCAAACCATAGTAACTATGAAATCTTATATTGCTATAACAAACATCTACTTACTATTTTTCCATAATTCTCCATAATATTCTATTTAGCTTAAACTGGTGTTCAAAGTGGAAAGTGATTGAACAGATTCATAACAGCACTGAGGAGTAACTTATATACATATAAAAAAACATATACTTACTGTTTTAACATAATTTTCTATAGCAATCTGTTAAGCTTACAGTAGTATTCATAGTGCAATGCGACTTAAAAGATTCATAACAGAACTGAGGAGATGTCAAGCAATACTAAATCTATGTAATTCCATGTAATCATAACAAAAATTCGCTTAGCATTTTTTAAATAATAACCCTTTTATTCGAATAAGTTTACAATGTTATTTTTCGTGCAAACAGATTCAACGGATTCAAACAAGCACTGAGGTTATAGCAACACTAAATAACTATGTAATCTTATATACCTATAACAAACATCTACTTACAGTTTTAACATAATTCTCTATAGCAGTCTTTTAAGCTTACACTTGTATTCATAATGCAATGTTATTGGAAGGAGTCATAACAGAACTGAAAAGATATCAAGGAATAATAAATCTATGTAACCATCACAAAAATTCAATTAGGGTTTTTTTAAAAATTACCCTTTTATACTACTCATTTTAAAATGGCATTCTTTGTGCAAAGAGATTCAACGGATTCATACAAGCACTGAGGAGATAGCAAACCATAGTAACTATGAAATCTTATATTGCTATAACAAACATCTACTTACTATTTTTCCATAATTCTCCATAATATTCTATTTAGCTTAAACTGGTGTTCAAAGTGGAAAGTGATTGAACAGATTCATAACAGCACTGAGGAGTAACTTTGTAATCTTATATACATATAAATAAACATATACTTACTGTTTTAACATAATTTTCTATAGCAATCTGTTAAGCTTACAGTAGTATTCATAGTGCAATGCGACTTAAAAGATTCATAACAGAACTGAGGAGATGTCAAGCAATACTAAATCTATGTAATTCCATGTAATCATAACAAAAATTCGCTTAGCATTTTTTAAATAATAACCCTTTTATTCGAATAAGTTTACAATGTTATTTTTCGTGCAAACAGATTCAACGGATTCAAACAAGCACTGAGGTTATAGCAACACTAAATAACTATGTAATCTTATATACCTATAACAAACATCTACTTACAGTTTTAACATAATTCTCTATAGCAGTCTTTTAAGCTTACACTTGTATTCATAATGCAATGTTATTGGAAGGAGTCATAACAGAACTGAAAAGATATCAAGGAATAATAAATCTATGTAACCATCACAAAAATTCGATTAGGGTTTTTTTAAAAATTACCCTTTTATACTACTCATTTTAAAATGGCATTCTTTGTGCAAAGAGATTCAACGGATTCATGGAAGCCCTGTGGAGATAGCAACACTAAGTAACTATGTAATCTTATAGTCCTATGACAAACACACTATTTTTCCATAATTCCCCACTCTATTTAGCCTAACTGGTGTTCCTAGTGGAAAGACTGAACGGATTCATAACAGCACTGAGGAGATATCAAGCAATACTAAATCTTTAAAATTCAGTGTTCTTCTAAAATTAACTTTACTTCAAGCCGTGGAGAGAGTAACACTAAGTAACTATGTAATCGTATATTCCAATATATAATATAGGAATATGACTTATAACAAACATCTACTTACTATTTTTCCATAATTCTCCGTAGTATTCTATTTAGCTTCAACTGGTGTTCATAGTGGAAAGAGATTGAATGGATTCATAACAGCACAGAGACGATATCAAGCAATACTAAATCTGTGCAATTCTATGGAACCATAACAAATATTCGCTTAACGTTTTTCTAAAATTAACCCTTTAATTCTAATCAGTTTACATTGGCATTCTTTGTGCACATAGATTCATACAAGCACTGAGGAGATAGCAGCACTAAGTATCTGTGTTATACATATAACAAACATCTACTAACTGTTTTAACATATTTCCCTATAGCAGTCTTTTAAGCTTACAGTGGAATTCATAGTGCATTGCGATTCAAAGGATTCATAACAGAACTGAGGCGATGTCAAGCAATACTAAATCTATGTAATTCCATGTAATGGTCACAAAAATTTGCTTTTGATTTTTTTTTAAAAAAATAACCGTTATTCTAATATGTTTCCAATGGCATTTTTTGTGCAAAGAGATTCTACGCATTCATACAAGCACTGAGGTTATAGCAACACTAAGTAGCTATGTAATCTTATATACCAATAACAAACATCTACTTACTGTTTTAACATAATTCTCTGTAGCAATCTGTAAAGCTTACACTTGTATTCATAATGCAGTGTTATTGAAAGGATTCATAACAGAACTGAAAAGATTTCAATACTAAATCTATGTAATTCCATGTAACTATAACAAAAATTCGCTTAGGGTTTTTTAAAAAATTACCCTTTTATACTAATGAGTTTACAATGGCATTCTTTGTGCAAAGAGATTCAATGGATTCATACAAGCACTGAGGAGATAGCAAACCATAGTAACTATGAAATGTTATATTGCTATAACAAACATCTACTTACTATTTTTCCATAATTCTCCATAATATTCTATTTAGCTTAAACTGGTGTTCAAAGTGGAAAGTGATTGAACAGATTCATAACAGCACTGAGGAGTAACTTTGTAATCTTATATACATATAAATAAACATATACTTACTGTTTTAATATAATTTTCTATAGCAATCTGTTAAGCTTACAGTAGTATTCATAGTGCAATGCGACTTAAAAGATTCATAACAGAACTGAGGAGATGTCAAGCAATACTAAATCTATGTAATTCCATGTAATCATAACAAAAATTCGCTTAGCATTTTTTAAATAATAACCCCTTTATTCGAATAAGTTTACAATGTTATTTTTCGTGCAAACAGATTCAACGGATTCAAACAAGCACTGAGGTTATAGCAACACTAAATAACTATGTAATCTTATATACCTATAACAAACATCTACTTACAGTTTTAACATAATTCTCTATAGCAGTCTTTTAAGCTTACACTTGTATTCATAATGCAATGTTATTGGAAGGAGTCATAACAGAACTGAAAAGATATCAAGGAATAATAAATCTATGTAACCATCACAAAAATTCGATTAGGGTTTTTTTAAAAATTACCCTTTTATACTACTCATTTTAAAATGGCATTCTTTGTGCAAAGAGATTCAACGGATTCATGGAAGCCCTGTGGAGATAGCAACACTAAGTAACTATGTAATCTTATAGTCCTATGACAAACACACTATTTTTCCATAATTCCCCACTCTATTTAGCCTAACTGGTGTTCCTAGTGGAAAGACTGAACGGATTCATAACAGCACTGAGGAGATATCAAGCAATACTAAATCTTTAAAATTCAGTGTTCTTCTAAAATTAACTTTACTTCAAAGCCGTGGAGAGAGTAACACTAAGTAACTGTGTAATCTTATATTCCAATATATAATATAGGAATATGACTTATAACAAACATCTACTTACTATTTTTCCATAATTCTCCGTAGTATTCTATTTAGCTTCAACTGGTGTTCATAGTGGAAAGAGATTGAATGGATTCATAACAGCACAGAGACGATATCAAGCAATACTAAATCTGTGCAATTCTATGGAACCATAACAAATATTCGCTTAACGTTTTTCTAAAATTAACCCTTTAATTCTAATCAGTTTACATTGGCATTCTTTGTGCACATAGATTCATACAAGCACTGAGGAGATAGCAGCACTAAGTATCTGTGTTATACATATAACAAACATCTACTAACTGTTTTAACATATTTCCCTATAGCAGTCTTTTAAGCTTACAGTGGAATTCATAGTGCATTGCGATTCAAAGGATTCATAACAGAACTGAGGCGATGTCAAGCAGTACTAAATCTATGTAATTCCATGTAATGGTCACAAAAATTTGCTTTTGATTTTTTTTTAAAAAAATAACCGTTATTCTAATATGTTTCCAATGGCATTCTTTGTGCAAAGAGATTCTACGCATTCATACAAGCACTGAGGTTATAGCAACACTAAGTAGCTATGTAATCTTATATACCAATAACAAACATCTACTTACTGTTTTAACATAATTCTCTGTAGCAATCTGTAAAGCTTACACTTGTATTCATAATGCAGTGTTATTGAAAGGATTCATAACAGAACTGAAAAGATTTCAATACTAAATCTATGTAATTCCATGTAACTATAACAAAAATTCGCTTAGGGTTTTTTTAAAAATTACCCTTTTATACTAATGAGTTTACAATGGCATTCTTTGTGCAAAGAGATTCAATGGATTCATACAAGCACTGAGGAGATAGCAAACCATAGTAACTATGAAATCTTATATTGCTATAACAAACATCTACTTACTATTTTTCCATAATTCTCCATAATATTCTATTTAGCTTAAACTGGTGTTCAAAGTGGAAAGTGATTGAACAGATTCATAACAGCACTGAGGAGTAACTTTGTAATCTTATATACATATAAATAAACATATACTTACTGTTTTAACATAATTTTCTATAGCAATCTGTTAAGCTTACAGTAGTATTCATAGTGCAATGCGACTTAAAAGATTCATAACAGAACTGAGGAGATGTCAAGCAATACTAAATCTATGTAATTCCATGTAATCATAACAAAACTACGCTTAGCATTTTTTAAAAAATAACCCTTTTATTCGAATAAGTTTACAATGTTATTTTTCGTGCAAACAGATTCAACGGATTCAAACAAGCACTGAGGTTATAGCAACACTAAATAACTATGTAATCTTATATACCTATAACAAACATCTACTTACAGTTTTAACATAATTCTCTATAGCAGTCTTTTAAGCTTACACTTGTATTCATAATGCAATGTTATTGGAAGGAGTCATAACAGAACTGAAAAGATATCAAGGAATAATAAATCTATGTAACCATCACAAAAATTCGATTAGGGTTTTTTTAAAAATTACCCTTTTATACTACTCATTTTAAAATGGCATTCTTTGTGCAAAGAGATTCAACGGATTCATGGAAGCCCTGTGGAGATAGCAACACTAAGTAACTATGTAATCTTATAGTCCTATGACAAACACACTATTTTTCCATAATTCCCCACTCTATTTAGCCTAACTGGTGTTCCTAGTGGAAAGACTGAACGGATTCATAACAGCAGTGAGGAGATATCAAGCAATACTAAATCTTTAAAATTCAGTGTTCTTCTAAAATTAACTTTACTTCAAAGCCGTGGAGAGAGTAACACTAAGTAACTATGTAATCTTATATTCCAATATATAATATAGGAATATGACTTATAACAAACATCTACTTACTATTTTTCCATAATTCTCCGTAGTATTCTATTTAGCTTCAACTGGTGTTCATAGTGGAAAGAGATTGAATGGATTCATAACAGCACAGAGACGATATCAAGCAATACTAAATCTGTGCAATTTTATGGAACCATAACAAATATTCGCTTAACGTTTTTCTAAAATTAACCCTTTAATTCTAATCAGTTTACATTGGCATTCTTTGTGCACATAGATTCATACAAGCACTGAGGAGATAGCAGCACTAAGTATCTGTGTTATACATATAACAAACATCTACTAACTGTTTTAACATATTTCCCTATAGCAGTCTTTTAAGCTTACAGTGGAATTCATAGTGCATTGCGATTCAAAGGATTCATAACAGAACTGAGGCGATGTCAAGCAATACTAAATCTATGTAATTCCATGTAATGGTCACAAAAATTTGCTTTTGATTTTTTTTTAAAAAATAACCGTTATTCTAATATGTTTCCAATGGCATTCTTTGTGCAAAGAGATTCTACGCATTCATACAAGCACTGAGGTTATAGCAACACTAAGTAGCTATGTAATCTTATATACCAATAACAAACATCTACTTACTGTTTTAACATAATTCTCTGTAGCAATCTGTAAAGCTTACACTTGTATTCATAATGCAGTGTTATTGAAAGGATTCATAACAGAACTGAAAAGATATCAATACTAAATCTATGTAATTCCATGTAACTATAACAAAAATTCGCTTAGGGTTTTTTTAAAAATTACCCTTTTATACTAATGAGTTTACAATGGCATTCTTTGTGCAAAGAGATTCAATGGATTCATACAAGCACTGAGGAGATAGCAAACCATAGTAACTATGAAATCTTATATTGCTATAACAAACATCTACTTTTATTTTTCCATAATTCTCCATAATATTCTATTTAGCTTAAACTGGTGTTCAAAGTGGAAAGTGATTGAACAGATTCATAACAGCACTGAGGAGTAACTTTGTAATCTTATATACATATAAAAAACATATACTTAGTGTTTTAACATAATTTTCTATAGCAATCTGTTAAGCTTACAGTAGTATTCATAGTGCAATGCGACTTAAAAGATTCATAACAGAACTGAGGAGATGTCAAGCAATACTAAATCTATGTAATTCCATGTAATCATAACAAAAATTCGCTTAGCATTTTTTAAATAATAACCCCTTTATTCGAATAAGTTTACAATGTTATTTTTCGTGCAAACAGATTCAACGGATTCAAACAAGCACTGAGGTTATAGCAACACTAAATAACTATGTAATCTTATATACCTATAACAAACATCTACTTACAGTTTTAACATAATTCTCTATAGCAGTCTTTTAAGCTTACACTTGTATTCATAATGCAATGTTATTGGAAGGAGTCATAACAGAACTGAAAAGATATCAAGGAATAATAAATCTATGTAACCATCACAAAAATTCGATTAGGGTTTTTTTAAAAATTACCCTTTTATACTACTCATTTTAAAATGGCATTCTTTGTGCAAAGAGATTCAACGGATTCATGGAAGCCCTGTGGAGATAGCAACACTAAGTAACTATGTAATCTTATAGTCCTATGACAAACACACTATTTTTCCATAATTCCCCACTCTATTTAGCCTAACTGGTGTTCCTAGACTGAACGGATTCATAACAGCACTGAGGAGATATCAAGCAATACTAAATCTTTAAAATTCAGTGTTCTTCTAAAATTAACTTTACTTCAAGCCGTGGCGAGAGTAACACTAAGTAACTATGTAATCGTATATTCCAATATATAATATAGGAATATGACTTATAACAAACATCTACTTACTATTTTTCCATAATTCTCCGTAGTATTCTATTTAGCTTCAACTGGTGTTCATAGTGGAAAGAGATTGAATGGATTCATAACAGCACAGAGACGATATCAAGCAATACTAAATCTGTGCAATTCTATGGAACCATAACAAATATTCGCTTAAGGTTTTTCTAAAATTAACCCTTTAATTCTAATCAGTTTACATTGGCATTCTTTGTGCACATAGATTCATACAAGCACTGAGGAGATAGCAGCACTAAGTATCTGTGTTATACATATAACAAACATCTACTAACTGTTTTAACATATTTCCCTATAGCAGTCTTTTAAGCTTACAGTGGAATTCATAGTGCATTGCGATTCAAAGGATTCATAACAGAACTGAGGCGATGTCAAGCAATACTAAATCTATGTAATTCCATGTAATGGTCACAAAAATTTGCTTTTGATTTTTTTTAAAAAAATAACCGTTATTCTAATATGTTTCCAATGGCATTCTTTGTGCAAAGAGATTCTACGCATTCATACAAGCACTGAGGTTATAGCAACACTAAGTAGCTATGTAATCTTATATACCAATAACAAACATCTACTTACTGTTTTAACATAATTCTCTGTAGCAATCTGTAAAGCTTACACTTGTATTCATAATGCAGTGTTATTGAAAGGATTCATAACAGAACTTAAAAGATATCAAGCAATACTAAATCTATGTAATTCCATGTAACTATAACAAAAATTCGCTTGGGTTTTTTTTTTAAAATTACCCTTTTATACTAATGAGTTTACAATGGCATTGTTTGTGCAAAGAGATTCTACGCATTCATACAAGCACCGAGGTTATAGCAACACTAAGTAGCTATGTAATCTTATATACCAATAACAAACATCTACTTACTGTTTTAACATAATTCTCTGTAGCAATCTGTAAAGCTTACACTTGTATTCATAATGCAGTGTTATTGAAAGGATTCATAACAGAACTGAAAAGATATCAAGCAATACTAAATCTATGTAATTCCATGTAACTATAACAAAAATTCGCTTAGGGTTTTTTAAAAAATTACCCTTTTATACTAATGAGTTTACAATGGCATTCTTTGTGCAAAGAGATTCAATGGATTCCTACAAGCACTGAGGAGATAGCAAACCATAGTAACTATGAAATCTTATATTGCTATAACAAACATCTACTTACTATTTTTCCATAATTCTCCATAATATTCTATTTAGCTTAAACTGGTGTTCAAAGTGGAAAGTGATTGAACAGATTCATAACAGCACTGAGGAGTAACTTTGTAATCTTATATACATATAAAAAACATATACTTACTGTTTTAACATAATTTTCTAGAGCAATCTGTTAAGCTTACAGTAGTATTCATAGTGCAATGCGACTTGAAAGATTCATAACAGAACTGAGGCGATGTCAAGCAATACTAAATCTATGTAATTCCATGTAATGGTCACAAAAATTTGCTTTTGATTTTTTTTAAAAAAATAACCGTTATTCTAATATGTTTCCTATGGCATTCTTTGTGCAAAGAGATTCTACGCATTCATACAAGCACTGAGGTTATAGCAACACTAAGTAGCTATGTAATCTTATATACCAATAACAAACATCTACTTACTGTTTTAACATAATTCTCTGTAGCAATCTGTAAAGCTTACACTTGTATTCATAATGCAGTGTTATTGAAAGGATTCATAACAGAACTGAAAAGATATCAAGCAATACTAAATCTATGTAATTCCATGTAACTATAACAAAAATTCGCTTAGGGTTTTTTTAAAAATTACCCTTTTGTACTAATGAGTTTACAATGGCATTCTTTGTGCAAAGAGATTCAATGGACTCATACAAGCACTGAGGAGATAGCAAACCATAGTATCTATGAAATCTTATATTGCTATAACAAACATCTACTTACTATTTTTCCATAATTCTCCATAATATTCTATTTAGCTTAAACTGGTGTTCAAAGTGGAAAGTGATTGAACAGATTCATAACAGCACTGAAGAGTAACTTTGTAATCTTATATACATATAAAAAACATATACTTACTGTTTTAACATAATTTTCTAGAGCAATCTGTTAAGCTTACAGTAGTATTCATAGTGCAATGCGACTTAAAAGATTCATAACAGAACTGAGGAGATGTCAAGCAATACTAAATCTATGTAATTCCATGTAATCATAACAAAAATTCGCTTAGCATTTTTTAAATAATAACCCTTTTATTCGAATAAGTTTACAATGTTATTTTTCATGCAAACAGATTCAACGGATTCAAACAAGCACTGAGGTTATAGCAACACTAAATAACTATGTAATCTTATATACCTATAACAAACATCTACTTACAGTTTTAACATAATTCTCTATAGCAGTCTTTTAAGCTTACACTTGTATTCATAATGCAATGTTATTGGAAGGAGTCATAACAGAACTGAAAAGATATCAAGGAATAATAAATCTATGTAACCATCACAAAAATTCGATTAGGGTTTTTTAAAAAATTACCCTTTTATACTACTCATTTTAAAATGGCATTCTTTGTGCAAAGAGATTCAACGGATTCATGGAAGCCCTGTGGAGATAGCAACACTAAGTAACTATGTAATCTTATAATCCTATGACAAACACACTATTTTTCCATAATTCCCCACTCTATTTAGCCTAACTGGTGTTCCTAGTGGAAAGACTGAACGGATTCATAACAGCACTGAGGAGATATCAAGCAATACTAAATCTTTAAAATTCAGTGTTCTTCTAAAATTAACTTTACTTCAAGCCGTGGCGAGAGTAACACTAAGTAACTATGTAATCGTATATTCCAATATATAATATAGGAATATGACTTATAACAAACATCTACTTACTATTTTTCCATAATTCTCCGTAGTATTCTATTTAGCTTCAACTGGTGTTCATAGTGGAAAGAGATTGAATGGATTCATAACAGCACAGAGACGATATCAAGCAATACTAAATCTGTGCAATTCTATGGAACCATAACAAATATTCGCTTAACGTTTTTCTAAAATTAACCCTTTAATTCTAATCAGTTTACATTGGCATTCTTTGTGCACATAGATTCATACAAGCACTGAGGAGATAGCAGCACTAAGTATCTGTGTTATACATATAACAAACATCTACTAACTGTTTTAACATATTTCCCTATAGCAGTCTTTTAAGCTTACAGTGGAATTCATAGTGCATTGCGATTCAAAGGATTCATAACAGAACTGAGGCGATGTCAAGCAGTACTAAATCTATGTAATTCCATGTAATGGTCACAAAAATTTGCTTTTGATTTTTTTTTAAAAAAATAACCGTTATTCTAATATGTTTCCAATGGCATTCTTTGTGCAAAGAGATTCTACGCATTCATACAAGCACTGAAGTTATAGCAACACTAAGTAGCTATGTAATCTTATATACCAATAACAAACATCTACTTACTGTTTTAACATAATTCTCTGTAGCAATCTGTAAAGCTTACACTTGTATTCATAATGCAGTGTTATTGAAAGGATTCATAACAGAACTGAAAAGATTTCAATACTAAATCTATGTAATTCCATGTAACTATAACAAAAATTCGCTTAGGGTTTTTTTAAAAATTACCCTTTTATACTAATGAGTTTACAATGGCATTCTTTGTGCAAAGAGATTCAATGGATTCATACAAGCACTGAGGAGATAGCAAACCATAGTAACTATGAAATCTTATATTGCTATAACAAACATCTACTTTTATTTTTCCATAATTCTCCATAATATTCTATTTAGCTTAAACTGGTGTTCAAAGTGGAAAGTGATTGAACAGATTCATAACAGCACTGAGGAGTAACTTTGTAATCTTATATACATATAAAAAACATATACTTAGTGTTTTAACATAATTTTCTATAGCAATCTGTTAAGCTTACAGTAGTATTCATAGTGCAATGCGACTTAAAAGATTCATAACAGAACTGAGGAGATGTCAAGCAATACTAAATCTATGTAATTCCATGTAATCATAACAAAAATTCGCTTAGCATTTTTTAAATAATAACCCCTTTATTCGAATAAGTTTACAATGTTATTTTTCGTGCAAACAGATTCAACGGATTCAAACAAGCACTGAGGTTATAGCAACACTAAATAACTATGTAATCTTATATACCTATAACAAACATCTACTTACAGTTTTAACATAATTCTCTATAGCAGTCTTTTAAGCTTACACTTGTATTCATAATGCAATGTTATTGGAAGGAGTCATAACAGAACTGAAAAGATATCAAGGAATAATAAATCTATGTAACCATCACAAAAATTCGATTAGGGTTTTTTTAAAAATTACCCTTTTATACTACTCATTTTAAAATGGCATTCTTTGTGCAAAGAGATTCAACGGATTCATGGAAGCCCTGTGGAGATAGCAACACTAAGTAACTATGTAATCTTATAGTCCTATGACAAACACACTATTTTTCCATAATTCCCCACTCTATTTAGCCTAACTGGTGTTCCTAGTGGAAAGACTGAACGGATTCATAACAGCACTGAGGAGATATCAAGCAATACTAAATCTTTAAAATTCAGTGTTCTTCTAAAATTAACTTTACTTCAAGCCGTGGAGAGAGTAACACTAAGTAACTATGTAATCGTATATTCCAATATATAATATAGGAATATGACTTATAACAAACATCTACTTACTATTTTTCCATAATTCTCCGTAGTATTCTATTTAGCTTCAACTGGTGTTCATAGTGGAAAGAGATTGAATGGATTCATAACAGCACAGAGACGATATCAAGCAATACTAAATCTGTGCAATTCTATGGAACCATAACAAATATTCGCTTAACGTTTTTCTAAAATTAACCCTTTAATTCTAATCAGTTTACATTGGCATTCTTTGTGCACATAGATTCATACAAGCACTGAGGAGATAGCAGCACTAAGTATCTGTGTTATACATATAACAAACATCTACTAACTGTTTTAACATATTTCCCTATAGCAGTCTTTTAAGCTTACAGTGGAATTCATAGTGCATTGCGATTCAAAGGATTCATAACAGAACTGAGGCGATGTCAAGCAATACTAAATCTATGTAATTCCATGTAATGGTCACAAAAATTTGCTTTTGATTTTTTTTTAAAAAAATAACCGTTATTCTAATATGTTTCCAATGGCATTCTTTGTGCAAAGAGATTCTACGCATTCATACAAGCACTGAGGTTATAGCAACACTAAGTAGCTATGTAATCTTATATACCAATAACAAACATCTACTTACTGTTTTAACATAATTCTCTGTAGCAATCTGTAAAGCTTACACTTGTATTCATAATGCAGTGTTATTGAAAGGATTCATAACAGAACTGAAAAGATTTCAATACTAAATCTATGTAATTCCATGTAACTATAACAAAAATTCGCTTAGGGTTTTTTAAAAAATTACCCTTTTATACTAATGAGTTTACAATGGCATTCTTTGTGCAAAGAGATTCAATGGATTCATACAAGCACTGAGGAGATAGCAAACCATAGTAACTATGAAATGTTATATTGCTATAACAAACATCTACTTACTATTTTTCCATAATTCTCCATAATATTCTATTTAGCTTAAACTGGTGTTCAAAGTGGAAAGTGATTGAACAGATTCATAACAGCACTGAGGAGTAACTTTGTAATCTTATATACATATAAATAAACATATACTTACTGTTTTAATATAATTTTCTATAGCAATCTGTTAAGCTTACAGTAGTATTCATAGTGCAATGCGACTTAAAAGATTCATAACAGAACTGAGGAGATGTCAAGCAATACTAAATCTATGTAATTCCATGTAATCATAACAAAAATTCGCTTAGCATTTTTTAAATAATAACCCCTTTATTCGAATAAGTTTACAATGTTATTTTTCGTGCAAACAGATTCAACGGATTCAAACAAGCACTGAGGTTATAGCAACACTAAATAACTATGTAATCTTATATACCTATAACAAACATCTACTTACAGTTTTAACATAATTCTCTATAGCAGTCTTTTAAGCTTACACTTGTATTCATAATGCAATGTTATTGGAAGGAGTCATAACAGAACTGAAAAGATATCAAGGAATAATAAATCTATGTAACCATCACAAAAATTCGATTAGGGTTTTTTTAAAAATTACCCTTTTATACTACTCATTTTAAAATGGCATTCTTTGTGCAAAGAGATTCAACGGATTCATGGAAGCCCTGTGGAGATAGCAACACTAAGTAACTATGTAATCTTATAGTCCTATGACAAACACACTATTTTTCCATAATTCCCCACTCTATTTAGCCTAACTGGTGTTCCTAGTGGAAAGACTGAACGGATTCATAACAGCACTGAGGAGATATCAAGCAATACTAAATCTTTAAAATTCAGTGTTCTTCTAAAATTAACTTTACTTCAAGCCGTGGCGAGAGTAACACTAAGTAACTATGTAATCGTATATTCCAATATATAATATAGGAATATGACTTATAACAAACATCTACTTACTATTTTTCCATAATTCTCCGTAGTATTCTATTTAGCTTCAACTGGTGTTCATAGTGGAAAGAGATTGAATGGATTCATAACAGCACAGAGACGATATCAAGCAATACTAAATCTGTGCAATTCTATGGAACCATAACAAATATTCGCTTAACGTTTTTCTAAAATTAACCCTTTAATTCTAATCAGTTTACATTGGCATTCTTTGTGCACATAGATTCATACAAGCACTGAGGAGATAGCAGCACTAAGTATCTGTGTTATACATATAACAAACATCTACTAACTGTTTTAACATATTTCCCTATAGCAGTCTTTTAAGCTTACAGTGGAATTCATAGTGCATTGCGATTCAAAGGATTCATAACAGAACTGAGGCGATGTCAAGCAGTACTAAATCTATGTAATTCCATGTAATGGTCACAAAAATTTGCTTTTGATTTTTTTTTAAAAAAATAACCGTTATTCTAATATGTTTCCAATGGCATTCTTTGTGCAAAGAGATTCTACGCATTCATACAAGCACTGAAGTTATAGCAACACTAAGTAGCTATGTAATCTTATATACCAATAACAAACATCTACTTACTGTTTTAACATAATTCTCTGTAGCAATCTGTAAAGCTTACACTTGTATTCATAATGCAGTGTTATTGAAAGGATTCATAACAGAACTGAAAAGATTTCAATACTAAATCTATGTAATTCCATGTAACTATAACAAAAATTCGCTTAGGGTTTTTTTAAAAATTACCCTTTTATACTAATGAGTTTACAATGGCATTCTTTGTGCAAAGAGATTCAATGGATTCATACAAGCACTGAGGAGATAGCAAACCATAGTAACTATGAAATCTTATATTGCTATAACAAACATCTACTTTTATTTTTCCATAATTCTCCATAATATTCTATTTAGCTTAAACTGGTGTTCAAAGTGGAAAGTGATTGAACAGATTCATAACAGCACTGAGGAGTAACTTTGTAATCTTATATACATATAAAAAACATATACTTAGTGTTTTAACATAATTTTCTATAGCAATCTGTTAAGCTTACAGTAGTATTCATAGTGCAATGCGACTTAAAAGATTCATAACAGAACTGAGGAGATGTCAAGCAATACTAAATCTATGTAATTCCATGTAATCATAACAAAAATTCGCTTAGCATTTTTTAAATAATAACCCCTTTATTCGAATAAGTTTACAATGTTATTTTTCGTGCAAACAGATTCAACGGATTCAAACAAGCACTGAGGTTATAGCAACACTAAATAACTATGTAATCTTATATACCTATAACAAACATCTACTTACAGTTTTAACATAATTCTCTATAGCAGTCTTTTAAGCTTACACTTGTATTCATAATGCAATGTTATTGGAAGGAGTCATAACAGAACTGAAAAGATATCAAGGAATAATAAATCTATGTAACCATCACAAAAATTCGATTAGGGTTTTTTTAAAAATTACCCTTTTATACTACTCATTTTAAAATGGCATTCTTTGTGCAAAGAGATTCAACGGATTCATGGAAGCCCTGTGGAGATAGCAACACTAAGTAACTATGTAATCTTATAGTCCTATGACAAACACACTATTTTTCCATAATTCCCCACTCTATTTAGCCTAACTGGTGTTCCTAGTGGAAAGACTGAACGGATTCATAACAGCACTGAGGAGATATCAAGCAATACTAAATCTTTAAAATTCAGTGTTCTTCTAAAATTAACTTTACTTCAAGCCGTGGAGAGAGTAACACTAAGTAACTATGTAATCGTATATTCCAATATATAATATAGGAATATGACTTATAACAAACATCTACTTACTATTTTTCCATAATTCTCCGTAGTATTCTATTTAGCTTCAACTGGTGTTCATAGTGGAAAGAGATTGAATGGATTCATAACAGCACAGAGACGATATCAAGCAATACTAAATCTGTGCAATTCTATGGAACCATAACAAATATTCGCTTAACGTTTTTCTAAAATTAACCCTTTAATTCTAATCAGTTTACATTGGCATTCTTTGTGCACATAGATTCATACAAGCACTGAGGAGATAGCAGCACTAAGTATCTGTGTTATACATATAACAAACATCTACTAACTGTTTTAACATATTTCCCTATAGCAGTCTTTTAAGCTTACAGTGGAATTCATAGTGCATTGCGATTCAAAGGATTCATAACAGAACTGAGGCGATGTCAAGCAATACTAAATCTATGTAATTCCATGTAATGGTCACAAAAATTTGCTTTTGATTTTTTTTTAAAAAAATAACCGTTATTCTAATATGTTTCCAATGGCATTCTTTGTGCAAAGAGATTCTACGCATTCATACAAGCACTGAGGTTATAGCAACACTAAGTAGCTATGTAATCTTATATACCAATAACAAACATCTACTTACTGTTTTAACATAATTCTCTGTAGCAATCTGTAAAGCTTACACTTGTATTCATAATGCAGTGTTATTGAAAGGATTCATAACAGAACTGAAAAGATTTCAATACTAAATCTATGTAATTCCATGTAACTATAACAAAAATTCGCTTAGGGTTTTTTAAAAAATTACCCTTTTATACTAATGAGTTTACAATGGCATTCTTTGTGCAAAGAGATTCAATGGATTCATACAAGCACTGAGGAGATAGCAAACCATAGTAACTATGAAATGTTATATTGCTATAACAAACATCTACTTACTATTTTTCCATAATTCTCCATAATATTCTATTTAGCTTAAACTGGTGTTCAAAGTGGAAAGTGATTGAACAGATTCATAACAGCACTGAGGAGTAACTTTGTAATCTTATATACATATAAATAAACATATACTTACTGTTTTAATATAATTTTCTATAGCAATCTGTTAAGCTTACAGTAGTATTCATAGTGCAATGCGACTTAAAAGATTCATAACAGAACTGAGGAGATGTCAAGCAATACTAAATCTATGTAATTCCATGTAATCATAACAAAAATTCGCTTAGCATTTTTTAAATAATAACCCCTTTATTCGAATAAGTTTACAATGTTATTTTTCGTGCAAACAGATTCAACGGATTCAAACAAGCACTGAGGTTATAGCAACACTAAATAACTATGTAATCTTATATACCTATAACAAACATCTACTTACAGTTTTAACATAATTCTCTATAGCAGTCTTTTAAGCTTACACTTGTATTCATAATGCAATGTTATTGGAAGGAGTCATAACAGAACTGAAAAGATATCAAGGAATAATAAATCTATGTAACCATCACAAAAATTCGATTAGGGTTTTTTTAAAAATTACCCTTTTATACTACTCATTTTAAAATGGCATTCTTTGTGCAAAGAGATTCAACGGATTCATGGAAGCCCTGTGGAGATAGCAACACTAAGTAACTATGTAATCTTATAGTCCTATGACAAACACACTATTTTTCCATAATTCCCCACTCTATTTAGCCTAACTGGTGTTCCTAGTGGAAAGACTGAACGGATTCATAACAGCACTGAGGAGATATCAAGCAATACTAAATCTTTAAAATTCAGTGTTCTTCTAAAATTAACTTTACTTCAAGCCGTGGAGAGAGTAACACTAAGTAACTATGTAATCGTATATTCCAATATATAATATAGGAATATGACTTATAACAAACATCTACTTACTATTTTTCCATAATTCTCCGTAGTATTCTATTTAGCTTCAACTGGTGTTCATAGTGGAAAGAGATTGAATGGATTCATAACAGCACAGAGACGATATCAAGCAATACTAAATCTGTGCAATTCTATGGAACCATAACAAATATTCGCTTAACGTTTTTCTAAAATTAACCCTTTAATTCTAATCAGTTTACATTGGCATTCTTTGTGCACATAGATTCATACAAGCACTGAGGAGATAGCAGCACTAAGTATCTGTGTTATACATATAACAAACATCTACTAACTGTTTTAACATATTTCCCTATAGCAGTCTTTTAAGCTTACAGTGGAATTCATAGTGCATTGCGATTCAAAGGATTCATAACAGAACTGAGGCGATGTCAAGCAATACTAAATCTATGTAATTCCATGTAATGGTCACAAAAATTTGCTTTTGATTTTTTTTTAAAAAAATAACCGTTATTCTAATATGTTTCCAATGGCTTTTTTGTGCAAAGAGATTCTACGCATTCATACAAGCACTGAGGTTATAGCAACACTAAGTAGCTATGTAATCTTATATACCAATAACAAACATCTACTTACTGTTTTAACATAATTCTCTGTAGCAATCTGTAAAGCTTACACTTGTATTCATAATGCAGTGTTATTGAAAGGATTCATAACAGAACTGAAAAGATTTCAATACTAAATCTATGTAATTCCATGTAACTATAACAAAAATTCGCTTAGGGTTTTTTAAAAAATTACCCTTTTATACTAATGAGTTTACAATGGCATTCTTTGTGCAAAGAGATTCAATGGATTCATACAAGCACTGAGGAGATAGCAAACCATAGTAACTATGAAATGTTATATTGCTATAACAAACATCTACTTACTATTTTTCCATAATTCTCCATAATATTCTATTTAGCTTAAACTGGTGTTCAAAGTGGAAAGTGATTGAACAGATTCATAACAGCACTGAGGAGTAACTTTGTAATCTTATATACATATAAATAAACATATACTTACTGTTTTAATATAATTTTCTATAGCAATCTGTTAAGCTTACAGTAGTATTCATAGTGCAATGCGACTTAAAAGATTCATAACAGAACTGAGGAGATGTCAAGCAATACTAAATCTATGTAATTCCATGTAATCATAACAAAAATTCGCTTAGCATTTTTTAAATAATAACCCCTTTATTCGAATAAGTTTACAATGTTATTTTTCGTGCAAACAGATTCAACGGATTCAAACAAGCACTGAGGTTATAGCAACACTAAATAACTATGTAATCTTATATACCTATAACAAACATCTACTTACAGTTTTAACATAATTCTCTATAGCAGTCTTTTAAGCTTACACTTGTATTCATAATGCAATGTTATTGGAAGGAGTCATAACAGAACTGAAAAGATATCAAGGAATAATAAATCTATGTAACCATCACAAAAATTCGATTAGGGTTTTTTTAAAAATTACCCTTTTATACTACTCATTTTAAAATGGCATTCTTTGTGCAAAGAGATTCAACGGATTCATGGAAGCCCTGTGGAGATAGCAACACTAAGTAACTATGTAATCTTATAGTCCTATGACAAACACACTATTTTTCCATAATTCCCCACTCTATTTAGCCTAACTGGTGTTCCTAGTGGAAAGACTGAACGGATTCATAACAGCACTGAGGAGATATCAAGCAATACTAAATCTTTAAAATTCAGTGTTCTTCTAAAATTAACTTTACTTCAAAGCCGTGGAGAGAGTAACACTAAGTAACTGTGTAATCTTATATTCCAATATATAATATAGGAATATGACTTATAACAAACATCTACTTACTATTTTTCCATAATTCTCCGTAGTATTCTATTTAGCTTCAACTGGTGTTCATAGTGGAAAGAGATTGAATGGATTCATAACAGCACAGAGACGATATCAAGCAATACTAAATCTGTGCAATTCTATGGAACCATAACAAATATTCGCTTAACGTTTTTCTAAAATTAACCCTTTAATTCTAATCAGTTTACATTGGCATTCTTTGTGCACATAGATTCATACAAGCACTGAGGAGATAGCAGCACTAAGTATCTGTGTTATACATATAACAAACATCTACTAACTGTTTTAACATATTTCCCTATAGCAGTCTTTTAAGCTTACAGTGGAATTCATAGTGCATTGCGATTCAAAGGATTCATAACAGAACTGAGGCGATGTCAAGCAGTACTAAATCTATGTAATTCCATGTAATGGTCACAAAAATTTGCTTTTGATTTTTTTTTAAAAAAATAACCGTTATTCTAATATGTTTCCAATGGCATTCTTTGTGCAAAGAGATTCTACGCATTCATACAAGCACTGAGGTTATAGCAACACTAAGTAGCTATGTAATCTTATATACCAATAACAAACATCTACTTACTGTTTTAACATAATTCTCTGTAGCAATCTGTAAAGCTTACACTTGTATTCATAATGCAGTGTTATTGAAAGGATTCATAACAGAACTGAAAAGATTTCAATACTAAATCTATGTAATTCCATGTAACTATAACAAAAATTCGCTTAGGGTTTTTTTAAAAATTACCCTTTTATACTAATGAGTTTACAATGGCATTCTTTGTGCAAAGAGATTCAATGGATTCATACAAGCACTGAGGAGATAGCAAACCATAGTAACTATGAAATCTTATATTGCTATAACAAACATCTACTTACTATTTTTCCATAATTCTCCATAATATTCTATTTAGCTTAAACTGGTGTTCAAAGTGGAAAGTGATTGAACAGATTCATAACAGCACTGAGGAGTAACTTTGTAATCTTATATACATATAAATAAACATATACTTACTGTTTTAACATAATTTTCTATAGCAATCTGTTAAGCTTACAGTAGTATTCATAGTGCAATGCGACTTAAAAGATTCATAACAGAACTGAGGAGATGTCAAGCAATACTAAATCTATGTAATTCCATGTAATCATAACAAAACTACGCTTAGCATTTTTTAAAAAATAACCCTTTTATTCGAATAAGTTTACAATGTTATTTTTCGTGCAAACAGATTCAACGGATTCAAACAAGCACTGAGGTTATAGCAACACTAAATAACTATGTAATCTTATATACCTATAACAAACATCTACTTACAGTTTTAACATAATTCTCTATAGCAGTCTTTTAAGCTTACACTTGTATTCATAATGCAATGTTATTGGAAGGAGTCATAACAGAACTGAAAAGATATCAAGGAATAATAAATCTATGTAACCATCACAAAAATTCGATTAGGGTTTTTTTAAAAATTACCCTTTTATACTACTCATTTTAAAATGGCATTCTTTGTGCAAAGAGATTCAACGGATTCATGGAAGCCCTGTGGAGATAGCAACACTAAGTAACTATGTAATCTTATAGTCCTATGACAAACACACTATTTTTCCATAATTCCCCACTCTATTTAGCCTAACTGGTGTTCCTAGTGGAAAGACTGAACGGATTCATAACAGCAGTGAGGAGATATCAAGCAATACTAAATCTTTAAAATTCAGTGTTCTTCTAAAATTAACTTTACTTCAAAGCCGTGGAGAGAGTAACACTAAGTAACTATGTAATCTTATATTCCAATATATAATATAGGAATATGACTTATAACAAACATCTACTTACTATTTTTCCATAATTCTCCGTAGTATTCTATTTAGCTTCAACTGGTGTTCATAGTGGAAAGAGATTGAATGGATTCATAACAGCACAGAGACGATATCAAGCAATACTAAATCTGTGCAATTTTATGGAACCATAACAAATATTCGCTTAACGTTTTTCTAAAATTAACCCTTTAATTCTAATCAGTTTACATTGGCATTCTTTGTGCACATAGATTCATACAAGCACTGAGGAGATAGCAGCACTAAGTATCTGTGTTATACATATAACAAACATCTACTAACTGTTTTAACATATTTCCCTATAGCAGTCTTTTAAGCTTACAGTGGAATTCATAGTGCATTGCGATTCAAAGGATTCATAACAGAACTGAGGCGATGTCAAGCAATACTAAATCTATGTAATTCCATGTAATGGTCACAAAAATTTGCTTTTGATTTTTTTTAAAAAAATAACCGTTATTCTAATATGTTTCCAATGGCATTCTTTGTGCAAAGAGATTCTACGCATTCATACAAGCACTGAGGTTATAGCAACACTAAGTAGCTATGTAATCTTATATACCAATAACAAACATCTACTTACTGTTTTAACATAATTCTCTGTAGCAATCTGTAAAGCTTACACTTGTATTCATAATGCAGTGTTATTGAAAGGATTCATAACAGAACTGAAAAGATATCAAGCAATACTAAATCTATGTAATTCCATGTAACTATAACAAAAATTCGCTTGGGGTTTTTTTTAAAAATTACCCTTTTATACTAATGAGTTTACAATGGCATTCTTTGTGCAAAGAGATTCTACGCATTCATACAAGCACCGAGGTTATAGCAACACTAAGTAGCTATGTAATCTTATATACCAATAACAAACATCTACTTACTGTTTTAACATAATTCTCTGTAGCAATCTGTAAAGCTTACACTTGTATTCATAATGCAGTGTTATTGAAAGGATTCATAACAGAACTGAAAAGATATCAAGCAATACTAAATCTATGTAATTCCATGTAACTATAACAAAAATTCGCTTAGGGTTTTTTAAAAAATTACCCTTTTATACTAATGAGTTTACAATGGCATTCTTTGTGCAAAGAGATTCAATGGATTCATACAAGCACTGAGGAGATAGCAAACCATAGTAACTATGAAATCTTATATTGCTATAACAAACATCTACTTACTATTTTTCCATAATTCTCCATAATATTCTATTTAGCTTAAACTGGTGTTCAAAGTGGAAAGTGATTGAACAGATTCATAACAGCACTGAGGAGTAACTTTGTAATCTTATATACATATAAAAAACATATACTTACTGTTTTAACATAATTTTCTAGAGCAATCTGTTAAGCTTACAGTAGTATTCATAGTGCAATGCGAATTGAAAGATTCATAACAGAAATGAGGCGATGTCAAGCAATACTAAATCTATGTAATTCCATGTAATGGTCACAAAAATTTGCTTTTGATTTTTTTTAAAAAAATAACCGTTATTCTAATATGTTTCCAATGGCATTCTTTGTGCAAAGAGATTCTACGCATTCATACAAGCACTGAGGTTATAGCAACACTAAGTAGCTATGTAATCTTATATACCAATAACAAACATCTACTTACTGTTTTAACATAATTCTCTGTAGCAATCTGTAAAGCTTACACTTGTATTCATAATGCAGTGTTATTGAAAGGATTCATAACAGAACTGAAAAGATATCAAGCAATACTAAATCTATGTAATTCCATGTAACTATAACAAAAATTCGCTTGGGGTTTTTTTTAAAAATTACCCTTTTATACTAATGAGTTTACAATGGCATTCTTTGTGCAAAGAGATTCTACGCATTCATACAAGCACCGAGGTTATAGCAACACTAAGTAGCTATGTAATCTTATATACCAATAACAAACATCTACTTACTGTTTTAACATAATTCTCTGTAGCAATCTGTAAAGCTTACACTTGTATTCATAATGCAGTGTTATTGAAAGGATTCATAACAGAACTGAAAAGATATCAAGCAATACTAAATCTATGTAATTCCATGTAACTATAACAAAAATTCGCTTAGGGTTTTTTAAAAAATTACCCTTTTATACTAATGAGTTTACAATGGCATTCTTTGTGCAAAGAGATTCAATGGATTCATACAAGCACTGAGGAGATAGCAAACCATAGTAACTATGAAATCTTATATTGCTATAACAAACATCTACTTACTATTTTTCCATAATTCTCCATAATATTCTATTTAGCTTAAACTGGTGTTCAAAGTGGAAAGTGATTGAACAGATTCATAACAGCACTGAGGAGTAACTTTGTAATCTTATATACATATAAAAAACATATACTTACTGTTTTAACATAATTTTCTAGAGCAATCTGTTAAGCTTACAGTAGTATTCATAGTGCAATGCGAATTGAAAGATTCATAACAGAAATGAGGCGATGTCAAGCAATACTAAATCTATGTAATTCCATGTAATGGTCACAAAAATTTGCTTTTGATTTTTTTTAAAAAAATAACCGTTATTCTAATATGTTTCCAATGGCATTCTTTGTGCAAAGAGATTCTACGCATTCATACAAGCACTGAGGTTATAGCAACACTAAGTAGCTATGTAATCTTATATACCAATAACAAACATCTACTTACTGTTTTAACATAATTCTCTGTAGCAATCTGTAAAGCTTACACTTGTATTCATAATGCAGTGTTATTGAAAGGATTCATAACAGAACTGAAAAGATATCAAGCAATACTAAATCTATGTAATTCCATGTAACTATAACAAAAATTCGCTTGGGGTTTTTTTTAAAAATTACCCTTTTATACTAATGAGTTTACAATGGCATTCTTTGTGCAAAGAGATTCTACGCATTCATACAAGCACCGAGGTTATAGCAACACTAAGTAGCTATGTAATCTTATATACCAATAACAAACATCTACTTACTGTTTTAACATAATTCTCTGTAGCAATCTGTAAAGCTTACACTTGTATTCATAATGCAGTGTTATTGAAAGGATTCATAACAGAACTGAAAAGATATCAAGCAATACTAAATCTATGTAATTCCATGTAACTATAACAAAAATTCGCTTAGGGTTTTTTAAAAAATTACCCTTTTATACTAATGAGTTTACAATGGCATTCTTTGTGCAAAGAGATTCAATGGATTCATACAAGCACTGAGGAGATAGCAAACCATAGTAACTATGAAATCTTATATTGCTATAACAAACATCTACTTACTATTTTTCCATAATTCTCCATAATATTCTATTTAGCTTAAACTGGTGTTCAAAGTGGAAAGTGATTGAACAGATTCATAACAGCACTGAGGAGTAACTTTGTAATCTTATATACATATAAAAAACATATACTTACTGTTTTAACATAATTTTCTAGAGCAATCTGTTAAGCTTACAGTAGTATTCATAGTGCAATGCGACTTGAAAGATTCATAACAGAACTGAGGCGATGTCAAGCAATACTAAATCTATGTAATTCCATGTAATGGTCACAAAAATTTGCTTTTGATTTTTTTTAAAAAAATAACCGTTATTCTAACATGTTTCCAATGGCATTCTTTGTGCAAAGAGATTCTACGCATTCATACAAGCACTGAGGTTATAGCAACACTAAGTAGCTATGTAATCTTATATACCAATAACAAACATCTACTTACTGTTTTAACATAATTCTCTGTAGCAATCTGTAAAGCTTACACTTGTATTCATAATGCAGTGTTATTGAAAGGATTCATAACAGAACTGAAAAGATATCAAGCAATACTAAATCTATGTAATTCCATGTAACTATAACAAAAATTCGCTTGGGGTTTTTTTTAAAAATTACCCTTTTATACTAATGAGTTTACAATGGCATTCTTTGTGCAAAGAGATTCTACGCATTCATACAAGCACCGAGGTTATAGCAACACTAAGTAGCTATGTAATCTTATATACCAATAACAAACATCTACTTACTGTTTTAACATAATTCTCTGTAGCAATCTGTAAAGCTTACACTTGTATTCATAATGCAGTGTTATTGAAAGGATTCATAACAGAACTGAAAAGATATCAAGCAATACTAAATCTATGTAACTCCATGTAACTATAACAAAAATTCGCTTAGGGTTTTTTAAAAAATTACCCTTTTATACTAATGAGTTTACAATGGCATTCTTTGTGCAAAGAGATTCAATGGATTCATACAAGCACTGAGGAGATAGCAAACCATAGTAACTATGAAATCTTATATTGCTATAACAAACATCTACTTACTATTTTTCCATAATTCTCCATAATATTCTATTTAGCTTAAACTGGTGTTCAAAGTGGAAAGTGATTGAACAGATTCATAACAGCACTGAGGAGTAACTTTGTAATCTTATATACATATAAAAAACATATACTTACTGTTTTAACATAATTTTCTAGAGCAATCTGTTAAGCTTACAGTAGTATTCATAGTGCAATGCGACTTGAAAGATTCATAACAGAACTGAGGCGATGTCAAGCAATACTAAATCTATGTAATTCCATGTAATGGTCACAAAAATTTGCTTTTAATTTTTTTTTAAAAAATAACCGTTATTCTAATATGTTTCCTATGGCATTCTTTGTGCAAAGAGATTCTACGCATTCATACAAGCACTGAGGTTATAGCAACACTAAGTAGCTATGTAATCTTATATACCAATAACAAACATCTACTTACTGTTTTAACATAATTCTCTGTAGCAATCTGTAAAGCTTACACTTGTATTCATAATGCAGTGTTATTGAAAGGATTCATAACAGAACTGAAAAGATATCAAGCAATACTAAATCTATGTAATTCCATGTAACTATAACAAAAATTCGCTTAGGGTTTTTTTAAAAATTACCCTTTTGTACTAATGAGTTTACAATGGCATTCTTTGGGCAAAGAGATTCAATGGACTCATACAAGCACTGAGGAGATAGCAAACCATAGTATCTATGAAATCTTATATTGCTATAACAAACATCTACTTACTATTTTTCCATAATTCTCCATAATATTCTATTTAGCTTAAACTGGTGTTCAAAGTGGAAAGTGATTGAACAGATTCATAACAGCACTGAAGAGTAACTTTGTAATCTTATATACATATAAAAAACATATACTTACTGTTTTAACATAATTTTCTAGAGCAATCTGTTAAGCTTACAGTAGTATTCATAGTGCAATGCGACTTAAAAGATTCATAACAGAACTGAGGAGATGTCAAGCAATACTAAATCTATGTAATTCCATGTAATCATAACAAAAATTCGCTTAGCATTTTTTAAATAATAACCCTTTTATTCGAATAAGTTTACAATGTTATTTTTCATGCAAACAGATTCAACGGATTCAAACAAGCACTGAGGTTATAGCAACACTAAATAACTATGTAATCTTATATACCTATAACAAACATCTACTTACAGTTTTAACATAATTCTCTATAGCAGTCTTTTAAGCTTACACTTGTATTCATAATGCAATGTTATTGGAAGGAGTCATAACAGAACTGAAAAGATATCAAGGAATAATAAATCTATGTAACCATCACAAAAATTCGATTAGGGTTTTTTAAAAAATTACCCTTTTATACTACTCATTTTAAAATGGCATTCTTTGTGCAAAGAGATTCAACGGATTCATGGAAGCCCTGTGGAGATAGCAACACTAAGTAACTATGTAATCTTATAATCCTATGACAAACACACTATTTTTCCATAATTCCCCACTCTATTTAGCCTAACTGGTGTTCCTAGTGGAAAGACTGAACGGATTCATAACAGCACTGAGGAGATATCAAGCAATACTAAATCTTTAAAATTCAGTGTTCTTCTAAAATTAACTTTACTTCAAGCCGTGGCGAGAGTAACACTAAGTAACTATGTAATCGTATATTCCAATATATAATATAGGAATATGACTTATAACAAACATCTACTTACTATTTTTCCATAATTCTCCGTAGTATTCTATTTAGCTTCAACTGGTGTTCATAGTGGAAAGAGATTGAATGGATTCATAACAGCACAGAGACGATATCAAGCAATACTAAATCTGTGCAATTCTATGGAACCATAACAAATATTCGCTTAACGTTTTTCTAAAATTAACCCTTTAATTCTAATCAGTTTACATTGGCATTCTTTGTGCACATAGATTCATACAAGCACTGAGGAGATAGCAGCACTAAGTATCTGTGTTATACATATAACAAACATCTACTAACTGTTTTAACATATTTCCCTATAGCAGTCTTTTAAGCTTACAGTGGAATTCATAGTGCATTGCGATTCAAAGGATTCATAACAGAACTGAGGCGATGTCAAGCAGTACTAAATCTATGTAATTCCATGTAATGGTCACAAAAATTTGCTTTTGATTTTTTTTTAAAAAAATAACCGTTATTCTAATATGTTTCCAATGGCATTCTTTGTGCAAAGAGATTCTACGCATTCATACAAGCACTGAAGTTATAGCAACACTAAGTAGCTATGTAATCTTATATACCAATAACAAACATCTACTTACTGTTTTAACATAATTCTCTGTAGCAATCTGTAAAGCTTACACTTGTATTCATAATGCAGTGTTATTGAAAGGATTCATAACAGAACTGAAAAGATTTCAATACTAAATCTATGTAATTCCATGTAACTATAACAAAAATTCGCTTAGGGTTTTTTTAAAAATTACCCTTTTATACTAATGAGTTTACAATGGCATTCTTTGTGCAAAGAGATTCAATGGATTCATACAAGCACTGAGGAGATAGCAAACCATAGTAACTATGAAATCTTATATTGCTATAACAAACATCTACTTTTATTTTTCCATAATTCTCCATAATATTCTATTTAGCTTAAACTGGTGTTCAAAGTGGAAAGTGATTGAACAGATTCATAACAGCACTGAGGAGTAACTTTGTAATCTTATATACATATAAAAAACATATACTTAGTGTTTTAACATAATTTTCTATAGCAATCTGTTAAGCTTACAGTAGTATTCATAGTGCAATGCGACTTAAAAGATTCATAACAGAACTGAGGAGATGTCAAGCAATACTAAATCTATGTAATTCCATGTAATCATAACAAAAATTCGCTTAGCATTTTTTAAATAATAACCCCTTTATTCGAATAAGTTTACAATGTTATTTTTCGTGCAAACAGATTCAACGGATTCAAACAAGCACTGAGGTTATAGCAACACTAAATAACTATGTAATCTTATATACCTATAACAAACATCTACTTACAGTTTTAACATAATTCTCTATAGCAGTCTTTTAAGCTTACACTTGTATTCATAATGCAATGTTATTGGAAGGAGTCATAACAGAACTGAAAAGATATCAAGGAATAATAAATCTATGTAACCATCACAAAAATTCGATTAGGGTTTTTTTAAAAATTACCCTTTTATACTACTCATTTTAAAATGGCATTCTTTGTGCAAAGAGATTCAACGGATTCATGGAAGCCCTGTGGAGATAGCAACACTAAGTAACTATGTAATCTTATAGTCCTATGACAAACACACTATTTTTCCATAATTCCCCACTCTATTTAGCCTAACTGATGTTCCTAGTGGAAAGACTGAACGGATTCATAACAGCACTGAGGAGATATCAAGCAATACTAAATCTTTAAAATTCAGTGTTCTTCTAAAATTAACTTTACTTCAAGCCGTGGCGAGAGTAACACTAAGTAACTATGTAATCGTATATTCCAATATATAATATAGGAATATGACTTATAACAAACATCTACTTACTATTTTTCCATAATTCTCCGTAGTATTCTATTTAGCTTCAACTGGTGTTCATAGTGGAAAGAGATTGAATGGATTCATAACAGCACAGAGACGATATCAAGCAATACTAAATCTGTGCAATTCTATGGAACCATAACAAATATTCGCTTAACGTTTTTCTAAAATTAACCCTTTAATTCTAATCAGTTTACATTGGCATTCTTTGTGCACATAGATTCATACAAGCACTGAGGAGATAGCAGCACTAAGTATCTGTGTTATACATATAACAAACATCTACTAACTGTTTTAACATATTTCCCTATAGCAGTCTTTTAAGCTTACAGTGGAATTCATAGTGCATTGCGATTCAAAGGATTCATAACAGAACTGAGGCGATGTCAAGCAATACTAAATGTATGTAATTCCATGTAATGGTCACAAAAATTTGCTTTTGATTTTTTTTTTAAAAAAATAACCGTTATTCTAATATGTTTCCAATGGCATTTTTTGTGCAAAGAGATTCTACGCATTCATACAAGCACTGAGGTTATAGCAACACTAAGTAGCTATGTAATCTTATATACCAATAACAAACATCTACTTACTGTTTTAACATAATTCTCTGTAGCAATCTGTAAAGCTTACACTTGTATTCATAATGCAGTGTTATTGAAAGGATTCATAACAGAACTGAAAAGATATCAATACTAAATCTATGTAATTCCATGTAACTATAACAAAAATTCGCTTAGGGTTTTTTTAAAAATTACCCTTTTATACTAATGAGTTTACAATGGCATTCTTTGTGCAAAGAGATTCAATGGATTCATACAAGCACTGAGGAGATAGCAAACCATAGTAACTATGAAATCTTATATTGCTATAACAAACATCTACTTACTATTTTTCCATAATTCTCCATAATATTCTATTTAGCTTAAACTGGTGTTCAAAGTGGAAAGTGATTGAACAGATTCATAACAGCACTGAGGAGTAACTTTGTAATCTTATATACATATAAATAAACATATACTTACTGTTTTAACATAATTTTCTATAGCAATCTGTTAAGCTTACAGTAGTATTCATAGTGCAATGCGACTTAAAAGATTCATAACAGAACTGAGGAGATGTCAAGCAATACTAAATCTATGTAATTCCATGTAATCATAACAAAACTACGCTTAGCATTTTTTAAAAAATAACCCTTTTATTCGAATAAGTTTACAATGTTATTTTTCGTGCAAACAGATTCAACGGATTCAAACAAGCACTGAGGTTATAGCAACACTAAATAACTATGTAATCTTATATACCTATAACAAACATCTACTTACAGTTTTAACATAATTCTCTATAGCAGTCTTTTAAGCTTACACTTGTATTCATAATGCAATGTTATTGGAAGGAGTCATAACAGAACTGAAAAGATATCAAGGAATAATAAATCTATGTAACCATCACAAAAATTCGATTAGGGTTTTTTTAAAAATTACCCTTTTATACTACTCATTTTAAAATGGCATTCTTTGTGCAAAGAGATTCAACGGATTCATGGAAGCCCTGTGGAGATAGCAACACTAAGTAACTATGTAATCTTATAGTCCTATGACAAACACACTATTTTTCCATAATTCCCCACTCTATTTAGCCTAACTGGTGTTCCTAGTGGAAAGACTGAACGGATTCATAACAGCAGTGAGGAGATATCAAGCAATACTAAATCTTTAAAATTCAGTGTTCTTCTAAAATTAACTTTACTTCAAAGCCGTGGAGAGAGTAACACTAAGTAACTATGTAATCTTATATTCCAATATATAATATAGGAATATGACTTATAACAAACATCTACTTACTATTTTTCCATAATTCTCCGTAGTATTCTATTTAGCTTCAACTGGTGTTCATAGTGGAAAGAGATTGAATGGATTCATAACAGCACAGAGACGATATCAAGCAATACTAAATCTGTGCAATTTTATGGAACCATAACAAATATTCGCTTAACGTTTTTCTAAAATTAACCCTTTAATTCTAATCAGTTTACATTGGCATTCTTTGTGCACATAGATTCATACAAGCACTGAGGAGATAGCAGCACTAAGTATCTGTGTTATACATATAACAAACATCTACTAACTGTTTTAACATATTTCCCTATAGCAGTCTTTTAAGCTTACAGTGGAATTCATAGTGCATTGCGATTCAAAGGATTCATAACAGAACTGAGGCGATGTCAAGCAATACTAAATCTATGTAATTCCATGTAATGGTCACAAAAATTTGCTTTTGATTTTTTTTTAAAAAATAACCGTTATTCTAATATGTTTCCAATGGCATTCTTTGTGCAAAGAGATTCTACGCATTCATACAAGCACTGAGGTTATAGCAACACTAAGTAGCTATGTAATCTTATATACCAATAACAAACATCTACTTACTGTTTTAACATAATTCTCTGTAGCAATCTGTAAAGCTTACACTTGTATTCATAATGCAGTGTTATTGAAAGGATTCATAACAGAACTGAAAAGATATCAATACTAAATCTATGTAATTCCATGTAACTATAACAAAAATTCGCTTAGGGTTTTTTTAAAAATTACCCTTTTATACTAATGAGTTTACAATGGCATTCTTTGTGCAAAGAGATTCAATGGATTCATACAAGCACTGAGGAGATAGCAAACCATAGTATCTATGAAATCTTATATTGCTATAACAAACATCTACTTTTATTTTTCCATAATTCTCCATAATATTCTATTTAGCTTAAACTGGTGTTCAAAGTGGAAAGTGATTGAACAGATTCATAACAGCACTGAGGAGTAACTTTGTAATCTTATATACATATAAAAAACATATACTTAGTGTTTTAACATAATTTTCTATAGCAATCTGTTAAGCTTACAGTAGTATTCATAGTGCAATGCGACTTAAAAGATTCATAACAGAACTGAGGAGATGTCAAGCAATACTAAATCTATGTAATTCCATGTAATCATAACAAAAATTCGCTTAGCATTTTTTAAATAATAACCCCTTTATTCGAATAAGTTTACAATGTTATTTTTCGTGCAAACAGATTCAACGGATTCAAACAAGCACTGAGGTTATAGCAACACTAAATAACTATGTAATCTTATATACCTATAACAAACATCTACTTACAGTTTTAACATAATTCTCTATAGCAGTCTTTTAAGCTTACACTTGTATTCATAATGCAATGTTATTGGAAGGAGTCATAACAGAACTGAAAAGATATCAAGGAATAATAAATCTATGTAACCATCACAAAAATTCGATTAGGGTTTTTTTTAAAAATTACCCTTTTATACTACTCATTTTAAAATGGCATTCTTTGTGCAAAGAGATTCAACGGATTCATGGAAGCCCTGTGGAGATAGCAACACTAAGTAACTATGTAATCTTATAGTCCTATGACAAACACACTATTTTTCCATAATTCCCCACTCTATTTAGCCTAACTGGTGTTCCTAGTGGAAAGACTGAACGGATTCATAACAGCACTGAGGAGATATCAAGCAATACTAAATCTTTAAAATTCAGTGTTCTTCTAAAATTAACTTTACTTCAAAGCCGTGGAGAGAGTAACACTAAGTAACTATGTAATCGTATATTCCAATATATAATATAGGAATATGACTTATAACAAACATCTACTTACTATTTTTCCATAATTCTCCGTAGTATTCTATTTAGCTTCAACTGGTGTTCATAGTGGAAAGAGATTGAATGGATTCATAACAGCACAGAGACGATATCAAGCAATACTAAATCTGTGCAATTCTATGGAACCATAACAAATATTCGCTTAAGGTTTTTCTAAAATTAACCCTTTAATTCTAATCAGTTTACATTGGCATTCTTTGTGCACATAGATTCATACAAGCACTGAGGAGATAGCAGCACTAAGTATCTGTGTTATACATATAACAAACATCTACTAACTGTTTTAACATATTTCCCTATAGCAGTCTTTTAAGCTTACAGTGGAATTCATAGTGCATTGCGATTCAAAGGATTCATAACAGAACTGAGGCGATGTCAAGCAATACTAAATCTATGTAATTCCATGTAATGGTCACAAAAATTTGCTTTTGATTTTTTTTTAAAAAATAACCGTTATTCTAATATGTTTCCAATGGCATTCTTTGTGCAAAGAGATTCTACGCATTCATACAAGCACTGAGGTTATAGCAACACTAAGTAGCTATGTAATCTTATATACCAATAACAAACATCTACTTACTGTTTTAACATAATTCTCTGTAGCAATCTGTAAAGCTTACACTTGTATTCATAATGCAGTGTTATTGAAAGGATTCATAACAGAACTGAAAAGATATCAATACTAAATCTATGTAATTCCATGTAACTATAACAAAAATTCGCTTAGGGTTTTTTAAAAAATTACCCTTTTATACTAATGAGTTTACAATGGCATTCTTTGTGCAAAGAGATTCAATGGATTCATACAAGCACTGAGGAGATAGCAAACCATAGTAACTATGAAATCTTATATTGCTATAACAAACATCTACTTTTATTTTTCCATAATTCTCCATAATATTCTATTTAGCTTAAACTGGTGTTCAAAGTGGAAAGTGATTGAACAGATTCATAACAGCACTGAGGAGTAACTTTGTAATCTTATATACATATAAATAAACATATACTTACTGTTTTAACATAATTTTCTATAGCAATCTGTTAAGCTTACAGTAGTATTCATAGTGCAATGCGACTTAAAAGATTCATAACAGAACTGAGGAGATGTCAAGCAATACTAAATCTATGTAATTCCATGTAATCATAACAAAAATTCGCTTAGCATTTTTTAAATAATAACCCTTTTATTCGAATAAGTTTACAATGTTATTTTTCGTGCAAACAGATTCAACGGATTCAAACAAGCACTGAGGTTATAGCAACACTAAATAACTATGTAATCTTATATACCTATAACAAACATCTACTTACAGTTTTAACATAATTCTCTATAGCAGTCTTTTAAGCTTACACTTGTATTCATAATGCAATGTTATTGGAAGGAGTCATAACAGAACTGAAAAGATATCAAGGAATAATAAATCTATGTAACCATCACAAAAATTCAATTAGGTTTTTTTTAAAAATTACCCTTTTATACTACTCATTTTAAAATGGCATTCTTTGTGCAAAGAGATTCAACGGATTCATACAAGCACTGAGGAGATAGCAAACCATAGTAACTATGAAATCTTATATTGCTATAACAAACATCTACTTACTATTTTTCCATAATTCTCCATAATATTCTATTTAGCTTAAACTGGTGTTCAAAGTGGAAAGTGATTGAACAGATTCATAACAGCACTGAGGAGTAACTTTGTAATCTTATATACATATAAATAAACATATACTTACTGTTTTAACATAATTTTCTATAGCAATCTGTTAAGCTTACAGTAGTATTCATAGTGCAATGCGACTTAAAAGATTCATAACAGAACTGAGGAGATGTCAAGCAATACTAAATCTATGTAATTCCATGTAATCATAACAAAAATTCGCTTAGCATTTTTTAAATAATAACCCTTTTATTCGAATAAGTTTACAATGTTATTTTTCGTGCAAACAGATTCAACGGATTCAAACAAGCACTGAGGTTATAGCAACACTAAATAACTATGTAATCTTATATACCTATAACAAACATCTACTTACAGTTTTAACATAATTCTCTATAGCAGTCTTTTAAGCTTACACTTGTATTCATAATGCAATGTTATTGGAAGGAGTCATAACAGAACTGAAAAGATATCAAGGAATAATAAATCTATATAACCATCACAAAAATTCGATTAGGGTTTTTTTAAAAAATTACCCTTTTATACTACTCATTTTAAAATGGCATTCTTTGTGCAAAGAGATTCAACGGATTCATGGAAGCCCTGTGGAGATAGCAACACTAAGTAACTATGTAATCTTATAGTCCTATGACAAACACACTATTTTTCCATAATTCCCCACTCTATTTAGCCTAACTGGTGTTCCTAGTGGAAAGACTGAACGGATTCATAACAGCACTGAGGAGATATCAAGCAATACTAAATCTTTAAAATTCAGTGTTCTTCTAAAATTAACTTTACTTCAAAGCCGTGGAGAGAGTAACACTAAGTAACTGTGTAATCTTATATTCCAATATATAATATAGGAATATGACTTATAACAAACATCTACTTACTATTTTTCCATAATTCTCCGTAGTATTCTATTTAGCTTCAACTGGTGTTCATAGTGGAAAGAGATTGAATGGATTCATAACAGCACAGAGACGATATCAAGCAATACTAAATCTGTGCAATTCTATGGAACCATAACAAATATTCGCTTAACGTTTTTCTAAAATTAACCCTTTAATTCTAATCAGTTTACATTGGCATTCTTTGTGCACATAGATTCATACAAGCACTGAGGAGATAGCAGCACTAAGTATCTGTGTTATACATATAACAAACATCTACTAACTGTTTTAACATATTTCCCTATAGCAGTCTTTTAAGCTTACAGTGGAATTCATAGTGCATTGCGATTCAAAGGATTCATAACAGAACTGAGGCGATGTCAAGCAATACTAAATCTATGTAATTCCATGTAATGGTCACAAAAATTTGCTTTTGATTTTTTTTTTAAAAAAAATAACCGTTATTCTAATATGTTTCCAATGGCATTCTTTGTGCAAAGAGATTCTACGCATTCATACAAGCACTGAGGTTATAGCAACACTAAGTAGCTATGTAATCTTATATACCAATAACAAACATCTACTTACTGTTTTAACATAATTCTCTGTAGCAATCTGTAAAGCTTACACTTGTATTCATAATGCAGTGTTATTGAAAGGATTCATAACAGAACTGAAAAGATTTCAATACTAAATCTATGTAATTCCATGTAACTATAACAAAAATTCGCTTAGGGTTTTTTAAAAAATTACCCTTTTATACTAATGAGTTTACAATGGCATTCTTTGTGCAAAGAGATTCAATGGATTCATACAAGCACTGAGGAGATAGCAAACCATAGTAACTATGAAATCTTATATTGCTATAACAAACATCTACTTTTATTTTTCCATAATTCTCCATAATATTCTATTTAGCTTAAACTGGTGTTCAAAGTGGAAAGTGATTGAACAGATTCATAACAGCACTGAGGAGTAACTTTGTAATCTTATATACATATAAATAAACATATACTTACTGTTTTAACATAATTTTCTATAGCAATCTGTTAAGCTTACAGTAGTATTCATAGTGCAATGCGACTTAAAAGATTCATAACAGAACTGAGGAGATGTCAAGCAATACTAAATCTATGTAATTCCATGTAATCATAACAAAAATTCGCTTAGCATTTTTTAAATAATAACCCTTTTATTCGAATAAGTTTACAATGTTATTTTTCGTGCAAACAGATTCAACGGATTCAAACAAGCACTGAGGTTATAGCAACACTAAATAACTATGTAATCTTATATACCTATAACAAACATCTACTTACAGTTTTAACATAATTCTCTATAGCAGTCTTTTAAGCTTACACTTGTATTCATAATGCAATGTTATTGGAAGGAGTCATAACAGAACTGAAAAGATATCAAGGAATAATAAATCTATGTAACCATCACAAAAATTCAATTAGGTTTTTTTTAAAAATTACCCTTTTATACTACTCATTTTAAAATGGCATTCTTTGTGCAAAGAGATTCAACGGATTCATACAAGCACTGAGGAGATAGCAAACCATAGTAACTATGAAATCTTATATTGCTATAACAAACATCTACTTACTATTTTTCCATAATTCTCCATAATATTCTATTTAGCTTAAACTGGTGTTCAAAGTGGAAAGTGATTGAACAGATTCATAACAGCACTGAGGAGTAACTTTGTAATCTTATATACATATAAATAAACATATACTTACTGTTTTAACATAATTTTCTATAGCAATCTGTTAAGCTTACAGTAGTATTCATAGTGCAATGCGACTTAAAAGATTCATAACAGAACTGAGGAGATGTCAAGCAATACTAAATCTATGTAATTCCATGTAATCATAACAAAAATTCGCTTAGCATTTTTTAAATAATAACCCTTTTATTCGAATAAGTTTACAATGTTATTTTTCGTGCAAACAGATTCAACGGATTCAAACAAGCACTGAGGTTATAGCAACACTAAATAACTATGTAATCTTATATACCTATAACAAACATCTACTTACAGTTTTAACATAATTCTCTATAGCAGTCTTTTAAGCTTACACTTGTATTCATAATGCAATGTTATTGGAAGGAGTCATAACAGAACTGAAAAGATATCAAGGAATAATAAATCTATATAACCATCACAAAAATTCGATTAGGGTTTTTTTAAAAAATTACCCTTTTATACTACTCATTTTAAAATGGCATTCTTTGTGCAAAGAGATTCAACGGATTCATGGAAGCCCTGTGGAGATAGCAACACTAAGTAACTATGTAATCTTATAGTCCTATGACAAACACACTATTTTTCCATAATTCCCCACTCTATTTAGCCTAACTGGTGTTCCTAGTGGAAAGACTGAACGGATTCATAACAGCACTGAGGAGATATCAAGCAATACTAAATCTTTAAAATTCAGTGTTCTTCTAAAATTAACTTTACTTCAAAGCCGTGGAGAGAGTAACACTAAGTAACTGTGTAATCTTATATTCCAATATATAATATAGGAATATGACTTATAACAAACATCTACTTACTATTTTTCCATAATTCTCCGTAGTATTCTATTTAGCTTCAACTGGTGTTCATAGTGGAAAGAGATTGAATGGATTCATAACAGCACAGAGACGATATCAAGCAATACTAAATCTGTGCAATTCTATGGAACCATAACAAATATTCGCTTAACGTTTTTCTAAAATTAACCCTTTAATTCTAATCAGTTTACATTGGCATTCTTTGTGCACATAGATTCATACAAGCACTGAGGAGATAGCAGCACTAAGTATCTGTGTTATACATATAACAAACATCTACTAACTGTTTTAACATATTTCCCTATAGCAGTCTTTTAAGCTTACAGTGGAATTCATAGTGCATTGCGATTCAAAGGATTCATAACAGAACTGAGGCGATGTCAAGCAATACTAAATCTATGTAATTCCATGTAATGGTCACAAAAATTTGCTTTTGATTTTTTTTTTAAAAAAAATAACCGTTATTCTAATATGTTTCCAATGGCATTCTTTGTGCAAAGAGATTCTACGCATTCATACAAGCACTGAGGTTATAGCAACACTAAGTAGCTATGTAATCTTATATACCAATAACAAACATCTACTTACTGTTTTAACATAATTCTCTGTAGCAATCTGTAAAGCTTACACTTGTATTCATAATGCAGTGTTATTGAAAGGATTCATAACAGAACTGAAAAGATTTCAATACTAAATCTATGTAATTCCATGTAACTATAACAAAAATTCGCTTAGGGTTTTTTTAAAAATTACCCTTTTATACTAATGAGTTTACAATGGCATTCTTTGTGCAAAGAGATTCAATGGATTCATACAAGCACTGAGGAGATAGCAAACCATAGTAACTATGAAATCTTATATTGCTATAACAAACATCTACTTACTATTTTTCCATAATTCTCCATAATATTCTATTTAGCTTAAACTGGTGTTCAAAGTGGAAAGTGATTGAACAGATTCATAACAGCACTGAGGAGTAACTTTGTAATCTTATATACATATAAATAAACATATACTTACTGTTTTAATATAATTTTCTATAGCAATCTGTTAAGCTTACAGTAGTATTCATAGTGCAATGCGACTTAAAAGATTCATAACAGAACTGAGGAGATGTCAAGCAATACTAAATCTATGTAATTCCATGTAATCATAACAAAAATTCGCTTAGCATTTTTTAAATAATAACCCCTTTATTCGAATAAGTTTACAATGTTATTTTTCGTGCAAACAGATTCAACGGATTCAAACAAGCACTGAGGTTATAGCAACACTAAATAACTATGTAATCTTATATACCTATAACAAACATCTACTTACAGTTTTAACATAATTCTCTATAGCAGTCTTTTAAGCTTACACTTGTATTCATAATGCAATGTTATTGGAAGGAGTCATAACAGAACTGAAAAGATATCAAGGAATAATAAATCTATGTAACCATCACAAAAATTCGATTAGGGTTTTTTTAAAAATTACCCTTTTATACTACTCATTTTAAAATGGCATTCTTTGTGCAAAGAGATTCAACGGATTCATGGAAGCCCTGTGGAGATAGCAACACTAAGTAACTATGTAATCTTATAGTCCTATGACAAACACACTATTTTTCCATAATTCCCCACTCTATTTAGCCTAACTGGTGTTCCTAGTGGAAAGACTGAACGGATTCATAACAGCACTGAGGAGATATCAAGCAATACTAAATCTTTAAAATTCAGTGTTCTTCTAAAATTAACTTTACTTCAAAGCCGTGGAGAGAGTAACACTAAGTAACTGTGTAATCTTATATTCCAATATATAATATAGGAATATGACTTATAACAAACATCTACTTACTATTTTTCCATAATTCTCCGTAGTATTCTATTTAGCTTCAACTGGTGTTCATAGTGGAAAGAGATTGAATGGATTCATAACAGCACAGAGACGATATCAAGCAATACTAAATCTGTGCAATTCTATGGAACCATAACAAATATTCGCTTAACGTTTTTCTAAAATTAACCCTTTAATTCTAATCAGTTTACATTGGCATTCTTTGTGCACATAGATTCATACAAGCACTGAGGAGATAGCAGCACTAAGTATCTGTGTTATACATATAACAAACATCTACTAACTGTTTTAACATATTTCCCTATAGCAGTCTTTTAAGCTTACAGTGGAATTCATAGTGCATTGCGATTCAAAGGATTCATAACAGAACTGAGGCGATGTCAAGCAGTACTAAATCTATGTAATTCCATGTAATGGTCACAAAAATTTGCTTTTGATTTTTTTTTAAAAAAATAACCGTTATTCTAATATGTTTCCAATGGCATTCTTTGTGCAAAGAGATTCTACGCATTCATACAAGCACTGAAGTTATAGCAACACTAAGTAGCTATGTAATCTTATATACCAATAACAAACATCTACTTACTGTTTTAACATAATTCTCTGTAGCAATCTGTAAAGCTTACACTTGTATTCATAATGCAGTGTTATTGAAAGGATTCATAACAGAACTGAAAAGATTTCAATACTAAATCTATGTAATTCCATGTAACTATAACAAAAATTCGCTTAGGGTTTTTTTTTAAAAAATTACCCTTTTATACTAATGAGTTTACAATGGCATTCTTTGTGCAAAGAGATTCAATGGATTCATACAAGCACTGAGGAGATAGCAAACCATAGTAACTATGAAATCTTATATTGCTATAACAAACATCTACTTACTATTTTTCCATAATTCTCCATAATATTCTATTTAGCTTAAACTGGTGTTCAAAGTGGAAAGTGATTGAACAGATTCATAACAGCACTGAGGAGTAACTTTGTAATCTTATATACATATAAATAAACATATACTTACTGTTTTAACATAATTTTCTATAGCAATCTGTTAAGCTTACAGTAGTATTCATAGTGCAATGCGACTTAAAAGATTCATAACAGAACTGAGGAGATGTCAAGCAATACTAAATCTATGTAATTCCATGTAATCATAACAAAAATTCGCTTAGCATTTTTTAAATAATAACCCTTTTATTCGAATAAGTTTACAATGTTATTTTTCGTGCAAACAGATTCAACGGATTCAAACAAGCACTGAGGTTATAGCAACACTAAATAACTATGTAATCTTATATACCTATAACAAACATCTACTTACAGTTTTAACATAATTCTCTATAGCAGTCTTTTAAGCTTACACTTGTATTCATAATGCAATGTTATTGGAAGGAGTCATAACAGAACTGAAAAGATATCAAGGAATAATAAATCTATGTAACCATCACAAAAATTCAATTAGGTTTTTTTTAAAAATTACCCTTTTATACTACTCATTTTAAAATGGCATTCTTTGTGCAAAGAGATTCAACGGATTCATACAAGCACTGAGGAGATAGCAAACCATAGTAACTATGAAATCTTATATTGCTATAACAAACATCTACTTACTATTTTTCCATAATTCTCCATAATATTCTATTTAGCTTAAACTGGTGTTCAAAGTGGAAAGTGATTGAACAGATTCATAACAGCACTGAGGAGTAACTTTGTAATCTTATATACATATAAATAAACATATACTTACTGTTTTAACATAATTTTCTATAGCAATCTGTTAAGCTTACAGTAGTATTCATAGTGCAATGCGACTTAAAAGATTCATAACAGAACTGAGGAGATGTCAAGCAATACTAAATCTATGTAATTCCATGTAATCATAACAAAAATTCGCTTAGCATTTTTTAAATAATAACCCTTTTATTCGAATAAGTTTACAATGTTATTTTTCGTGCAAACAGATTCAACGGATTCAAACAAGCACTGAGGTTATAGCAACACTAAATAACTATGTAATCTTATATACCTATAACAAACATCTACTTACAGTTTTAACATAATTCTCTATAGCAGTCTTTTAAGCTTACACTTGTATTCATAATGCAATGTTATTGGAAGGAGTCATAACAGAACTGAAAAGATATCAAGGAATAATAAATCTATATAACCATCACAAAAATTCGATTAGGGTTTTTTAAAAAAATTACCCTTTTATACTACTCATTTTAAAATGGCATTCTTTGTGCAAAGAGATTCAACGGATTCATGGAAGCCCTGTGGAGATAGCAACACTAAGTAACTATGTAATCTTATAGTCCTATGACAAACACACTATTTTTCCATAATTCCCCACTCTATTTAGCCTAACTGGTGTTCCTAGTGGAAAGACTGAACGGATTCATAACAGCACTGAGGAGATATCAAGCAATACTAAATCTTTAAAATTCAGTGTTCTTCTAAAATTAACTTTACTTCAAAGCCGTGGAGAGAGTAACACTAAGTAACTGTGTAATCTTATATTCCAATATATAATATAGGAATATGACTTATAACAAACATCTACTTACTATTTTTCCATAATTCTCCGTAGTATTCTATTTAGCTTCAACTGGTGTTCATAGTGGAAAGAGATTGAATGGATTCATAACAGCACAGAGACGATATCAAGCAATACTAAATCTGTGCAATTCTATGGAACCATAACAAATATTCGCTTAACGTTTTTCTAAAATTAACCCTTTAATTCTAATCAGTTTACATTGGCATTCTTTGTGCACATAGATTCATACAAGCACTGAGGAGATAGCAGCACTAAGTATCTGTGTTATACATATAACAAACATCTACTAACTGTTTTAACATATTTCCCTATAGCAGTCTTTTAAGCTTACAGTGGAATTCATAGTGCATTGCGATTCAAAGGATTCATAACAGAACTGAGGCGATGTCAAGCAGTACTAAATCTATGTAATTCCATGTAATGGTCACAAAAATTTGCTTTTGATTTTTTTTAAAAAAAATAACCGTTATTCTAATATGTTTCCAATGGCATTCTTTGTGCAAAGAGATTCTACGCATTCATACAAGCACTGAAGTTATAGCAACACTAAGTAGCTATGTAATCTTATATACCAATAACAAACATCTACTTACTGTTTTAACATAATTCTCTGTAGCAATCTGTAAAGCTTACACTTGTATTCATAATGCAGTGTTATTGAAAGGATTCATAACAGAACTGAAAAGATTTCAATACTAAATCTATGTAATTCCATGTAACTATAACAAAAATTCGCTTAGGGTTTTTTTTAAAAAATTACCCTTTTATACTAATGAGTTTACAATGGCATTCTTTGTGCAAAGAGATTCAATGGATTCATACAAGCACTGAGGAGATAGCAAACCATAGTAACTATGAAATCTTATATTGCTATAACAAACATCTACTTACTATTTTTCCATAATTCTCCATAATATTCTATTTAGCTTAAACTGGTGTTCAAAGTGGAAAGTGATTGAACAGATTCATAACAGCACTGAGGAGTAACTTTGTAATCTTATATACATATAAATAAACATATACTTACTGTTTTAACATAATTTTCTATAGCAATCTGTTAAGCTTACAGTAGTATTCATAGTGCAATGCGACTTAAAAGATTCATAACAGAACTGAGGAGATGTCAAGCAATACTAAATCTATGTAATTCCATGTAATCATAACAAAAATTCGCTTAGCATTTTTTAAATAATAACCCCTTTATTCGAATAAGTTTACAATGTTATTTTTCGTGCAAACAGATTCAACGGATTCAAACAAGCACTGAGGTTATAGCAACACTAAATAACTATGTAATCTTATATACCTATAACAAACATCTACTTACAGTTTTAACATAATTCTCTATAGCAGTCTTTTAAGCTTACACTTGTATTCATAATGCAATGTTATTGGAAGGAGTCATAACAGAACTGAAAAGATATCAAGGAATAATAAATCTATGTAACCATCACAAAAATTCGATTAGGGTTTTTTTAAAAATTACCCTTTTATACTACTCATTTTAAAATGGCATTCTTTGTGCAAAGAGATTCAACGGATTCATGGAAGCCCTGTGGAGATAGCAACACTAAGTAACTATGTAATCTTATATTCCTATGACAAACACACTATTTTTCCATAATTCCCCACTCTATTTAGCCTAACTGGTGTTCCTAGTGGAAAGACTGAACGGATTCATAACAGCACTGAGGAGATATCAAGCAATACTAAATCTTTAAAATTCAGTGTTCTTCTAAAATTAACTTTACTTCAAAGCCGTGGAGAGAGTAACACTAAGTAACTGTGTAATCTTATATTCCAATATATAATATAGGAATATGACTTATAACAAACATCTACTTACTATTTTTCCATAATTCTCCGTAGTATTCTATTTAGCTTCAACTGGTGTTCATAGTGGAAAGAGATTGAATGGATTCATAACAGCACAGAGACGATATCAAGCAATACTAAATCTGTGCAATTCTATGGAACCATAACAAATATTCGCTTAAGGTTTTTCAAAAATTAACCCTTTAATTCTAATCAGTTTACATTGGCATTCTTTGTGCACATAGATTCATACAAGCACTGAGGAGATAGCAGCACTAAGTATCTGTGTTATACATATAACAAACATCTACTAACTGTTTTAACATATTTCCCTATAGCAGTCTTTTAAGCTTACAGTGGAATTCATAGTGCATTGCGATTCAAAGGATTCATAACAGAACTGAGGCGATGTCAAGCAGTACTAAATCTATGTAATTCCATGTAATGGTCACAAAAATTTGCTTTTGATTTTTTTTTAAAAAAATAACCGTTATTCTAATATGTTTCCAATGGCATTCTTTGTGCAAAGAGATTCTACGCATTCATACAAGCACTGAAGTTATAGCAACACTAAGTAGCTATGTAATCTTATATACCAATAACAAACATCTACTTACTGTTTTAACATAATTCTCTGTAGCAATCTGTAAAGCTTACACTTGTATTCATAATGCAGTGTTATTGAAAGGATTCATAACAGAACTGAAAAGATTTCAATACTAAATCTATGTAATTCCATGTAACTATAACAAAAATTCGCTTAGGGTTTTTTTTAAAAAATTACCCTTTTATACTAATGAGTTTACAATGGCATTCTTTGTGCAAAGAGATTCAATGGATTCATACAAGCACTGAGGAGATAGCAAACCATAGTAACTATGAAATCTTATATTGCTATAACAAACATCTACTTACTATTTTTCCATAATTCTCCATAATATTCTATTTAGCTTAAACTGGTGTTCAAAGTGGAAAGTGATTGAACAGATTCATAACAGCACTGAGGAGTAACTTTGTAATCTTATATACATATAAATAAACATATACTTACTGTTTTAACATAATTTTCTATAGCAATCTGTTAAGCTTACAGTAGTATTCATAGTGCAATGCGACTTAAAAGATTCATAACAGAACTGAGGAGATGTCAAGCAATACTAAATCTATGTAATTCCATGTAATCATAACAAAAATTCGCTTAGCATTTTTTAAATAATAACCCTTTTATTCGAATAAGTTTACAATGTTATTTTTCGTGCAAACAGATTCAACGGATTCAAACAAGCACTGAGGTTATAGCAACACTAAATAACTATGTAATCTTATATACCTATAACAAACATCTACTTACAGTTTTAACATAATTCTCTATAGCAGTCTTTTAAGCTTACACTTGTATTCATAATGCAATGTTATTGGAAGGAGTCATAACAGAACTGAAAAGATATCAAGGAATAATAAATCTATGTAACCATCACAAAAATTCAATTAGGTTTTTTTTAAAAATTACCCTTTTATACTACTCATTTTAAAATGGCATTCTTTGTGCAAAGAGATTCAACGGATTCATACAAGCACTGAGGAGATAGCAAACCATAGTAACTATGAAATCTTATATTGCTATAACAAACATCTACTTACTATTTTTCCATAATTCTCCATAATATTCTATTTAGCTTAAACTGGTGTTCAAAGTGGAAAGTGATTGAACAGATTCATAACAGCACTGAGGAGTAACTTTGTAATCTTATATACATATAAATAAACATATACTTACTGTTTTAACATAATTTTCTATAGCAATCTGTTAAGCTTACAGTAGTATTCATAGTGCAATGCGACTTAAAAGATTCATAACAGAACTGAGGAGATGTCAAGCAATACTAAATCTATGTAATTCCATGTAATCATAACAAAAATTCGCTTAGCATTTTTTAAATAATAACCCTTTTATTCGAATAAGTTTACAATGTTATTTTTCGTGCAAACAGATTCAACGGATTCAAACAAGCACTGAGGTTATAGCAACACTAAATAACTATGTAATCTTATATACCTATAACAAACATCTACTTACAGTTTTAACATAATTCTCTATAGCAGTCTTTTAAGCTTACACTTGTATTCATAATGCAATGTTATTGGAAGGAGTCATAACAGAACTGAAAAGATATCAAGGAATAATAAATCTATATAACCATCACAAAAATTCGATTAGGGTTTTTTAAAAAAATTACCCTTTTATACTACTCATTTTAAAATGGCATTCTTTGTGCAAAGAGATTCAACGGATTCATGGAAGCCCTGTGGAGATAGCAACACTAAGTAACTATGTAATCTTATAGTCCTATGACAAACACACTATTTTTCCATAATTCCCCACTCTATTTAGCCTAACTGGTGTTCCTAGTGGAAAGACTGAACGGATTCATAACAGCACTGAGGAGATATCAAGCAATACTAAATCTTTAAAATTCAGTGTTCTTCTAAAATTAACTTTACTTCAAAGCCGTGGAGAGAGTAACACTAAGTAACTGTGTAATCTTATATTCCAATATATAATATAGGAATATGACTTATAACAAACATCTACTTACTATTTTTCCATAATTCTCCGTAGTATTCTATTTAGCTTCAACTGGTGTTCATAGTGGAAAGAGATTGAATGGATTCATAACAGCACAGAGACGATATCAAGCAATACTAAATCTGTGCAATTCTATGGAACCATAACAAATATTCGCTTAACGTTTTTCTAAAATTAACCCTTTAATTCTAATCAGTTTACATTGGCATTCTTTGTGCACATAGATTCATACAAGCACTGAGGAGATAGCAGCACTAAGTATCTGTGTTATACATATAACAAACATCTACTAACTGTTTTAACATATTTCCCTATAGCAGTCTTTTAAGCTTACAGTGGAATTCATAGTGCATTGCGATTCAAAGGATTCATAACAGAACTGAGGCGATGTCAAGCAGTACTAAATCTATGTAATTCCATGTAATGGTCACAAAAATTTGCTTTTGATTTTTTTTTAAAAAAATAACCGTTATTCTAATATGTTTCCAATGGCATTCTTTGTGCAAAGAGATTCTACGCATTCATACAAGCACTGAAGTTATAGCAACACTAAGTAGCTATGTAATCTTATATACCAATAACAAACATCTACTTACTGTTTTAACATAATTCTCTGTAGCAATCTGTAAAGCTTACACTTGTATTCATAATGCAGTGTTATTGAAAGGATTCATAACAGAACTGAAAAGATTTCAATACTAAATCTATGTAATTCCATGTAACTATAACAAAAATTCGCTTAGGGTTTTTTTTAAAAAATTACCCTTTTATACTAATGAGTTTACAATGGCATTCTTTGTGCAAAGAGATTCAATGGATTCATACAAGCACTGAGGAGATAGCAAACCATAGTAACTATGAAATCTTATATTGCTATAACAAACATCTACTTACTATTTTTCCATAATTCTCCATAATATTCTATTTAGCTTAAACTGGTGTTCAAAGTGGAAAGTGATTGAACAGATTCATAACAGCACTGAGGAGTAACTTTGTAATCTTATATACATATAAATAAACATATACTTACTGTTTTAACATAATTTTCTATAGCAATCTGTTAAGCTTACAGTAGTATTCATAGTGCAATGCGACTTAAAAGATTCATAACAGAACTGAGGAGATGTCAAGCAATACTAAATCTATGTAATTCCATGTAATCATAACAAAAATTCGCTTAGCATTTTTTAAATAATAACCCCTTTATTCGAATAAGTTTACAATGTTATTTTTCGTGCAAACAGATTCAACGGATTCAAACAAGCACTGAGGTTATAGCAACACTAAATAACTATGTAATCTTATATACCTATAACAAACATCTACTTACAGTTTTAACATAATTCTCTATAGCAGTCTTTTAAGCTTACACTTGTATTCATAATGCAATGTTATTGGAAGGAGTCATAACAGAACTGAAAAGATATCAAGGAATAATAAATCTATGTAACCATCACAAAAATTCGATTAGGGTTTTTTTAAAAATTACCCTTTTATACTACTCATTTTAAAATGGCATTCTTTGTGCAAAGAGATTCAACGGATTCATGGAAGCCCTGTGGAGATAGCAACACTAAGTAACTATGTAATCTTATATTCCTATGACAAACACACTATTTTTCCATAATTCCCCACTCTATTTAGCCTAACTGGTGTTCCTAGTGGAAAGACTGAACGGATTCATAACAGCACTGAGGAGATATCAAGCAATACTAAATCTTTAAAATTCAGTGTTCTTCTAAAATTAACTTTACTTCAAAGCCGTGGAGAGAGTAACACTAAGTAACTGTGTAATCTTATATTCCAATATATAATATAGGAATATGACTTATAACAAACATCTACTTACTATTTTTCCATAATTCTCCGTAGTATTCTATTTAGCTTCAACTGGTGTTCATAGTGGAAAGAGATTGAATGGATTCATAACAGCACAGAGACGATATCAAGCAATACTAAATCTGTGCAATTCTATGGAACCATAACAAATATTCGCTTAAGGTTTTTCAAAAATTAACCCTTTAATTCTAATCAGTTTACATTGGCATTCTTTGTGCACATAGATTCATACAAGCACTGAGGAGATAGCAGCACTAAGTATCTGTGTTATACATATAACAAACATCTACTAACTGTTTTAACATATTTCCCTATAGCAGTCTTTTAAGCTTACAGTGGAATTCATAGTGCATTGCGATTCAAAGGATTCATAACAGAACTGAGGCGATGTCAAGCAGTACTAAATCTATGTAATTCCATGTAATGGTCACAAAAATTTGCTTTTGATTTTTTTTTAAAAAAATAACCGTTATTCTAATATGTTTCCAATGGCATTCTTTGTGCAAAGAGATTCTACGCATTCATACAAGCACTGAAGTTATAGCAACACTAAGTAGCTATGTAATCTTATATACCAATAACAAACATCTACTTACTGTTTTAACATAATTCTCTGTAGCAATCTGTAAAGCTTACACTTGTATTCATAATGCAGTGTTATTGAAAGGATTCATAACAGAACTGAAAAGATTTCAATACTAAATCTATGTAATTCCATGTAACTATAACAAAAATTCGCTTAGGGTTTTTTTTAAAAAATTACCCTTTTATACTAATGAGTTTACAATGGCATTCTTTGTGCAAAGAGATTCAATGGATTCATACAAGCACTGAGGAGATAGCAAACCATAGTAACTATGAAATCTTATATTGCTATAACAAACATCTACTTACTATTTTTCCATAATTCTCCATAATATTCTATTTAGCTTAAACTGGTGTTCAAAGTGGAAAGTGATTGAACAGATTCATAACAGCACTGAGGAGTAACTTTGTAATCTTATATACATATAAATAAACATATACTTACTGTTTTAACATAATTTTCTATAGCAATCTGTTAAGCTTACAGTAGTATTCATAGTGCAATGCGACTTAAAAGATTCATAACAGAACTGAGGAGATGTCAAGCAATACTAAATCTATGTAATTCCATGTAATCATAACAAAAATTCGCTTAGCATTTTTTAAATAATAACCCTTTTATTCGAATAAGTTTACAATGTTATTTTTCGTGCAAACAGATTCAACGGATTCAAACAAGCACTGAGGTTATAGCAACACTAAATAACTATGTAATCTTATATACCTATAACAAACATCTACTTACAGTTTTAACATAATTCTCTATAGCAGTCTTTTAAGCTTACACTTGTATTCATAATGCAATGTTATTGGAAGGAGTCATAACAGAACTGAAAAGATATCAAGGAATAATAAATCTATGTAACCATCACAAAAATTCAATTAGGTTTTTTTTAAAAATTACCCTTTTATACTACTCATTTTAAAATGGCATTCTTTGTGCAAAGAGATTCAACGGATTCATACAAGCACTGAGGAGATAGCAAACCATAGTAACTATGAAATCTTATATTGCTATAACAAACATCTACTTACTATTTTTCCATAATTCTCCATAATATTCTATTTAGCTTAAACTGGTGTTCAAAGTGGAAAGTGATTGAACAGATTCATAACAGCACTGAGGAGTAACTTTGTAATCTTATATACATATAAATAAACATATACTTACTGTTTTAACATAATTTTCTATAGCAATCTGTTAAGCTTACAGTAGTATTCATAGTGCAATGCGACTTAAAAGATTCATAACAGAACTGAGGAGATGTCAAGCAATACTAAATCTATGTAATTCCATGTAATCATAACAAAAATTCGCTTAGCATTTTTTAAATAATAACCCTTTTATTCGAATAAGTTTACAATGTTATTTTTCGTGCAAACAGATTCAACGGATTCAAACAAGCACTGAGGTTATAGCAACACTAAATAACTATGTAATCTTATATACCTATAACAAACATCTACTTACAGTTTTAACATAATTCTCTATAGCAGTCTTTTAAGCTTACACTTGTATTCATAATGCAATGTTATTGGAAGGAGTCATAACAGAACTGAAAAGATATCAAGGAATAATAAATCTATATAACCATCACAAAAATTCGATTAGGGTTTTTTAAAAAAATTACCCTTTTATACTACTCATTTTAAAATGGCATTCTTTGTGCAAAGAGATTCAACGGATTCATGGAAGCCCTGTGGAGATAGCAACACTAAGTAACTATGTAATCTTATAGTCCTATGACAAACACACTATTTTTCCATAATTCCCCACTCTATTTAGCCTAACTGGTGTTCCTAGTGGAAAGACTGAACGGATTCATAACAGCACTGAGGAGATATCAAGCAATACTAAATCTTTAAAATTCAGTGTTCTTCTAAAATTAACTTTACTTCAAAGCCGTGGAGAGAGTAACACTAAGTAACTGTGTAATCTTATATTCCAATATATAATATAGGAATATGACTTATAACAAACATCTACTTACTATTTTTCCATAATTCTCCGTAGTATTCTATTTAGCTTCAACTGGTGTTCATAGTGGAAAGAGATTGAATGGATTCATAACAGCACAGAGACGATATCAAGCAATACTAAATCTGTGCAATTCTATGGAACCATAACAAATATTCGCTTAACGTTTTTCTAAAATTAACCCTTTAATTCTAATCAGTTTACATTGGCATTCTTTGTGCACATAGATTCATACAAGCACTGAGGAGATAGCAGCACTAAGTATCTGTGTTATACATATAACAAACATCTACTAACTGTTTTAACATATTTCCCTATAGCAGTCTTTTAAGCTTACAGTGGAATTCATAGTGCATTGCGATTCAAAGGATTCATAACAGAACTGAGGCGATGTCAAGCAGTACTAAATCTATGTAATTCCATGTAATGGTCACAAAAATTTGCTTTTGATTTTTTTTTAAAAAAATAACCGTTATTCTAATATGTTTCCAATGGCATTCTTTGTGCAAAGAGATTCTACGCATTCATACAAGCACTGAAGTTATAGCAACACTAAGTAGCTATGTAATCTTATATACCAATAACAAACATCTACTTACTGTTTTAACATAATTCTCTGTAGCAATCTGTAAAGCTTACACTTGTATTCATAATGCAGTGTTATTGAAAGGATTCATAACAGAACTGAAAAGATTTCAATACTAAATCTATGTAATTCCATGTAACTATAACAAAAATTCGCTTAGGGTTTTTTTTAAAAAATTACCCTTTTATACTAATGAGTTTACAATGGCATTCTTTGTGCAAAGAGATTCAATGGATTCATACAAGCACTGAGGAGATAGCAAACCATAGTAACTATGAAATCTTATATTGCTATAACAAACATCTACTTACTATTTTTCCATAATTCTCCATAATATTCTATTTAGCTTAAACTGGTGTTCAAAGTGGAAAGTGATTGAACAGATTCATAACAGCACTGAGGAGTAACTTTGTAATCTTATATACATATAAATAAACATATACTTACTGTTTTAACATAATTTTCTATAGCAATCTGTTAAGCTTACAGTAGTATTCATAGTGCAATGCGACTTAAAAGATTCATAACAGAACTGAGGAGATGTCAAGCAATACTAAATCTATGTAATTCCATGTAATCATAACAAAAATTCGCTTAGCATTTTTTAAATAATAACCCCTTTATTCGAATAAGTTTACAATGTTATTTTTCGTGCAAACAGATTCAACGGATTCAAACAAGCACTGAGGTTATAGCAACACTAAATAACTATGTAATCTTATATACCTATAACAAACATCTACTTACAGTTTTAACATAATTCTCTATAGCAGTCTTTTAAGCTTACACTTGTATTCATAATGCAATGTTATTGGAAGGAGTCATAACAGAACTGAAAAGATATCAAGGAATAATAAATCTATGTAACCATCACAAAAATTCGATTAGGGTTTTTTTAAAAATTACCCTTTTATACTACTCATTTTAAAATGGCATTCTTTGTGCAAAGAGATTCAACGGATTCATGGAAGCCCTGTGGAGATAGCAACACTAAGTAACTATGTAATCTTATATTCCTATGACAAACACACTATTTTTCCATAATTCCCCACTCTATTTAGCCTAACTGGTGTTCCTAGTGGAAAGACTGAACGGATTCATAACAGCACTGAGGAGATATCAAGCAATACTAAATCTTTAAAATTCAGTGTTCTTCTAAAATTAACTTTACTTCAAAGCCGTGGAGAGAGTAACACTAAGTAACTGTGTAATCTTATATTCCAATATATAATATAGGAATATGACTTATAACAAACATCTACTTACTATTTTTCCATAATTCTCCGTAGTATTCTATTTAGCTTCAACTGGTGTTCATAGTGGAAAGAGATTGAATGGATTCATAACAGCACAGAGACGATATCAAGCAATACTAAATCTGTGCAATTCTATGGAACCATAACAAATATTCGCTTAAGGTTTTTCAAAAATTAACCCTTTAATTCTAATCAGTTTACATTGGCATTCTTTGTGCACATAGATTCATACAAGCACTGAGGAGATAGCAGCACTAAGTATCTGTGTTATACATATAACAAACATCTACTAACTGTTTTAACATATTTCCCTATAGCAGTCTTTTAAGCTTACAGTGGAATTCATAGTGCATTGCGATTCAAAGGATTCATAACAGAACTGAGGCGATGTCAAGCAATACTAAATGTATGTAATTCCATGTAATGGTCACAAAAATTTGCTTTTGATTTTTTTTTTAAAAAATAACCGTTATTCTAATATGTTTCCAATGGCATTTTTTGTGCAAAGAGATTCTACGCATTCATACAAGCACTGAGGTTATAGCAACACTAAGTAGCTATGTAATCTTATATACCAATAACAAACATCTACTTACTGTTTTAACATAATTCTCTGTAGCAATCTGTAAAGCTTACACTTGTATTCATAATGCAGTGTTATTGAAAGGATTCATAACAGAACTGAAAAGATATCAATACTAAATCTATGTAATTCCATGTAACTATAACAAAAATTCGCTTAGGGTTTTTTTAAAAATTACCCTTTTATACTAATGAGTTTACAATGGCATTCTTTGTGCAAAGAGATTCAATGGATTCATACAAGCACTGAGGAGATAGCAAACCATAGTAACTATGAAATCTTATATTGCTATAACAAACATCTACTTACTATTTTTCCATAATTCTCCATAATATTCTATTTAGCTTAAACTGGTGTTCAAAGTGGAAAGTGATTGAACAGATTCATAACAGCACTGAGGAGTAACTTTGTAATCTTATATACATATAAATAAACATATACTTACTGTTTTAACATAATTTTCTATAGCAATCTGTTAAGCTTACAGTAGTATTCATAGTGCAATGCGACTTAAAAGATTCATAACAGAACTGAGGAGATGTCAAGCAATACTAAATCTATGTAATTCCATGTAATCATAACAAAACTACGCTTAGCATTTTTTAAAAAATAACCCTTTTATTCGAATAAGTTTACAATGTTATTTTTCGTGCAAACAGATTCAACGGATTCAAACAAGCACTGAGGTTATAGCAACACTAAATAACTATGTAATCTTATATACCTATAACAAACATCTACTTACAGTTTTAACATAATTCTCTATAGCAGTCTTTTAAGCTTACACTTGTATTCATAATGCAATGTTATTGGAAGGAGTCATAACAGAACTGAAAAGATATCAAGGAATAATAAATCTATGTAACCATCACAAAAATTCGATTAGGGTTTTTTTAAAAATTACCCTTTTATACTACTCATTTTAAAATGGCATTCTTTGTGCAAAGAGATTCAACGGATTCATGGAAGCCCTGTGGAGATAGCAACACTAAGTAACTATGTAATCTTATAGTCCTATGACAAACACACTATTTTTCCATAATTCCCCACTCTATTTAGCCTAACTGGTGTTCCTAGTGGAAAGACTGAACGGATTCATAACAGCAGTGAGGAGATATCAAGCAATACTAAATCTTTAAAATTCAGTGTTCTTCTAAAATTAACTTTACTTCAAAGCCGTGGAGAGAGTAACACTAAGTAACTATGTAATCTTATATTCCAATATATAATATAGGAATATGACTTATAACAAACATCTACTTACTATTTTTCCATAATTCTCCGTAGTATTCTATTTAGCTTCAACTGGTGTTCATAGTGGAAAGAGATTGAATGGATTCATAACAGCACAGAGACGATATCAAGCAATACTAAATCTGTGCAATTTTATGGAACCATAACAAATATTCGCTTAACGTTTTTCTAAAATTAACCCTTTAATTCTAATCAGTTTACATTGGCATTCTTTGTGCACATAGATTCATACAAGCACTGAGGAGATAGCAGCACTAAGTATCTGTGTTATACATATAACAAACATCTACTAACTGTTTTAACATATTTCCCTATAGCAGTCTTTTAAGCTTACAGTGGAATTCATAGTGCATTGCGATTCAAAGGATTCATAACAGAACTGAGGCGATGTCAAGCAATACTAAATCTATGTAATTCCATGTAATGGTCACAAAAATTTGCTTTTGATTTTTTTTAAAAAAATAACCGTTATTCTAATATGTTTCCAATGGCATTCTTTGTGCAAAGAGATTCTACGCATTCATACAAGCACTGAGGTTATAGCAACACTAAGTAGCTATGTAATCTTATATACCAATAACAAACATCTACTTACTGTTTTAACATAATTCTCTGTAGCAATCTGTAAAGCTTACACTTGTATTCATAATGCAGTGTTATTGAAAGGATTCATAACAGAACTGAAAAGATATCAAAACTAAATCTATGTAATTCCATGTAACTATAACAAAAATTCGCTTAGGGTTTTTTTAAAAATTACCCTTTTATACTAATGAGTTTACAATGGCATTCTTTGTGCAAAGAGATTCAATGGATTCATACAAGCACTGAGGAGATAGCAAACCATAGTAACTATGAAATCTTATATTGCTATAACAAACATCTACTTTTATTTTTCCATAATTCTCCATAATATTCTATTTAGCTTAAACTGGTGTTCAAAGTGGAAAGTGATTGAACAGATTCATAACAGCACTGAGGAGTAACTTTGTAATCTTATATACATATAAATAAACATATACTTAGTGTTTTAACATAATTTTCTATAGCAATCTGTTAAGCTTACAGTAGTATTCATAGTGCAATGCGACTTAAACGATTCATAACAGAACTGAGGAGATGTCAAGCAATACTAAATCTATGTAATTCCATGTAATCATAACAAAAATTCGCTTAGCATTTTTTAAATAATAACCCCTTTATTCGAATAAGTTTACAATGTTATTTTTCGTGCAAACAGATTCAACGGATTCAAACAAGCACTGAGGTTATAGCAACACTAAATAACTATGTAATCTTATATACCTATAACAAACATCTACTTACAGTTTTAACATAATTCTCTATAGCAGTCTTTTAAGCTTACACTTGTATTCATAATGCAATGTTATTGGAAGGAGTCATAACAGAACTGAAAAGATATCAAGGAATAATAAATCTATGTAACCATCACAAAAATTCGATTAGGGTTTTTTTAAAAATTACCCTTTTATACTACTCATTTTAAAATGGCATTCTTTGTGCAAAGAGATTCAACGGATTCATGGAAGCCCTGTGGAGATAGCAACACTAAGTAACTATGTAATCTTATAGTCCTATGACAAACACACTATTTTTCCATAATTCCCCACTCTATTTAGCCTAACTGGTGTTCCTAGTGGAAAGACTGAACGGATTCATAACAGCACTGAGGAGATATCAAGCAATACTAAATCTTTAAAATTCAGTGTTCTTCTAAAATTAACTTTACTTCAAGCCGTGGCGAGAGTAACACTAAGTAACTATGTAATCGTATATTCCAATATATAATATAGGAATATGACTTATAACAAACATCTACTTACTATTTTTCCATAATTCTCCGTAGTATTCTATTTAGCTTCAACTGGTGTTCATAGTGGAAAGAGATTGAATGGATTCATAACAGCACAGAGACGATATCAAGCAATACTAAATCTGTGCAATTCTATGGAACCATAACAAATATTCGCTTAAGGTTTTTCTAAAATTAACCCTTTAATTCTAATCAGTTTACATTGGCATTCTTTGTGCACATAGATTCATACAAGCACTGAGGAGATAGCAGCACTAAGTATCTGTGTTATACATATAACAAACATCTACTAACTGTTTTAACATATTTCCCTATAGCAGTCTTTTAAGCTTACAGTGGAATTCATAGTGCATTGCGATTCAAAGGATTCATAACAGAACTGAGGCGATGTCAAGCAATACTAAATCTATGTAATTCCATGTAATGGTCACAAAAATTTGCTTTTGATTTTTTTTAAAAAAATAACCGTTATTCTAATATGTTTCCAATGGCATTCTTTGTGCAAAGAGATTCTACGCATTCATACAAGCACTGAGGTTATAGCAACACTAAGTAGCTATGTAATCTTATATACCAATAACAAACATCTACTTACTGTTTTAACATAATTCTCTGTAGCAATCTGTAAAGCTTACACTTGTATTCATAATGCAGTGTTATTGAAAGGATTCATAACAGAACTGAAAAGATATCAATACTAAATCTATGTAATTCCATGTAACTATAACAAAAATTCGCTTAGGGTTTTTTTAAAAATTACCCTTTTATACTAATGAGTTTACAATGGCATTCTTTGTGCAGAGATTCAATGGATTCATACAAGCACTGAGGAGATAGCAAACCATAGTAACTATGTAATCTTATATTGCTATAACAAACATCTACTTACTATTTTTCCATAATTCTCCATAATATTCTATTTAGCTTAAACTGGTGTTCAAAGTGGAAAGTGATTGAACAGATTCATAACAGCACTGAGGAGTAACTTTGTAATCTTATATACATATAAATAAACATATACTTACTGTTTTAATATAATTTTCTATAGCAATCTGTTAAGCTTACAGTAGTATTCATAGTGCAATGCGACTTAAAAGATTCATAACAGAACTGAGGAGATGTCAAGCAATACTAAATCTATGTAATTCCATGTAATCATAACAAAACTACGCTTAGCATTTTTTAAAAAATAACCCTTTTATTCGAATAAGTTTACAATGTTATTTTTCGTGCAAACAGATTCAACGGATTCAAACAAGCACTGAGGTTATAGCAACACTAAATAACTATGTAATCTTATATACCTATAACAAACATCTACTTACAGTTTTAACATAATTCTCTATAGCAGTCTTTTAAGCTTACACTTGTATTCATAATGCAATGTTATTGGAAGGAGTCATAACAGAACTGAAAAGATATCAAGGAATAATAAATCTATGTAACCATCACAAAAATTCGATTAGGGTTTTTTTAAAAATTACCCTTTTATACTACTCATTTTAAAATGGCATTCTTTGTGCAAAGAGATTCAACGGATTCATGGAAGCCCTGTGGAGATAGCAACACTAAGTAACTATGTAATCTTATAGTCCTATGACAAACACACTATTTTTCCATAATTCCCCACTCTATTTAGCCTAACTGGTGTTCCTAGTGGAAAGACTGAACGGATTCATAACAGCAGTGAGGAGATATCAAGCAATACTAAATCTTTAAAATTCAGTGTTCTTCTAAAATTAACTTTACTTCAAAGCCGTGGAGAGAGTAACACTAAGTAACTATGTAATCTTATATTCCAATATATAATATAGGAATATGACTTATAACAAACATCTACTTACTATTTTTCCATAATTCTCCGTAGTATTCTATTTAGCTTCAACTGGTGTTCATAGTGGAAAGAGATTGAATGGATTCATAACAGCACAGAGACGATATCAAGCAATACTAAATCTGTGCAATTTTATGGAACCATAACAAATATTCGCTTAACGTTTTTCTAAAATTAACCCTTTAATTCTAATCAGTTTACATTGGCATTCTTTGTGCACATAGATTCATACAAGCACTGAGGAGATAGCAGCACTAAGTATCTGTGTTATACATATAACAAACATCTACTAACTGTTTTAACATATTTCCCTATAGCAGTCTTTTAAGCTTACAGTGGAATTCATAGTGCATTGCGATTCAAAGGATTCATAACAGAACTGAGGCGATGTCAAGCAATACTAAATCTATGTAATTCCATGTAATGGTCACAAAAATTTGCTTTTGATTTTTTTTAAAAAAATAACCGTTATTCTAATATGTTTCCAATGGCATTCTTTGTGCAAAGAGATTCTACGCATTCATACAAGCACTGAGGTTATAGAAACACTAAGTAGCTATGTAATCTTATATACCAATAACAAACATCTACTTACTGTTTTAACATAATTCTCTGTAGCAATCTGTAAAGCTTACACTTGTATTCATAATGCAGTGTTATTGAAAGGATTCATAACAGAACTGAAAAGATTTCAATACTAAATCTATGTAATTCCATGTAACTATAACAAAAATTCGCTTAGGGTTTTTTTAAAAATTACCCTTTTATACTAATGAGTTTACAATGGCATTCTTTGTGCAAAGAGATTCAATGGATTCATACAAGCACTGAGGAGATAGCAAACCATAGTAACTATGAAATCTTATATTGCTATAACAAACATCTACTTACTATTTTTCCATAATTCTCCATAATATTCTATTTAGCTTAAACTGGTGTTCAAAGTGGAAAGTGATTGAACAGATTCATAACAGCACTGAGGAGTAACTTTGTAATCTTATATACATATAAATAAACATATACTTACTGTTTTAACATAATTTTCTATAGCAATCTGTTAAGCTTACAGTAGTATTCATAGTGCAATGCGACTTAAAAGATTCATAACAGAACTGAGGAGATGTCAAGCAATACTAAATCTATGTAATTCCATGTAATCATAACAAAAATTCGCTTAGCATTTTTTAAATAATAACCCTTTTATTCGAATAAGTTTACAATGTTATTTTTCGTGCAAACAGATTCAACGGATTCAAACAAGCACTGAGGTTATAGCAACACTAAATAACTATGTAATCTTATATACCTATAACAAACATCTACTTACAGTTTTAACATAATTCTCTATAGCAGTCTTTTAAGCTTACACTTGTATTCATAATGCAATGTTATTGGAAGGAGTCATAACAGAACTGAAAAGATATCAAGGAATAATAAATCTATGTAACCATCACAAAAATTCAATTAGGTTTTTTTTAAAAATTACCCTTTTATACTACTCATTTTAAAATGGCATTCTTTGTGCAAAGAGATTCAACGGATTCATACAAGCACTGAGGAGATAGCAAACCATAGTAACTATGAAATCTTATATTGCTATAACAAACATCTACTTACTATTTTTCCATAATTCTCCATAATATTCTATTTAGCTTAAACTGGTGTTCAAAGTGGAAAGTGATTGAACAGATTCATAACAGCACTGAGGAGTAACTTTGTAATCTTATATACATATAAATAAACATATACTTACTGTTTTAACATAATTTTCTATAGCAATCTGTTAAGCTTACAGTAGTATTCATAGTGCAATGCGACTTAAAAGATTCATAACAGAACTGAGGAGATGTCAAGCAATACTAAATCTATGTAATTCCATGTAATCATAACAAAAATTCGCTTAGCATTTTTTAAATAATAACCCTTTTATTCGAATAAGTTTACAATGTTATTTTTCGTGCAAACAGATTCAACGGATTCAAACAAGCACTGAGGTTATAGCAACACTAAATAACTATGTAATCTTATATACCTATAACAAACATCTACTTACAGTTTTAACATAATTCTCTATAGCAGTCTTTTAAGCTTACACTTGTATTCATAATGCAATGTTATTGGAAGGAGTCATAACAGAACTGAAAAGATATCAAGGAATAATAAATCTATATAACCATCACAAAAATTCGATTAGGGTTTTTTTTAAAAAATTACCCTTTTATACTACTCATTTTAAAATGGCATTCTTTGTGCAAAGAGATTCAACGGATTCATGGAAGCCCTGTGGAGATAGCAACACTAAGTAACTATGTAATCTTATAGTCCTATGACAAACACACTATTTTTCCATAATTCCCCACTCTATTTAGCCTAACTGGTGTTCCTAGTGGAAAGACTGAACGGATTTATAACAGCACTGAGGAGATATCAAGCAATACTAAATCTTTAAAATTCAGTGTTCTTCTAAAATTAACTTTACTTCAAAGCCGTGGAGAGAGTAACACTAAGTAACTGTGTAATCTTATATTCCAATATATAATATAGGAATATGACTTATAACAAACATCTACTTACTATTTTTCCATAATTCTCCGTAGTATTCTATTTAGCTTCAACTGGTGTTCATAGTGGAAAGAGATTGAATGGATTCATAACAGCACAGAGACGATATCAAGCAATACTAAATCTGTGCAATTCTATGGAACCATAACAAATATTCGCTTAACGTTTTTCTAAAATTAACCCTTTAATTCTAATCAGTTTACATTGGCATTCTTTGTGCACATAGATTCATACAAGCACTGAGGAGATAGCAGCACTAAGTATCTGTGTTATACATATAACAAACATCTACTAACTGTTTTAACATATTTCCCTATAGCAGTCTTTTAAGCTTACAGTGGAATTCATAGTGCATTGCGATTCAAAGGATTCATAACAGAACTGAGGCGATGTCAAGCAATACTAAATCTATGTAATTCCATGTAATGGTCACAAAAATTTGCTTTTCATTTTTTTTTTTAAAAAATAACCGTTATTCTAATATGTTTCCAATGGCATTCTTTGTGCAAAGAGATTCTACGCATTCATACAAGCACTGAGGTTATAGCAACACTAAGTAGCTATGTAATCTTATATACCAATAACAAACATCTACTTACTGTTTTAACATAATTCTCTGTAGCAATCTGTAAAGCTTACACTTGTATTCATAATGCAGTATTATTGAAAGGATTCATAACAGAACTGAAAAGATTTCAATACTAAATCTATGTAATTCCATGTAACTATAACAAAAATTCGCTTAGGGTTTTTTTAAAAATTACCCTTTTATACTAATGAGTTTACAATGGCATTCTTTGTGCAAAGAGATTCAATGGATTCATACAAGCACTGAGGAGATAGCAAACCATAGTAACTATGAAATCTTATATTGCTATAACAAACATCTACTTACTATTTTTCCATAATTCTCCATAATATTCTATTTAGCTTAAACTGGTGTTCAAAGTGGAAAGTGATTGAACAGATTCATAACAGCACTGAGGAGTAACTTTGTAATCTTATATACATATAAATAAACATATACTTACTGTTTTAATATAATTTTCTATAGCAATCTGTTAAGCTTACAGTAGTATTCATAGTGCAATGCGACTTAAAAGATTCATAACAGAACTGAGGAGATGTCAAGCAATACTAAATCTATGTAATTCCATGTAATCATAACAAAACTACGCTTAGCATTTTTTAAAAAATAACCCTTTTATTCGAATAAGTTTACAATGTTATTTTTCGTGCAAACAGATTCAACGGATTCAAACAAGCACTGAGGTTATAGCAACACTAAATAACTATGTAATCTTATATACCTATAACAAACATCTACTTACAGTTTTAACATAATTCTCTATAGCAGTCTTTTAAGCTTACACTTGTATTCATAATGCAATGTTATTGGAAGGAGTCATAACAGAACTGAAAAGATATCAAGGAATAATAAATCTATGTAACCATCACAAAAATTCGATTAGGGTTTTTTTAAAAATTACCCTTTTATACTACTCATTTTAAAATGGCATTCTTTGTGCAAAGAGATTCAACGGATTCATGGAAGCCCTGTGGAGATAGCAACACTAAGTAACTATGTAATCTTATAGTCCTATGACAAACACACTATTTTTCCATAATTCCCCACTCTATTTAGCCTAACTGGTGTTCCTAGTGGAAAGACTGAACGGATTCATAACAGCAGTGAGGAGATATCAAGCAATACTAAATCTTTAAAATTCAGTGTTCTTCTAAAATTAACTTTACTTCAAAGCCGTGGAGAGAGTAACACTAAGTAACTATGTAATCTTATATTCCAATATATAATATAGGAATATGACTTATAACAAACATCTACTTACTATTTTTCCATAATTCTCCGTAGTATTCTATTTAGCTTCAACTGGTGTTCATAGTGGAAAGAGATTGAATGGATTCATAACAGCACAGAGACGATATCAAGCAATACTAAATCTGTGCAATTTTATGGAACCATAACAAATATTCGCTTAACGTTTTTCTAAAATTAACCCTTTAATTCTAATCAGTTTACATTGGCATTCTTTGTGCACATAGATTCATACAAGCACTGAGGAGATAGCAGCACTAAGTATCTGTGTTATACATATAACAAACATCTACTAACTGTTTTAACATATTTCCCTATAGCAGTCTTTTAAGCTTACAGTGGAATTCATAGTGCATTGCGATTCAAAGGATTCATAACAGAACTGAGGCGATGTCAAGCAATACTAAATCTATGTAATTCCATGTAATGGTCACAAAAATTTGCTTTTGATTTTTTTTAAAAAAATAACCGTTATTCTAATATGTTTCCAATGGCATTCTTTGTGCAAAGAGATTCTACGCATTCATACAAGCACTGAGGTTATAGCAACACTAAGTAGCTATGTAATCTTATATACCAATAACAAACATCTACTTACTGTTTTAACATAATTCTCTGTAGCAATCTGTAAAGCTTACACTTGTATTCATAATGCAGTGTTATTGAAAGGATTCATAACAGAACTGAAAAGATATCAATACTAAATCTATGTAATTCCATGTAACTATAACAAAAATTCGCTTAGGGTTTTTTTAAAAATTACCCTTTTATACTAATGAGTTTACAATGGCATTCTTTGTGCAAAGAGATTCAATGGATTCATACAAGCACTGAGGAGATAGCAAACCATAGTAACTATGAAATCTTATATTGCTATAACAAACATCTACTTTTATTTTTCCATAATTCTCCATAATATTCTATTTAGCTTAAACTGGTGTTCAAAGTGGAAAGTGATTGAACAGATTCATAACAGCACTGAGGAGTAACTTTGTAATCTTATATACATATAAAAAACATATACTTAGTGTTTTAACATAATTTTCTATAGCAATCTGTTAAGCTTACAGTAGTATTCATAGTGCAATGCGACTTAAAAGATTCATAACAGAACTGAGGAGATGTCAAGCAATACTAAATCTATGTAATTCCATGTAATCATAACAAAAATTCGCTTAGCATTTTTTAAATAATAACCCCTTTATTCGAATAAGTTTACAATGTTATTTTTCGTGCAAACAGATTCAACGGATTCAAACAAGCACTGAGGTTATAGCAACACTAAATAACTATGTAATCTTATATACCTATAACAAACATCTACTTACAGTTTTAACATAATTCTCTATAGCAGTCTTTTAAGCTTACACTTGTATTCATAATGCAATGTTATTGGAAGGAGTCATAACAGAACTGAAAAGATATCAAGGAATAATAAATCTATGTAACCATCACAAAAATTCGATTAGGGTTTTTTTAAAAATTACCCTTTTATACTACTCATTTTAAAATGGCATTCTTTGTGCAAAGAGATTCAACGGATTCATGGAAGCCCTGTGGAGATAGCAACACTAAGTAACTATGTAATCTTATAGTCCTATGACAAACACACTATTTTTCCATAATTCCCCACTCTATTTAGCCTAACTGGTGTTCCTAGTGGAAAGACTGAACGGATTCATAACAGCACTGAGGAGATATCAAGCAATACTAAATCTTTAAAATTCAGTGTTCTTCTAAAATTAACTTTACTTCAAGCCGTGGCGAGAGTAACACTAAGTAACTATGTAATCGTATATTCCAATATATAATATAGGAATATGACTTATAACAAACATCTACTTACTATTTTTCCATAATTCTCCGTAGTATTCTATTTAGCTTCAACTGGTGTTCATAGTGGAAAGAGATTGAATGGATTCATAACAGCACAGAGACGATATCAAGCAATACTAAATCTGTGCAATTCTATGGAACCATAACAAATATTCGCTTAAGGTTTTTCTAAAATTAACCCTTTAATTCTAATCAGTTTACATTGGCATTCTTTGTGCACATAGATTCATACAAGCACTGAGGAGATAGCAGCACTAAGTATCTGTGTTATACATATAACAAACATCTACTAACTGTTTTAACATATTTCCCTATAGCAGTCTTTTAAGCTTACAGTGGAATTCATAGTGCATTGCGATTCAAAGGATTCATAACAGAACTGAGGCGATGTCAAGCAATACTAAATCTATGTAATTCCATGTAATGGTCACAAAAATTTGCTTTTGATTTTTTTTAAAAAAATAACCGTTATTCTAATATGTTTCCAATGGCATTCTTTGTGCAAAGAGATTCTACGCATTCATACAAGCACTGAGGTTATAGCAACACTAAGTAGCTATGTAATCTTATATACCAATAACAAACATCTACTTACTGTTTTAACATAATTCTCTGTAGCAATCTGTAAAGCTTACACTTGTATTCATAATGCAGTGTTATTGAAAGGATTCATAACAGAACTGAAAAGATATCAATACTAAATCTATGTAATTCCATGTAACTATAACAAAAATTCGCTTAGGGTTTTTTTAAAAATTACCCTTTTATACTAATGAGTTTACAATGGCATTCTTTGTGCAAAGAGATTCAATGGATTCATACAAGCACTGAGGAGATAGCAAACCATAGTAACTATGAAATCTTATATTGCTATAACAAACATCTACTTACTATTTTTCCATAATTCTCCATAATATTCTATTTAGCTTAAACTGGTGTTCAAAGTGGAAAGTGATTGAACAGATTCATAACAGCACTGAGGAGTAACTTTGTAATCTTATATACATATAAATAAACATATACTTACTGTTTTAACATAATTTTCTATAGCAATCTGTTAAGCTTACAGTAGTATTCATAGTGCAATGCGACTTAAAAGATTCATAACAGAACTGAGGCGATGTCAAGCAATACTAAATCTATGTAATTCCATGTAATGGTCACAAAAATTTGCTTTTGATTTTTTTTAAAAAAATAACCGTTATTCTAATATGTTTCCAATGGCATTCTTTGTGCAAAGAGATTCTACGCATTCATACAAGCACTGAGGTTATAGCAACACTAAGTAGCTATGTAATCTTATATACCAATAACAAACATCTACTTACTGTTTTAACATAATTCTCTGTAGCAATCTGTAAAGCTTACACTTGTATTCATAATGCAGTGTTATTGAAAGGATTCATAACAGAACTGAAAAGATATCAAGCAATACTAAATCTATGTAATTCCATGTAACTATAACAAAAATTCGCTTAGGGTTTTTTTAAAAATTACCCTTTTGTACTAATGAGTTTACAATGGCATTCTTTGTGCAAAGAGATTCAATGGATTCATACAAGCTCTGAGGAGATAGCAAACCATAGTAACTATGAAATCTTATATTGCTATAACAAACATCTACTTACTATTTTTCCATAATTCTCCATAATATTCTATTTAGCTTAAACTGGTGTTCAAAGTGGAAAGTGATTGAACAGATTCATAACAGCACTGAGGAGTAACTTTGTAATCTTATATACATATAAAAAACATATACTTACTGTTTTAACATAATTTTCTAGAGCAATCTGTTAAGCTTACAGTAGTATTCATAGTGCAATGCGACTTGAAAGATTCATAACAGAACTGAGGAGATGTCAAGCAATACTAAATCTATGTAATTCCATGTAATCATAACAAAAATTCGCTTAGCATTTTTTTTAAAAATAACCCTTTTATTCAAATAAGTTTACAATGTTATTTTTCGTGCAAACAGATTCAACGGATTCAAACAAGCACTGAGGTTATAGCAACACTAAATAACTATGTAATCTTATATACCTATAACAAACATCTACTTACAGTTTTAACATAATTCTCTATAGCAGTCTTTTAAGCTTACACTTGTATTCATAATGCAATGTTATTGGAAGGAGTCATAACAGAACTGAAAAGATATCAAGGAATAATAAATCTATGTAACCATCACAAAAATTCGATTAGGGTTTTTTTAAAAAATTACCCTTTTATGCTACTCATTTTAAAATGGCATTCTTTGTGCAAAGAGATTCTACGGATTCATGGAAGCCCTGTGGAGATAGCAACACTAAGTAACTATGTAATCTTATAGTCCTATGACAAACACACTATTTTTCCATAATTCCACACTCTATTTAGCCTAACTGGTGTTCCTAGTGGAAAGACTGAACGGATTCATAACAGCACTGAGGAGATATCAAGCAATCCTAAATCTTTAAAATTCAGTGTTCTTCTAAAATTAACTTTACTTCAAGCCGTGGAGAGAGTAACACTAAGTAACTATGTAATCGTATATTCCAATATATAATATAGGAATATGACTTATAACAAACATCTACTTACTATTTTTCCATAATTCTCCGTAGTATTCTATTTAGCTTCAACTGGTGTTCATAGTGGAAAGAGATTGAATGGATTCATAACAGCACAGAGACGATATCAAGCAATACTAAATCTGTGCAATTCTATGGAACCATAACAAATATTCGCTTAACGTTTTTCTAAAATTAACCCTTTAATTCTAATCAGTTTACATTGGCATTCTTTGTGCACATAGATTCATACAAGCACTGAGGAGATAGCAGCACTAAGTATCTGTGTTATACATATAACAAACATCTACTAACTGTTTTAACATATTTCCCTATAGCAGTCTTTTAAGCTTACAGTGGAATTCATAGTGCATTGCGATTCAAAGGATTCATAACAGAACTGAGGCGATGTCAAGCAATACTAAATCTATGTAATTCCATGTAATGGTCACAAAAATTTGCTTTTGATTTTTTTTTTTTTTTAAATAACCGTTATTCTAATATGTTTCCAATGGCATTCTTTGTGCAAAGAGATTCTACCCATTCATACAAGCACTGAGGTTATAGCAACACTAAGTAGCTATGTAATCTTATATACCAATAACAAACATCTACTTACTGTTTTAACATAATTCTCTGTAGCAATCTGTAAAGCTTACACTTGTATTCATAATGCAGTGTTATTGAAAGGATTCATAACAGAACTGAAAAGATATCAATACTAAATCTCTGTAATTCCATGTAACTATAACAAAAATTCGCTTAGGGTTTTTTTAAAAATTACCCTTTTATACTAATGAGTTTACAATGGCATTCTTTGTGCAAAGAGATTCAATGGATTCATACAAGCACTGAGGAGATAGCAAACCATAGTAACTATGAAATCTTATATTGCTATAACAAACATCTACTTACTATTTTTCCATAATTCTCCATAATATTCTATTTAGCTTAAACTGGTGTTCAAAGTGGAAAGTGATTGAACAGATTCATAACAGCACTGAGGAGTAACTTTGTAATCTTATATACATATAAATAAACATATACTTACTGTTTTAACATAATTTTCTAGAGCAATCTGTTAAGCTTACAGTAGTATTCATAGTGCAATGCGACTTAAAAGATTCATAACAGAACTGAGGAGATGTCAAGCAATACTAAATCTATGTAATTCCATGTAATCATAACAAAAATTCGCTTAGCATTTTTTAAATAATAACCCTTTTATTCGAATAAGTTTACAATGTTATTTTTCGTGCAAACAGATTCAACGGATTCAAACAAGCACTGAGGTTATAGCAACACTAAATAACTATGTAATCTTATATACCTATAACAAACATCTACTTACAGTTTTAACATAATTCTCTATAGCAGTCTTTTAAGCTTACACTTGTATTCATAATGCAATGTTATTGGAAGGAGTCATAACAGAACTGAAAAGATATCAAGGAATAATAAATCTATGTAACCATCACAAAAATTCGATTAGGGTTTTTTTTTAAAAATTACCCTTTTATACTACTCATTTTAAAATGGCATTCTTTGTGCAAAGAGATTCTACGCATTCATACAAGCACTGAGGTTATAGCAACACTAAGTAGCTATGTAATCTTATATACCAATAACAAACATCTACTTACTGTTTTAACATAATTCTCTGTAGCAATCTGTAAAGCTTACACTTGTATTCATAATGCAGTGTTATTGAAAGGATTCATAACAGAACTGAAAAGATATCAAGCAATACTAAATCTATGTAATTCCATGTAACTATAACAAAAATTCGCTTAGGGTTTTTTTAAAAATTACCCTTTTATACTAATGAGTTTACAATGGCATTCTTTGTGCAAAGAGATTCAATGGATTCATACAAGCACTGAGGAGATAGCAAACCATAGTAACTATGAAATCTTATATTGCTATAACAAACATCTACTTACTATTTTTCCATAATTCTCCATAATATTCTATTTAGCTTAAACTGGTGTTCAAAGTGGAAAGTGATTGAACAGATTCATAACAGCACTGAGGAGTAACTTTGTAATCTTATATACATATAAATAAACATATACTTACTGTTTTAACATAATTTTCTATAGCAATCTGTTAAGCTTACAGTAGTATTCATAGTGCAATGCGACTTAAACGATTCATAACAGAACTGAGGAGATGTCAAGCAATACTAAATCTATGTAATTCCATGTAATCATAACGAAAATTCGCTTAGCATTTTTTAAATAATAACCCTTTTATTCGAATAAGTTTACAATGTTATTTTTCGTGCAAACAGATTCAACGGATTCAAACAAGCACTGAGGTTATAGCAACACTAAATAACTATGTAAACTTATATACCTATAACAAACATCTACTTACAGTTTTAACATAATTCTCTATAGCAGTCTTTTAAGCTTACACTTGTATTCATAATGCAATGTTATTGGAAGGAGTCATAACAGAACTGAAAAGATATCAAGGAATAATAAATCTATGTAACCATCACAAAAATTCGATTAGGGTTTTTTTAAAAATTACCCTTTTATACTACTCATTTTAAAATGTCATTCTTTGTGCAAAGAGATTCAACGGATTCATGGAAGCCCTGTGGAGATAGCAACACTAAGTAACTATGTAATCTTATAGTCCTATGACAAACACACTATTTTTCCATAATTCTCCACTCTATTTAGCCTAAGTGGTGTTCCTAGTGGAAAGACTGAACGGATTCATAACAGCACTGAGGAGATATCAAGCAATACTAAATCTTTAAAATTCAGTGTTCTTCTAAAATTAACTTTACTTCAAAGCCGTGGAGAGAGTAACACTAAGTAACTATGTAATCTTATATTCCAATATATAATATAGGAATATGACTTATAACAAACATCTACTTACTATTTTTCCATAATTCTCCGTAGTATTCTATTTAGCTTCAACTGGTGTTCATAGTGGAAAGAGATTGAATGGATTCATAACAGCACAGAGATATCAAGCAATACTAAATCTGTGCAATTCTATGGAACCATAACAAATATTCGCTTAACGTTTTTCTAAAATTAACCCTTTAATTCTAATCAGTTTACATTGGCATTCTTTGTGCACATAGATTCATACAAGCACTGAGGAGATAGCAGCACTAAGTATCTGTGTTATACATATAACAAACATCTACTAACTGTTTTAACATATTTCCCTATAGCAGTCTTTTAAGCTTACAGTGGAATTCATAGTGCATTGCGATTCAAAGGATTCATAACAGAACTGAGGCGATGTCAAGCAATACTAAATCTATGTAATTCCATGTAATGGTCACAAAAAATTGCTTTTGATTTTTTTTAAAAAAATAACCGTTATTCTAATATGTTTCCAATGGCATTCTTTGTGCAAAGAGATTCTACCCATTCATACAAGCACTGAGGTTATAGCAACACTAAGTAGCTATGTAATCTTATATACCAATAACAAACATCTACTTACTGTTTTAACATAATTCTCTGTAGCAATCTGTAAAGCTTACACTTGTATTCATAATGCAGTGTTATTGAAAGGATTCATAACAGAACTGAAAAGATATCAATACTAAATCTATGTAATTCCATGTAACTATAACAAAAATTCGCTTAGGGTTTTTTTAAAAATTACCCTTTTATACTAATGAGTTTACAATGGCATTCTTTGTGCAAAGAGATTCAATGGATTCATACAAGCACTGAGGAGATAGCAAACCATAGTAACTATGAAATCTTATATTGCTATAACAAACATCTACTTACTATTTTTCCATATTTCTCCATAATATTCTATTTAGCTTAAACTGGTGTTCAAAGTGGAAAGTGATTGAACAGATTCATAACAGCACTGAGGAGTAACTTTGTAATCTTATATACATATAAATAAACATATACTTACTGTTTTAACATAATTTTCTATAGCAATCTGTTAAGCTTACAGTAGTATTCATAGTGCAATGCGACTTAAACGATTCATAACAGAACTGAGGAGATGTCAAGCAATACTAAATCTATGTAATTCCATGTAATCATAACGAAAATTCGCTTAGCATTTTTTAAATAATAACCCTTTTATTCGAATAAGTTTACAATGTTATTTTTCGTGCAAACAGATTCAACGGATTCAAACAAGCACTGAGGTTATAGCAACACTAAATAACTATGTAAACTTATATACCTATAACAAACATCTACTTACAGTTTTAACATAATTCTCTATAGCAGTCTTTTAAGCTTACACTTGTATTCATAATGCAATGTTATTGGAAGGAGTCATAACAGAACTGAAAAGATATCAAGGAATAATAAATCTATGTAACCATCACAAAAATTCGATTAGGGTTTTTTTAAAAATTACCCTTTTATACTACTCATTTTAAAATGTCATTCTTTGTGCAAAGAGATTCAACGGATTCATGGAAGCCCTGTGGAGATAGCAACACTAAGTAACTATGTAATCTTATAGTCCTATGACAAACACACTATTTTTCCATAATTCTCCACTCTATTTAGCCTAAGTGGTGTTCCTAGTGGAAAGACTGAACGGATTCATAACAGCACTGAGGAGATATCAAGCAATACTAAATCTTTAAAATTCAGTGTTCTTCTAAAATTAACTTTACTTCAAAGCCGTGGAGAGAGTAACACTAAGTAACTATGTAATCTTATATTCCAATATATAATATAGGAATATGACTTATAACAAACATCTACTTACTATTTTTCCATAATTCTCCGTAGTATTCTATTTAGCTTCAACTGGTGTTCATAGTGGAAAGAGATTGAATGGATTCATAACAGCACAGAGATATCAAGCAATACTAAATCTGTGCAATTCTATGGAACCATAACAAATATTCGCTTAACGTTTTTCTAAAATTAACCCTTTAATTCTAATCAGTTTACATTGGCATTCTTTGTGCACATAGATTCATACAAGCACTGAGGAGATAGCAGCACTAAGTATCTGTGTTATACATATAACAAACATCTACTAACTGTTTTAACATATTTCCCTATAGCAGTCTTTTAAGCTTACAGTGGAATTCATAGTGCATTGCGATTCAAAGGATTCATAACAGAACTGAGGCGATGTCAAGCAATACTAAATCTATGTAATTCCATGTAATGGTCACAAAAAATTGCTTTTGATTTTTTTTAAAAAAATAACCGTTATTCTAATATGTTTCCAATGGCATTCTTTGTGCAAAGAGATTCTACCCATTCATACAAGCACTGAGGTTATAGCAACACTAAGTAGCTATGTAATCTTATATACCAATAACAAACATCTACTTACTGTTTTAACATAATTCTCTGTAGCAATCTGTAAAGCTTACACTTGTATTCATAATGCAGTGTTATTGAAAGGATTCATAACAGAACTGAAAAGATATCAATACTAAATCTATGTAATTCCATGTAACTATAACAAAAATTCGCTTAGGGTTTTTTTAAAAATTACCCTTTTATACTAATGAGTTTACAATGGCATTCTTTGTGCAAAGAGATTCAATGGATTCATACAAGCACTGAGGAGATAGCAAACCATAGTAACTATGAAATCTTATATTGCTATAACAAACATCTACTTACTATTTTTCCATAATTCTCCATAATATTCTTTTTAGCTTAAACTGGTGTTCAAAGTGGAAAGTGATTGAACAGATTCATAACAGCACTGAGGAGTAACTTTGTAATCTTATATACATATAAATAAACATATACTTACTGTTTTAACATAATTTTCTATAGCAATCTGTTAAGCTTACAGTAGTATTCATAGTGCAATGCGACTTAAAAGATTCATAACAGAACTGAGGAGATGTCAAGCAATACTAAATCTATGTAATTCCATGTAATCATAACAAAAATTCGCTTAGCATTTTTTAAATAATAACCCTTTTATTCGAATAAGTTTACAATGTTATTTTTCGTGCAAACAGATTCAACGGATTCAAACAAGCACTGAGGTTATAGCAACACTAAATAACTATGTAATCTTATATACCTATAACAAACATCTACTTACAGTTTTAACATAATTCTCTATAGCAGTCTTTTAAGCTTACACTTGTATTCATAATGCAATGTTATTGGAAGGAGTCATAACAGAACTGAAAAGATATCAAGGAATAATAAATCTATGTAACCATCACAAAAATTCGATTAGGGTTTTTTTAAAAATTACCCTTTTATACTACTCATTTTAAAATGGCATTCTTTGTGCAAAGAGATTCAACGGATTCATGGAAGCCCTGTGGAGATAGCAACACTAAGTAACTATGTAATCTTATAGTCCTATGACAAACACACTATTTTTCCATAATTCCCCACTCTATTTAGCCTAACTGGTGTTCCTAGTGGAAAGACTGAACGGATTCATAACAGCACTGAGGAGATATCAAGCAATACTAAATCTTTAAAATTCAGTGTTCTTCTAAAATTAACTTTACTTCAAAGCCGTGGAGAGAGTAACACTAAGTAACTATGTAATCGTATATTCCAATATATAATATAGGAATATGACTTATAACAAACATCTACTTACTATTTTTCCATAATTCTCCGTAGTATTCTATTTAGCTTCAACTGGTGTTCATAGTGGAAAGAGATTGAATGGATTCATAACAGCACAGAGACGATATCAAGCAATACTAAATCTGTGCAATTCTATGGAACCATAACAAATATTCGCTTAACGTTTTTCTAAAATTAACCCTTTAATTCTAATCAGTTTACATTGGCATTCTTTGTGCACATAGATTCATACAAGCACTGAGGAGATAGCAGCACTAAGTATCTGTGTTATACATATAACAAACATCTACTAACCGTTTTAACATATTTCCCTATAGCAGTCTCTTAAGCTTACAGTGGAATTCATAGTGCATTGCGATTCAAAGGATTCATAACAGAACTGAGGCGATGTCAAGCAATACTAAATCTATGTAATTCCATGTAATGGTCACAAAAATTTGCTTTTGATTTTTTTTTAAAAAAAATAACCGTTATTCTAATATGTTTCCAATGGCATTCTTTGTGCAAAGAGATTCTACGCATTCATACAAGCACTGAGGTTATAGCAACACTAAGTAGCTATGTAATCTTATATACCAATAACAAACATCTACTTACTGTTTTAACATAATTCTCTGTAGCAATCTGTAAAGCTTACACTTGTATTCATAATGCAGTGTTATTGAAAGGATTCATAACAGAACTGAAAAGATATCAATACTAAATCTATGTAATTCCATGTAACTATAACAAAAATTCGCTTAGGGTTTTTTTAAAAATTACCCTTTTATACTAATGAGTTTACAATGGCATTCTTTGTGCAAAGAGATTCAATGGATTCATACAAGCACTGAGGAGATAGCAAACCATAGTAACTATGAAATCTTATATTGCTATAACAAACATCTACTTACTATTTTTCCATAATTCTCCATAATATTCTATTTAGCTTAAACTGGTGTTCAAAGTGGAAAGTGATTGAACAGATTCATAACAGCACTGAGGAGTAACTTTGTAATCTTATATACATATAAAAAAACATATACTTACTGTTTTAACATAATTTTCTAGAGCAATCTGTTAAGCTTACAGTAGTATTCATAGTGCAATGCGACTTAAAAGATTCATAACAGAACTGAGGAGATGTCAAGCAATACTAAATCTATGTAATTCCATGTAATCATAACAAAACTACGCTTAGCATTTTTTAAATAATAACTCTTTTATTCGAATAAGTTTACAATGTTATTTTTCGTGCAAACAGATTCAACGGATTCAAACAAGCACTGAGGTTATAGCAACACTAAATAACTATGTAATCTTATATACCTATAACAAACATCTACTTACAGTTTTAACATAATTCTCTATAGCAGTCTTTTAAGCTTACACTTGTATTCATAATGCAATGTTATTGGACGGAGTCATAACAGAACTGAAAAGATATCAAGGAATAATAAATCTATGTAACCATCACAAAAATTCGATTAGGGTTTTTTTAAAAATTACCCTTTTATACTACTCATTTTAAAATGGCATTCTTTGTGCAAAGAGATTCAACGGATTCATGGAAGCCCTGTGGAGATAGCAACACTAAGTAACTATGTAATCTTATAGTCCTATGAAAACACACTATTTTTCCATAATTCCCCACTCTATTTAGCCTAACTGGTGTTCCTAGTGGAAAGACTGAACGGATTCATAACAGCACTGAGGAGATATCAAGCAATACTAAATCTTTAAAATTCAGTGTTCTTCTAAAATTAACTTTACTTCAAGCCGTGGAGAGAGTAACACTAAGTAACTATGTAATCGTATATTCCAATATATAATATAGGAATATGACTTATAACAAACATCTACTTACTATTTTTCCATAATTCTCCGTAGTATTCTATTTAGCTTCAACTGGTGTTCATAGTGGAAAGAGATTGAATGGATTCATAACAGCACAGAGACGATATCAAGCAATACTAAATCTGTGCAATTCTATGGAACCATAACAAATATTCGCTTAACGTTTTTCTAAAATTAACCCTTTAATTCTAATCAGTTTACATTGGCATTCTTTGTGCACATAGATTCATACAAGCACTGAGGAGATAGCAGCACTAAGTATCTGTGTTATACATATAACAAACATCTACTAACTGTTTTAACATATTTCCCTATAGCAGTCTCTTAAGCTTACAGTGGAATTCATAGTGCATTGCGATTTAAAGGATTCATAACAGAACTGAGGCGATGTCAAGCAATACTAAATCTATGTAATTCCATGTAATGGTCACAAAAATTTGCTTTTGATTTTTTTTAAAAAAATAACCGTTATTCTAATATGTTTCCAATGGCATTCTTTGTGCAAAGAGATTCTACGCATTCATACAAGCACTGAGGTTATAGCAACACTAAGTAGCTATGTAATCTTATATACCAATAACAAACATCTACTTACTGTTTTAACATAATTCTCTGTAGCAATCTGTAAAGCTTACACTTGTATTCATAATGCAGTGTTATTGAAAGGATTCATAACAGAACTGAAAAGATATCAAGCAATACTAAATCTATGTAATTCCATGTAACTATAACAAAAATTCGCTTAGGGTTTTTTTAAAAATTACCCTTTTGTACTAATGAGTTTACAATGGCATTCTTTGTGCAAAGAGATTCAATGGACTCATACAAGCACTGAGGAGATAGCAAACCATAGTATCTATGAAATCTTATATTGCTATAACAAACATCTACTTACTATTTTTCCATAATTCTCCATAATATTCTATTTAGCTTAAACTGGTGTTCAAAGTGGAAAGTGATTGAACAGATTCATAACAGCACTGAAGAGTAACTTTGTAATCTTATATACATATAAAAAACATATACTTACTGTTTTAACATAATTTTCTAGAGCAATCTGTTAAGCTTACAGTAGTATTCATAGTGCAATGCGACTTAAAAGATTCATAACAGAACTGAGGAGATGTCAAGCAATACTAAATCTATGTAATTCCATGTAATCATAACAAAAATTCGCTTAGCATTTTTTAAAAAATAACCCTTTTATTCGAATAAGTTTACAATGTTATTTTTCGTGCAAACAGATTCAACGGATTCAAACAAGCACTGAGGTTATAGCAACACTAAATAACTATGTAATCTTATATACCTATAACAAACATCTACTTACAGTTTTAACATAATTCTCTATAGCAGTCTTTTAAGCTTACACTTGTATTCATAATGCAATGTTATTGGAAGGAGTCATAACAGAACTGAAAAGATATCAAGGAATAATAAATCTATGTAACCATCACAAAAATTCGATTAGGGTTTTTTAAAAAATTACCCTTTTATACTACTCATTTTAAAATGGCATTCTTTGTGCAAAGAGATTCAACGGATTCATGGAAGCCCTGTGGAGATAGCAACACTAAGTAACTATGTAATCTTATAGTCCTATGACAAACACACTATTTTTCCATAATTCCCCACTCTATTTAGCCTAACTGGTGTTCCTAGTGGAAAGACTGAACGGATTCATAACAGCACTGAGGAGATATCAAGCAATACTAAATCTTTAAAATTCAGTGTTCTTCTAAAATTAACTTTACTTCAAGCCGTGGCGAGAGTAACACTAAGTAACTATGTAATCGTATATTCCAATATATAATATAGGAATATGACTTATAACAAACATCTACTTACTATTTTTCCATAATTCTCCGTAGTATTCTATTTAGCTTCAACTGGTGTTCATAGTGGAAAGAGATTGAATGGATTCATAACAGCACAGAGACGATATCAAGCAATACTAAATCTGTGCAATTCTATGGAACCATAACAAATATTCGCTTAACGTTTTTCTAAAATTAACCCTTTAATTCTAATCAGTTTACATTGGCATTCTTTGTGCACATAGATTCATACAAGCACTGAGGAGATAGCAGCACTAAGTATCTGTGTTATACATATAACAAACATCTACTAACTGTTTTAACATATTTCCCTATAGCAGTCTTTTAAGCTTACAGTGGAATTCATAGTGCATTGCGATTCAAAGGATTCATAACAGAACTGAGGCGATGTCAAGCAATACTAAATGTATGTAATTCCATGTAATGGTCATAAAAATTTGCTTTTGATTTTTTTTAAAAAAATAACCGTTATTCTAATATGTTTCCAATGGCATTCTTTGTGCAAAGAGATTCTACGCATTCATACAAGCACTGAGGTTATAGCAACACTAAGTAGCTATGTAATCTTATATACCAATAACAAACATCTACTTACTGTTTTAACATAATTCTCTGTAGCAATCTGTAAAGCTTACACTTGTATTCATAATGCAGTGTTATTGAAAGGATTCATAACAGAACTGAAAAGATATCAAGCAATACTAAATCTATGTAATTCCATGTAACTATAACAAAAATTCGCTTGGGTTTTTTTTAAAAATTACCCTTTTATACTAATGAGTTTACAATGGCATTCTTTGTGCAAAGAGATTCTACGCATTCATACAAGCACCGAGGTTATAGCAACACTAAGTAGCTATGTAATCTTATATACCAATAACAAACATCTACTTACTGTTTTAACATAATTCTCTGTAGCAATCTGTAAAGCTTACACTTGTATTCATAATGCAGTGTTATTGAAAGGATTCATAACAGAACTGAAAAGATATCAAGCAATACTAAATCTATGTAATTCCATGTAACTATAACAAAAATTCGCTTAGGGTTTTTTTAAAAATTACCCTTTTATACTAATGAGTTTACAATGGCATTCTTTGTGCAAAGAGATTCAATGGATTCATACAAGCACTGAGGAGATAGCAAACCATAGTAACTATGAAATCTTATATTGCTATAACAAACATCTACTTACTATTTTTCCATAATTCTCCATAATATTCTATTTAGCTTAAACTGGTGTTCAAAGTGGAAAGTGATTGAACAGATTCATAACAGCACTGAGGAGTAACTTTGTAATCTTATATACATATAAAAAACATATACTTACTGTTTTAACATAATTTTCTAGAGCAATCTGTTAAGCTTACAGTAGTATTCATAGTGCAATGCGACTTGAAAGATTCATAACAGAACTGAGGCGATGTCAAGCAATACTAAATCTATGTAATTCCATGTAATGGTCACAAAAATTTGCTTTTGATTTTTTTTAAAAAAATAACCGTTATTCTAATATGTTTCCAATGGCATTCTTTGTGCAAAGAGATTCTACGCATTCATACAAGCACTGAGGTTATAGCAACACTAAGTAGCTATGTAATCTTATATACCAATAACAAACATCTACTTACTGTTTTAACATAATTCTCTGTAGCAATCTGTAAAGCTTACACTTGTATTCATAATGCAGTGTTATTGAAAGGATTCATAACAGAACTGAAAAGATATCAAGCAATACTAAATCTATGTAATTCCATGTAACTATAACAAAAATTCGCTTAGGGTTTTTTTAAAAATTACCCTTTTGTACTAATGAGTTTACAATGGCATTCTTTGTGCAAAGAGATTCAATGGATTCATACAAGCTCTGAGGAGATAGCAAACCATAGTAACTATGAAATCTTATATTGCTATAACAAACATCTACTTACTATTTTTCCATAATTCTCCATAATATTCTATTTAGCTTAAACTGGTGTTCAAAGTGGAAAGTGATTGAACAGATTCATAACAGCACTGAGGAGTAACTTTGTAATCTTATATACATATAAAAAACATATACTTACTGTTTTAACATAATTTTCTAGAGCAATCTGTTAAGCTTACAGTAGTATTCATAGTGCAATGCGACTTGAAAGATTCATAACAGAACTGAGGAGATGTCAAGCAATACTAAATCTATGTAATTCCATGTAATCATAACAAAAATTCGCTTAGCATTTTTTTAAAAAATAACCCTTTTATTCAAATAAGTTTACAATGTTATTTTTCGTGCAAACAGATTCAACGGATTCAAACAAGCACTGAGGTTATAGCAACACTAAATAACTATGTAATCTTATATACCTATAACAAACATCTACTTACAGTTTTAACATAATTCTCTATAGCAGTCTTTTAAGCTTACACTTGTATTCATAATGCAATGTTATTGGAAGGAGTCATAACAGAACTGAAAAGATATCAAGGAATAATAAATCTATGTAACCATCACAAAAATTCGATTAGGGTTTTTTTAAAAAATTACCCTTTTATGCTACTCATTTTAAAATGGCATTCTTTGTGCAAAGAGATTCAACGGATTCATGGAAGCCCTGTGGAGATAGCAACACTAAGTAACTATGTAATCTTATAGTCCTATGACAAACACACTATTTTTCCATAATTCCCCACTCTATTTAGCCTAACTGGTGTTCCTAGTGGAAAGACTGAACGGATTCATAACAGCACTGAGGAGATATCAAGCAATACTAAATCTTTAAAATTCAGTGTTCTTCTAAAATTAACTTTACTTCAAGCCGTGGAGAGAGTAACACTAAGTAACTATGTAATCGTATATTCCAATATATAATATAGGAATATGACTTATAACAAACATCTACTTACTATTTTTCCATAATTCTCCGTAGTATTCTATTTAGCTTCAACTGGTGTTCATAGTGGAAAGAGATTGAATGGATTCATAACAGCACAGAGACGATATCAAGCAATACTAAATCTGTGCAATTCTATGGAACCATAACAAATATTCGCTTAACGTTTTTCTAAAATTAACCCTTTAATTCTAATCAGTTTACATTGGCATTCTTTGTGCACATAGATTCATACAAGCACTGAGGAGATAGCAGCACTAAGTATCTGTGTTATACATATAACAAACATCTACTAACTGTTTTAACATATTTCCCTATAGCAGTCTCTTAAGCTTACAGTGGAATTCATAGTGCATTGCGATTCAAAGGATTCATAACAGAACTGAGGCGATGTCAAGCAATACTAAATCTATGTAATTCCATGTAATGGTCACAAAAATTTGCTTTTGATTTTTTTTAAAAAAATAACCGTTATTCTAATATGTTTCCAATGGCATTCTTTGTGCAAAGAGATTCTACGCATTCATACAAGCACTGAGGTTATAGCAACACTAAGTAGCTATGTAATCTTATATACCAATAACAAACATCTACTTACTGTTTTAACATAATTCTCTGTAGCAATCTGTAAAGCTTACACTTGTATTCATAATGCAGTGTTATTGAAAGGATTCATAACAGAACTGAAAAGATATCAAGCAATACTAAATCTATGTAATTCCATGTAACTATAACAAAAATTCGCTTAGGGTTTTTTTAAAAATTACCCTTTTGTACTAATGAGTTTACAATGGCATTCTTTGTGCAAAGAGATTCAATGGACTCATACAAGCACTGAGGAGATAGCAAACCATAGTATCTATGAAATCTTATATTGCTATAACAAACATCTACTTACCATTTTTCCATAATTCTCCATAATATTCTATTTAGCTTAAACTGGTGTTCAAAGTGGAAAGTGATTGAACAGATTCATAACAGCACTGAAGAGTAACTTTGTAATCTTATATACATATAAAAAACATATACTTACTGTTTTAACATAATTTTCTAGAGCAATCTGTTAAGCTTACAGTAGTATTCATAGTGCAATGCGACTTAAAAGATTCATAACAGAACTGAGGAGATGTCAAGCAATACTAAATCTATGTAATTCCATGTAATCATAACAAAAATTCGCTTAGCATTTTTTAAAAAATAACCCTTTTATTCGAATAAGTTTACAATGTTATTTTTCGTGCAAACAGATTCAACGGATTCAAACAAGCACTGAGGTTATAGCAACACTAAATAACTATGTAATCTTATATACCTATAACAAACATCTACTTACAGTTTTAACATAATTCTCTAAAGCAGTCTTTTAAGCTTACACTTGTATTCATAATGCAATGTTATTGGAAGGAGTCATAACAGAACTGAAAAGATATCAAGGAATAATAAATCTATGTAACCATCACAAAAATTCGATTAGGGTTTTTTAAAAAATTACCCTTTTATACTACTCATTTTAAAATGGCATTCTTTGTGCAAAGAGATTCAACGGATTCATGGAAGCCCTGTGGAGATAGCAACACTAAGTAACTATGTAATCTTATAGTCCTATGACAAACACACTATTTTTCCATAATTCCCCACTCTATTTAGCCTAACTGGTGTTCCTAGTGGAAAGACTGAACGGATTCATAACAGCACTGAGGAGATATCAAGCAATACTAAATCTTTAAAATTCAGTGTTCTTCTAAAATTAACTTTACTTCAAGCCGTGGCGAGAGTAACACTAAGTAACTATGTAATCGTATATTCCAATATATAATATAGGAATATGACTTATAAGAAACATCTACTTACTATTTTTCCATAATTCTCCGTAGTATTCTATTTAGCTTCAACTGGTGTTCATAGTGGAAAGAGATTGAATGGATTCATAACAGCACAGAGACGATATCAAGCAATACTAAATCTGTGCAATTCTATGGAACCATAACAAATATTCGCTTAACGTTTTTCTAAAATTAACCCTTTAATTCTAATCAGTTTACATTGGCATTCTTTGTGCACATAGATTCATACAAGCACTGAGGAGATAGCAGCACTAAGTATCTGTGTTATACATATAACAAACATCTACTAACTGTTTTAACATATTTCCCTATAGCAGTCTTTTAAGCTTACAGTGGAATTCATAGTGCATTGCGATTCAAAGGATTCATAACAGAACTGAGGCGATGTCAAGCAATACTAAATGTATGTAATTCCATGTAATGGTCATAAAAATTTGCTTTTGATTTTTTAAAAAAAAATAACCGTTATTCTAATATGTTTCCAATGGCATTCTTTGTGCAAAGAGATTCTACGCATTCATACAAGCACTGAGGTTATAGCAACACTAAGTAGCTATGTAATCTTATATACCAATAACAAACATCTACTTACTGTTTTAACATAATTCTCTGTAGCAATCTGTAAAGCTTACACTTGTATTCATAATGCAGTGTTATTGAAAGGATTCATAACAGAACTGAAAAGATATCAAGCAATACTAAATCTATGTAATTCCATGTAACTATAACAAAAATTCGCTTGGGTTTTTTTTAAAAATTACCCTTTTATACTAATGAGTTTACAATGGCATTCTTTGTGCAAAGAGATTCTACGCATTCATACAAGCACCGAGGTTATAGCAACACTAAGTAGCTATGTAATCTTATATACCAATAACAAACATCTACTTACTGTTTTAACATAATTCTCTGTAGCAATCTGTAAAGCTTACACTTGTATTCATAATGCAGTGTTATTGAAAGGATTCATAACAGAACTGAAAAGATATCAAGCAATACTAAATCTATGTAATTCCATGTAACTATAACAAAAATTCGCTTAGGGTTTTTTTAAAAATTACCCTTTTATACTAATGAGTTTACAATGGCATTCTTTGTGCAAAGAGATTCAATGGATTCATACAAGCACTGAGGAGATAGCAAACCATAGTAACTATGAAATCTTATATTGCTATAACAAACATCTACTTACTATTTTTCCATAATTCTCCATAATATTCTATTTAGCTTAAACTGGTGTTCAAAGTGGAAAGTGATTGAACAGATTCATAACAGCACTGAGGAGTAACTTTGTAATCTTATATACATATAAATAAACATATACTTACTGTTTTAATATAATTTTCTATAGCAATCTGTTAAGCTTACAGTAGTATTCATAGTGCAATGCGACTTAAAAGATTCATAACAGAACTGAGGAGATGTCAAGCAATACTAAATCTATGTAATTCCATGTAATCATAACAAAAATTCGCTTAGCATTTTTTAAATAATAACCCCTTTATTCGAATAAGTTTACAATGTTATTTTTCGTGCAAACAGATTCAACGGATTCAAACAAGCACTGAGGTTATAGCAACACTAAATAACTATGTAATCTTATATACCTATAACAAACATCTACTTACAGTTTTAACATAATTCTCTATAGCAGTCTTTTAAGCTTACACTTGTATTCATAATGCAATGTTATTGGAAGGAGTCATAACAGAACTGAAAAGATATCAAGGAATAATAAATCTATGTAACCATCACAAAAATTCGATTAGGGTTTTTTTAAAAATTACCCTTTTATACTACTCATTTTAAAATGGCATTCTTTGTGCAAAGAGATTCAACGGATTCATGGAAGCCCTGTGGAGATAGCAACACTAAGTAACTATGTAATCTTATAGTCCTATGACAAACACACTATTTTTCCATAATTCCCCACTCTATTTAGCCTAACTGGTGTTCCTAGTGGAAAGACTGAACGGATTCATAACAGCACTGAGGAGATATCAAGCAATACTAAATCTTTAAAATTCAGTGTTCTTCTAAAATTAACTTTACTTCAAAGCCGTGGAGAGAGTAACACTAAGTAACTGTGTAATCTTATATTCCAATATATAATATAGGAATATGACTTATAACAAACATCTACTTACTATTTTTCCATAATTCTCCGTAGTATTCTATTTAGCTTCAACTGGTGTTCATAGTGGAAAGAGATTGAATGGATTCATAACAGCACAGAGACGATATCAAGCAATACTAAATCTGTGCAATTCTATGGAACCATAACAAATATTCGCTTAACGTTTTTCTAAAATTAACCCTTTAATTCTAATCAGTTTACATTGGCATTCTTTGTGCACATAGATTCATACAAGCACTGAGGAGATAGCAGCACTAAGTATCTGTGTTATACATATAACAAACATCTACTAACTGTTTTAACATATTTCCCTATAGCAGTCTTTTAAGCTTACAGTGGAATTCATAGTGCATTGCGATTCAAAGGATTCATAACAGAACTGAGGCGATGTCAAGCAGTACTAAATCTATGTAATTCCATGTAATGGTCACAAAAATTTGCTTTTGATTTTTTTTTAAAAAAATAACCGTTATTCTAATATGTTTCCAATGGCATTCTTTGTGCAAAGAGATTCTACGCATTCATACAAGCACTGAAGTTATAGCAACACTAAGTAGCTATGTAATCTTATATACCAATAACAAACATCTACTTACTGTTTTAACATAATTCTCTGTAGCAATCTGTAAAGCTTACACTTGTATTCATAATGCAGTGTTATTGAAAGGATTCATAACAGAACTGAAAAGATTTCAATACTAAATCTATGTAATTCCATGTAACTATAACAAAAATTCGCTTAGGGTTTTTTTTAAAAAATTACCCTTTTATACTAATGAGTTTACAATGGCATTCTTTGTGCAAAGAGATTCAATGGATTCATACAAGCACTGAGGAGATAGCAAACCATAGTAACTATGAAATCTTATATTGCTATAACAAACATCTACTTACTATTTTTCCATAATTCTCCATAATATTCTATTTAGCTTAAACTGGTGTTCAAAGTGGAAAGTGATTGAACAGATTCATAACAGCACTGAGGAGTAACTTTGTAATCTTATATACATATAAATAAACATATACTTACTGTTTTAACATAATTTTCTATAGCAATCTGTTAAGCTTACAGTAGTATTCATAGTGCAATGCGACTTAAAAGATTCATAACAGAACTGAGGAGATGTCAAGCAATACTAAATCTATGTAATTCCATGTAATCATAACAAAAATTCGCTTAGCATTTTTTAAATAATAACCCTTTTATTCGAATAAGTTTACAATGTTATTTTTCGTGCAAACAGATTCAACGGATTCAAACAAGCACTGAGGTTATAGCAACACTAAATAACTATGTAATCTTATATACCTATAACAAACATCTACTTACAGTTTTAACATAATTCTCTATAGCAGTCTTTTAAGCTTACACTTGTATTCATAATGCAATGTTATTGGAAGGAGTCATAACAGAACTGAAAAGATATCAAGGAATAATAAATCTATGTAACCATCACAAAAATTCAATTAGGTTTTTTTTAAAAATTACCCTTTTATACTACTCATTTTAAAATGGCATTCTTTGTGCAAAGAGATTCAACGGATTCATACAAGCACTGAGGAGATAGCAAACCATAGTAACTATGAAATCTTATATTGCTATAACAAACATCTACTTACTATTTTTCCATAATTCTCCATAATATTCTATTTAGCTTAAACTGGTGTTCAAAGTGGAAAGTGATTGAACAGATTCATAACAGCACTGAGGAGTAACTTTGTAATCTTATATACATATAAATAAACATATACTTACTGTTTTAACATAATTTTCTATAGCAATCTGTTAAGCTTACAGTAGTATTCATAGTGCAATGCGACTTAAAAGATTCATAACAGAACTGAGGAGATGTCAAGCAATACTAAATCTATGTAATTCCATGTAATCATAACAAAACTACGCTTAGCATTTTTTAAATAATAACCCTTTTATTCGAATAAGTTTACAATGTTATTTTTCGTGCAAACAGATTCAACGGATTCAAACAAGCACTGAGGTTATAGCAACACTAAATAACTATGTAATCTTATATACCTATAACAAACATCTACTTACAGTTTTAACATAATTCTCTATAGCAGTCTTTTAAGCTTACACTTGTATTCATAATGCAATGTTATTGGAAGGAGTCATAACAGAACTGAAAAGATATCAAGGAATAATAAATCTATATAACCATCACAAAAATTCGATTAGGGTTTTTTAAAAAAATTACCCTTTTATACTACTCATTTTAAAATGGCATTCTTTGTGCAAAGAGATTCAACGGATTCATGGAAGCCCTGTGGAGATAGCAACACTAAGTAACTATGTAATCTTATAGTCCTATGACAAACACACTATTTTTCCATAATTCCCCACTCTATTTAGCCTAACTGGTGTTCCTAGTGGAAAGACTGAACGGATTCATAACAGCACTGAGGAGATATCAAGCAATACTAAATCTTTAAAATTCAGTGTTCTTCTAAAATTAACTTTACTTCAAAGCCGTGGAGAGAGTAACACTAAGTAACTGTGTAATCTTATATTCCAATATATAATATAGGAATATGACTTATAACAAACATCTACTTACTATTTTTCCATAATTCTCCGTAGTATTCTATTTAGCTTCAACTGGTGTTCATAGTGGAAAGAGATTGAATGGATTCATAACAGCACAGAGACGATATCAAGCAATACTAAATCTGTGCAATTCTATGGAACCATAACAAATATTCGCTTAACGTTTTTCTAAAATTAACCCTTTAATTCTAATCAGTTTACATTGGCATTCTTTGTGCACATAGATTCATACAAGCACTGAGGAGATAGCAGCACTAAGTATCTGTGTTATACATATAACAAACATCTACTAACTGTTTTAACATATTTCCCTATAGCAGTCTTTTAAGCTTACAGTGGAATTCATAGTGCATTGCGATTCAAAGGATTCATAACAGAACTGAGGCGATGTCAAGCAGTACTAAATCTATGTAATTCCATGTAATGGTCACAAAAATTTGCTTTTGATTTTTTTTTAAAAAAATAACCGTTATTCTAATATGTTTCCAATGGCATTCTTTGTGCAAAGAGATTCTACGCATTCATACAAGCACTGAAGTTATAGCAACACTAAGTAGCTATGTAATCTTATATACCAATAACAAACATCTACTTACTGTTTTAACATAATTCTCTGTAGCAATCTGTAAAGCTTACACTTGTATTCATAATGCAGTGTTATTGAAAGGATTCATAACAGAACTGAAAAGATATCAATACTAAATCTATGTAATTCCATGTAACTATAACAAAAATTCGCTTAGGGTTTTTTTAAAAATTACCCTTTTATACTAATGAGTTTACAATGGCATTCTTTGTGCAAAGAGATTCAATGGATTCATACAAGCACTGAGGAGATAGCAAACCATAGTAACTATGAAATCTTATATTGCTATAACAAACATCTACTTACTATTTTTCCATAATTCTCCATAATATTCTATTTAGCTTAAACTGGTGTTCAAAGTGGAAAGTGATTGAACAGATTCATAACAGCACTGAGGAGTAACTTTGTAATCTTATATACATATAAATAAACATATACTTACTGTTTTAACATAATTTTCTATAGCAATCTGTTAAGCTTACAGTAGTATTCATAGTGCAATGCGACTTAAAAGATTCATAACAGAACTGAGGAGATGTCAAGCAATACTAAATCTATGTAATTCCATGTAATCATAACAAAACTACGCTTAGCATTTTTTAAAAAATAACCCTTTTATTCGAATAAGTTTACAATGTTATTTTTCGTGCAAACAGATTCAACGGATTCAAACAAGCACTGAGGTTATAGCAACACTAAATAACTATGTAATCTTATATACCTATAACAAACATCTACTTACAGTTTTAACATAATTCTCTATAGCAGTCTTTTAAGCTTACACTTGTATTCATAATGCAATGTTATTGGAAGGAGTCATAACAGAACTGAAAAGATATCAAGGAATAATAAATCTATGTAACCATCACAAAAATTCGATTAGGGTTTTTTTAAAAATTACCCTTTTATACTACTCATTTTAAAATGGCATTCTTTGTGCAAAGAGATTCAACGGATTCATGGAAGCCCTGTGGAGATAGCAACACTAAGTAACTATGTAATCTTATAGTCCTATGACAAACACACTATTTTTCCATAATTCCCCACTCTATTTAGCCTAACTGGTGTTCCTAGTGGAAAGACTGAACGGATTCATAACAGCAGTGAGGAGATATCAAGCAATACTAAATCTTTAAAATTCAGTGTTCTTCTAAAATTAACTTTACTTCAAAGCCGTGGAGAGAGTAACACTAAGTAACTATGTAATCTTATATTCCAATATATAATATAGGAATATGACTTATAACAAACATCTACTTACTATTTTTCCATAATTCTCCGTAGTATTCTATTTAGCTTCAACTGGTGTTCATAGTGGAAAGAGATTGAATGGATTCATAACAGCACAGAGACGATATCAAGCAATACTAAATCTGTGCAATTCTATGGAACCATAACAAATATTCGCTTAAGGTTTTTCAAAAATTAACCCTTTAATTCTAATCAGTTTACATTGGCATTCTTTGTGCACATAGATTCATACAAGCACTGAGGAGATAGCAGCACTAAGTATCTGTGTTATACATATAACAAACATCTACTAACTGTTTTAACATATTTCCCTATAGCAGTCTTTTAAGCTTACAGTGGAATTCATAGTGCATTGCGATTCAAAGGATTCATAACAGAACTGAGGCGATGTCAAGCAATACTAAATGTATGTAATTCCATGTAATGGTCACAAAAATTTGCTTTTGATTTTTTTTTAAAAAAATAACCGTTATTCTAATATGTTTCCAATGGCATTTTTTGTGCAAAGAGATTCTACGCATTCATACAAGCACTGAGGTTATAGCAACACTAAGTAGCTATGTAATCTTATATACCAATAACAAACATCTACTTACTGTTTTAACATAATTCTCTGTAGCAATCTGTAAAGCTTACACTTGTATTCATAATGCAGTGTTATTGAAAGGATTCATAACAGAACTGAAAAGATATCAATACTAAATCTATGTAATTCCATGTAACTATAACAAAAATTCGCTTAGGGTTTTTTTAAAAATTACCCTTTTATACTAATGAGTTTACAATGGCATTCTTTGTGCAAAGAGATTCAATGGATTCATACAAGCACTGAGGAGATAGCAAACCATAGTAACTATGAAATCTTATATTGCTATAACAAACATCTACTTACTATTTTTCCATAATTCTCCATAATATTCTATTTAGCTTAAACTGGTGTTCAAAGTGGAAAGTGATTGAACAGATTCATAACAGCACTGAGGAGTAACTTTGTAATCTTATATACATATAAATAAACATATACTTACTGTTTTAACATAATTTTCTATAGCAATCTGTTAAGCTTACAGTAGTATTCATAGTGCAATGCGACTTAAAAGATTCATAACAGAACTGAGGAGATGTCAAGCAATACTAAATCTATGTAATTCCATGTAATCATAACAAAACTACGCTTAGCATTTTTTAAAAAATAACCCTTTTATTCGAATAAGTTTACAATGTTATTTTTCGTGCAAACAGATTCAACGGATTCAAACAAGCACTGAGGTTATAGCAACACTAAATAACTATGTAATCTTATATACCTATAACAAACATCTACTTACAGTTTTAACATAATTCTCTATAGCAGTCTTTTAAGCTTACACTTGTATTCATAATGCAATGTTATTGGAAGGAGTCATAACAGAACTGAAAAGATATCAAGGAATAATAAATCTATGTAACCATCACAAAAATTCGATTAGGGTTTTTTTAAAAATTACCCTTTTATACTACTCATTTTAAAATGGCATTCTTTGTGCAAAGAGATTCAACGGATTCATGGAAGCCCTGTGGAGATAGCAACACTAAGTAACTATGTAATCTTATAGTCCTATGACAAACACACTATTTTTCCATAATTCCCCACTCTATTTAGCCTAACTGGTGTTCCTAGTGGAAAGACTGAACGGATTCATAACAGCAGTGAGGAGATATCAAGCAATACTAAATCTTTAAAATTCAGTGTTCTTCTAAAATTAACTTTACTTCAAAGCCGTGGAGAGAGTAACACTAAGTAACTATGTAATCTTATATTCCAATATATAATATAGGAATATGACTTATAACAAACATCTACTTACTATTTTTCCATAATTCTCCGTAGTATTCTATTTAGCTTCAACTGGTGTTCATAGTGGAAAGAGATTGAATGGATTCATAACAGCACAGAGACGATATCAAGCAATACTAAATCTGTGCAATTTTATGGAACCATAACAAATATTCGCTTAACGTTTTTCTAAAATTAACCCTTTAATTCTAATCAGTTTACATTGGCATTCTTTGTGCACATAGATTCATACAAGCACTGAGGAGATAGCAGCACTAAGTATCTGTGTTATACATATAACAAACATCTACTAACTGTTTTAACATATTTCCCTATAGCAGTCTTTTAAGCTTACAGTGGAATTCATAGTGCATTGCGATTCAAAGGATTCATAACAGAACTGAGGCGATGTCAAGCAATACTAAATCTATGTAATTCCATGTAATGGTCACAAAAATTTGCTTTTGATTTTTTTTAAAAAAATAACCGTTATTCTAATATGTTTCCAATGGCATTCTTTGTGCAAAGAGATTCTACGCATTCATACAAGCACTGAGGTTATAGCAACACTAAGTAGCTATGTAATCTTATATACCAATAACAAACATCTACTTACTGTTTTAACATAATTCTCTGTAGCAATCTGTAAAGCTTACACTTGTATTCATAATGCAGTGTTATTGAAAGGATTCATAACAGAACTGAAAAGATATCAATACTAAATCTATGTAATTCCATGTAACTATAACAAAAATTCGCTTAGGGTTTTTTTAAAAATTACCCTTTTATACTAATGAGTTTACAATGGCATTCTTTGTGCAAAGAGATTCAATGGATTCATACAAGCACTGAGGAGATAGCAAACCATAGTAACTATGAAATCTTATATTGCTATAACAAACATCTACTTTTATTTTTCCATAATTCTCCATAATATTCTATTTAGCTTAAACTGGTGTTCAAAGTGGAAAGTGATTGAACAGATTCATAACAGCACTGAGGAGTAACTTTGTAATCTTATATACATATAAAAAACATATACTTAGTGTTTTAACATAATTTTCTATAGCAATCTGTTAAGCTTACAGTAGTATTCATAGTGCAATGCGACTTAAAAGATTCATAACAGAACTGAGGAGATGTCAAGCAATACTAAATCTATGTAATTCCATGTAATCATAACAAAAATTCGCTTAGCATTTTTTAAATAATAACCCCTTTATTCGAATAAGTTTACAATGTTATTTTTCGTGCAAACAGATTCAACGGATTCAAACAAGCACTGAGGTTATAGCAACACTAAATAACTATGTAATCTTATATACCTATAACAAACATCTACTTACAGTTTTAACATAATTCTCTATAGCAGTCTTTTAAGCTTACACTTGTATTCATAATGCAATGTTATTGGAAGGAGTCATAACAGAACTGAAAAGATATCAAGGAATAATAAATCTATGTAACCATCACAAAAATTCGATTAGGGTTTTTTTAAAAATTACCCTTTTATACTACTCATTTTAAAATGGCATTCTTTGTGCAAAGAGATTCAACGGATTCATGGAAGCCCTGTGGAGATAGCAACACTAAGTAACTATGTAATCTTATAGTCCTATGACAAACACACTATTTTTCCATAATTCCCCACTCTATTTAGCCTAACTGGTGTTCCTAGTGGAAAGACTGAACGGATTCATAACAGCACTGAGGAGATATCAAGCAATACTAAATCTTTAAAATTCAGTGTTCTTCTAAAATTAACTTTACTTCAAAGCCGTGGAGAGAGTAACACTAAGTAACTGTGTAATCTTATATTCCAATATATAATATAGGAATATGACTTATAACAAACATCTACTTACTATTTTTCCATAATTCTCCGTAGTATTCTATTTAGCTTCAACTGGTGTTCATAGTGGAAAGAGATTGAATGGATTCATAACAGCACAGAGACGATATCAAGCAATACTAAATCTGTGCAATTCTATGGAACCATAACAAATATTCGCTTAAGGTTTTTCTAAAATTAACCCTTTAATTCTAATCAGTTTACATTGGCATTCTTTGTGCACATAGATTCATACAAGCACTGAGGAGATAGCAGCACTAAGTATCTGTGTTATACATATAACAAACATCTACTAACTGTTTTAACATATTTCCCTATAGCAGTCTTTTAAGCTTACAGTGGAATTCATAGTGCATTGCGATTCAAAGGATTCATAACAGAACTGAGGCGATGTCAAGCAATACTAAATCTATGTAATTCCATGTAATGGTCACAAAAATTTGCTTTTGATTTTTTTTAAAAAAATAACCGTTATTCTAATATGTTTCCAATGGCATTCTTTGTGCAAAGAGATTCTACGCATTCATACAAGCACTGAGGTTATAGCAACACTAAGTAGCTATGTAATCTTATATACCAATAACAAACATCTACTTACTGTTTTAACATAATTCTCTGTAGCAATCTGTAAAGCTTACACTTGTATTCATAATGCAGTGTTATTGAAAGGATTCATAACAGAACTGAAAAGATATCAATACTAAATCTATGTAATTCCATGTAACTATAACAAAAATTCGCTTAGGGTTTTTTTAAAAATTACCCTTTTATACTAATGAGTTTACAATGGCATTCTTTGTGCAAAGAGATTCAATGGATTCATACAAGCACTGAGGAGATAGCAAACCATAGTAACTATGAAATCTTATATTGCTATAACAAACATCTACTTACTATTTTTCCATAATTCTCCATAATATTCTATTTAGCTTAAACTGGTGTTCAAAGTGGAAAGTGATTGAACAGATTCATAACAGCACTGAGGAGTAACTTTGTAATCTTATATACATATAAATAAACATATACTTACTGTTTTAATATAATTTTCTATAGCAATCTGTTAAGCTTACAGTAGTATTCATAGTGCAATGCGACTTAAAAGATTCATAACAGAACTGAGGAGATGTCAAGCAATACTAAATCTATGTAATTCCATGTAATCATAACAAAACTACGCTTAGCATTTTTTAAAAAATAACCCTTTTATTCGAATAAGTTTACAATGTTATTTTTCGTGCAAACAGATTCAACGGATTCAAACAAGCACTGAGGTTATAGCAACACTAAATAACTATGTAATCTTATATACCTATAACAAACATCTACTTACAGTTTTAACATAATTCTCTATAGCAGTCTTTTAAGCTTACACTTGTATTCATAATGCAATGTTATTGGAAGGAGTCATAACAGAACTGAAAAGATATCAAGGAATAATAAATCTATGTAACCATCACAAAAATTCGATTAGGGTTTTTTTAAAAATTACCCTTTTATACTACTCATTTTAAAATGGCATTCTTTGTGCAAAGAGATTCAACGGATTCATGGAAGCCCTGTGGAGATAGCAACACTAAGTAACTATGTAATCTTATAGTCCTATGACAAACACACTATTTTTCCATAATTCCCCACTCTATTTAGCCTAACTGGTGTTCCTAGTGGAAAGACTGAACGGATTCATAACAGCAGTGAGGAGATATCAAGCAATACTAAATCTTTAAAATTCAGTGTTCTTCTAAAATTAACTTTACTTCAAAGCCGTGGAGAGAGTAACACTAAGTAACTATGTAATCTTATATTCCAATATATAATATAGGAATATGACTTATAACAAACATCTACTTACTATTTTTCCATAATTCTCCGTAGTATTCTATTTAGCTTCAACTGGTGTTCATAGTGGAAAGAGATTGAATGGATTCATAACAGCACAGAGACGATATCAAGCAATACTAAATCTGTGCAATTTTATGGAACCATAACAAATATTCGCTTAACGTTTTTCTAAAATTAACCCTTTAATTCTAATCAGTTTACATTGGCATTCTTTGTGCACATAGATTCATACAAGCACTGAGGAGATAGCAGCACTAAGTATCTGTGTTATACATATAACAAACATCTACTAACTGTTTTAACATATTTCCCTATAGCAGTCTTTTAAGCTTACAGTGGAATTCATAGTGCATTGCGATTCAAAGGATTCATAACAGAACTGAGGCGATGTCAAGCAATACTAAATCTATGTAATTCCATGTAATGGTCACAAAAATTTGCTTTTGATTTTTTTTAAAAAAATAACCGTTATTCTAATATGTTTCCAATGGCATTCTTTGTGCAAAGAGATTCTACGCATTCATACAAGCACTGAGGTTATAGAAACACTAAGTAGCTATGTAATCTTATATACCAATAACAAACATCTACTTACTGTTTTAACATAATTCTCTGTAGCAATCTGTAAAGCTTACACTTGTATTCATAATGCAGTGTTATTGAAAGGATTCATAACAGAACTGAAAAGATATCAAGCAATACTAAATCTATGTAATTCCATGTAACTATAACAAAAATTCGCTTAGGGTTTTTTTAAAAATTACCCTTTTATACTAATGAGTTTACAATGGCATTCTTTGTGCAAAGAGATTCAATGGATTCATACAAGCACTGAGGAGATAGCAAACCATAGTAACTATGAAATCTTATATTGCTATAACAAACATCTACTTACTATTTTTCCATAATTCTCCATAATATTCTATTTAGCTTAAACTGGTGTTCAAAGTGGAAAGTGATTGAACAGATTCATAACAGCACTGAGGAGTAACTTTGTAATCTTATATACATATAAATAAACATATACTTACTGTTTTAACATAATTTTCTATAGCAATCTGTTAAGCTTACAGTAGTATTCATAGTGCAATGCGACTTAAAAGATTCATAACAGAACTGAGGAGATGTCAAGCAATACTAAATCTATGTAATTCCATGTAATCATAACAAAAATTCGCTTAGCATTTTTTAAATAATAACCCTTTTATTCGAATAAGTTTACAATGTTATTTTTCGTGCAAACAGATTCAACGGATTCAAACAAGCACTGAGGTTATAGCAACACTAAATAACTATGTAATCTTATATACCTATAACAAACATCTACTTACAGTTTTAACATAATTCTCTATAGCAGTCTTTTAAGCTTACACTTGTATTCATAATGCAATGTTATTGGAAGGAGTCATAACAGAACTGAAAAGATATCAAGGAATAATAAATCTATGTAACCATCACAAAAATTCAATTAGGTTTTTTTTAAAAATTACCCTTTTATACTACTCATTTTAAAATGGCATTCTTTGTGCAAAGAGATTCAACGGATTCATACAAGCACTGAGGAGATAGCAAACCATAGTAACTATGAAATCTTATATTGCTATAACAAACATCTACTTACTATTTTTCCATAATTCTCCATAATATTCTATTTAGCTTAAACTGGTGTTCAAAGTGGAAAGTGATTGAACAGATTCATAACAGCACTGAGGAGTAACTTTGTAATCTTATATACATATAAATAAACATATACTTACTGTTTTAACATAATTTTCTATAGCAATCTGTTAAGCTTACAGTAGTATTCATAGTGCAATGCGACTTAAAAGATTCATAACAGAACTGAGGAGATGTCAAGCAATACTAAATCTATGTAATTCCATGTAATCATAACAAAAATTCGCTTAGCATTTTTTAAATAATAACCCTTTTATTCGAATAAGTTTACAATGTTATTTTTCGTGCAAACAGATTCAACGGATTCAAACAAGCACTGAGGTTATAGCAACACTAAATAACTATGTAATCTTATATACCTATAACAAACATCTACTTACAGTTTTAACATAATTCTCTATAGCAGTCTTTTAAGCTTACACTTGTATTCATAATGCAATGTTATTGGAAGGAGTCATAACAGAACTGAAAAGATATCAAGGAATAATAAATCTATATAACCATCACAAAAATTCGATTAGGGTTTTTTTTAAAAAATTACCCTTTTATACTACTCATTTTAAAATGGCATTCTTTGTGCAAAGAGATTCAACGGATTCATGGAAGCCCTGTGGAGATAGCAACACTAAGTAACTATGTAATCTTATAGTCCTATGACAAACACACTATTTTTCCATAATTCCCCACTCTATTTAGCCTAACTGGTGTTCCTAGTGGAAAGACTGAACGGATTTATAACAGCACTGAGGAGATATCAAGCAATACTAAATCTTTAAAATTCAGTGTTCTTCTAAAATTAACTTTACTTCAAAGCCGTGGAGAGAGTAACACTAAGTAACTGTGTAATCTTATATTCCAATATATAATATAGGAATATGACTTATAACAAACATCTACTTACTATTTTTCCATAATTCTCCGTAGTATTCTATTTAGCTTCAACTGGTGTTCATAGTGGAAAGAGATTGAATGGATTCATAACAGCACAGAGACGATATCAAGCAATACTAAATCTGTGCAATTCTATGGAACCATAACAAATATTCGCTTAACGTTTTTCTAAAATTAACCCTTTAATTCTAATCAGTTTACATTGGCATTCTTTGTGCACATAGATTCATACAAGCACTGAGGAGATAGCAGCACTAAGTATCTGTGTTATACATATAACAAACATCTACTAACTGTTTTAACATATTTCCCTATAGCAGTCTTTTAAGCTTACAGTGGAATTCATAGTGCATTGCGATTCAAAGGATTCATAACAGAACTGAGGCGATGTCAAGCAATACTAAATCTATGTAATTCCATGTAATGGTCACAAAAATTTGCTTTTCATTTTTTTTTTTAAAAAATAACCGTTATTCTAATATGTTTCCAATGGCATTCTTTGTGCAAAGAGATTCTACGCATTCATACAAGCACTGAGGTTATAGCAACACTAAGTAGCTATGTAATCTTATATACCAATAACAAACATCTACTTACTGTTTTAACATAATTCTCTGTAGCAATCTGTAAAGCTTACACTTGTATTCATAATGCAGTGTTATTGAAAGGATTCATAACAGAACTGAAAAGATATCAATACTAAATCTATGTAATTCCATGTAACTATAACAAAAATTCGCTTAGGGTTTTTTTAAAAATTACCCTTTTATACTAATGAGTTTACAATGGCATTCTTTGTGCAAAGAGATTCAATGGATTCATACAAGCACTGAGGAGATAGCAAACCATAGTAACTATGAAATCTTATATTGCTATAACAAACATCTACTTACTATTTTTCCATAATTCTCCATAATATTCTATTTAGCTTAAACTGGTGTTCAAAGTGGAAAGTGATTGAACAGATTCATAACAGCACTGAGGAGTAACTTTGTAATCTTATATACATATAAATAAACATATACTTACTGTTTTAACATAATTTTCTATAGCAATCTGTTAAGCTTACAGTAGTATTCATAGTGCAATGCGACTTAAAAGATTCATAACAGAACTGAGGAGATGTCAAGCAATACTAAATCTATGTAATTCCATGTAATCATAACAAAACTACGCTTAGCATTTTTTAAAAAATAACCCTTTTATTCGAATAAGTTTACAATGTTATTTTTCGTGCAAACAGATTCAACGGATTCAAACAAGCACTGAGGTTATAGCAACACTAAATAACTATGTAATCTTATATACCTATAACAAACATCTACTTACAGTTTTAACATAATTCTCTATAGCAGTCTTTTAAGCTTACACTTGTATTCATAATGCAATGTTATTGGAAGGAGTCATAACAGAACTGAAAAGATATCAAGGAATAATAAATCTATGTAACCATCACAAAAATTCGATTAGGGTTTTTTTAAAAATTACCCTTTTATACTACTCATTTTAAAATGGCATTCTTTGTGCAAAGAGATTCAACGGATTCATGGAAGCCCTGTGGAGATAGCAACACTAAGTAACTATGTAATCTTATAGTCCTATGACAAACACACTATTTTTCCATAATTCCCCACTCTATTTAGCCTAACTGGTGTTCCTAGTGGAAAGACTGAACGGATTCATAACAGCAGTGAGGAGATATCAAGCAATACTAAATCTTTAAAATTCAGTGTTCTTCTAAAATTAACTTTACTTCAAAGCCGTGGAGAGAGTAACACTAAGTAACTATGTAATCTTATATTCCAATATATAATATAGGAATATGACTTATAACAAACATCTACTTACTATTTTTCCATAATTCTCCGTAGTATTCTATTTAGCTTCAACTGGTGTTCATAGTGGAAAGAGATTGAATGGATTCATAACAGCACAGAGACGATATCAAGCAATACTAAATCTGTGCAATTTTATGGAACCATAACAAATATTCGCTTAACGTTTTTCTAAAATTAACCCTTTAATTCTAATCAGTTTACATTGGCATTCTTTGTGCACATAGATTCATACAAGCACTGAGGAGATAGCAGCACTAAGTATCTGTGTTATACATATAACAAACATCTACTAACTGTTTTAACATATTTCCCTATAGCAGTCTTTTAAGCTTACAGTGGAATTCATAGTGCATTGCGATTCAAAGGATTCATAACAGAACTGAGGCGATGTCAAGCAATACTAAATCTATGTAATTCCATGTAATGGTCACAAAAATTTGCTTTTGATTTTTTTTAAAAAAATAACCGTTATTCTAATATGTTTCCAATGGCATTCTTTGTGCAAAGAGATTCTACGCATTCATACAAGCACTGAGGTTATAGCAACACTAAGTAGCTATGTAATCTTATATACCAATAACAAACATCTACTTACTGTTTTAACATAATTCTCTGTAGCAATCTGTAAAGCTTACACTTGTATTCATAATGCAGTGTTATTGAAAGGATTCATAACAGAACTGAAAAGATATCAATACTAAATCTATGTAATTCCATGTAACTATAACAAAAATTCGCTTAGGGTTTTTTTAAAAATTACCCTTTTATACTAATGAGTTTACAATGGCATTCTTTGTGCAAAGAGATTCAATGGATTCATACAAGCACTGAGGAGATAGCAAACCATAGTAACTATGAAATCTTATATTGCTATAACAAACATCTACTTTTATTTTTCCATAATTCTCCATAATATTCTATTTAGCTTAAACTGGTGTTCAAAGTGGAAAGTGATTGAACAGATTCATAACAGCACTGAGGAGTAACTTTGTAATCTTATATACATATAAAAAACATATACTTAGTGTTTTAACATAATTTTCTATAGCAATCTGTTAAGCTTACAGTAGTATTCATAGTGCAATGCGACTTAAAAGATTCATAACAGAACTGAGGAGATGTCAAGCAATACTAAATCTATGTAATTCCATGTAATCATAACAAAAATTCGCTTAGCATTTTTTAAATAATAACCCCTTTATTCGAATAAGTTTACAATGTTATTTTTCGTGCAAACAGATTCAACGGATTCAAACAAGCACTGAGGTTATAGCAACACTAAATAACTATGTAATCTTATATACCTATAACAAACATCTACTTACAGTTTTAACATAATTCTCTATAGCAGTCTTTTAAGCTTACACTTGTATTCATAATGCAATGTTATTGGAAGGAGTCATAACAGAACTGAAAAGATATCAAGGAATAATAAATCTATGTAACCATCACAAAAATTCGATTAGGGTTTTTTTAAAAATTACCCTTTTATACTACTCATTTTAAAATGGCATTCTTTGTGCAAAGAGATTCAACGGATTCATGGAAGCCCTGTGGAGATAGCAACACTAAGTAACTATGTAATCTTATAGTCCTATGACAAACACACTATTTTTCCATAATTCCCCACTCTATTTAGCCTAACTGGTGTTCCTAGTGGAAAGACTGAACGGATTCATAACAGCACTGAGGAGATATCAAGCAATACTAAATCTTTAAAATTCAGTGTTCTTCTAAAATTAACTTTACTTCAAGCCGTGGCGAGAGTAACACTAAGTAACTATGTAATCGTATATTCCAATATATAATATAGGAATATGACTTATAACAAACATCTACTTACTATTTTTCCATAATTCTCCGTAGTATTCTATTTAGCTTCAACTGGTGTTCATAGTGGAAAGAGATTGAATGGATTCATAACAGCACAGAGACGATATCAAGCAATACTAAATCTGTGCAATTCTATGGAACCATAACAAATATTCGCTTAAGGTTTTTCTAAAATTAACCCTTTAATTCTAATCAGTTTACATTGGCATTCTTTGTGCACATAGATTCATACAAGCACTGAGGAGATAGCAGCACTAAGTATCTGTGTTATACATATAACAAACATCTACTAACTGTTTTAACATATTTCCCTATAGCAGTCTTTTAAGCTTACAGTGGAATTCATAGTGCATTGCGATTCAAAGGATTCATAACAGAACTGAGGCGATGTCAAGCAATACTAAATCTATGTAATTCCATGTAATGGTCACAAAAATTTGCTTTTGATTTTTTTTAAAAAAATAACCGTTATTCTAATATGTTTCCAATGGCATTCTTTGTGCAAAGAGATTCTACGCATTCATACAAGCACTGAGGTTATAGCAACACTAAGTAGCTATGTAATCTTATATACCAATAACAAACATCTACTTACTGTTTTAACATAATTCTCTGTAGCAATCTGTAAAGCTTACACTTGTATTCATAATGCAGTGTTATTGAAAGGATTCATAACAGAACTGAAAAGATATCAATACTAAATCTATGTAATTCCATGTAACTATAACAAAAATTCGCTTAGGGTTTTTTTAAAAATTACCCTTTTATACTAATGAGTTTACAATGGCATTCTTTGTGCAAAGAGATTCAATGGATTCATACAAGCACTGAGGAGATAGCAAACCATAGTAACTATGAAATCTTATATTGCTATAACAAACATCTACTTACTATTTTTCCATAATTCTCCATAATATTCTATTTAGCTTAAACTGGTGTTCAAAGTGGAAAGTGATTGAACAGATTCATAACAGCACTGAGGAGTAACTTTGTAATCTTATATACATATAAATAAACATATACTTACTGTTTTAACATAATTTTCTATAGCAATCTGTTAAGCTTACAGTAGTATTCATAGTGCAATGCGACTTAAAAGATTCATAACAGAACTGAGGCGATGTCAAGCAATACTAAATCTATGTAATTCCATGTAATGGTCACAAAAATTTGCTTTTGATTTTTTTTAAAAAAATAACCGTTATTCTAATATGTTTCCAATGGCATTCTTTGTGCAAAGAGATTCTACGCATTCATACAAGCACTGAGGTTATAGCAACACTAAGTAGCTATGTAATCTTATATACCAATAACAAACATCTACTTACTGTTTTAACATAATTCTCTGTAGCAATCTGTAAAGCTTACACTTGTATTCATAATGCAGTGTTATTGAAAGGATTCATAACAGAACTGAAAAGATATCAAGCAATACTAAATCTATGTAATTCCATGTAACTATAACAAAAATTCGCTTAGGGTTTTTTTAAAAATTACCCTTTTGTACTAATGAGTTTACAATGGCATTCTTTGTGCAAAGAGATTCAATGGATTCATACAAGCTCTGAGGAGATAGCAAACCATAGTAACTATGAAATCTTATATTGCTATAACAAACATCTACTTACTATTTTTCCATAATTCTCCATAATATTCTATTTAGCTTAAACTGGTGTTCAAAGTGGAAAGTGATTGAACAGATTCATAACAGCACTGAGGAGTAACTTTGTAATCTTATATACATATAAAAAACATATACTTACTGTTTTAACATAATTTTCTAGAGCAATCTGTTAAGCTTACAGTAGTATTCATAGTGCAATGCGACTTGAAAGATTCATAACAGAACTGAGGAGATGTCAAGCAATACTAAATCTATGTAATTCCATGTAATCATAACAAAAATTCGCTTAGCATTTTTTTTTAAAATAACCCTTTTATTCAAATAAGTTTACAATGTTATTTTTCGTGCAAACAGATTCAACGGATTCAAACAAGCACTGAGGTTATAGCAACACTAAATAACTATGTAATCTTATATACCTATAACAAACATCTACTTACAGTTTTAACATAATTCTCTATAGCAGTCTTTTAAGCTTACACTTGTATTCATAATGCAATGTTATTGGAAGGAGTCATAACAGAACTGAAAAGATATCAAGGAATAATAAATCTATGTAACCATCACAAAAATTCGATTAGGGTTTTTTTAAAAAATTACCCTTTTATGCTACTCATTTTAAAATGGCATTCTTTGTGCAAAGAGATTCTACGGATTCATGGAAGCCCTGTGGAGATAGCAACACTAAGTAACTATGTAATCTTATAGTCCTATGACAAACACACTATTTTTCCATAATTCCACACTCTATTTAGCCTAACTGGTGTTCCTAGTGGAAAGACTGAACGGATTCATAACAGCACTGAGGAGATATCAAGCAATCCTAAATCTTTAAAATTCAGTGTTCTTCTAAAATTAACTTTACTTCAAGCCGTGGAGAGAGTAACACTAAGTAACTATGTAATCGTATATTCCAATATATAATATAGGAATATGACTTATAACAAACATCTACTTACTATTTTTCCATAATTCTCCGTAGTATTCTATTTAGCTTCAACTGGTGTTCATAGTGGAAAGAGATTGAATGGATTCATAACAGCACAGAGACGATATCAAGCAATACTAAATCTGTGCAATTTTATGGAACCATAACAAATATTCGCTTAACGTTTTTCTAAAATTAACCCTTTAATTCTAATCAGTTTACATTGGCATTCTTTGTGCACATAGATTCATACAAGCACTGAGGAGATAGCAGCACTAAGTATCTGTGTTATACATATAACAAACATCTACTAACTGTTTTAACATATTTCCCTATAGCAGTCTTTTAAGCTTACAGTGGAATTCATAGTGCATTGCGATTCAAAGGATTCATAACAGAACTGAGGCGATGTCAAGCAATACTAAATCTATGTAATTCCATGTAATGGTCACAAAAATTTGCTTTTGATTTTTTTTAAAAAAATAACCGTTATTCTAATATGTTTCCAATGGCATTCTTTGTGCAAAGAGATTCTACGCATTCATACAAGCACTGAGGTTATAGCAACACTAAGTAGCTATGTAATCTTATATACCAATAACAAACATCTACTTACTGTTTTAACATAATTCTCTGTAGCAATCTGTAAAGCTTACACTTGTATTCATAATGCAGTGTTATTGAAAGGATTCATAACAGAACTGAAAAGATATCAAGCAATACTAAATCTATGTAATTCCATGTAACTATAACAAAAATTCGCTTGGGGTTTTTTTTAAAAATTACCCTTTTATACTAATGAGTTTACAATGGCATTCTTTGTGCAAAGAGATTCTACGCATTCATACAAGCACCGAGGTTATAGCAACACTAAGTAGCTATGTAATCTTATATACCAATAACAAACATCTACTTACTGTTTTAACATAATTCTCTGTAGCAATCTGTAAAGCTTACACTTGTATTCATAATGCAGTGTTATTGAAAGGATTCATAACAGAACTGAAAAGATATCAAGCAATACTAAATCTATGTAATTCCATGTAACTATAACAAAAATTCGCTTAGGGTTTTTTAAAAAATTACCCTTTTATACTAATGAGTTTACAATGGCATTCTTTGTGCAAAGAGATTCAATGGATTCATACAAGCACTGAGGAGATAGCAAACCATAGTAACTATGAAATCTTATATTGCTATAACAAACATCTACTTACTATTTTTCCATAATTCTCCATAATATTCTATTTAGCTTAAACTGGTGTTCAAAGTGGAAAGTGATTGAACAGATTCATAACAGCACTGAGGAGTAACTTTGTAATCTTATATACATATAAAAAACATATACTTACTGTTTTAACATAATTTTCTAGAGCAATCTGTTAAGCTTACAGTAGTATTCATAGTGCAATGCGAATTGAAAGATTCATAACAGAAATGAGGCGATGTCAAGCAATACTAAATCTATGTAATTCCATGTAATGGTCACAAAAATTTGCTTTTGATTTTTTTTAAAAAAATAACCGTTATTCTAATATGTTTCCAATGGCATTCTTTGTGCAAAGAGATTCTACGCATTCATACAAGCACTGAGGTTATAGCAACACTAAGTAGCTATGTAATCTTATATACCAATAACAAACATCTACTTACTGTTTTAACATAATTCTCTGTAGCAATCTGTAAAGCTTACACTTGTATTCATAATGCAGTGTTATTGAAAGGATTCATAACAGAACTGAAAAGATATCAAGCAATACTAAATCTATGTAATTCCATGTAACTATAACAAAAATTCGCTTGGGGTTTTTTTTAAAAATTACCCTTTTATACTAATGAGTTTACAATGGCATTCTTTGTGCAAAGAGATTCTACGCATTCATACAAGCACCGAGGTTATAGCAACACTAAGTAGCTATGTAATCTTATATACCAATAACAAACATCTACTTACTGTTTTAACATAATTCTCTGTAGCAATCTGTAAAGCTTACACTTGTATTCATAATGCAGTGTTATTGAAAGGATTCATAACAGAACTGAAAAGATATCAAGCAATACTAAATCTATGTAATTCCATGTAACTATAACAAAAATTCGCTTAGGGTTTTTTAAAAAATTACCCTTTTATACTAATGAGTTTACAATGGCATTCTTTGTGCAAAGAGATTCAATGGATTCATACAAGCACTGAGGAGATAGCAAACCATAGTAACTATGAAATCTTATATTGCTATAACAAACATCTACTTACTATTTTTCCATAATTCTCCATAATATTCTATTTAGCTTAAACTGGTGTTCAAAGTGGAAAGTGATTGAACAGATTCATAACAGCACTGAGGAGTAACTTTGTAATCTTATATACATATAAAAAACATATACTTACTGTTTTAACATAATTTTCTAGAGCAATCTGTTAAGCTTACAGTAGTATTCATAGTGCAATGCGAATTGAAAGATTCATAACAGAAATGAGGCGATGTCAAGCAATACTAAATCTATGTAATTCCATGTAATGGTCACAAAAATTTGCTTTTGATTTTTTTTAAAAAAATAACCGTTATTCTAATATGTTTCCAATGGCATTCTTTGTGCAAAGAGATTCTACGCATTCATACAAGCACTGAGGTTATAGCAACACTAAGTAGCTATGTAATCTTATATACCAATAACAAACATCTACTTACTGTTTTAACATAATTCTCTGTAGCAATCTGTAAAGCTTACACTTGTATTCATAATGCAGTGTTATTGAAAGGATTCATAACAGAACTGAAAAGATATCAAGCAATACTAAATCTATGTAATTCCATGTAACTATAACAAAAATTCGCTTGGGGTTTTTTTTAAAAATTACCCTTTTATACTAATGAGTTTACAATGGCATTCTTTGTGCAAAGAGATTCTACGCATTCATACAAGCACCGAGGTTATAGCAACACTAAGTAGCTATGTAATCTTATATACCAATAACAAACATCTACTTACTGTTTTAACATAATTCTCTGTAGCAATCTGTAAAGCTTACACTTGTATTCATAATGCAGTGTTATTGAAAGGATTCATAACAGAACTGAAAAGATATCAAGCAATACTAAATCTATGTAATTCCATGTAACTATAACAAAAATTCGCTTAGGGTTTTTTAAAAAATTACCCTTTTATACTAATGAGTTTACAATGGCATTCTTTGTGCAAAGAGATTCAATGGATTCATACAAGCACTGAGGAGATAGCAAACCATAGTAACTATGAAATCTTATATTGCTATAACAAACATCTACTTACTATTTTTCCATAATTCTCCATAATATTCTATTTAGCTTAAACTGGTGTTCAAAGTGGAAAGTGATTGAACAGATTCATAACAGCACTGAGGAGTAACTTTGTAATCTTATATACATATAAAAAACATATACTTACTGTTTTAACATAATTTTCTAGAGCAATCTGTTAAGCTTACAGTAGTATTCATAGTGCAATGCGACTTGAAAGATTCATAACAGAACTGAGGCGATGTCAAGCAATACTAAATCTATGTAATTCCATGTAATGGTCACAAAAATTTGCTTTTGATTTTTTTTAAAAAAATAACCGTTATTCTAACATGTTTCCAATGGCATTCTTTGTGCAAAGAGATTCTACGCATTCATACAAGCACTGAGGTTATAGCAACACTAAGTAGCTATGTAATCTTATATACCAATAACAAACATCTACTTACTGTTTTAACATAATTCTCTGTAGCAATCTGTAAAGCTTACACTTGTATTCATAATGCAGTGTTATTGAAAGGATTCATAACAGAACTGAAAAGATATCAAGCAATACTAAATCTATGTAATTCCATGTAACTATAACAAAAATTCGCTTGGGGTTTTTTTTAAAAATTACCCTTTTATACTAATGAGTTTACAATGGCATTCTTTGTGCAAAGAGATTCTACGCATTCATACAAGCACCGAGGTTATAGCAACACTAAGTAGCTATGTAATCTTATATACCAATAACAAACATCTACTTACTGTTTTAACATAATTCTCTGTAGCAATCTGTAAAGCTTACACTTGTATTCATAATGCAGTGTTATTGAAAGGATTCATAACAGAACTGAAAAGATATCAAGCAATACTAAATCTATGTAATTCCATGTAACTATAACAAAAATTCGCTTAGGGTTTTTTAAAAAATTACCCTTTTATACTAATGAGTTTACAATGGCATTCTTTGTGCAAAGAGATTCAATGGATTCATACAAGCACTGAGGAGATAGCAAACCATAGTAACTATGAAATCTTATATTGCTATAACAAACATCTACTTACTATTTTTCCATAATTCTCCATAATATTCTATTTAGCTTAAACTGGTGTTCAAAGTGGAAAGTGATTGAACAGATTCATAACAGCACTGAGGAGTAACTTTGTAATCTTATATACATATAAAAAACATATACTTACTGTTTTAACATAATTTTCTAGAGCAATCTGTTAAGCTTACAGTAGTATTCATAGTGCAATGCGACTTGAAAGATTCATAACAGAACTGAGGCGATGTCAAGCAATACTAAATCTATGTAATTCCATGTAATGGTCACAAAAATTTGCTTTTAATTTTTTTTTAAAAAATAACCGTTATTCTAATATGTTTCCTATGGCATTCTTTGTGCAAAGAGATTCTACGCATTCATACAAGCACTGAGGTTATAGCAACACTAAGTAGCTATGTAATCTTATATACCAATAACAAACATCTACTTACTGTTTTAACATAATTCTCTGTAGCAATCTGTAAAGCTTACACTTGTATTCATAATGCAGTGTTATTGAAAGGATTCATAACAGAACTGAAAAGATATCAAGCAATACTAAATCTATGTAATTCCATGTAACTATAACAAAAATTCGCTTAGGGTTTTTTTAAAAATTACCCTTTTGTACTAATGAGTTTACAATGGCATTCTTTGGGCAAAGAGATTCAATGGACTCATACAAGCACTGAGGAGATAGCAAACCATAGTATCTATGAAATCTTATATTGCTATAACAAACATCTACTTACTATTTTTCCATAATTCTCCATAATATTCTATTTAGCTTAAACTGGTGTTCAAAGTGGAAAGTGATTGAACAGATTCATAACAGCACTGAAGAGTAACTTTGTAATCTTATATACATATAAAAAACATATACTTACTGTTTTAACATAATTTTCTAGAGCAATCTGTTAAGCTTACAGTAGTATTCATAGTGCAATGCGACTTAAAAGATTCATAACAGAACTGAGGAGATGTCAAGCAATACTAAATCTATGTAATTCCATGTAATCATAACAAAAATTCGCTTAGCATTTTTTAAATAATAACCCTTTTATTCGAATAAGTTTACAATGTTATTTTTCATGCAAACAGATTCAACGGATTCAAACAAGCACTGAGGTTATAGCAACACTAAATAACTATGTAATCTTATATACCTATAACAAACATCTACTTACAGTTTTAACATAATTCTCTATAGCAGTCTTTTAAGCTTACACTTGTATTCATAATGCAATGTTATTGGAAGGAGTCATAACAGAACTGAAAAGATATCAAGGAATAATAAATCTATGTAACCATCACAAAAATTCGATTAGGGTTTTTTAAAAAATTACCCTTTTATACTACTCATTTTAAAATGGCATTCTTTGTGCAAAGAGATTCAACGGATTCATGGAAGCCCTGTGGAGATAGCAACACTAAGTAACTATGTAATCTTATAATCCTATGACAAACACACTATTTTTCCATAATTCCCCACTCTATTTAGCCTAACTGGTGTTCCTAGTGGAAAGACTGAACGGATTCATAACAGCACTGAGGAGATATCAAGCAATACTAAATCTTTAAAATTCAGTGTTCTTCTAAAATTAACTTTACTTCAAGCCGTGGCGAGAGTAACACTAAGTAACTATGTAATCGTATATTCCAATATATAATATAGGAATATGACTTATAACAAACATCTACTTACTATTTTTCCATAATTCTCCGTAGTATTCTATTTAGCTTCAACTGGTGTTCATAGTGGAAAGAGATTGAATGGATTCATAACAGCACAGAGACGATATCAAGCAATACTAAATCTGTGCAATTCTATGGAACCATAACAAATATTCGCTTAACGTTTTTCTAAAATTAACCCTTTAATTCTAATCAGTTTACATTGGCATTCTTTGTGCACATAGATTCATACAAGCACTGAGGAGATAGCAGCACTAAGTATCTGTGTTATACATATAACAAACATCTACTAACTGTTTTAACATATTTCCCTATAGCAGTCTTTTAAGCTTACAGTGGAATTCATAGTGCATTGCGATTCAAAGGATTCATAACAGAACTGAGGCGATGTCAAGCAGTACTAAATCTATGTAATTCCATGTAATGGTCACAAAAATTTGCTTTTGATTTTTTTTTAAAAAAATAACCGTTATTCTAATATGTTTCCAATGGCATTCTTTGTGCAAAGAGATTCTACGCATTCATACAAGCACTGAAGTTATAGCAACACTAAGTAGCTATGTAATCTTATATACCAATAACAAACATCTACTTACTGTTTTAACATAATTCTCTGTAGCAATCTGTAAAGCTTACACTTGTATTCATAATGCAGTGTTATTGAAAGGATTCATAACAGAACTGAAAAGATTTCAATACTAAATCTATGTAATTCCATGTAACTATAACAAAAATTCGCTTAGGGTTTTTTTAAAAATTACCCTTTTATACTAATGAGTTTACAATGGCATTCTTTGTGCAAAGAGATTCAATGGATTCATACAAGCACTGAGGAGATAGCAAACCATAGTAACTATGAAATCTTATATTGCTATAACAAACATCTACTTTTATTTTTCCATAATTCTCCATAATATTCTATTTAGCTTAAACTGGTGTTCAAAGTGGAAAGTGATTGAACAGATTCATAACAGCACTGAGGAGTAACTTTGTAATCTTATATACATATAAAAAACATATACTTAGTGTTTTAACATAATTTTCTATAGCAATCTGTTAAGCTTACAGTAGTATTCATAGTGCAATGCGACTTAAAAGATTCATAACAGAACTGAGGAGATGTCAAGCAATACTAAATCTATGTAATTCCATGTAATCATAACAAAAATTCGCTTAGCATTTTTTAAATAATAACCCCTTTATTCGAATAAGTTTACAATGTTATTTTTCGTGCAAACAGATTCAACGGATTCAAACAAGCACTGAGGTTATAGCAACACTAAATAACTATGTAATCTTATATACCTATAACAAACATCTACTTACAGTTTTAACATAATTCTCTATAGCAGTCTTTTAAGCTTACACTTGTATTCATAATGCAATGTTATTGGAAGGAGTCATAACAGAACTGAAAAGATATCAAGGAATAATAAATCTATGTAACCATCACAAAAATTCGATTAGGGTTTTTTTAAAAATTACCCTTTTATACTACTCATTTTAAAATGGCATTCTTTGTGCAAAGAGATTCAACGGATTCATGGAAGCCCTGTGGAGATAGCAACACTAAGTAACTATGTAATCTTATAGTCCTATGACAAACACACTATTTTTCCATAATTCCCCACTCTATTTAGCCTAACTGATGTTCCTAGTGGAAAGACTGAATGGATTCATAACAGCACTGAGGAGATATCAAGCAATACTAAATCTTTAAAATTCAGTGTTCTTCTAAAATTAACTTTACTTCAAGCCGTGGCGAGAGTAACACTAAGTAACTATGTAATCGTATATTCCAATATATAATATAGGAATATGACTTATAACAAACATCTACTTACTATTTTTCCATAATTCTCCGTAGTATTCTATTTAGCTTCAACTGGTGTTCATAGTGGAAAGAGATTGAATGGATTCATAACAGCACAGAGACGATATCAAGCAATACTAAATCTGTGCAATTCTATGGAACCATAACAAATATTCGCTTAACGTTTTTCTAAAATTAACCCTTTAATTCTAATCAGTTTACATTGGCATTCTTTGTGCACATAGATTCATACAAGCACTGAGGAGATAGCAGCACTAAGTATCTGTGTTATACATATAACAAACATCTACTAACTGTTTTAACATATTTCCCTATAGCAGTCTTTTAAGCTTACAGTGGAATTCATAGTGCATTGCGATTCAAAGGATTCATAACAGAACTGAGGCGATGTCAAGCAATACTAAATGTATGTAATTCCATGTAATGGTCACAAAAATTTGCTTTTGATTTTTTTTTTAAAAAAATAACCGTTATTCTAATATGTTTCCAATGGCATTTTTTGTGCAAAGAGATTCTACGCATTCATACAAGCACTGAGGTTATAGCAACACTAAGTAGCTATGTAATCTTATATACCAATAACAAACATCTACTTACTGTTTTAACATAATTCTCTGTAGCAATCTGTAAAGCTTACACTTGTATTCATAATGCAGTGTTATTGAAAGGATTCATAACAGAACTGAAAAGATATCAATACTAAATCTATGTAATTCCATGTAACTATAACAAAAATTCGCTTAGGGTTTTTTTAAAAATTACCCTTTTATACTAATGAGTTTACAATGGCATTCTTTGTGCAAAGAGATTCAATGGATTCATACAAGCACTGAGGAGATAGCAAACCATAGTAACTATGAAATCTTATATTGCTATAACAAACATCTACTTACTATTTTTCCATAATTCTCCATAATATTCTATTTAGCTTAAACTGGTGTTCAAAGTGGAAAGTGATTGAACAGATTCATAACAGCACTGAGGAGTAACTTTGTAATCTTATATACATATAAATAAACATATACTTACTGTTTTAACATAATTTTCTATAGCAATCTGTTAAGCTTACAGTAGTATTCATAGTGCAATGCGACTTAAAAGATTCATAACAGAACTGAGGAGATGTCAAGCAATACTAAATCTATGTAATTCCATGTAATCATAACAAAACTACGCTTAGCATTTTTTAAAAAATAACCCTTTTATTCGAATAAGTTTACAATGTTATTTTTCGTGCAAACAGATTCAACGGATTCAAACAAGCACTGAGGTTATAGCAACACTAAATAACTATGTAATCTTATATACCTATAACAAACATCTACTTACAGTTTTAACATAATTCTCTATAGCAGTCTTTTAAGCTTACACTTGTATTCATAATGCAATGTTATTGGAAGGAGTCATAACAGAACTGAAAAGATATCAAGGAATAATAAATCTATGTAACCATCACAAAAATTCGATTAGGGTTTTTTTAAAAATTACCCTTTTATACTACTCATTTTAAAATGGCATTCTTTGTGCAAAGAGATTCAACGGATTCATGGAAGCCCTGTGGAGATAGCAACACTAAGTAACTATGTAATCTTATAGTCCTATGACAAACACACTATTTTTCCATAATTCCCCACTCTATTTAGCCTAACTGGTGTTCCTAGTGGAAAGACTGAACGGATTCATAACAGCAGTGAGGAGATATCAAGCAATACTAAATCTTTAAAATTCAGTGTTCTTCTAAAATTAACTTTACTTCAAAGCCGTGGAGAGAGTAACACTAAGTAACTATGTAATCTTATATTCCAATATATAATATAGGAATATGACTTATAACAAACATCTACTTACTATTTTTCCATAATTCTCCGTAGTATTCTATTTAGCTTCAACTGGTGTTCATAGTGGAAAGAGATTGAATGGATTCATAACAGCACAGAGACGATATCAAGCAATACTAAATCTGTGCAATTTTATGGAACCATAACAAATATTCGCTTAACGTTTTTCTAAAATTAACCCTTTAATTCTAATCAGTTTACATTGGCATTCTTTGTGCACATAGATTCATACAAGCACTGAGGAGATAGCAGCACTAAGTATCTGTGTTATACATATAACAAACATCTACTAACTGTTTTAACATATTTCCCTATAGCAGTCTTTTAAGCTTACAGTGGAATTCATAGTGCATTGCGATTCAAAGGATTCATAACAGAACTGAGGCGATGTCAAGCAATACTAAATCTATGTAATTCCATGTAATGGTCACAAAAATTTGCTTTTGATTTTTTTTTAAAAAATAACCGTTATTCTAATATGTTTCCAATGGCATTCTTTGTGCAAAGAGATTCTACGCATTCATACAAGCACTGAGGTTATAGCAACACTAAGTAGCTATGTAATCTTATATACCAATAACAAACATCTACTTACTGTTTTAACATAATTCTCTGTAGCAATCTGTAAAGCTTACACTTGTATTCATAATGCAGTGTTATTGAAAGGATTCATAACAGAACTGAAAAGATATCAATACTAAATCTATGTAATTCCATGTAACTATAACAAAAATTCGCTTAGGGTTTTTTTAAAAATTACCCTTTTATACTAATGAGTTTACAATGGCATTCTTTGTGCAAAGAGATTCAATGGATTCATACAAGCACTGAGGAGATAGCAAACCATAGTATCTATGAAATCTTATATTGCTATAACAAACATCTACTTTTATTTTTCCATAATTCTCCATAATATTCTATTTAGCTTAAACTGGTGTTCAAAGTGGAAAGTGATTGAACAGATTCATAACAGCACTGAGGAGTAACTTTGTAATCTTATATACATATAAAAAACATATACTTAGTGTTTTAACATAATTTTCTATAGCAATCTGTTAAGCTTACAGTAGTATTCATAGTGCAATGCGACTTAAAAGATTCATAACAGAACTGAGGAGATGTCAAGCAATACTAAATCTATGTAATTCCATGTAATCATAACAAAAATTCGCTTAGCATTTTTTAAATAATAACCCCTTTATTCGAATAAGTTTACAATGTTATTTTTCGTGCAAACAGATTCAACGGATTCAAACAAGCACTGAGGTTATAGCAACACTAAATAACTATGTAATCTTATATACCTATAACAAACATCTACTTACAGTTTTAACATAATTCTCTATAGCAGTCTTTTAAGCTTACACTTGTATTCATAATGCAATGTTATTGGAAGGAGTCATAACAGAACTGAAAAGATATCAAGGAATAATAAATCTATGTAACCATCACAAAAATTCGATTAGGGTTTTTTTTAAAAATTACCCTTTTATACTACTCATTTTAAAATGGCATTCTTTGTGCAAAGAGATTCAACGGATTCATGGAAGCCCTGTGGAGATAGCAACACTAAGTAACTATGTAATCTTATAGTCCTATGACAAACACACTATTTTTCCATAATTCCCCACTCTATTTAGCCTAACTGGTGTTCCTAGTGGAAAGACTGAACGGATTCATAACAGCACTGAGGAGATATCAAGCAATACTAAATCTTTAAAATTCAGTGTTCTTCTAAAATTAACTTTACTTCAAAGCCGTGGAGAGAGTAACACTAAGTAACTATGTAATCGTATATTCCAATATATAATATAGGAATATGACTTATAACAAACATCTACTTACTATTTTTCCATAATTCTCCGTAGTATTCTATTTAGCTTCAACTGGTGTTCATAGTGGAAAGAGATTGAATGGATTCATAACAGCACAGAGACGATATCAAGCAATACTAAATCTGTGCAATTCTATGGAACCATAACAAATATTCGCTTAAGGTTTTTCTAAAATTAACCCTTTAATTCTAATCAGTTTACATTGGCATTCTTTGTGCACATAGATTCATACAAGCACTGAGGAGATAGCAGCACTAAGTATCTGTGTTATACATATAACAAACATCTACTAACTGTTTTAACATATTTCCCTATAGCAGTCTTTTAAGCTTACAGTGGAATTCATAGTGCATTGCGATTCAAAGGATTCATAACAGAACTGAGGCGATGTCAAGCAATACTAAATCTATGTAATTCCATGTAATGGTCACAAAAATTTGCTTTTGATTTTTTTTTAAAAAATAACCGTTATTCTAATATGTTTCCAATGGCATTCTTTGTGCAAAGAGATTCTACGCATTCATACAAGCACTGAGGTTATAGCAACACTAAGTAGCTATGTAATCTTATATACCAATAACAAACATCTACTTACTGTTTTAACATAATTCTCTGTAGCAATCTGTAAAGCTTACACTTGTATTCATAATGCAGTGTTATTGAAAGGATTCATAACAGAACTGAAAAGATATCAATACTAAATCTATGTAATTCCATGTAACTATAACAAAAATTCGCTTAGGGTTTTTTAAAAAATTACCCTTTTATACTAATGAGTTTACAATGGCATTCTTTGTGCAAAGAGATTCAATGGATTCATACAAGCACTGAGGAGATAGCAAACCATAGTAACTATGAAATCTTATATTGCTATAACAAACATCTACTTTTATTTTTCCATAATTCTCCATAATATTCTATTTAGCTTAAACTGGTGTTCAAAGTGGAAAGTGATTGAACAGATTCATAACAGCACTGAGGAGTAACTTTGTAATCTTATATACATATAAATAAACATATACTTACTGTTTTAACATAATTTTCTATAGCAATCTGTTAAGCTTACAGTAGTATTCATAGTGCAATGCGACTTAAAAGATTCATAACAGAACTGAGGAGATGTCAAGCAATACTAAATCTATGTAATTCCATGTAATCATAACAAAAATTCGCTTAGCATTTTTTAAATAATAACCCTTTTATTCGAATAAGTTTACAATGTTATTTTTCGTGCAAACAGATTCAACGGATTCAAACAAGCACTGAGGTTATAGCAACACTAAATAACTATGTAATCTTATATACCTATAACAAACATCTACTTACAGTTTTAACATAATTCTCTATAGCAGTCTTTTAAGCTTACACTTGTATTCATAATGCAATGTTATTGGAAGGAGTCATAACAGAACTGAAAAGATATCAAGGAATAATAAATCTATGTAACCATCACAAAAATTCAATTAGGTTTTTTTTAAAAATTACCCTTTTATACTACTCATTTTAAAATGGCATTCTTTGTGCAAAGAGATTCAACGGATTCATACAAGCACTGAGGAGATAGCAAACCATAGTAACTATGAAATCTTATATTGCTATAACAAACATCTACTTACTATTTTTCCATAATTCTCCATAATATTCTATTTAGCTTAAACTGGTGTTCAAAGTGGAAAGTGATTGAACAGATTCATAACAGCACTGAGGAGTAACTTTGTAATCTTATATACATATAAATAAACATATACTTACTGTTTTAACATAATTTTCTATAGCAATCTGTTAAGCTTACAGTAGTATTCATAGTGCAATGCGACTTAAAAGATTCATAACAGAACTGAGGAGATGTCAAGCAATACTAAATCTATGTAATTCCATGTAATCATAACAAAAATTCGCTTAGCATTTTTTAAATAATAACCCTTTTATTCGAATAAGTTTACAATGTTATTTTTCGTGCAAACAGATTCAACGGATTCAAACAAGCACTGAGGTTATAGCAACACTAAATAACTATGTAATCTTATATACCTATAACAAACATCTACTTACAGTTTTAACATAATTCTCTATAGCAGTCTTTTAAGCTTACACTTGTATTCATAATGCAATGTTATTGGAAGGAGTCATAACAGAACTGAAAAGATATCAAGGAATAATAAATCTATATAACCATCACAAAAATTCGATTAGGGTTTTTTTAAAAAATTACCCTTTTATACTACTCATTTTAAAATGGCATTCTTTGTGCAAAGAGATTCAACGGATTCATGGAAGCCCTGTGGAGATAGCAACACTAAGTAACTATGTAATCTTATAGTCCTATGACAAACACACTATTTTTCCATAATTCCCCACTCTATTTAGCCTAACTGGTGTTCCTAGTGGAAAGACTGAACGGATTCATAACAGCACTGAGGAGATATCAAGCAATACTAAATCTTTAAAATTCAGTGTTCTTCTAAAATTAACTTTACTTCAAAGCCGTGGAGAGAGTAACACTAAGTAACTGTGTAATCTTATATTCCAATATATAATATAGGAATATGACTTATAACAAACATCTACTTACTATTTTTCCATAATTCTCCGTAGTATTCTATTTAGCTTCAACTGGTGTTCATAGTGGAAAGAGATTGAATGGATTCATAACAGCACAGAGACGATATCAAGCAATACTAAATCTGTGCAATTCTATGGAACCATAACAAATATTCGCTTAACGTTTTTCTAAAATTAACCCTTTAATTCTAATCAGTTTACATTGGCATTCTTTGTGCACATAGATTCATACAAGCACTGAGGAGATAGCAGCACTAAGTATCTGTGTTATACATATAACAAACATCTACTAACTGTTTTAACATATTTCCCTATAGCAGTCTTTTAAGCTTACAGTGGAATTCATAGTGCATTGCGATTCAAAGGATTCATAACAGAACTGAGGCGATGTCAAGCAATACTAAATCTATGTAATTCCATGTAATGGTCACAAAAATTTGCTTTTGATTTTTTTTTTAAAAAAAATAACCGTTATTCTAATATGTTTCCAATGGCATTCTTTGTGCAAAGAGATTCTACGCATTCATACAAGCACTGAGGTTATAGCAACACTAAGTAGCTATGTAATCTTATATACCAATAACAAACATCTACTTACTGTTTTAACATAATTCTCTGTAGCAATCTGTAAAGCTTACACTTGTATTCATAATGCAGTGTTATTGAAAGGATTCATAACAGAACTGAAAAGATTTCAATACTAAATCTATGTAATTCCATGTAACTATAACAAAAATTCGCTTAGGGTTTTTTAAAAAATTACCCTTTTATACTAATGAGTTTACAATGGCATTCTTTGTGCAAAGAGATTCAATGGATTCATACAAGCACTGAGGAGATAGCAAACCATAGTAACTATGAAATCTTATATTGCTATAACAAACATCTACTTTTATTTTTCCATAATTCTCCATAATATTCTATTTAGCTTAAACTGGTGTTCAAAGTGGAAAGTGATTGAACAGATTCATAACAGCACTGAGGAGTAACTTTGTAATCTTATATACATATAAATAAACATATACTTACTGTTTTAACATAATTTTCTATAGCAATCTGTTAAGCTTACAGTAGTATTCATAGTGCAATGCGACTTAAAAGATTCATAACAGAACTGAGGAGATGTCAAGCAATACTAAATCTATGTAATTCCATGTAATCATAACAAAAATTCGCTTAGCATTTTTTAAATAATAACCCTTTTATTCGAATAAGTTTACAATGTTATTTTTCGTGCAAACAGATTCAACGGATTCAAACAAGCACTGAGGTTATAGCAACACTAAATAACTATGTAATCTTATATACCTATAACAAACATCTACTTACAGTTTTAACATAATTCTCTATAGCAGTCTTTTAAGCTTACACTTGTATTCATAATGCAATGTTATTGGAAGGAGTCATAACAGAACTGAAAAGATATCAAGGAATAATAAATCTATGTAACCATCACAAAAATTCAATTAGGTTTTTTTTAAAAATTACCCTTTTATACTACTCATTTTAAAATGGCATTCTTTGTGCAAAGAGATTCAACGGATTCATACAAGCACTGAGGAGATAGCAAACCATAGTAACTATGAAATCTTATATTGCTATAACAAACATCTACTTACTATTTTTCCATAATTCTCCATAATATTCTATTTAGCTTAAACTGGTGTTCAAAGTGGAAAGTGATTGAACAGATTCATAACAGCACTGAGGAGTAACTTTGTAATCTTATATACATATAAATAAACATATACTTACTGTTTTAACATAATTTTCTATAGCAATCTGTTAAGCTTACAGTAGTATTCATAGTGCAATGCGACTTAAAAGATTCATAACAGAACTGAGGAGATGTCAAGCAATACTAAATCTATGTAATTCCATGTAATCATAACAAAAATTCGCTTAGCATTTTTTAAATAATAACCCTTTTATTCGAATAAGTTTACAATGTTATTTTTCGTGCAAACAGATTCAACGGATTCAAACAAGCACTGAGGTTATAGCAACACTAAATAACTATGTAATCTTATATACCTATAACAAACATCTACTTACAGTTTTAACATAATTCTCTATAGCAGTCTTTTAAGCTTACACTTGTATTCATAATGCAATGTTATTGGAAGGAGTCATAACAGAACTGAAAAGATATCAAGGAATAATAAATCTATATAACCATCACAAAAATTCGATTAGGGTTTTTTAAAAAAATTACCCTTTTATACTACTCATTTTAAAATGGCATTCTTTGTGCAAAGAGATTCAACGGATTCATGGAAGCCCTGTGGAGATAGCAACACTAAGTAACTATGTAATCTTATAGTCCTATGACAAACACACTATTTTTCCATAATTCCCCACTCTATTTAGCCTAACTGGTGTTCCTAGTGGAAAGACTGAACGGATTCATAACAGCACTGAGGAGATATCAAGCAATACTAAATCTTTAAAATTCAGTGTTCTTCTAAAATTAACTTTACTTCAAAGCCGTGGAGAGAGTAACACTAAGTAACTGTGTAATCTTATATTCCAATATATAATATAGGAATATGACTTATAACAAACATCTACTTACTATTTTTCCATAATTCTCCGTAGTATTCTATTTAGCTTCAACTGGTGTTCATAGTGGAAAGAGATTGAATGGATTCATAACAGCACAGAGACGATATCAAGCAATACTAAATCTGTGCAATTCTATGGAACCATAACAAATATTCGCTTAACGTTTTTCTAAAATTAACCCTTTAATTCTAATCAGTTTACATTGGCATTCTTTGTGCACATAGATTCATACAAGCACTGAGGAGATAGCAGCACTAAGTATCTGTGTTATACATATAACAAACATCTACTAACTGTTTTAACATATTTCCCTATAGCAGTCTTTTAAGCTTACAGTGGAATTCATAGTGCATTGCGATTCAAAGGATTCATAACAGAACTGAGGCGATGTCAAGCAATACTAAATCTATGTAATTCCATGTAATGGTCACAAAAATTTGCTTTTGATTTTTTTTTTAAAAAAAATAACCGTTATTCTAATATGTTTCCAATGGCATTCTTTGTGCAAAGAGATTCTACGCATTCATACAAGCACTGAGGTTATAGCAACACTAAGTAGCTATGTAATCTTATATACCAATAACAAACATCTACTTACTGTTTTAACATAATTCTCTGTAGCAATCTGTAAAGCTTACACTTGTATTCATAATGCAGTGTTATTGAAAGGATTCATAACAGAACTGAAAAGATTTCAATACTAAATCTATGTAATTCCATGTAACTATAACAAAAATTCGCTTAGGGTTTTTTTAAAAATTACCCTTTTATACTAATGAGTTTACAATGGCATTCTTTGTGCAAAGAGATTCAATGGATTCATACAAGCACTGAGGAGATAGCAAACCATAGTAACTATGAAATCTTATATTGCTATAACAAACATCTACTTACTATTTTTCCATAATTCTCCATAATATTCTATTTAGCTTAAACTGGTGTTCAAAGTGGAAAGTGATTGAACAGATTCATAACAGCACTGAGGAGTAACTTTGTAATCTTATATACATATAAATAAACATATACTTACTGTTTTAATATAATTTTCTATAGCAATCTGTTAAGCTTACAGTAGTATTCATAGTGCAATGCGACTTAAAAGATTCATAACAGAACTGAGGAGATGTCAAGCAATACTAAATCTATGTAATTCCATGTAATCATAACAAAAATTCGCTTAGCATTTTTTAAATAATAACCCCTTTATTCGAATAAGTTTACAATGTTATTTTTCGTGCAAACAGATTCAACGGATTCAAACAAGCACTGAGGTTATAGCAACACTAAATAACTATGTAATCTTATATACCTATAACAAACATCTACTTACAGTTTTAACATAATTCTCTATAGCAGTCTTTTAAGCTTACACTTGTATTCATAATGCAATGTTATTGGAAGGAGTCATAACAGAACTGAAAAGATATCAAGGAATAATAAATCTATGTAACCATCACAAAAATTCGATTAGGGTTTTTTTAAAAATTACCCTTTTATACTACTCATTTTAAAATGGCATTCTTTGTGCAAAGAGATTCAACGGATTCATGGAAGCCCTGTGGAGATAGCAACACTAAGTAACTATGTAATCTTATAGTCCTATGACAAACACACTATTTTTCCATAATTCCCCACTCTATTTAGCCTAACTGGTGTTCCTAGTGGAAAGACTGAACGGATTCATAACAGCACTGAGGAGATATCAAGCAATACTAAATCTTTAAAATTCAGTGTTCTTCTAAAATTAACTTTACTTCAAAGCCGTGGAGAGAGTAACACTAAGTAACTGTGTAATCTTATATTCCAATATATAATATAGGAATATGACTTATAACAAACATCTACTTACTATTTTTCCATAATTCTCCGTAGTATTCTATTTAGCTTCAACTGGTGTTCATAGTGGAAAGAGATTGAATGGATTCATAACAGCACAGAGACGATATCAAGCAATACTAAATCTGTGCAATTCTATGGAACCATAACAAATATTCGCTTAACGTTTTTCTAAAATTAACCCTTTAATTCTAATCAGTTTACATTGGCATTCTTTGTGCACATAGATTCATACAAGCACTGAGGAGATAGCAGCACTAAGTATCTGTGTTATACATATAACAAACATCTACTAACTGTTTTAACATATTTCCCTATAGCAGTCTTTTAAGCTTACAGTGGAATTCATAGTGCATTGCGATTCAAAGGATTCATAACAGAACTGAGGCGATGTCAAGCAGTACTAAATCTATGTAATTCCATGTAATGGTCACAAAAATTTGCTTTTGATTTTTTTTTAAAAAAATAACCGTTATTCTAATATGTTTCCAATGGCATTCTTTGTGCAAAGAGATTCTACGCATTCATACAAGCACTGAAGTTATAGCAACACTAAGTAGCTATGTAATCTTATATACCAATAACAAACATCTACTTACTGTTTTAACATAATTCTCTGTAGCAATCTGTAAAGCTTACACTTGTATTCATAATGCAGTGTTATTGAAAGGATTCATAACAGAACTGAAAAGATTTCAATACTAAATCTATGTAATTCCATGTAACTATAACAAAAATTCGCTTAGGGTTTTTTTTAAAAAATTACCCTTTTATACTAATGAGTTTACAATGGCATTCTTTGTGCAAAGAGATTCAATGGATTCATACAAGCACTGAGGAGATAGCAAACCATAGTAACTATGAAATCTTATATTGCTATAACAAACATCTACTTACTATTTTTCCATAATTCTCCATAATATTCTATTTAGCTTAAACTGGTGTTCAAAGTGGAAAGTGATTGAACAGATTCATAACAGCACTGAGGAGTAACTTTGTAATCTTATATACATATAAATAAACATATACTTACTGTTTTAACATAATTTTCTATAGCAATCTGTTAAGCTTACAGTAGTATTCATAGTGCAATGCGACTTAAAAGATTCATAACAGAACTGAGGAGATGTCAAGCAATACTAAATCTATGTAATTCCATGTAATCATAACAAAAATTCGCTTAGCATTTTTTAAATAATAACCCTTTTATTCGAATAAGTTTACAATGTTATTTTTCGTGCAAACAGATTCAACGGATTCAAACAAGCACTGAGGTTATAGCAACACTAAATAACTATGTAATCTTATATACCTATAACAAACATCTACTTACAGTTTTAACATAATTCTCTATAGCAGTCTTTTAAGCTTACACTTGTATTCATAATGCAATGTTATTGGAAGGAGTCATAACAGAACTGAAAAGATATCAAGGAATAATAAATCTATGTAACCATCACAAAAATTCAATTAGGTTTTTTTTAAAAATTACCCTTTTATACTACTCATTTTAAAATGGCATTCTTTGTGCAAAGAGATTCAACGGATTCATACAAGCACTGAGGAGATAGCAAACCATAGTAACTATGAAATCTTATATTGCTATAACAAACATCTACTTACTATTTTTCCATAATTCTCCATAATATTCTATTTAGCTTAAACTGGTGTTCAAAGTGGAAAGTGATTGAACAGATTCATAACAGCACTGAGGAGTAACTTTGTAATCTTATATACATATAAATAAACATATACTTACTGTTTTAACATAATTTTCTAGAGCAATCTGTTAAGCTTACAGTAGTATTCATAGTGCAATGCGACTTAAAAGATTCATAACAGAACTGAGGAGATGTCAAGCAATACTAAATCTATGTAATTCCATGTAATCATAACAAAAATTCGCTTAGCATTTTTTAAATAATAACCCTTTTATTCGAATAAGTTTACAATGTTATTTTTCGTGCAAACAGATTCAACGGATTCAAACAAGCACTGAGGTTATAGCAACACTAAATAACTATGTAATCTTATATACCTATAACAAACATCTACTTACAGTTTTAACATAATTCTCTATAGCAGTCTTTTAAGCTTACACTTGTATTCATAATGCAATGTTATTGGAAGGAGTCATAACAGAACTGAAAAGATATCAAGGAATAATAAATCTATATAACCATCACAAAAATTCGATTAGGGTTTTTTAAAAAAATTACCCTTTTATACTACTCATTTTAAAATGGCATTCTTTGTGCAAAGAGATTCAACGGATTCATGGAAGCCCTGTGGAGATAGCAACACTAAGTAACTATGTAATCTTATAGTCCTATGACAAACACACTATTTTTCCATAATTCCCCACTCTATTTAGCCTAACTGGTGTTCCTAGTGGAAAGACTGAACGGATTCATAACAGCACTGAGGAGATATCAAGCAATACTAAATCTTTAAAATTCAGTGTTCTTCTAAAATTAACTTTACTTCAAAGCCGTGGAGAGAGTAACACTAAGTAACTGTGTAATCTTATATTCCAATATATAATATAGGAATATGACTTATAACAAACATCTACTTACTATTTTTCCATAATTCTCCGTAGTATTCTATTTAGCTTCAACTGGTGTTCATAGTGGAAAGAGATTGAATGGATTCATAACAGCACAGAGACGATATCAAGCAATACTAAATCTGTGCAATTCTATGGAACCATAACAAATATTCGCTTAACGTTTTTCTAAAATTAACCCTTTAATTCTAATCAGTTTACATTGGCATTCTTTGTGCACATAGATTCATACAAGCACTGAGGAGATAGCAGCACTAAGTATCTGTGTTATACATATAACAAACATCTACTAACTGTTTTAACATATTTCCCTATAGCAGTCTTTTAAGCTTACAGTGGAATTCATAGTGCATTGCGATTCAAAGGATTCATAACAGAACTGAGGCGATGTCAAGCAGTACTAAATCTATGTAATTCCATGTAATGGTCACAAAAATTTGCTTTTGATTTTTTTTTAAAAAAATAACCGTTATTCTAATATGTTTCCAATGGCATTCTTTGTGCAAAGAGATTCTACGCATTCATACAAGCACTGAAGTTATAGCAACACTAAGTAGCTATGTAATCTTATATACCAATAACAAACATCTACTTACTGTTTTAACATAATTCTCTGTAGCAATCTGTAAAGCTTACACTTGTATTCATAATGCAGTGTTATTGAAAGGATTCATAACAGAACTGAAAAGATTTCAATACTAAATCTATGTAATTCCATGTAACTATAACAAAAATTCGCTTAGGGTTTTTTTTAAAAAATTACCCTTTTATACTAATGAGTTTACAATGGCATTCTTTGTGCAAAGAGATTCAATGGATTCATACAAGCACTGAGGAGATAGCAAACCATAGTAACTATGAAATCTTATATTGCTATAACAAACATCTACTTACTATTTTTCCATAATTCTCCATAATATTCTATTTAGCTTAAACTGGTGTTCAAAGTGGAAAGTGATTGAACAGATTCATAACAGCACTGAGGAGTAACTTTGTAATCTTATATACATATAAATAAACATATACTTACTGTTTTAACATAATTTTCTATAGCAATCTGTTAAGCTTACAGTAGTATTCATAGTGCAATGCGACTTAAAAGATTCATAACAGAACTGAGGAGATGTCAAGCAATACTAAATCTATGTAATTCCATGTAATCATAACAAAAATTCGCTTAGCATTTTTTAAATAATAACCCCTTTATTCGAATAAGTTTACAATGTTATTTTTCGTGCAAACAGATTCAACGGATTCAAACAAGCACTGAGGTTATAGCAACACTAAATAACTATGTAATCTTATATACCTATAACAAACATCTACTTACAGTTTTAACATAATTCTCTATAGCAGTCTTTTAAGCTTACACTTGTATTCATAATGCAATGTTATTGGAAGGAGTCATAACAGAACTGAAAAGATATCAAGGAATAATAAATCTATGTAACCATCACAAAAATTCGATTAGGGTTTTTTTAAAAATTACCCTTTTATACTACTCATTTTAAAATGGCATTCTTTGTGCAAAGAGATTCAACGGATTCATGGAAGCCCTGTGGAGATAGCAACACTAAGTAACTATGTAATCTTATATTCCTATGACAAACACACTATTTTTCCATAATTCCCCACTCTATTTAGCCTAACTGGTGTTCCTAGTGGAAAGACTGAACGGATTCATAACAGCACTGAGGAGATATCAAGCAATACTAAATCTTTAAAATTCAGTGTTCTTCTAAAATTAACTTTACTTCAAAGCCGTGGAGAGAGTAACACTAAGTAACTGTGTAATCTTATATTCCAATATATAATATAGGAATATGACTTATAACAAACATCTACTTACTATTTTTCCATAATTCTCCGTAGTATTCTATTTAGCTTCAACTGGTGTTCATAGTGGAAAGAGATTGAATGGATTCATAACAGCACAGAGACGATATCAAGCAATACTAAATCTGTGCAATTCTATGGAACCATAACAAATATTCGCTTAAGGTTTTTCAAAAATTAACCCTTTAATTCTAATCAGTTTACATTGGCATTCTTTGTGCACATAGATTCATACAAGCACTGAGGAGATAGCAGCACTAAGTATCTGTGTTATACATATAACAAACATCTACTAACTGTTTTAACATATTTCCCTATAGCAGTCTTTTAAGCTTACAGTGGAATTCATAGTGCATTGCGATTCAAAGGATTCATAACAGAACTGAGGCGATGTCAAGCAATACTAAATGTATGTAATTCCATGTAATGGTCACAAAAATTTGCTTTTGATTTTTTTTTTAAAAAATAACCGTTATTCTAATATGTTTCCAATGGCATTTTTTGTGCAAAGAGATTCTACGCATTCATACAAGCACTGAGGTTATAGCAACACTAAGTAGCTATGTAATCTTATATACCAATAACAAACATCTACTTACTGTTTTAACATAATTCTCTGTAGCAATCTGTAAAGCTTACACTTGTATTCATAATGCAGTGTTATTGAAAGGATTCATAACAGAACTGAAAAGATATCAATACTAAATCTATGTAATTCCATGTAACTATAACAAAAATTCGCTTAGGGTTTTTTTAAAAATTACCCTTTTATACTAATGAGTTTACAATGGCATTCTTTGTGCAAAGAGATTCAATGGATTCATACAAGCACTGAGGAGATAGCAAACCATAGTAACTATGAAATCTTATATTGCTATAACAAACATCTACTTACTATTTTTCCATAATTCTCCATAATATTCTATTTAGCTTAAACTGGTGTTCAAAGTGGAAAGTGATTGAACAGATTCATAACAGCACTGAGGAGTAACTTTGTAATCTTATATACATATAAATAAACATATACTTACTGTTTTAACATAATTTTCTATAGCAATCTGTTAAGCTTACAGTAGTATTCATAGTGCAATGCGACTTAAAAGATTCATAACAGAACTGAGGAGATGTCAAGCAATACTAAATCTATGTAATTCCATGTAATCATAACAAAACTACGCTTAGCATTTTTTAAAAAATAACCCTTTTATTCGAATAAGTTTACAATGTTATTTTTCGTGCAAACAGATTCAACGGATTCAAACAAGCACTGAGGTTATAGCAACACTAAATAACTATGTAATCTTATATACCTATAACAAACATCTACTTACAGTTTTAACATAATTCTCTATAGCAGTCTTTTAAGCTTACACTTGTATTCATAATGCAATGTTATTGGAAGGAGTCATAACAGAACTGAAAAGATATCAAGGAATAATAAATCTATGTAACCATCACAAAAATTCGATTAGGGTTTTTTTAAAAATTACCCTTTTATACTACTCATTTTAAAATGGCATTCTTTGTGCAAAGAGATTCAACGGATTCATGGAAGCCCTGTGGAGATAGCAACACTAAGTAACTATGTAATCTTATAGTCCTATGACAAACACACTATTTTTCCATAATTCCCCACTCTATTTAGCCTAACTGGTGTTCCTAGTGGAAAGACTGAACGGATTCATAACAGCAGTGAGGAGATATCAAGCAATACTAAATCTTTAAAATTCAGTGTTCTTCTAAAATTAACTTTACTTCAAAGCCGTGGAGAGAGTAACACTAAGTAACTATGTAATCTTATATTCCAATATATAATATAGGAATATGACTTATAACAAACATCTACTTACTATTTTTCCATAATTCTCCGTAGTATTCTATTTAGCTTCAACTGGTGTTCATAGTGGAAAGAGATTGAATGGATTCATAACAGCACAGAGACGATATCAAGCAATACTAAATCTGTGCAATTTTATGGAACCATAACAAATATTCGCTTAACGTTTTTCTAAAATTAACCCTTTAATTCTAATCAGTTTACATTGGCATTCTTTGTGCACATAGATTCATACAAGCACTGAGGAGATAGCAGCACTAAGTATCTGTGTTATACATATAACAAACATCTACTAACTGTTTTAACATATTTCCCTATAGCAGTCTTTTAAGCTTACAGTGGAATTCATAGTGCATTGCGATTCAAAGGATTCATAACAGAACTGAGGCGATGTCAAGCAATACTAAATCTATGTAATTCCATGTAATGGTCACAAAAATTTGCTTTTGATTTTTTTTAAAAAAATAACCGTTATTCTAATATGTTTCCAATGGCATTCTTTGTGCAAAGAGATTCTACGCATTCATACAAGCACTGAGGTTATAGCAACACTAAGTAGCTATGTAATCTTATATACCAATAACAAACATCTACTTACTGTTTTAACATAATTCTCTGTAGCAATCTGTAAAGCTTACACTTGTATTCATAATGCAGTGTTATTGAAAGGATTCATAACAGAACTGAAAAGATATCAAAACTAAATCTATGTAATTCCATGTAACTATAACAAAAATTCGCTTAGGGTTTTTTTAAAAATTACCCTTTTATACTAATGAGTTTACAATGGCATTCTTTGTGCAAAGAGATTCAATGGATTCATACAAGCACTGAGGAGATAGCAAACCATAGTAACTATGAAATCTTATATTGCTATAACAAACATCTACTTTTATTTTTCCATAATTCTCCATAATATTCTATTTAGCTTAAACTGGTGTTCAAAGTGGAAAGTGATTGAACAGATTCATAACAGCACTGAGGAGTAACTTTGTAATCTTATATACATATAAATAAACATATACTTAGTGTTTTAACATAATTTTCTATAGCAATCTGTTAAGCTTACAGTAGTATTCATAGTGCAATGCGACTTAAACGATTCATAACAGAACTGAGGAGATGTCAAGCAATACTAAATCTATGTAATTCCATGTAATCATAACAAAAATTCGCTTAGCATTTTTTAAATAATAACCCCTTTATTCGAATAAGTTTACAATGTTATTTTTCGTGCAAACAGATTCAACGGATTCAAACAAGCACTGAGGTTATAGCAACACTAAATAACTATGTAATCTTATATACCTATAACAAACATCTACTTACAGTTTTAACATAATTCTCTATAGCAGTCTTTTAAGCTTACACTTGTATTCATAATGCAATGTTATTGGAAGGAGTCATAACAGAACTGAAAAGATATCAAGGAATAATAAATCTATGTAACCATCACAAAAATTCGATTAGGGTTTTTTTAAAAATTACCCTTTTATACTACTCATTTTAAAATGGCATTCTTTGTGCAAAGAGATTCAACGGATTCATGGAAGCCCTGTGGAGATAGCAACACTAAGTAACTATGTAATCTTATAGTCCTATGACAAACACACTATTTTTCCATAATTCCCCACTCTATTTAGCCTAACTGGTGTTCCTAGTGGAAAGACTGAACGGATTCATAACAGCACTGAGGAGATATCAAGCAATACTAAATCTTTAAAATTCAGTGTTCTTCTAAAATTAACTTTACTTCAAAGCCGTGGAGAGAGTAACACTAAGTAACTGTGTAATCTTATATTCCAATATATAATATAGGAATATGACTTATAACAAACATCTACTTACTATTTTTCCATAATTCTCCGTAGTATTCTATTTAGCTTCAACTGGTGTTCATAGTGGAAAGAGATTGAATGGATTCATAACAGCACAGAGACGATATCAAGCAATACTAAATCTGTGCAATTCTATGGAACCATAACAAATATTCGCTTAACGTTTTTCTAAAATTAACCCTTTAATTCTAATCAGTTTACATTGGCATTCTTTGTGCACATAGATTCATACAAGCACTGAGGAGATAGCAGCACTAAGTATCTGTGTTATACATATAACAAACATCTACTAACTGTTTTAACATATTTCCCTATAGCAGTCTTTTAAGCTTACAGTGGAATTCATAGTGCATTGCGATTCAAAGGATTCATAACAGAACTGAGGCGATGTCAAGCAGTACTAAATCTATGTAATTCCATGTAATGGTCACAAAAATTTGCTTTTGATTTTTTTTTAAAAAAATAACCGTTATTCTAATATGTTTCCAATGGCATTCTTTGTGCAAAGAGATTCTACGCATTCATACAAGCACTGAAGTTATAGCAACACTAAGTAGCTATGTAATCTTATATACCAATAACAAACATCTACTTACTGTTTTAACATAATTCTCTGTAGCAATCTGTAAAGCTTACACTTGTATTCATAATGCAGTGTTATTGAAAGGATTCATAACAGAACTGAAAAGATTTCAATACTAAATCTATGTAATTCCATGTAACTATAACAAAAATTCGCTTAGGGTTTTTTTTAAAAAATTACCCTTTTATACTAATGAGTTTACAATGGCATTCTTTGTGCAAAGAGATTCAATGGATTCATACAAGCACTGAGGAGATAGCAAACCATAGTAACTATGAAATCTTATATTGCTATAACAAACATCTACTTACTATTTTTCCATAATTCTCCATAATATTCTATTTAGCTTAAACTGGTGTTCAAAGTGGAAAGTGATTGAACAGATTCATAACAGCACTGAGGAGTAACTTTGTAATCTTATATACATATAAATAAACATATACTTACTGTTTTAACATAATTTTCTATAGCAATCTGTTAAGCTTACAGTAGTATTCATAGTGCAATGCGACTTAAAAGATTCATAACAGAACTGAGGAGATGTCAAGCAATACTAAATCTATGTAATTCCATGTAATCATAACAAAAATTCGCTTAGCATTTTTTAAATAATAACCCTTTTATTCGAATAAGTTTACAATGTTATTTTTCGTGCAAACAGATTCAACGGATTCAAACAAGCACTGAGGTTATAGCAACACTAAATAACTATGTAATCTTATATACCTATAACAAACATCTACTTACAGTTTTAACATAATTCTCTATAGCAGTCTTTTAAGCTTACACTTGTATTCATAATGCAATGTTATTGGAAGGAGTCATAACAGAACTGAAAAGATATCAAGGAATAATAAATCTATGTAACCATCACAAAAATTCAATTAGGTTTTTTTTAAAAATTACCCTTTTATACTACTCATTTTAAAATGGCATTCTTTGTGCAAAGAGATTCAACGGATTCATACAAGCACTGAGGAGATAGCAAACCATAGTAACTATGAAATCTTATATTGCTATAACAAACATCTACTTACTATTTTTCCATAATTCTCCATAATATTCTATTTAGCTTAAACTGGTGTTCAAAGTGGAAAGTGATTGAACAGATTCATAACAGCACTGAGGAGTAACTTTGTAATCTTATATACATATAAATAAACATATACTTACTGTTTTAACATAATTTTCTATAGCAATCTGTTAAGCTTACAGTAGTATTCATAGTGCAATGCGACTTAAAAGATTCATAACAGAACTGAGGAGATGTCAAGCAATACTAAATCTATGTAATTCCATGTAATCATAACAAAAATTCGCTTAGCATTTTTTAAATAATAACCCTTTTATTCGAATAAGTTTACAATGTTATTTTTCGTGCAAACAGATTCAACGGATTCAAACAAGCACTGAGGTTATAGCAACACTAAATAACTATGTAATCTTATATACCTATAACAAACATCTACTTACAGTTTTAACATAATTCTCTATAGCAGTCTTTTAAGCTTACACTTGTATTCATAATGCAATGTTATTGGAAGGAGTCATAACAGAACTGAAAAGATATCAAGGAATAATAAATCTATATAACCATCACAAAAATTCGATTAGGGTTTTTTAAAAAAATTACCCTTTTATACTACTCATTTTAAAATGGCATTCTTTGTGCAAAGAGATTCAACGGATTCATGGAAGCCCTGTGGAGATAGCAACACTAAGTAACTATGTAATCTTATAGTCCTATGACAAACACACTATTTTTCCATAATTCCCCACTCTATTTAGCCTAACTGGTGTTCCTAGTGGAAAGACTGAACGGATTCATAACAGCACTGAGGAGATATCAAGCAATACTAAATCTTTAAAATTCAGTGTTCTTCTAAAATTAACTTTACTTCAAAGCCGTGGAGAGAGTAACACTAAGTAACTGTGTAATCTTATATTCCAATATATAATATAGGAATATGACTTATAACAAACATCTACTTACTATTTTTCCATAATTCTCCGTAGTATTCTATTTAGCTTCAACTGGTGTTCATAGTGGAAAGAGATTGAATGGATTCATAACAGCACAGAGACGATATCAAGCAATACTAAATCTGTGCAATTCTATGGAACCATAACAAATATTCGCTTAACGTTTTTCTAAAATTAACCCTTTAATTCTAATCAGTTTACATTGGCATTCTTTGTGCACATAGATTCATACAAGCACTGAGGAGATAGCAGCACTAAGTATCTGTGTTATACATATAACAAACATCTACTAACTGTTTTAACATATTTCCCTATAGCAGTCTTTTAAGCTTACAGTGGAATTCATAGTGCATTGCGATTCAAAGGATTCATAACAGAACTGAGGCGATGTCAAGCAGTACTAAATCTATGTAATTCCATGTAATGGTCACAAAAATTTGCTTTTGATTTTTTTTAAAAAAAATAACCGTTATTCTAATATGTTTCCAATGGCATTCTTTGTGCAAAGAGATTCTACGCATTCATACAAGCACTGAAGTTATAGCAACACTAAGTAGCTATGTAATCTTATATACCAATAACAAACATCTACTTACTGTTTTAACATAATTCTCTGTAGCAATCTGTAAAGCTTACACTTGTATTCATAATGCAGTGTTATTGAAAGGATTCATAACAGAACTGAAAAGATATCAATACTAAATCTATGTAATTCCATGTAACTATAACAAAAATTCGCTTAGGGTTTTTTTAAAAATTACCCTTTTATACTAATGAGTTTACAATGGCATTCTTTGTGCAAAGAGATTCAATGGATTCATACAAGCACTGAGGAGATAGCAAACCATAGTAACTATGAAATCTTATATTGCTATAACAAACATCTACTTACTATTTTTCCATAATTCTCCATAATATTCTATTTAGCTTAAACTGGTGTTCAAAGTGGAAAGTGATTGAACAGATTCATAACAGCACTGAGGAGTAACTTTGTAATCTTATATACATATAAATAAACATATACTTACTGTTTTAACATAATTTTCTATAGCAATCTGTTAAGCTTACAGTAGTATTCATAGTGCAATGCGACTTAAAAGATTCATAACAGAACTGAGGAGATGTCAAGCAATACTAAATCTATGTAATTCCATGTAATCATAACAAAACTACGCTTAGCATTTTTTAAAAAATAACCCTTTTATTCGAATAAGTTTACAATGTTATTTTTCGTGCAAACAGATTCAACGGATTCAAACAAGCACTGAGGTTATAGCAACACTAAATAACTATGTAATCTTATATACCTATAACAAACATCTACTTACAGTTTTAACATAATTCTCTATAGCAGTCTTTTAAGCTTACACTTGTATTCATAATGCAATGTTATTGGAAGGAGTCATAACAGAACTGAAAAGATATCAAGGAATAATAAATCTATGTAACCATCACAAAAATTCGATTAGGGTTTTTTTAAAAATTACCCTTTTATACTACTCATTTTAAAATGGCATTCTTTGTGCAAAGAGATTCAACGGATTCATGGAAGCCCTGTGGAGATAGCAACACTAAGTAACTATGTAATCTTATAGTCCTATGACAAACACACTATTTTTCCATAATTCCCCACTCTATTTAGCCTAACTGGTGTTCCTAGTGGAAAGACTGAACGGATTCATAACAGCAGTGAGGAGATATCAAGCAATACTAAATCTTTAAAATTCAGTGTTCTTCTAAAATTAACTTTACTTCAAAGCCGTGGAGAGAGTAACACTAAGTAACTATGTAATCTTATATTCCAATATATAATATAGGAATATGACTTATAACAAACATCTACTTACTATTTTTCCATAATTCTCCGTAGTATTCTATTTAGCTTCAACTGGTGTTCATAGTGGAAAGAGATTGAATGGATTCATAACAGCACAGAGACGATATCAAGCAATACTAAATCTGTGCAATTCTATGGAACCATAACAAATATTCGCTTAACGTTTTTCTAAAATTAACCCTTTAATTCTAATCAGTTTACATTGGCATTCTTTGTGCACATAGATTCATACAAGCACTGAGGAGATAGCAGCACTAAGTATCTGTGTTATACATATAACAAACATCTACTAACTGTTTTAACATATTTCCCTATAGCAGTCTTTTAAGCTTACAGTGGAATTCATAGTGCATTGCGATTCAAAGGATTCATAACAGAACTGAGGCGATGTCAAGCAATACTAAATGTATGTAATTCCATGTAATGGTCACAAAAATTTGCTTTTGATTTTTTTTTAAAAAAATAACCGTTATTCTAATATGTTTCCAATGGCATTTTTTGTGCAAAGAGATTCTACGCATTCATACAAGCACTGAGGTTATAGCAACACTAAGTAGCTATGTAATCTTATATACCAATAACAAACATCTACTTACTGTTTTAACATAATTCTCTGTAGCAATCTGTAAAGCTTACACTTGTATTCATAATGCAGTGTTATTGAAAGGATTCATAACAGAACTGAAAAGATATCAATACTAAATCTATGTAATTCCATGTAACTATAACAAAAATTCGCTTAGGGTTTTTTTAAAAATTACCCTTTTATACTAATGAGTTTACAATGGCATTCTTTGTGCAAAGAGATTCAATGGATTCATACAAGCACTGAGGAGATAGCAAACCATAGTAACTATGAAATCTTATATTGCTATAACAAACATCTACTTACTATTTTTCCATAATTCTCCATAATATTCTATTTAGCTTAAACTGGTGTTCAAAGTGGAAAGTGATTGAACAGATTCATAACAGCACTGAGGAGTAACTTTGTAATCTTATATACATATAAATAAACATATACTTACTGTTTTAACATAATTTTCTATAGCAATCTGTTAAGCTTACAGTAGTATTCATAGTGCAATGCGACTTAAAAGATTCATAACAGAACTGAGGAGATGTCAAGCAATACTAAATCTATGTAATTCCATGTAATCATAACAAAACTACGCTTAGCATTTTTTAAAAAATAACCCTTTTATTCGAATAAGTTTACAATGTTATTTTTCGTGCAAACAGATTCAACGGATTCAAACAAGCACTGAGGTTATAGCAACACTAAATAACTATGTAATCTTATATACCTATAACAAACATCTACTTACAGTTTTAACATAATTCTCTATAGCAGTCTTTTAAGCTTACACTTGTATTCATAATGCAATGTTATTGGAAGGAGTCATAACAGAACTGAAAAGATATCAAGGAATAATAAATCTATGTAACCATCACAAAAATTCGATTAGGGTTTTTTTAAAAATTACCCTTTTATACTACTCATTTTAAAATGGCATTCTTTGTGCAAAGAGATTCAACGGATTCATGGAAGCCCTGTGGAGATAGCAACACTAAGTAACTATGTAATCTTATAGTCCTATGACAAACACACTATTTTTCCATAATTCCCCACTCTATTTAGCCTAACTGGTGTTCCTAGTGGAAAGACTGAACGGATTCATAACAGCAGTGAGGAGATATCAAGCAATACTAAATCTTTAAAATTCAGTGTTCTTCTAAAATTAACTTTACTTCAAAGCCGTGGAGAGAGTAACACTAAGTAACTATGTAATCTTATATTCCAATATATAATATAGGAATATGACTTATAACAAACATCTACTTACTATTTTTCCATAATTCTCCGTAGTATTCTATTTAGCTTCAACTGGTGTTCATAGTGGAAAGAGATTGAATGGATTCATAACAGCACAGAGACGATATCAAGCAATACTAAATCTGTGCAATTTTATGGAACCATAACAAATATTCGCTTAACGTTTTTCTAAAATTAACCCTTTAATTCTAATCAGTTTACATTGGCATTCTTTGTGCACATAGATTCATACAAGCACTGAGGAGATAGCAGCACTAAGTATCTGTGTTATACATATAACAAACATCTACTAACTGTTTTAACATATTTCCCTATAGCAGTCTTTTAAGCTTACAGTGGAATTCATAGTGCATTGCGATTCAAAGGATTCATAACAGAACTGAGGCGATGTCAAGCAATACTAAATCTATGTAATTCCATGTAATGGTCACAAAAATTTGCTTTTGATTTTTTTTAAAAAAATAACCGTTATTCTAATATGTTTCCAATGGCATTCTTTGTGCAAAGAGATTCTACGCATTCATACAAGCACTGAGGTTATAGCAACACTAAGTAGCTATGTAATCTTATATACCAATAACAAACATCTACTTACTGTTTTAACATAATTCTCTGTAGCAATCTGTAAAGCTTACACTTGTATTCATAATGCAGTGTTATTGAAAGGATTCATAACAGAACTGAAAAGATATCAATACTAAATCTATGTAATTCCATGTAACTATAACAAAAATTCGCTTAGGGTTTTTTTAAAAATTACCCTTTTATACTAATGAGTTTACAATGGCATTCTTTGTGCAAAGAGATTCAATGGATTCATACAAGCACTGAGGAGATAGCAAACCATAGTAACTATGAAATCTTATATTGCTATAACAAACATCTACTTTTATTTTTCCATAATTCTCCATAATATTCTATTTAGCTTAAACTGGTGTTCAAAGTGGAAAGTGATTGAACAGATTCATAACAGCACTGAGGAGTAACTTTGTAATCTTATATACATATAAAAAACATATACTTAGTGTTTTAACATAATTTTCTATAGCAATCTGTTAAGCTTACAGTAGTATTCATAGTGCAATGCGACTTAAAAGATTCATAACAGAACTGAGGAGATGTCAAGCAATACTAAATCTATGTAATTCCATGTAATCATAACAAAAATTCGCTTAGCATTTTTTAAATAATAACCCCTTTATTCGAATAAGTTTACAATGTTATTTTTCGTGCAAACAGATTCAACGGATTCAAACAAGCACTGAGGTTATAGCAACACTAAATAACTATGTAATCTTATATACCTATAACAAACATCTACTTACAGTTTTAACATAATTCTCTATAGCAGTCTTTTAAGCTTACACTTGTATTCATAATGCAATGTTATTGGAAGGAGTCATAACAGAACTGAAAAGATATCAAGGAATAATAAATCTATGTAACCATCACAAAAATTCGATTAGGGTTTTTTTAAAAATTACCCTTTTATACTACTCATTTTAAAATGGCATTCTTTGTGCAAAGAGATTCAACGGATTCATGGAAGCCCTGTGGAGATAGCAACACTAAGTAACTATGTAATCTTATAGTCCTATGACAAACACACTATTTTTCCATAATTCCCCACTCTATTTAGCCTAACTGGTGTTCCTAGTGGAAAGACTGAACGGATTCATAACAGCACTGAGGAGATATCAAGCAATACTAAATCTTTAAAATTCAGTGTTCTTCTAAAATTAACTTTACTTCAAAGCCGTGGAGAGAGTAACACTAAGTAACTGTGTAATCTTATATTCCAATATATAATATAGGAATATGACTTATAACAAACATCTACTTACTATTTTTCCATAATTCTCCGTAGTATTCTATTTAGCTTCAACTGGTGTTCATAGTGGAAAGAGATTGAATGGATTCATAACAGCACAGAGACGATATCAAGCAATACTAAATCTGTGCAATTCTATGGAACCATAACAAATATTCGCTTAAGGTTTTTCTAAAATTAACCCTTTAATTCTAATCAGTTTACATTGGCATTCTTTGTGCACATAGATTCATACAAGCACTGAGGAGATAGCAGCACTAAGTATCTGTGTTATACATATAACAAACATCTACTAACTGTTTTAACATATTTCCCTATAGCAGTCTTTTAAGCTTACAGTGGAATTCATAGTGCATTGCGATTCAAAGGATTCATAACAGAACTGAGGCGATGTCAAGCAATACTAAATCTATGTAATTCCATGTAATGGTCACAAAAATTTGCTTTTGATTTTTTTTAAAAAAATAACCGTTATTCTAATATGTTTCCAATGGCATTCTTTGTGCAAAGAGATTCTACGCATTCATACAAGCACTGAGGTTATAGCAACACTAAGTAGCTATGTAATCTTATATACCAATAACAAACATCTACTTACTGTTTTAACATAATTCTCTGTAGCAATCTGTAAAGCTTACACTTGTATTCATAATGCAGTGTTATTGAAAGGATTCATAACAGAACTGAAAAGATATCAATACTAAATCTATGTAATTCCATGTAACTATAACAAAAATTCGCTTAGGGTTTTTTTAAAAATTACCCTTTTATACTAATGAGTTTACAATGGCATTCTTTGTGCAAAGAGATTCAATGGATTCATACAAGCACTGAGGAGATAGCAAACCATAGTAACTATGAAATCTTATATTGCTATAACAAACATCTACTTACTATTTTTCCATAATTCTCCATAATATTCTATTTAGCTTAAACTGGTGTTCAAAGTGGAAAGTGATTGAACAGATTCATAACAGCACTGAGGAGTAACTTTGTAATCTTATATACATATAAATAAACATATACTTACTGTTTTAATATAATTTTCTATAGCAATCTGTTAAGCTTACAGTAGTATTCATAGTGCAATGCGACTTAAAAGATTCATAACAGAACTGAGGAGATGTCAAGCAATACTAAATCTATGTAATTCCATGTAATCATAACAAAACTACGCTTAGCATTTTTTAAAAAATAACCCTTTTATTCGAATAAGTTTACAATGTTATTTTTCGTGCAAACAGATTCAACGGATTCAAACAAGCACTGAGGTTATAGCAACACTAAATAACTATGTAATCTTATATACCTATAACAAACATCTACTTACAGTTTTAACATAATTCTCTATAGCAGTCTTTTAAGCTTACACTTGTATTCATAATGCAATGTTATTGGAAGGAGTCATAACAGAACTGAAAAGATATCAAGGAATAATAAATCTATGTAACCATCACAAAAATTCGATTAGGGTTTTTTTAAAAATTACCCTTTTATACTACTCATTTTAAAATGGCATTCTTTGTGCAAAGAGATTCAACGGATTCATGGAAGCCCTGTGGAGATAGCAACACTAAGTAACTATGTAATCTTATAGTCCTATGACAAACACACTATTTTTCCATAATTCCCCACTCTATTTAGCCTAACTGGTGTTCCTAGTGGAAAGACTGAACGGATTCATAACAGCAGTGAGGAGATATCAAGCAATACTAAATCTTTAAAATTCAGTGTTCTTCTAAAATTAACTTTACTTCAAAGCCGTGGAGAGAGTAACACTAAGTAACTATGTAATCTTATATTCCAATATATAATATAGGAATATGACTTATAACAAACATCTACTTACTATTTTTCCATAATTCTCCGTAGTATTCTATTTAGCTTCAACTGGTGTTCATAGTGGAAAGAGATTGAATGGATTCATAACAGCACAGAGACGATATCAAGCAATACTAAATCTGTGCAATTTTATGGAACCATAACAAATATTCGCTTAACGTTTTTCTAAAATTAACCCTTTAATTCTAATCAGTTTACATTGGCATTCTTTGTGCACATAGATTCATACAAGCACTGAGGAGATAGCAGCACTAAGTATCTGTGTTATACATATAACAAACATCTACTAACTGTTTTAACATATTTCCCTATAGCAGTCTTTTAAGCTTACAGTGGAATTCATAGTGCATTGCGATTCAAAGGATTCATAACAGAACTGAGGCGATGTCAAGCAATACTAAATCTATGTAATTCCATGTAATGGTCACAAAAATTTGCTTTTGATTTTTTTTAAAAAAATAACCGTTATTCTAATATGTTTCCAATGGCATTCTTTGTGCAAAGAGATTCTACGCATTCATACAAGCACTGAGGTTATAGAAACACTAAGTAGCTATGTAATCTTATATACCAATAACAAACATCTACTTACTGTTTTAACATAATTCTCTGTAGCAATCTGTAAAGCTTACACTTGTATTCATAATGCAGTGTTATTGAAAGGATTCATAACAGAACTGAAAAGATATCAAGCAATACTAAATCTATGTAATTCCATGTAACTATAACAAAAATTCGCTTAGGGTTTTTTTAAAAATTACCCTTTTATACTAATGAGTTTACAATGGCATTCTTTGTGCAAAGAGATTCAATGGATTCATACAAGCACTGAGGAGATAGCAAACCATAGTAACTATGAAATCTTATATTGCTATAACAAACATCTACTTACTATTTTTCCATAATTCTCCATAATATTCTATTTAGCTTAAACTGGTGTTCAAAGTGGAAAGTGATTGAACAGATTCATAACAGCACTGAGGAGTAACTTTGTAATCTTATATACATATAAATAAACATATACTTACTGTTTTAACATAATTTTCTATAGCAATCTGTTAAGCTTACAGTAGTATTCATAGTGCAATGCGACTTAAAAGATTCATAACAGAACTGAGGAGATGTCAAGCAATACTAAATCTATGTAATTCCATGTAATCATAACAAAAATTCGCTTAGCATTTTTTAAATAATAACCCTTTTATTCGAATAAGTTTACAATGTTATTTTTCGTGCAAACAGATTCAACGGATTCAAACAAGCACTGAGGTTATAGCAACACTAAATAACTATGTAATCTTATATACCTATAACAAACATCTACTTACAGTTTTAACATAATTCTCTATAGCAGTCTTTTAAGCTTACACTTGTATTCATAATGCAATGTTATTGGAAGGAGTCATAACAGAACTGAAAAGATATCAAGGAATAATAAATCTATGTAACCATCACAAAAATTCAATTAGGTTTTTTTTAAAAATTACCCTTTTATACTACTCATTTTAAAATGGCATTCTTTGTGCAAAGAGATTCAACGGATTCATACAAGCACTGAGGAGATAGCAAACCATAGTAACTATGAAATCTTATATTGCTATAACAAACATCTACTTACTATTTTTCCATAATTCTCCATAATATTCTATTTAGCTTAAACTGGTGTTCAAAGTGGAAAGTGATTGAACAGATTCATAACAGCACTGAGGAGTAACTTTGTAATCTTATATACATATAAATAAACATATACTTACTGTTTTAACATAATTTTCTATAGCAATCTGTTAAGCTTACAGTAGTATTCATAGTGCAATGCGACTTAAAAGATTCATAACAGAACTGAGGAGATGTCAAGCAATACTAAATCTATGTAATTCCATGTAATCATAACAAAAATTCGCTTAGCATTTTTTAAATAATAACCCTTTTATTCGAATAAGTTTACAATGTTATTTTTCGTGCAAACAGATTCAACGGATTCAAACAAGCACTGAGGTTATAGCAACACTAAATAACTATGTAATCTTATATACCTATAACAAACATCTACTTACAGTTTTAACATAATTCTCTATAGCAGTCTTTTAAGCTTACACTTGTATTCATAATGCAATGTTATTGGAAGGAGTCATAACAGAACTGAAAAGATATCAAGGAATAATAAATCTATATAACCATCACAAAAATTCGATTAGGGTTTTTTTTAAAAAATTACCCTTTTATACTACTCATTTTAAAATGGCATTCTTTGTGCAAAGAGATTCAACGGATTCATGGAAGCCCTGTGGAGATAGCAACACTAAGTAACTATGTAATCTTATAGTCCTATGACAAACACACTATTTTTCCATAATTCCCCACTCTATTTAGCCTAACTGGTGTTCCTAGTGGAAAGACTGAACGGATTTATAACAGCACTGAGGAGATATCAAGCAATACTAAATCTTTAAAATTCAGTGTTCTTCTAAAATTAACTTTACTTCAAAGCCGTGGAGAGAGTAACACTAAGTAACTGTGTAATCTTATATTCCAATATATAATATAGGAATATGACTTATAACAAACATCTACTTACTATTTTTCCATAATTCTCCGTAGTATTCTATTTAGCTTCAACTGGTGTTCATAGTGGAAAGAGATTGAATGGATTCATAACAGCACAGAGACGATATCAAGCAATACTAAATCTGTGCAATTCTATGGAACCATAACAAATATTCGCTTAACGTTTTTCTAAAATTAACCCTTTAATTCTAATCAGTTTACATTGGCATTCTTTGTGCACATAGATTCATACAAGCACTGAGGAGATAGCAGCACTAAGTATCTGTGTTATACATATAACAAACATCTACTAACTGTTTTAACATATTTCCCTATAGCAGTCTTTTAAGCTTACAGTGGAATTCATAGTGCATTGCGATTCAAAGGATTCATAACAGAACTGAGGCGATGTCAAGCAATACTAAATCTATGTAATTCCATGTAATGGTCACAAAAATTTGCTTTTCATTTTTTTTTTTAAAAAATAACCGTTATTCTAATATGTTTCCAATGGCATTCTTTGTGCAAAGAGATTCTACGCATTCATACAAGCACTGAGGTTATAGCAACACTAAGTAGCTATGTAATCTTATATACCAATAACAAACATCTACTTACTGTTTTAACATAATTCTCTGTAGCAATCTGTAAAGCTTACACTTGTATTCATAATGCAGTGTTATTGAAAGGATTCATAACAGAACTGAAAAGATTTCAATACTAAATCTATGTAATTCCATGTAACTATAACAAAAATTCGCTTAGGGTTTTTTTAAAAATTACCCTTTTATACTAATGAGTTTACAATGGCATTCTTTGTGCAAAGAGATTCAATGGATTCATACAAGCACTGAGGAGATAGCAAACCATAGTAACTATGAAATCTTATATTGCTATAACAAACATCTACTTACTATTTTTCCATAATTCTCCATAATATTCTATTTAGCTTAAACTGGTGTTCAAAGTGGAAAGTGATTGAACAGATTCATAACAGCACTGAGGAGTAACTTTGTAATCTTATATACATATAAATAAACATATACTTACTGTTTTAATATAATTTTCTATAGCAATCTGTTAAGCTTACAGTAGTATTCATAGTGCAATGCGACTTAAAAGATTCATAACAGAACTGAGGAGATGTCAAGCAATACTAAATCTATGTAATTCCATGTAATCATAACAAAACTACGCTTAGCATTTTTTAAAAAATAACCCTTTTATTCGAATAAGTTTACAATGTTATTTTTCGTGCAAACAGATTCAACGGATTCAAACAAGCACTGAGGTTATAGCAACACTAAATAACTATGTAATCTTATATACCTATAACAAACATCTACTTACAGTTTTAACATAATTCTCTATAGCAGTCTTTTAAGCTTACACTTGTATTCATAATGCAATGTTATTGGAAGGAGTCATAACAGAACTGAAAAGATATCAAGGAATAATAAATCTATGTAACCATCACAAAAATTCGATTAGGGTTTTTTTAAAAATTACCCTTTTATACTACTCATTTTAAAATGGCATTCTTTGTGCAAAGAGATTCAACGGATTCATGGAAGCCCTGTGGAGATAGCAACACTAAGTAACTATGTAATCTTATAGTCCTATGACAAACACACTATTTTTCCATAATTCCCCACTCTATTTAGCCTAACTGGTGTTCCTAGTGGAAAGACTGAACGGATTCATAACAGCAGTGAGGAGATATCAAGCAATACTAAATCTTTAAAATTCAGTGTTCTTCTAAAATTAACTTTACTTCAAAGCCGTGGAGAGAGTAACACTAAGTAACTATGTAATCTTATATTCCAATATATAATATAGGAATATGACTTATAACAAACATCTACTTACTATTTTTCCATAATTCTCCGTAGTATTCTATTTAGCTTCAACTGGTGTTCATAGTGGAAAGAGATTGAATGGATTCATAACAGCACAGAGACGATATCAAGCAATACTAAATCTGTGCAATTTTATGGAACCATAACAAATATTCGCTTAACGTTTTTCTAAAATTAACCCTTTAATTCTAATCAGTTTACATTGGCATTCTTTGTGCACATAGATTCATACAAGCACTGAGGAGATAGCAGCACTAAGTATCTGTGTTATACATATAACAAACATCTACTAACTGTTTTAACATATTTCCCTATAGCAGTCTTTTAAGCTTACAGTGGAATTCATAGTGCATTGCGATTCAAAGGATTCATAACAGAACTGAGGCGATGTCAAGCAATACTAAATCTATGTAATTCCATGTAATGGTCACAAAAATTTGCTTTTGATTTTTTTTAAAAAAATAACCGTTATTCTAATATGTTTCCAATGGCATTCTTTGTGCAAAGAGATTCTACGCATTCATACAAGCACTGAGGTTATAGCAACACTAAGTAGCTATGTAATCTTATATACCAATAACAAACATCTACTTACTGTTTTAACATAATTCTCTGTAGCAATCTGTAAAGCTTACACTTGTATTCATAATGCAGTGTTATTGAAAGGATTCATAACAGAACTGAAAAGATATCAATACTAAATCTATGTAATTCCATGTAACTATAACAAAAATTCGCTTAGGGTTTTTTTAAAAATTACCCTTTTATACTAATGAGTTTACAATGGCATTCTTTGTGCAAAGAGATTCAATGGATTCATACAAGCACTGAGGAGATAGCAAACCATAGTAACTATGAAATCTTATATTGCTATAACAAACATCTACTTTTATTTTTCCATAATTCTCCATAATATTCTATTTAGCTTAAACTGGTGTTCAAAGTGGAAAGTGATTGAACAGATTCATAACAGCACTGAGGAGTAACTTTGTAATCTTATATACATATAAAAAACATATACTTAGTGTTTTAACATAATTTTCTATAGCAATCTGTTAAGCTTACAGTAGTATTCATAGTGCAATGCGACTTAAAAGATTCATAACAGAACTGAGGAGATGTCAAGCAATACTAAATCTATGTAATTCCATGTAATCATAACAAAAATTCGCTTAGCATTTTTTAAATAATAACCCCTTTATTCGAATAAGTTTACAATGTTATTTTTCGTGCAAACAGATTCAACGGATTCAAACAAGCACTGAGGTTATAGCAACACTAAATAACTATGTAATCTTATATACCTATAACAAACATCTACTTACAGTTTTAACATAATTCTCTATAGCAGTCTTTTAAGCTTACACTTGTATTCATAATGCAATGTTATTGGAAGGAGTCATAACAGAACTGAAAAGATATCAAGGAATAATAAATCTATGTAACCATCACAAAAATTCGATTAGGGTTTTTTTAAAAATTACCCTTTTATACTACTCATTTTAAAATGGCATTCTTTGTGCAAAGAGATTCAACGGATTCATGGAAGCCCTGTGGAGATAGCAACACTAAGTAACTATGTAATCTTATAGTCCTATGACAAACACACTATTTTTCCATAATTCCCCACTCTATTTAGCCTAACTGGTGTTCCTAGTGGAAAGACTGAACGGATTCATAACAGCACTGAGGAGATATCAAGCAATACTAAATCTTTAAAATTCAGTGTTCTTCTAAAATTAACTTTACTTCAAGCCGTGGCGAGAGTAACACTAAGTAACTATGTAATCGTATATTCCAATATATAATATAGGAATATGACTTATAACAAACATCTACTTACTATTTTTCCATAATTCTCCGTAGTATTCTATTTAGCTTCAACTGGTGTTCATAGTGGAAAGAGATTGAATGGATTCATAACAGCACAGAGACGATATCAAGCAATACTAAATCTGTGCAATTCTATGGAACCATAACAAATATTCGCTTAAGGTTTTTCTAAAATTAACCCTTTAATTCTAATCAGTTTACATTGGCATTCTTTGTGCACATAGATTCATACAAGCACTGAGGAGATAGCAGCACTAAGTATCTGTGTTATACATATAACAAACATCTACTAACTGTTTTAACATATTTCCCTATAGCAGTCTTTTAAGCTTACAGTGGAATTCATAGTGCATTGCGATTCAAAGGATTCATAACAGAACTGAGGCGATGTCAAGCAATACTAAATCTATGTAATTCCATGTAATGGTCACAAAAATTTGCTTTTGATTTTTTTTAAAAAAATAACCGTTATTCTAATATGTTTCCAATGGCATTCTTTGTGCAAAGAGATTCTACGCATTCATACAAGCACTGAGGTTATAGCAACACTAAGTAGCTATGTAATCTTATATACCAATAACAAACATCTACTTACTGTTTTAACATAATTCTCTGTAGCAATCTGTAAAGCTTACACTTGTATTCATAATGCAGTGTTATTGAAAGGATTCATAACAGAACTGAAAAGATATCAATACTAAATCTATGTAATTCCATGTAACTATAACAAAAATTCGCTTAGGGTTTTTTTAAAAATTACCCTTTTATACTAATGAGTTTACAATGGCATTCTTTGTGCAAAGAGATTCAATGGATTCATACAAGCACTGAGGAGATAGCAAACCATAGTAACTATGAAATCTTATATTGCTATAACAAACATCTACTTACTATTTTTCCATAATTCTCCATAATATTCTATTTAGCTTAAACTGGTGTTCAAAGTGGAAAGTGATTGAACAGATTCATAACAGCACTGAGGAGTAACTTTGTAATCTTATATACATATAAATAAACATATACTTACTGTTTTAACATAATTTTCTATAGCAATCTGTTAAGCTTACAGTAGTATTCATAGTGCAATGCGACTTAAAAGATTCATAACAGAACTGAGGCGATGTCAAGCAATACTAAATCTATGTAATTCCATGTAATGGTCACAAAAATTTGCTTTTGATTTTTTTTAAAAAAATAACCGTTATTCTAATATGTTTCCAATGGCATTCTTTGTGCAAAGAGATTCTACGCATTCATACAAGCACTGAGGTTATAGCAACACTAAGTAGCTATGTAATCTTATATACCAATAACAAACATCTACTTACTGTTTTAACATAATTCTCTGTAGCAATCTGTAAAGCTTACACTTGTATTCATAATGCAGTGTTATTGAAAGGATTCATAACAGAACTGAAAAGATATCAAGCAATACTAAATCTATGTAATTCCATGTAACTATAACAAAAATTCGCTTAGGGTTTTTTTAAAAATTACCCTTTTGTACTAATGAGTTTACAATGGCATTCTTTGTGCAAAGAGATTCAATGGATTCATACAAGCTCTGAGGAGATAGCAAACCATAGTAACTATGAAATCTTATATTGCTATAACAAACATCTACTTACTATTTTTCCATAATTCTCCATAATATTCTATTTAGCTTAAACTGGTGTTCAAAGTGGAAAGTGATTGAACAGATTCATAACAGCACTGAGGAGTAACTTTGTAATCTTATATACATATAAAAAACATATACTTACTGTTTTAACATAATTTTCTAGAGCAATCTGTTAAGCTTACAGTAGTATTCATAGTGCAATGCGACTTGAAAGATTCATAACAGAACTGAGGAGATGTCAAGCAATACTAAATCTATGTAATTCCATGTAATCATAACAAAAATTCGCTTAGCATTTTTTTTTAAAATAACCCTTTTATTCAAATAAGTTTACAATGTTATTTTTCGTGCAAACAGATTCAACGGATTCAAACAAGCACTGAGGTTATAGCAACACTAAATAACTATGTAATCTTATATACCTATAACAAACATCTACTTACAGTTTTAACATAATTCTCTATAGCAGTCTTTTAAGCTTACACTTGTATTCATAATGCAATGTTATTGGAAGGAGTCATAACAGAACTGAAAAGATATCAAGGAATAATAAATCTATGTAACCATCACAAAAATTCGATTAGGGTTTTTTTAAAAAATTACCCTTTTATGCTACTCATTTTAAAATGGCATTCTTTGTGCAAAGAGATTCTACGGATTCATGGAAGCCCTGTGGAGATAGCAACACTAAGTAACTATGTAATCTTATAGTCCTATGACAAACACACTATTTTTCCATAATTCCACACTCTATTTAGCCTAACTGGTGTTCCTAGTGGAAAGACTGAACGGATTCATAACAGCACTGAGGAGATATCAAGCAATCCTAAATCTTTAAAATTCAGTGTTCTTCTAAAATTAACTTTACTTCAAGCCGTGGAGAGAGTAACACTAAGTAACTATGTAATCGTATATTCCAATATATAATATAGGAATATGACTTATAACAAACATCTACTTACTATTTTTCCATAATTCTCCGTAGTATTCTATTTAGCTTCAACTGGTGTTCATAGTGGAAAGAGATTGAATGGATTCATAACAGCACAGAGACGATATCAAGCAATACTAAATCTGTGCAATTCTATGGAACCATAACAAATATTCGCTTAACGTTTTTCTAAAATTAACCCTTTAATTCTAATCAGTTTACATTGGCATTCTTTGTGCACATAGATTCATACAAGCACTGAGGAGATAGCAGCACTAAGTATCTGTGTTATACATATAACAAACATCTACTAACTGTTTTAACATATTTCCCTATAGCAGTCTTTTAAGCTTACAGTGGAATTCATAGTGCATTGCGATTCAAAGGATTCATAACAGAACTGAGGCGATGTCAAGCAATACTAAATCTATGTAATTCCATGTAATGGTCACAAAAAATTGCTTTTGATTTTTTTTAAAAAAATAACCGTTATTCTAATATGTTTCCAATGGCATTCTTTGTGCAAAGAGATTCTACCCATTCATACAAGCACTGAGGTTATAGCAACACTAAGTAGCTATGTAATCTTATATACCAATAACAAACATCTACTTACTGTTTTAACATAATTCTCTGTAGCAATCTGTAAAGCTTACACTTGTATTCATAATGCAGTGTTATTGAAAGGATTCATAACAGAACTGAAAAGATATCAATACTAAATCTATGTAATTCCATGTAACTATAACAAAAATTCGCTTAGGGTTTTTTTAAAAATTACCCTTTTATACTAATGAGTTTACAATGGCATTCTTTGTGCAAAGAGATTCAATGGATTCATACAAGCACTGAGGAGATAGCAAACCATAGTAACTATGAAATCTTATATTGCTATAACAAACATCTACTTACTATTTTTCCATATTTCTCCATAATATTCTATTTAGCTTAAACTGGTGTTCAAAGTGGAAAGTGATTGAACAGATTCATAACAGCACTGAGGAGTAACTTTGTAATCTTATATACATATAAATAAACATATACTTACTGTTTTAACATAATTTTCTATAGCAATCTGTTAAGCTTACAGTAGTATTCATAGTGCAATGCGACTTAAACGATTCATAACAGAACTGAGGAGATGTCAAGCAATACTAAATCTATGTAATTCCATGTAATCATAACGAAAATTCGCTTAGCATTTTTTAAATAATAACCCTTTTATTCGAATAAGTTTACAATGTTATTTTTCGTGCAAACAGATTCAACGGATTCAAACAAGCACTGAGGTTATAGCAACACAAAATAACTATGTAAACTTATATACCTATAACAAACATCTACTTACAGTTTTAACATAATTCTCTATAGCAGTCTTTTAAGCTTACACTTGTATTCATAATGCAATGTTATTGGAAGGAGTCATAACAGAACTGAAAAGATATCAAGGAATAATAAATCTATGTAACCATCACAAAAATTCGATTAGGGTTTTTTTAAAAATTACCCTTTTATACTACTCATTTTAAAATGTCATTCTTTGTGCAAAGAGATTCAACGGATTCATGGAAGCCCTGTGGAGATAGCAACACTAAGTAACTATGTAATCTTATAGTCCTATGACAAACACACTATTTTTCCATAATTCTCCACTCTATTTAGCCTAAGTGGTGTTCCTAGTGGAAAGACTGAACGGATTCATAACAGCACTGAGGAGATATCAAGCAATACTAAATCTTTAAAATTCAGTGTTCTTCTAAAATTAACTTTACTTCAAAGCCGCGGAGAGAGTAACACTAAGTAACTATGTAATCTTATATTCCAATATATAATATAGGAATATGACTTATAACAAACATCTACTTACTATTTTTCCATAATTCTCCGTAGTATTCTATTTAGCTTCAACTGGTGTTCATAGTGGAAAGAGATTGAATGGATTCATAACAGCACAGAGATATCAAGCAATACTAAATCTGTGCAATTCTATGGAACCATAACAAATATTCGCTTAACGTTTTTCTAAAATTAACCCTTTAATTCTAATCAGTTTACATTGGCATTCTTTGTGCACATAGATTCATACAAGCACTGAGGAGATAGCAGCACTAAGTATCTGTGTTATACATATAACAAACATCTACTAACTGTTTTAACATATTTCCCTATAGCAGTCTTTTAAGCTTACAGTGGAATTCATAGTGCATTGCGATTCAAAGGATTCATAACAGAACTGAGGCGATGTCAAGCAATACTAAATCTATGTAATTCCATGTAATGGTCACAAAAAATTGCTTTTGATTTTTTTTAAAAAAATAACCGTTATTCTAATATGTTTCCAATGGCATTCTTTGTGCAAAGAGATTCTACCCATTCATACAAGCACTGAGGTTATAGCAACACTAAGTAGCTATGTAATCTTATATACCAATAACAAACATCTACTTACTGTTTTAACATAATTCTCTGTAGCAATCTGTAAAGCTTACACTTGTATTCATAATGCAGTGTTATTGAAAGGATTCATAACAGAACTGAAAAGATATCAATACTAAATCTATGTAATTCCATGTAACTATAACAAAAATTCGCTTAGGGTTTTTTTAAAAATTACCCTTTTATACTAATGAGTTTACAATGGCATTCTTTGTGCAAAGAGATTCAATGGATTCATACAAGCACTGAGGAGATAGCAAACCATAGTAACTATGAAATCTTATATTGCTATAACAAACATCTACTTACTATTTTTCCATAATTCTCCATAATATTCTTTTTAGCTTAAACTGGTGTTCAAAGTGGAAAGTGATTGAACAGATTCATAACAGCACTGAGGAGTAACTTTGTAATCTTATATACATATAAATAAACATATACTTACTGTTTTAACATAATTTTCTATAGCAATCTGTTAAGCTTACAGTAGTATTCATAGTGCAATGCGACTTAAAAGATTCATAACAGAACTGAGGAGATGTCAAGCAATACTAAATCTATGTAATTCCATGTAATCATAACAAAAATTCGCTTAGCATTTTTTAAATAATAACCCCTTTATTCGAATAAGTTTACAATGTTATTTTTCGTGCAAACAGATTCAACGGATTCAAACAAGCACTGAGGTTATAGCAACACTAAATAACTATGTAATCTTATATACCTATAACAAACATCTACTTACAGTTTTAACATAATTCTCTATAGCAGTCTTTTAAGCTTACACTTGTATTCATAATGCAATGTTATTGGAAGGAGTCATAACAGAACTGAAAAGATATCAAGGAATAATAAATCTATGTAACCATCACAAAAATTCGATTAGGGTTTTTTTAAAAATTACCCTTTTATACTACTCATTTTAAAATGGCATTCTTTGTGCAAAGAGATTCAACGGATTCATGGAAGCCCTGTGGAGATAGCAACACTAAGTAACTATGTAATCTTATAGTCCTATGACAAACACACTATTTTTCCATAATTCCCCACTCTATTTAGCCTAACTGGTGTTCCTAGTGGAAAGACTGAACGGATTCATAACAGCACTGAGGAGATATCAAGCAATACTAAATCTTTAAAATTCAGTGTTCTTCTAAAATTAACTTTACTTCAAAGCCGTGGAGAGAGTAACACTAAGTAACTATGTAATCGTATATTCCAATATATAATATAGGAATATGACTTATAACAAACATCTACTTACTATTTTTCCATAATTCTCCGTAGTATTCTATTTAGCTTCAACTGGTGTTCATAGTGGAAAGAGATTGAATGGATTCATAACAGCACAGAGACGATATCAAGCAATACTAAATCTGTGCAATTCTATGGAACCATAACAAATATTCGCTTAACGTTTTTCTAAAATTAACCCTTTAATTCTAATCAGTTTACATTGGCATTCTTTGTGCACATAGATTCATACAAGCACTGAGGAGATAGCAGCACTAAGTATCTGTGTTATACATATAACAAACATCTACTAACCGTTTTAACATATTTCCCTATAGCAGTCTCTTAAGCTTACAGTGGAATTCATAGTGCATTGCGATTCAAAGGATTCATAACAGAACTGAGGCGATGTCAAGCAATACTAAATCTATGTAATTCCATGTAATGGTCACAAAAATTTGCTTTTGATTTTTTTTTAAAAAAAATAACCGTTATTCTAATATGTTTCCAATGGCATTCTTTGTGCAAAGAGATTCTACGCATTCATACAAGCACTGAGGTTATAGCAACACTAAGTAGCTATGTAATCTTATATACCAATAACAAACATCTACTTACTGTTTTAACATAATTCTCTGTAGCAATCTGTAAAGCTTACACTTGTATTCATAATGCAGTGTTATTGAAAGGATTCATAACAGAACTGAAAAGATATCAATACTAAATCTATGTAATTCCATGTAACTATAACAAAAATTCGCTTAGGGTTTTTTTAAAAATTACCCTTTTATACTAATGAGTTTACAATGGCATTCTTTGTGCAAAGAGATTCAATGGATTCATACAAGCACTGAGGAGATAGCAAACCATAGTAACTATGAAATCTTATATTGCTATAACAAACATCTACTTACTATTTTTCCATAATTCTCCATAATATTCTATTTAGCTTAAACTGGTGTTCAAAGTGGAAAGTGATTGAACAGATTCATAACAGCACTGAGGAGTAACTTTGTAATCTTATATACATATAAAAAACATATACTTACTGTTTTAACATAATTTTCTAGAGCAATCTGTTAAGCTTACAGTAGTATTCATAGTGCAATGCGACTTGAAAGATTCATAACAGAACTGAGGCGATGTCAAGCAATACTAAATCTATGTAATTCCATGTAATGGTCACAAAAATTTGCTTTTGATTTTTTTTAAAAAAATAACCGTTATTCTAATATGTTTCCAATGGCATTCTTTGTGCAAAGAGATTCTACGCATTCATACAAGCACTGAGGTTATAGCAACACTAAGTAGCTATGTAATCTTATATACCAATAACAAACATCTACTTACTGTTTTAACATAATTCTCTGTAGCAATCTGTAAAGCTTACACTTGTATTCATAATGCAGTGTTATTGAAAGGATTCATAACAGAACTGAAAAGATATCAAGCAATACTAAATCTATGTAATTCCATGTAACTATAACAAAAATTCGCTTAGGGTTTTTTTAAAAATTACCCTTTTGTACTAATGAGTTTACAATGGCATTCTTTGTGCAAAGAGATTCAATGGATTCATACAAGCTCTGAGGAGATAGCAAACCATAGTAACTATGAAATCTTATATTGCTATAACAAACATCTACTTACTATTTTTCCATAATTCTCCATAATATTCTATTTAGCTTAAACTGGTGTTCAAAGTGGAAAGTGATTGAACAGATTCATAACAGCACTGAGGAGTAACTTTGTAATCTTATATACATATAAAAAACATATACTTACTGTTTTAACATAATTTTCTAGAGCAATCTGTTAAGCTTACAGTAGTATTCATAGTGCAATGCGACTTGAAAGATTCATAACAGAACTGAGGCGATGTCAAGCAATACTAAATCTATGTAATTCCATGTAATCATAACAAAAATTCGCTTAGCATTTTTTTAAAAAATAACCCTTTTATTCAAATAAGTTTACAATGTTATTTTTCGTGCAAACAGATTCAACGGATTCAAACAAGCACTGAGGTTATAGCAACACTAAATAACTATGTAATCTTATATACCTATAACAAACATCTACTTACAGTTTTAACATAATTCTCTATAGCAGTCTTTTAAGCTTACACTTGTATTCATAATGCAATGTTATTGGAAGGAGTCATAACAGAACTGAAAAGATATCAAGGAATAATAAATCTATGTAACCATCACAAAAATTCGATTAGGGTTTTTTTAAAAAATTACCCTTTTATGCTACTCATTTTAAAATGGCATTCTTTGTGCAAAGAGATTCAACGGATTCATGGAAGCCCTGTGGAGATAGCAACACTAAGTAACTATGTAATCTTATAGTCCTATGACAAACACACTATTTTTCCATAATTCCACACTCTATTTAGCCTAACTGGTGTTCCTAGTGGAAAGACTGAACGGATTCATAACAGCACTGAGGAGATATCAAGCAATCCTAAATCTTTAAAATTCAGTGTTCTTCTAAAATTAACTTTACTTCAAGCCGTGGAGAGAGTAACACTAAGTAACTATGTAATCGTATATTCCAATATATAATATAGGAATATGACTTATAACAAACATCTACTTACTATTTTTCCATAATTCTCCGTAGTATTCTATTTAGCTTCAACTGGTGTTCATAGTGGAAAGAGATTGAATGGATTCATAACAGCACAGAGACGATATCAAGCAATACTAAATCTGTGCAATTCTATGGAACCATAACAAATATTCGCTTAACGTTTTTCTAAAATTAACCCTTTAATTCTAATCAGTTTACATTGGCATTCTTTGTGCACATAGATTCATACAAGCACTGAGGAGATAGCAGCACTAAGTATCTGTGTTATACATATAACAAACATCTACTAACTGTTTTAACATATTTCCCTATAGCAGTCTTTTAAGCTTACAGTGGAATTCATAGTGCATTGCGATTCAAAGGATTCATAACAGAACTGAGGCGATGTCAAGCAATACTAAATGTATGTAATTCCATGTAATGGTCACAAAAATTTGCTTTTGATTTTTTTTTTTTAAAATAACCGTTATTCTAATATGTTTCCAATGGCATTCTTTGTGCAAAGAGATTCTACCCATTCATACAAGCACTGAGGTTATAGCAACACTAAGTAGCTATGTAATCTTATATACCAATAACAAACATCTACTTACTGTTTTAACATAATTCTCTGTAGCAATCTGTAAAGCTTACACTTGTATTCATAATGCAGTATTATTGAAAGGATTCATAACAGAACTGAAAAGATATCAATACTAAATCTCTGTAATTCCATGTAACTATAACAAAAATTCGCTTAGGGTTTTTTTAAAAATTACCCTTTTATACTAATGAGTTTACAATGGCATTCTTTGTGCAAAGAGATTCAATGGATTCATACAAGCACTGAGGAGATAGCAAACCATAGTAACTATGAAATCTTATATTGCTATAACAAACATCTACTTACTATTTTTCCATAATTCTCCATAATATTCTATTTAGCTTAAACTGGTGTTCAAAGTGGAAAGTGATTGAACAGATTCATAACAGCACTGAGGAGTAACTTTGTAATCTTATATACATATAAATAAACATATACTTACTGTTTTAACATAATTTTCTAGAGCAATCTGTTAAGCTTACAGTAGTATTCATAGTGCAATGCGACTTAAAAGATTCATAACAGAACTGAGGAGATGTCAAGCAATACTAAATCTATGTAATTCCATGTAATCATAACAAAAATTCGCTTAGCATTTTTTAAATAATAACCCTTTTATTCGAATAAGTTTACAATGTTATTTTTCGTGCAAACAGATTCAACGGATTCAAACAAGCACTGAGGTTATAGCAACACTAAATAACTATGTAATCTTATATACCTATAACAAACATCTACTTACAGTTTTAACATAATTCTCTATAGCAGTCTTTTAAGCTTACACTTGTATTCATAATGCAATGTTATTGGAAGGAGTCATAACAGAACTGAAAAGATATCAAGGAATAATAAATCTATGTAACCATCACAAAAATTCGATTAGGGTTTTTTTTAAAAATTACCCTTTTATACTACTCATTTTAAAATGGCATTCTTTGTGCAAAGAGATTCTACGCATTCATACAAGCACTGAGGTTATAGCAACACTAAGTAGCTATGTAATCTTATATACCAATAACAAACATCTACTTACTGTTTTAACATAATTCTCTGTAGCAATCTGTAAAGCTTACACTTGTATTCATAATGCAGTGTTATTGAAAGGATTCATAACAGAACTGAAAAGATATCAAGCAATACTAAATCTATGTAATTCCATGTAACTATAACAAAAATTCGCTTAGGGTTTTTTTAAAAATTACCCTTTTATACTAATGAGTTTACAATGGCATTCTTTGTGCAAAGAGATTCTACGCATTCATACAAGCACCGAGGTTATAGCAACACTAAGTAGCTATGTAATCTTATATACCAATAACAAACATCTACTTACTGTTTTAACATAATTCTCTGTAGCAATCTGTAAAGCTTACACTTGTATTCATAATGCAGTGTTATTGAAAGGATTCATAACAGAACTGAAAAGATATCAAGCAATACTAAATCTATGTAATTCCATGTAACTATAACAAAAATTCGCTTAGGGTTTTTTTTAAAAATTACCCTTTTATACTAATGAGTTTACAATGGCATTCTTTGTGCAAAGAGATTCAATGGATTCATACAAGCACTGAGGAGATAGCAAACCATAGTAACTATGAAATCTTATATTGCTATAACAAACATCTACTTACTATTTTTCCATAATTCTCCATAATATTCTATTTAGCTTAAACTGGTGTTCAAAGTGGAAAGTGATTGAACAGATTCATAACAGCACTGAGGAGTAACTTTGTAATCTTATATACATATAAAAAACATATACTTACTGTTTTAACATAATTTTCTAGAGCAATCTGTTAAGCTTACAGTAGTATTCATAGTGCAATGCGACTTGAAAGATTCATAACAGAACTGAGGAGATGTCAAGCAATACTAAATCTATGTAATTCCATGTAATCATAACAAAAATTCGCTTAGCATTTTTTTAAAAAATAACCCTTTTATTCAAATAAGTTTACAATGTTATTTTTCGTGCAAACAGATTCAACGGATTCAAACAAGCACTGAGGTTATAGCAACACTAAATAACTATGTAATTTATATACCTATAACAAACATCTACTTACAGTTTTAACATAATTCTCTATAGCAGTCTTTTAAGCTTACACTTGTATTCATAATGCAAGGTTATTGGAAGGAGTCATAACAGAACTGAAAAGATATCAAGGAATAATAAATCTATGTAACCCTCACAAAAATTCGATTAGGGTTTTTTTTAAAATTACCCTTTTATACTACTCATTTTAAAATGGCATTCTTTGTGCAAAGAGATTCAACGGCTTCATGGAAGCCCTGTGGAGATAGCAACACTAAGTAACTATGTAATCTTATAGTCCTATGACAAACACACTATTTTTCCATAATTCCCCACTCTATTTAACCTAACTGGTGTTCCTAGTGGAAAGACTGAACGGATTCATAACAGCACTGAGGAGATATCAAGCAATACTAAATCTTTAAAATTCAGTGTTCTTCTAAAATTAACTTTACTTCAAAGCCGTGGAGAGAGTAACACTAAGTAACTATGTAATCTTATATTCCAATATATAATATAGGAATATGACTTATAACAAACATCTACTTACTATTTTTCCATAATTCTCCGTAGTATTCTATTTAGCTTCAACTGGTGTTCATAGTGGAAAGAGATTGAATGGATTCATAACAGCACAGAGACGATATCAAGCAATACTAAATCTGTGCAATTCTATGGAACCATAACAAATATTCGCTTAACGTTTTTCTAAAATTAACCCTTTAATTCTAATCAGTTTACATTGGCATTCTTTGTGCACATAGATTCATACAAGCACTGAGGAGATAGCAGCACTAAGTATCTGTGTTATACATATAACAAGCATCTACTAACTGTTTTAATATATTTCCCTATAGCAGTCTTTTAAGCTTACAGTGGAATTCATAGTGCATTGTGATTCAAAGGATTCATAACAGAACTGAGGCGATGTCAAGCAATACTAAATCTATGTAATTCCATGTAATGGTCACAAAAATTTGCTTTTGATTTTTTTTAAAAAAATAACCGTTATTCTAATATGTTTCCAATGGCATTCTTTGTGCAAAGAGATTCTACGCATTCATACAAGCACTGAGGTTATAGCAACAATAAGTAGCTATGTAATCTTATATACCAATAACAAACATCTACTTACTGTTTTAACATAATTCTCTGTAGCAATCTGTAAAGCTTACACTTGTATTCATAATGCAGTGTTATTGAAAGGATTCATAACAGAACTGAAAAGATATCAATACTAAATCTCTGTAATTCCATGTAACTATAACAAAAATTCGCTTAGGGTTTTTTTAAAAATTACCCTTTTGTACTAATGAGTTTACAATGGCATTCTTTGTGCAAAGAGATTCAATGGATTCATACAAGCACTGAGGAGTAACTTTGTAATCTTATATACATATAAAAAAACATATACTTACTGTTTTAACATAATTTTCTATAGCAATCTGTTAAGCTTACAGTAGTATTCATAGTGCAATGCGACTTACAAGATTCATAACAGAACTGAGGAGATGTCAAGCAATACTAAATCTATGTAATTCCATGTAATCATAACAAAAATTCGCTTAGCATTTTTTTAAAAAATAACCCTTTTATTCGAATAAGTTTACAATGTTATTTTTCGTGCAAACAGATTCAACGGATTCAAAGCACTGAGGTTATAGCAACACTAAATAACTATGTAATTTATATACCTATAACAAACATCTACTTACAGTTTTAACATAATTCTCTATAGCAGTCTTTTAAGCTTACACTTGTATTCATAATGCAAGGTTATTGGAAGGAGTCATAACAGAACTGAAAAGATATCAAGGAATAATAAATCTATGTAACCCTCACAAAAATTCGATTAGGGTTTTTTTTAAAATTACCCTTTTATACTACTCATTTTAAAATGGCATTCTTTGTGCAAAGAGATTCAACGGCTTCATGGAAGCCCTGTGGAGATAGCAACACTAAGTAACTATGTAATCTTATAGTCCTATGACAAACACACTATTTTTCCATAATTCCCCACTCTATTTAGCCTAACTGGTGTTCCTAGTGGAAAGACTGAACGGATTCATAACAGCACTGAGGAGATATCAAGCAATACTAAATCTTTAAAATTCAGTGTTCTTCTAAAATTAACTTTACTTCAAAGCCGTGGAGAGAGTAACACTAAGTAACTATGTAATCTTATATTCCAATATATAATATAGGAATATGACTTATAACAAACATCTACTTACTATTTTTCCATAATTCTCCGTAGTATTCTATTTAGCTTCAACTGGTGTTCATAGTGGAAAGAGATTGAATGGATTCATAACAGCACAGAGACGATATCAAGCAATACTAAATCTGTGCAATTCTATGGAACCATAACAAATATTCGCTTAAGGTTTTTCTAAGATTAACCCTTTAATTCTAATCAGTTTACATTGGCATTCTTTGTGCACATAGATTCATACAAGCACTGAGGAGATAGCAACACTAAGTATCTGTGTTATACATATAACAAACATCTACTTACTGTTTTCCCTATAGCAGTCTTTTAAGCTTACAGTGGAATTCATAGTGCATTGCGATTCAAAGGATTCATAACAGAACTGAGGAGATGTCAAGCAATACTAAATCTATGTAATTCCATGTAATGGTCACAAAAATTTGCTTTTGATTTTTTAAAAAAATAACCATTATTCTTGTGCAAAGAGATTCTACGCATGTTATATACCAATAACAACATCTACTTACTGTTTTAACGTAAATCTCTGTAGCAATCTGTAAAGCTTACACTTGTATTCATAATGCAGTGTTATTGAAAGGATTCATAACAGAACTGAAAAGATATCAAGCAATACTAAATCTATGTAAGTCCATGTAACTATAACAAAAATTCGCTTAGGGTTTTTTTTAAAAATAATAACCGTTATTCTAATATGTTTCCAATGGCATTCTTTGTGCAAAGAGATTCTACGCATTCATACAAGCACTGAGGTTATAGCAACACTAAGTAGCTATGTAATCTTATATACCAATAACAAACATCTACTTACTGTTTTAACATAATTCTCTGTAGCAATCTGTAAAGCTTACACTTGTATTCATAATGCAGTGTTATTGAAAGGATTCATAACAGAACTGAAAAGATATCAAGCAATACTAAATCTATGTAATTCCATGTAACTATAAGAAAAATTCGCTTAGGGTTTTTTTTTAAAATTACCCTTTTGTACTAATGAGTTTACAATGGCATTCTTTGTGCAAAGAGATTCAATGGATTCATACAAGCACTGAGGAGATAGCAAACCATAGTAACTATGAAATCTTATATTGCTATAACAAACATCTACTTACTATTTTTCCATAATTCTCCATAATATTCTATTTAGCTTAAACTGGTGTTCAAAGTGGAAAGTGATTGAACAGATTCATAACAGCACTGAGGAGTAACTTTGTAATCTTATATACATATAAAAAACATATATTACTGTTTTAACATAATTTTCTAGAGCAATCTGTTAAGCTTACAGTAGTATTCATAGTGCAATGCGACTTAAAAGATTCATAACAGAACTGAGGAGATGTCAAGCAATACTAAATCTATGTAATTCCATGTAATCATAACAAAAATTCGCTTAGCATTTTTTAAAAAATAACCCTTTTATTCGAATAAGTTTACAATGTTATTTTTCGTGCAAACAGATTCAACGGATTCAAAGAAGCACTGAGGTTATAGCAACACTAAATAACTATGTAATCTTATATACCTATAACAAACATCTACTTACAGTTTTAACATAATTCTCTATAGCAGTCTTTTAAGCTTACACTTGTATTCATAATGCAAGGTTATTGGAAGGAGTCATAACAGAACTGAAAAGATATCAAGGAATAATAAATCTATGTAACCATCACAAAAATTCGATTAGGGTTTTTTTAAAAATTACCCTTTTATACTACTCATTTTAAAATGGCATTCTTTGTGCAAAGAGATTCAACGGATTCATGGAAGCCCTGTGGAGATAGCAACACTAAGTAACTATGTAATCTTATAGTGCTATGACAAACACACTATTTTTCCATAGTCCCCCACTCTATTTAGCCTAACTGGTGTTCCTAGTGGAAAGACTGAACGGATTCATAACAGCACTGAGGAGATATCAAGCAATACTAAATCTTTAAAATTCAGTGTTCTTCTAAAATTAACTTTACTTCAAAGCCGTGGAGATAGTAACACTAAGTAACTATGTAATCTTATATTCCAATATATAATATAGGAATATGACTTATATTCTTATAACAAACATCTACTTACTATTTTTCCATAATTCTCCGTAGTATTCTATTTAGCTTCAACTGGTGTTCATAGTGGAAAGAGATTGAATGGATTCATAACAGCACAGAGACGATATCAAGCAATACTAAATCTGTGCAATTCTATGGAACCATAACAAATATTCGCTTAAGGTTTTTCTAAAATTAACCCTTTAATTCTAATCAGTTTACATTGGCATTCTTTGTGCACATAGATTCATACAAGCACTGAGGAGATAGCAACACTACGTATCTGTGTTATACATATAACAAACATCTACTAACTGTTTTAACATATTTCCCTATAGCAGTCTTTTAAGCTTACAGTGGAATTCATAGTGCATTGCGATTCAAAGGATTCATAACAGAACTGAGGAGATGTCAAGCAATACTAAATCTATGTAATTCCATGTAATGGTCAGAAAAATTTGCTTTTGATTTTTTTAAAAAAATAACCATTATTCTAATATCTTTCCAATGGCATTCTTTGTGCAAAGAGATTCTACGGATTCATACAAGCACTAAGGTTAGAGCAACACTAAGTAGCTATGTAATCTTATATACCAATAACAAACATCTACTTACTGTTTTAACATAATTCTCTGTAGCAATCTGTAAAGCTTACACTTGTATTCATAATGCAGTGTTATTGAAAGGATTCATAACAGAACTGAAAAGATATCAATACTAAATCTATGTAATTCCATGTAACTATAACAAAAATTCGTTTGGGTTTTTTAAAAAATTACCCTTTTATACTAATGAGTTTACAATGGCATTCTTTGTGCAAAGAGATTCAATGGATTCATACATGCACTGAGGAGATAGCAAACCATAGTAACTATGAAATCTTATATTGCTATAACAAACATCTACTTACTATTTTTCCATAATTCTCCATAATATTCTATTTAGCTTAAACTGGTGTTCAAAGTGGAAAGTGATTGAACAGATTCATAACAGCACTGAGGAGTAACTTTGTAATCTTATATACATATAAAAAACATATACTTACTGTTTTAACATAATTTTCTATAGCAATCTGTTAAGCTTACAGTAGTATTCATAGTGCAATGCGACTTAAAAGATTCATAACAGAAATGAGGAGATGTCAAGCAATACTAAATCTATGTAATTCCATGTAATCATAACAAAAATTCGCTTAGCATTTTTTAAAAAATAACCCTTTTATTCGAATAAGTTTACAATGTTATTTTTCGTGCAAACAGATTCAACGGATTCAAACAAGCACTGAGGCTATAGCAACACTAAATAACTATGTAATCTTATATACCTATAACAAACATCTACTTACAGTTTTAACATAATTCTCTATAGCAGTCTTTTAAGCTTACATTTGTATTCATAATGCAATGTTATTGGAAGGAGTCATAACAGAACTGAAAAGGTACCAAGGAATAATAAATCTATGTAACCATCACAAAAATTCGATTAGGGTTTTTTTTAAAAATTACCCTTTTATACTACTCATTTTAAAATGGCATTCTTTGTGCAAAGAGATTCAACGGATTCATGGAAGCCCTGTGGAGATAGCAACACTAAGTAACTATGTAATCTTATAGTCCTATGACAAACACACTATTTTTCCATAGTTCCCCACTCTATTTAGACTAACTGGTGTTCCTAGTGGAAAGACTGAACGGATTCATAACAGCACTGAGGAGATATCAAGCAATACTAAATCTTTAAAATTCAGTGTTCTTCTAAAATTAACTTTACTTCAAAGCCGTGGAGATAGTAACACTAAGTAACTATGTAATCTTATATTCCAATATATAATATAGGAATATGACTTACATTCCTATAACAAACATCTACTTACTATTTTTCCATAATTCTCCGTAGTATTCTATTTAGCTTCAACTGGTGTTCATAGTGGAAAGCGATTGAATGGATTCATAACAGCACAGAGACGATATCAAGCAATACTAAATCTGTGCAATTCTATGGAACCATAACAAATATTCGCTTAAGGTTTTTCTAAAATTAACCCTTTAATTCTAATCAGTTTACATTGGCATTCTTTGTGCACATAGATTCATACAAGCACTGAGGAGATAGCAACACTAAGTATCTGTGTTATACATATAACAAACATCAACTAACTGTTTTAACATATTTCCCTATAGCAGTCTTTTAAGCTTACAGTGGAATTCATAGTGCATTGCGATTCAAAGGATTCATAACAGAACTGAGGAGATGTCAAGCAATTCTAAATCTATGTATTTCCATGTAATGGTCAGAAAAATTTGCTTTTGATTTTTTTTTTAAAAATAACCGTTATTCTAATATGTTTCCAATGGCATTCTTTGTGCAAAGAGATTCTACGCATTCATACAAGCACTGAGGTTATAGCAACACTAAGTAGCTATGTAATCTTATATACCAATAACAAACATCTACTTACTGTTTTAACATAATTCTCTGTAGCGATCTGTAAAGCTTACACTTGTATTCATAATGCAGTGTTATTGAAAGGATTCATAACAGAACTGAAAAGATATCAAGCAATACTAAATCTATGTAATTCCATGTAACTATAACAAAAATTCGCTTAGGGTTTTTTTAAAAATTACCCTTTTATACTAATGAGTTTACAATGGCATTCTTTGTGCAAAGAGATTCAACGGATTCATACTAAGTAACTAAGTAATCTTATATTCCTATAACAAACACACTATTTTTCCATAATTCTCCAAAGTACTCTATTTAGCTTAACTGGTGTTCCTAATGGAAAGATTGAACGGATTCATAACAGCACTGAGGAGATATCAAGCAATACTAAATCTGTAAAATTCAGTGTTTTTCTAAAATTAGCACTTTACTTTAAATCCATGGAGATAGTAACACTAAGTAATTATGTAATCTTATATTCCTATATATAAGAATATAGGAATATATCTTATATTCCTTTTTTTAAAAAATAAATCAAAAGTTTATTTCAACACCAAAAATAATTTACAAAGCGGTATAACTAAGATTTCGGATACAGATAGATTTGTCTTCCACATAAACAATATTATCCTCTAAGATATAACCTATCCCCAAATTACCCAAATGGGGTAGAACGTGGTGTCAAACCATAATCGAACATCCATCTTAATGACATTTTTTGTTTATAAATGGTAACACTAACATTTCTTTTTACCTTTAGTTGTCTTTTACCTTGCACCTTTTTTTTAACCAACTATAAAACTTTTCCCATTTTTTAATTGCTTCAACTTTGGGGATCCCTTTTAACATGTTCGATTAAATATCCATCTCTGCGGCTTGCAGTGTTTTATCTACCACCTCCTCTAATTCAGGAGTTTCTTTTTGTTTCCAATGCCTGGTATCAACAATTCTAGCTGCTGTTAAAACATATATTGTCACATATTCATCCTCCTGTGGGACTTCCTTCCTTACTAAGGACAATAACATAATTGCGGGTTTAAACTGCCAGTTTATATTTAACATCGCTTTCAGCATCTCATAAACTTTAACCCAAAATTTCTTTGCCCATTTGCAAGTCCACCATAGGTGGAAGAATGAACCAATCTTTGTCCCGCATTTCCAACAGTTTGGCGAAGTAGATACCTTAATCTTATTTAATTGAACAGGAGTAATGTGCCATCTATGAAATAACTTAAAAAATTTTTCTCTAAAATTATACAGCTTAATGATTTTATAATTCAATTTCCAAAAGCGAGACCATGTTTCCAGATCAATATTTTCCGTCAAGTTCTTGGACCACTTCAGCATCACATCTTTAACAACTTCATCCTCCAATTTCATCTGCATTATATCATTATAAGTTTTCTTAATAACTTTATCCACCTTATCCACCTTATTTTATCAAAATCAAATTTGGTGTTGGTAAACCCAATCAATTTATCCTTATTAAATTTGGCCAATACTAGGGTCATGGTCCACCATGGTCCCTTATACCTTTCGCCTCCAATTCTTCTTTCCCATATATTCTATCCTTTCCATCCAGTAGGTCCTGGTATCTGACTAACGTTGAATAATCCCTTAATTGTGGTTGAATTGCAGCTTCACTAGGTGATAACCATCTCGGAACTTTATTATATATTTTCTTTTTGAGTTTCTGCCAAACATTATAAATCCCCTTACGTACCAAGTGGTTGACAAAGTATTTCTGTGCTCTGTCTGCATACCATAGATTGTAGTGCCACCCATTTTGGAGGTCGAAACCTTCCAAGGTTAATATTCTTTTGTTTTCAAGGCCTATCCAATCTCGCAGCCAGACCACACCACGTGCCAAGTGATAGTTTTCCCAGTCTGGTAGACCTAAACCTCCGTTTCCCTTAGAATCCATTAAAATTTTCCATTTAATTCTTGGTTTCTTATCTAACCAGATAAAGGATCTAATCAGTTTCTCTAACTTAACAATAAAAAATTTTCTGGCTGCGAAGTTGACCATTTGGAATAAAAATAATACCTTAGGTAGGATATACATTTTAGTCAGAGCAATTCTACCCATGAAAGATAGTTGCAAGTTACGCCATTTCTTTAGCTTGGCTTCGAGTTCTTTTAAAAGCGGCTCATAATTGAGCTCATAGATGTTACTGCATTTATTACTTAGCACTATCCCCAGGTATCTTACCTTAGTTTCCCTATGAAAACCTGATCTTTTTTCAATAACCTGTGTATCCTGAGTAGAGATGTTTTTAGTTATGACCTTGGATTTTTTATAATTTACCTTTAGACCAGCGACTTGCCCATATTCATTTAACTCTTTTAAAACTTCCTCGATTGAGTCTACTGGATCTTGTATAATTAGAACTACATCATCGGCATATGCCAACACTTTATATTTTTGATCTCTAACCTCTAAACCTTTAATTTTGGTATTATTTCTTATGGACTCCAGTAAAATTTCTAAAGATAACACAAAAAGTAACGGGGACAACGGGCAGCCCTGTCTAGTGCCTTTTCTTAACTGTATTTCATCTGATAAGTCTCCTTTCACTATCACTTTAGCTTTTTGATCTTTATAAATGGCTTTCACGTTCTGAATAAAATTAACTCCAAAATTCATCGTTTGTAACTGACAAAACATAAAATTCCAGTTCAAATTATCGAAAGCCTTCTCCGCGTCCAAAAAAAAAAAAGCCAATTGTTTCTTCCCACTAATTTCATAGTGCTCTAAAACATTTAATATTGTTCTTAAATTGGAACTCATGTGCCGTTTTGGCAAAAACCCAGTTTGATCTGTATGTATTAGCTTGGTTAATACCTTTTTTAGTCTGTTGGCCAAAATAGCTGAGTAGATTTTATAGTCAACATTAAGTAAAGAGATTGGCCTGTAATTCCTGACCTCATCTAACCCTTGAGATGTTTTTGGGATGAGTGTTATATTTGCCAGCTTCCAGGAATCCGGAATATCTGCTTTAGCCCAGACTTCTTCAAGAACATTTTTAAAATGACTAATTAAGGTCTCTTTGAACGTAATATAATATTCCGCTGGAATACCGTCTGGACCCGCTGCTTTGTTTTTCTTCAAATTGCTCCAGACTTCTTCAATTTCATACATCGTTATCGGACCATTCAGTCCTTCCCTCTGTTCTTTGGTTAGTTTTGGCAATGATTTTTTCATCATGTATTCTTCCTGTTGTACTTTGTCCAACTCTCTTGGTTCATACAGTTGCGTGTAGTAATCCTTTATTATTGCTTTCATTCCTGTTTGAGTATGGTTATAGTTTCCCTCACTGTCTTTTAGAATTTTGATCGTTTTCTTATCTCGTTCTTTCCTAATTTTATGTGCGAGCCACCTTCCTGGCTTGTTGGTGTTTTCAAAAAAATATTGTTTGGTGAAACGTATCTTTTTCTCCATCTCTTCCAGAAAAAAAACATGGATCTTATGCTGAAGAGTTTTTATCTCATCCTTTATTTCCTGCATCTTAGGGTTTTCTTTCATCTGTTTTTCTTTATCTTTTATTGCTTCCATCATTTCGCTAAATTTTTTACTTTCTTCACGTTTCTTTTGAGCGTTGAAACTTATTACCAAACCTCTGAAGAAAGCTTTGCTTGTTTCCCACACCGTCTTAATTGATGTTTCTTTCCGGATATTCCAACGAAATTTTTTTTTCATTTCTTCTTCAATATATTTCACAAATTTCTTGTTATCTGTTAATCTGGGGTTCATTCTCCAGCCTTGTCTTTTCCTTTCTCCCTTGATATAAATCATAAGTGGTCTGTGGTCTGCTACTGTTCTAGGATGGATTTCAGCCTCCTCTACCACTCTCATCAATGTGGCTGAAACCCAGCACATGTCAATCCGGGACCAAGAGCAATGTCTGTTTGAAAAAAAAGTGAAATCTTTCTTATTTGGGTTTAAGGTACGCCACACGTCCACTAACACATATTCATCTGCTATCCGGAAAAACGTGTCTGGGAGAGTTTTATATGTGAAAGAACCATGCTTCATTCCATCCTTGCCATAGCTTTTATCTAGCTTTGAACAGGTCACAGCATTAAAATCTCCGATTATACACATATTATCCACCTTTTGATTGTTAACCATCCGTTGTAATTCCTTGTAAAAATTTTGCTGTTTGGTGTTAGGTGCGTATATATTTATAAGCAAGAAATTTTGTTGTCCTTTAGAGATTTGGATACCTTGGTATCTTGCATCATCCGCTTCAAAGACAAGTTGCGCCTGAATGTCTTCTTTAACATATGTCACCAAGCCTCTTTTTTTCTTATCTTTCTCAGAGGAAATTATTGCCATACCAAGCCTTTTATTTTGAAGCAACGCTACATCTTTTTGTTTTATATGAGTTTCTTGAAGGCATATGATATCTGCCTTGAATTTTTTCAGTTGTAAGAAAACTCGTTTCCTTTTCTGTGGTGAATTACGTCCGTTTACGTTTAATGATAATATCTTTAATTGAGTAGCCATATTTAAATTTACCAATCCTTAGTTTCTGTTTGTTGTGTTCTCTTTTTCTTTTGTTGTCTAGTCTCCCTCGCTACTAAGCCAGCTTCAAGCCCAACTTCCCCTTCCTCTTGTTCACTCGAGTCCCTGTCCAGCCCCTCAGGCAGTGTTGGTTCAGCCTCTGGGTCATCAAACATCTTTCGCTCTGATTTTTTTGAGCCATTCATCATCTGTTTTTTTAAGAACTCTTCCAACTTAAAAATAGAGTCTATTCTATACCTGGTATTTGTAAAGGTGAAGATCAATCCCTCAGGAGTAAGCCATCTATATGCAATTCCCTTTTCTTGCAGAATTGCCGTTAACTTCTTATACTCTTTTCTTTTGCTTCTTATCGGCCAAGGAATGATCTTTATCTTTGTCCCTTTTATTATGAGTGGTTGTTCTCGTGCTGCCATCCAGACCCTTTCCTTGATCTTTTTCCTCACAAATTTAAGGTGAATTTCCCTTGGTAGGTCGTTCTTTCTGGCATAGAATGAGTTAACTCTATAGGCATAACCAAATTCTGCTTCTATCTCTCCTTTCTTCATATTAAGTGTATCCGTTAAAGCCTCTGCTAGAATGGTAAACAAATTCTCGTTTTTTTCCTCTGGAATGTTCATAAATCTCTATCCATTTCAAGTCTTGCTAGCTTTCTATCTTGATCCACTTGTTTTACCTCTAACTCTTCAACCCTAGAGTCAATTAACTTCTGATTTCCTTTTTAGTATCTCTGGATTGGATTTCCAACCCGACCAGTTTACTAGCTAACCCCTCCATTTGCATGCTTAGTGTGTTTTGAACCTGCCCTAAAGCCTCCACAAATGTTTGCTGTAGATCTTTCACAGCATCTTGGGATAGCCTTAGGCTGACCAGGGGAGAATTTGGTCTTAGACTGATGAGACATCTTTCTACACAGTATTTTTAACTATAAATGCATAAATAATTGCAATATAAATTTTCAGAATGACTGATATTGCTGACAATGCCCACCAGAGGGCACTCCAGTATAGCAATAGAGACAAACCATAAGATCATAAGAGGAAAAAAAGGAAAAACAAAAAACAAGAAGCTTACTTAAAATAACATACAGCAAAGTAACAATACAGTTGTTTACTCTTTCTACATACATTCTAATATTTAACCCCAACTAAGATGTAATCAATAGTCCCCCTTACTGTCCCTTTAACACGTCGTCTTCTCCTTGCGTCGCCTTCCGTCACTCTTTCCCCTGTTACAGTCCGTCTCTCCGTTTCCGTGTTGATTCTTCAGCTCTAACCACTCCTTCCTAGCCTCCGTCCCAATTGAGCCGTTGCCAAGAGTTTAATCAAAGTTTAACTAAAGTCCTAATTTTTTATATAATAATAAAAGTTTGGCAAAGACTTGTCTTTCTCAACCGTCTTCTTGCCGCTTTCACTCCGTTCAGTCTGTATTCTCCCGTGCAAGCTAATGTGGGAACGAGCCACACCTTATGCCACGTAACGTCCTCCCCTCCTCCCTCACCTTCGCCAGCAGTTCCTTTCAAGCACTTTCAAGCACTTTCATACACTTTATCCTTCACTCAGTCAGACGAGGTGGGGGTAAAGGGAAGAGAGAAAGAACCTTTAGATGAGCTTTCTTGCGGCGGCTCTAAAGAAAAAACAGTCGCTGAGACTTCGACAAACTGCGACTTCTCCGCCATCTCTGCTCACCCATAGCACACCGTCCTTGAACCACCCCGGCAGCTCGTCGCTCCTCCAGCAAGCACCAGCTGTTATTGTTTGGGAGAGTCAACACAGAAGCCCAGAAACAAAACAACACGAAGCAAAACAAAACAAAAACTCCGACTTCACCACCAAAATCGCCTTCCACCTTCCACCCCCGTGTTCCGGAAGGCTGGAGCTAAGTCATCTTTTGACGCCGCCGGCTTCATGATAAAGGTAAGAAGGGCAGACCAAAATATTCTGGCCTTTTCCTTCGCCCCTTCTATGCACACACTCCACAACTGGAGTCTAGTGCGAGCTGCAGTAGCCCCCAAAAAAGCCTTTGTTCAGCTTTGTCCTCAGAGAAGCTGAGAGATGCTGCTGCACCGCTCCGCCAGCATCTTATATTCCGATAACAAAAATCTACTTATTATTTTTCCATAATTCTCCGTAGTATTCTATTTAGCTTCAACTGGTGTTCATAGTGGAAAGAGATTGAACGGATGCATAACAGCACAGATACGATATCAAGCAATACTAAATCTATGCAATTCAAAGTAACCAAAACAAATATTCGCTTAAGTTTTTTCTAAAATTAACCCTTTAGTTCTAATCAGTTTACATTGGCATTCTTTGTGAAAATAGATTCATACAAGCACTGAGGAGATTGCAACACTAAGTAACTGTGTTATCTTATATACATATAACAAACATCTACTTGCTGTTTTAACATAATTCCCTACAGCAGTCTTTTAAGCTTACAGTGGTATCCATAATAAAATGCGATTCAAAGGATTCATAACAGAACTGAGGAGATGTCAAGCAATACAAAATCTATGTAATTCCATGTAATCATAACAAAAATTTGCTTTCGATTTTTTAAACCCTTTTATTCTAATATGTTTACATTGGCATTCTTTGTGCAAAGAGATTCTACGGATTCATACAAGCACTGAGGTTATAGCTACACTAGCTATGTAATATACCAATAACAAACACCTACTTACTGTTTTAACATAATTCTCTATAGCAGTCTTTTAAGCTTACACTTGTATTCATAATGCAATGTTATTGAAAGGAGTCATAACAGAACTGAAAAGATATCAAGCAATACTAAATCTATGTAACCATAACAAAAATTCGCTTAGGGTTTTTTTTTTTTTAAATTACCCTTTTATACTACTCATTTTAAAATGGCATTTTTGTGCAAAGAGATTCAATGGATTCATACAAGCACTGTGGAGATAGCAACACTAAGTAACTATGTAATCTTATATTCCTATAACAAAAATCTACTTACTATGTTTCCATAATTCTCCATTTAGTTTAAACTGGTGTTCTTAGTGGAAAAGATATTGAACGGATTCATACCAGCACTGAGGAGATATCAATCAATACTAAATCTATGCAATTCAATGTAACCATAGCCAATATTCGCTTAAGGTATTTCTAAAATTAACCCTTTAATTTAGTTTACATTGGCATTCTTTGTGGAAATAGATTCATACAAGCACTGAAGAGATAGCAACACTAAGTAGCTATGTAATCTTATATACCAATAACAAACATCTACTTACTGTTTTAACATAATTCTCTATAGCAATCTTTTAAGCTTACAGTGGAATTCATAGTGCATTGCGATTCAAAGGATTCATAACAGAACTGAGGAGATGTCAAGCAATACTAAATCTATGTAATTCCCTGTAATAGTAACAAAAATTTGCTTTTGATTTTTTTAAAAATAACCCTTTTATTCTAATATGTTTCCAATGGCATTCTTTGTGCAAAGAGATTCTACGGATTCATACAAGCACTGAGGTTATAGCAACACTTAGTAGCTATGTAATCCTATGTACCAATAACAAACATCTACTTACTGTTTTAACATAATTCTCTATAGCAATCTGTAAAGCTTACACTTGTATTCATAATGCAATGTTATTGAAAGGATTCATAACAGAACTGAACAGATATCAAGCAATACTAAATCTATGTAATTCCATGTACCCATAACAAAAATTCGCTTAGGGTTTTTTAAAAAATTCCCCTTTTATACTAATGAGTTTACAATGGCATTCTTTGTGCAAAGAGATTCAACGGATTCATGGAAGCCCTGTGGAGATAGCAACACTAAGTAACTATGTAATCTTATATTCCTATGACAAACACACTATTTTTCCATAATTCTCCAAAGTACTCTATTTAGCTTAACTGGTGTTCCTAGTGGAAAGAGTGAACGGATTCATAACAGCACTGAGAAGATATCACGCAATACGAAATCTATAAAATTCAGTGTTTTTCTAAAATTAACACTTTACTTCAAATCCGTGGAGATAGTAACACTAAGTAACTATGTAATCTTATATTCCTATATATAAGAATATAGGAATATATCTTATATTCCTATAACAAACATCTACTTAATATTTTTCCATAATTCTCCGTATATTCTATTTAGCTTCAACTGGTGTTCATAGTGGAAAGAGATTGAACGGATTCATAACAGCACAGATACGATATCAAGCAATACTAAATCTATGCAATTCTATGGAACCATAACAAATATTCGCTTTAGGTTTTTCTAAAATTAACCCTTTAATTCTAATCAGTTTACATTGGCATTCTTTGTGCAAATAGATTCATACAAGCACTGAGGAGATTGCAACACTAAGTAACTGTGTTATCTTATATACATATAACAAAAGTCTACCTGCTGTTTTAACATAATTCCCTATAGCAGTCTTTTAAGCTTACAGTGGTATTCATAGTAGAATACTACTCAGTTTAAAATGGCATTTTTGTGCAATGAGATTCAATGGATTCATACAAGCACTGTGGAGATAGCAACACTAAGTAACTATGTAATCTTATATTCCTATAACAAACATCTAGTTACTATGTTTCCATAATTCTCCATAGTATTCTATTTAGCTTAAACTGGTGTTCTTATTGGAAAGATATTGAACGGATTCATAACAGCACTGAGGAGATATCAATCAATACTAAATCTATGCAATTCAATGTAAACATAACACATATATTCGCTTAAGGTATTTCTAAAATTAACCCTTTTATTCAGTTTACATTGGCATTCTTTGTGGAAAGAGATTCAATGGATTCATACAAGCACTGCGGAGATAGCAAAACTTAGTAACTATGTAATCTTATATTGGTATAACAAACATCTACTTACCATTTTTCCATAATTCTCCGTAGTATTCTATTTAGCTTAAACTAGTGCTCAAAGTGGAAAGAGATTGAACGGATTCATAACAGCACTGAGGAATAACTTTGTAATCTTATATACATATAACAAACATCTACTTACTGTTTTAACATAATTTTCTATAGCAATCTTTTAAGCTTACAGTAGTATTCATAGTGCAATACGATTCATAGGATTCATAACAGAACTGAGGAGATGTCAAGCAATACGAAATCTATGTAATTCCATGTAATCATAACAAAAATTCGCTCAGCATTTTTTTAAAAATAACCCTTTTATTCTAATATGTTTACAATGGCATTCTTTGTACAAAAAGATTCTACGGATTCATACAAGCACTGAGGTTATAGCTACACTAGCTATGTAATATACCAATATCAAACACCTACTTACTGTTTTAACATAATTCTCTATAGCAGTCTTTTAAGCCTACACTTGTATTCATAATGCAATGTTATTGAAAGGAGTCATAACAGAACTGAAAAGATATCAAGCAATACTAAATCTATGAAACCATAACAGAAATTCGCTTAGTTTTTTTTAAAAAAATTACCCTTTTATACTACTCATTTTAAAATGGCATTTTTGTGCAAAGAAATTCAATGGATTCATACAAGCACTGTGGAGATAGCAACACTAAGTAACTATGTAATCTTATATTCCTATGACAAGGCCCGGCCCTTCCCAGCCAAGCCGGCATCGCTGGCGTTCAGGCTGGGGGCCATCTTTGCCCCCTCTGGAGGAGGGAGCAACAGAACGCTCGGCCCGGTACATCCGTGTTTGTTTCTGGGCGTGGCGTCAGGGGTATATAAGCCCCGGCCCCCCCCAGAGCTCTTCAGTTCCTTTTGGGCTCTCTGGGTGAGAGCCACGTGCAGCATCGGCGCGCTTAAGGACTAGGCTTTGAGCGTTGGTGGACGGTGTTGACGGGTCCGAGGCGCATGCAGCGGCGGTGCGGCGCTGGCGGTGGCTGAGGCGCAAGCAGCAGCAGCAGCTGTGAGGTGCGAGCGCTGGGAGATGAGCATTGGGAGAGCTTCTCTTCTGTATTGAGTCTGGTGAAGTGCTTGGGGGTGCAATCGGCGGCCGTAGGCACTTGTGGCAGCCATTTTGAGGGGCGCACTTAGCTGGGCTGCAGGGGAGCGGGAAGAGCAGTGCGCGCGGCAGCCATTTTATGGGCTGTTTGTTCTTTTTGGTGGCAAAGGGGAGGAGGAGCGAGTGCGGCAGCCAATTTGGTTGGGAAAAAACGAAGTTTGGATCGGCATAGAGGCTAATAATATACATCGTTGGGGTGTTCGTGGGGTCCCTTAGGTGGATATCACCCTCCACCGCCACCCTTTCTGCCCCTTACCAGGCCTGGTAGTCTGCTCCCTTCCCATTACTGTTTGGGTGTGGAGTGTCTTAGGCGGTGGTGGGGGGTTACGGCTTATACAGCCACCTATCCTTCTGTGAACACCAGCACCCCCCCTCTTATTTACACTGTGCCCGCTGGCAGTTGGAAGAGCCCCTCGCCGCAGAGTGTTAAAGCTGCAGTACTGCAGTCCCAGGCTCTGCTCATGATCTGAGTCGATCCCTGGTGGAAGCTGGGTGTTCAGGTAGCTGGCTCGAGGTTGACTCAGCCTTCTATCTTGAAGCTGCTGGGGTCTTGCTTGATCTTTCTCTCCCCTAGTTGGGTCGGGTGGCTAAAGGGTGCATTAACCTTCTGGGCACCCATCCACTTATTGTGTCAATTAGGCTTGACAGAGGAACTTCAGAACGTCTGGGAAGGTGTTACACAGTTACTGCTGTGGGCCTGGCTGCTGGTTGGAGGCATCCTGATGGCACCCATGAAAGAGCAGGGCAGGTCTAAGCGCAAAAAGCCCGCCCGCCCAGCCCGGGGGCGAGGCCTGCAGCCCGGTCCTGCTGAAGAGCCGGGGCAGGGGAAGCGGGTCCGAAGGGCCATTATGGGCCAGTTAGAGGCCCTCGAGCAGGAAAGAGTTGCTAGGGGTGCTCCCATTTGTGAGGGGCGTCGTCGCGCCTCTGGGCGCTCGGCGCGGCTAACTTTTGAGACGATGGTGCTGGCTCGCTTGTCTGCTTTACAGGGCGGCGCACCTGGGCCCGAACCTCAATTGGAACCGGGCCAGGACGATGGCCCGGACGAGGGTCCGTCGGGTGAGCAGGCGAGGGGCGGCGCGTCTGGAAGCGGAGTGCAGCAGACCCCGGGTGGGGCTGGAATGCCCTTGGGTATTGGTGGTAAGCTCCTGTTGCAGCAGACACCAGGGTGGCCCTGGGGTCCTACTCAAATGCCCTCCCTCCCCCCGGTGGCGTGGGGTGGGGCTTGGCGCACTGGGCAGTCCGGAACTCCTGCCGAGCGGTGGGGTTCCGGGCTGCCTTTGGCTTGGGGCATGCAGGGCTGCACGAGTTTGGCCAGTTCAGCGTGGGGATGCGGCGGCTGCTGCTGCAGGGCGGCACGAGTTTGGCCAGTTTGGCTTGGGAACATGGCGGCGGTGGCCGCTGCTGCTGCAAGGCAGCATGAGTTTGGCCAGTTCGGCGTGGGGATGTGGCGGCTGCTGCTGCTGCTGCAGGGCAGCACAAGTTTGGCCTATTCAGCGTGGGGACGCGGCAGCAGCTGCTGCTGCTGTTGCTTCAGGGCAGCATGAGTTTGGCCAATTCGGCATGGGGATGCAGCGGCGGCTGCTGCTGCAGGGCAGCACGAGTTTGGCCAGTTTGGCTTGGGGACGTGGCGGCGGTGGCCGCTGCTGCTGCAAGGCAGCACGAGTTTGGCCAGTTCGGCGTGGGCACGTGTCGGCGGCTGCTGCTGCTGCAGGGCAGTACGAGTTTGGCCAGTTCCTGCTTGGGGATGCGGAGTGGTATCGCGGGGGTGCAGAGAGCCTGAGTTTTGGGGGTTGGAGGGCTCACGGTGAGGCCGAAGGGCCTCCTGCCCCCCCTTTCCCCCCATGGTGGCTGAGCTGAGGGGGTGGTTTGAGGAGTGTGGGTTCCTTTTGCAATCTTTTGAGTTGTGGGTAGGCGCCCCCCCTCCACTTGTGGTATTGGAGAGGGGCGTTGGCTTGGTTGCAGGGCATCTGCTTAGCAAGCCGAGGGGCCCAGTTGATATCCCCAACAGCCCCAACTAAAAAAGGGTCCAGGCAAATGGGCATAGAAGACCTCAGCTGGAGGCCCAGTGAACTGCTGCCAGTCTGTGCAGACAATACTGATTCTGACGGACCCACGGTCTGATTCTGTATAAGGCAGCTTCATATGGTCATATGTTAGTTTAATGTTTTCCCTTTACCTCACGGCAGGCCAGCTGGTTCAATCCCGGCTGTTATGCTGGGAGTTTGCTTCTAAGGGAGTGTGCCCCAGAAAACCCTGCAATTTCAAGCGCGAGTGTCCACTTTGCAGTGGGGCTCACGCCTTCTCCGCCTGTAGCAGGTCGAAGCCGAGGCCCGGGGGTAGGCGCCCCGGCGGGGGTGGTGGTGGCAGTCAGCAGCCCCCTGGAAAGGGGGCCCAGCCCCATTCGACTGATGGTACTCAGTAAATTATTAAGTACCCACGTAAAGTGGATGGCCAGTATCTGTCAGAGGGGTTTTCTTTGGGGTTTTGGATCCCTTATCAGGGGCCTAGGGCCCCCCTTTTTGGCTGCTAATCTTCGGTCAGTGGTGGGTCTTGAGCATGTAGTTAAAGCTAAGATCGCCAAAGAGTGTCAGGAGGGCAGGGTCTTAGGACCCTTTGATACGCCGCCTGTACCCACATTGTGCGTATCTCCCTTGGGGGTGGTGCCTAATAAGGCGCCAAGGGAATATCGCCTCATTCTTCACCGGTCCTACCCCAGAGGGGCGTCGGTAAATTATGGAATTATGTTCTGTACGGTACACTTCCTTTGATCAGTCGGTCAAAATACTGCGGGGTTTCAAGTACATCAAGTCGGCATTTCGCCTCTTGCCAGTTCATCCCAAGGATTTCGAGCTCCTGGGGTTTTTGTTTTGAGAGTAAATTTTACATGGATCGCGCCCTCCCGATGGGGTGCTCGGTCTCCTGTGCTGCATTCGAGCGCTTTAGCTCCTTGATTAAATGGGCATTACAGAATAGGATCGGGCTTAATGACACGGCGCACTACCAGGGCGACTACTTTTGTTGGTCCAGCGGGCACAAGGTGATGCGCCTGGCTCTTACAGGCTTTTCAGGAGTTGGCCATCAAGCTGGGGTGAGCAACTCGCCAACCAGTTTGTGCTTTTCTGGGGCGATAACATGGTGGTAGTACATGTTATCAACTCCTTGACCTCTAAGTCGTGTTGGTGATGAACCCGGTTAGGTTATTCACACTTCGTTACCTCCAGTGGAATATTTGGTTCTTGACAGGGCACGTACCCAGAGGCTGCAATGGGGTGGTGGATGCTCTATCTCGCCAATAGATGAAGCGCTTTCGGCAGCTCGCCCCGGAAGTGGACTCGCGGCCGGCGCGAATGCACCTTGACCTCTGGTAACTTGGGAAGCTGAAGCTGGTAGGGACATTCAGCTGGCTTTGGCACCTAGTACCAGAAGGGCTTATGGTAGAGCGGCTTCCCTATTCCGGGAGTTTCGGAGGGCCGCTGCACTGCAGGATTGCTGGCCGATTTCGATGGCTCATATTATGCAATTCTGCGTGTTTCAGAAAGAGAGGTTTGGAGTTGAGGACTATTTGGGGCCAACTGGCGGCGTTGGCCTTTATTAGTAAAGCCCATGGGTTCGTTGAGAAGACCTACTAACAGAAGGGCATATGACAGAGCGGCTTCCCAATTCTGGGCATTTGGGAGCACCACGGGACTGCATGTTAGTTGGCTGGTTCCGTGGCACGGGTTATGCAGTTCCCCTTTCGGGGCCGCTCTGCTTCATGCGGCCTCGTTGATGGCCTTTTTCAGTGCTATGTATTAGCGAGTTGGTTGTGCAGTCTAAGACTGACACTGCGGGGCGGGCGCCCCAGGCCAGGGATGTCAACATTGGTTGGCCTGTGGAGGGCGGCAGCCTTTTGAACCAGGTGCGCCCGTTGGTCACCTAGGGGGTATTTGTGCAGTGCGGTGGTTTCATCGCCTCTTGGTTATTATCTGTTCTGACAATTTTCTGTTTTTCAGGTGCTGTGGCTCGTAGTGAGAGGCATCGTGTTCTCATCTGCGCGCACAGCAGGGTGTCCAGGCGGCCCATCAAGCCAGGCGGTCTCCAATGGGCACGCAGCTGGGCTGCAGCAATGGGGCAGTTGGGGAATGGCTGGGTCGCCGGGGGCTGGTGTTGGCCGGGGATTAGGCCATCGTAGTGCGGAGAGAGGAGCGCACCTCCTCCGCACATCTGGGTCATTCACTTGGGTGGTTTCAGGGGAGCATCTATGGCCTAGCACCAAGTGAGCAGGTGGTCTGTATGAACCGCAGATGGGCTACACGGCTCAGTGCGGGGACTTCAGATCATGGAACAGCCTCACCTGAGCATATCTTTCCATGGGGGATTGACGCTAGCACAGGTGGCGAATGGCTCGGGGCCTGGCCGCTCAGCAACAACCCGAATCTGGTGGGCTTGTGCTGGGGGCAGGGTGGCTCGCCCTTTGGACAAGGCAGGGTCAGGGTGTGACCCCAGGGCTTGTCCTTTTTGGCTCGTCCTGGTATGGTCAGCTAGATCGCCATGCAAGAGTTGGAGGTGCCACTTTCACCTGGTGGGATAGAGCGCGATAGGCGCAAGGCCAATAGGGCCCTGTAGAAAGCCATGGAGAATGGCTTGGGGATTTTCTCCCTCATCCGGCCATACGGGTCGAGGACGCCGACCTGTATCAGCCAGATGGGGTTCATCTTTCAGAGTTGGGCAACCGGGCCTTTTTAGAAGAGATGCGGCAGGGTTTGCGGTCGGCTCGGGGGCGTCCGTTGGGGCGTTAATGCCTAAGCAGAGGCTTGGCATTGGCGGTGGCTGGAGGATGTTTTGGCCACAGTGTTTTCAGGGGAGCACCTATGGCCTAGCAAAAGTGGTGCGGGTGGTCTGTAAGAACCGCAGATGGGCTACACGGCTCAGTGCGGGGAATGCAGATGACGGAGAGCCTCACCTGGGCGGATCTTTCCATGGGGGATTGATGCTAGCCCAGGTGGAGAATGGCTGGGGCCTGGCAGCTCAGCTACAACCCGAATACGGCGGGCTTGTGCTGGGGGCAGGGTGGCTCGCCCTTTGGACAAGGCGGGGTCAGGGGTTGACCCCAGGGCTTGTCCCGTTCAGGTCCCATCCCTCCCAGATATAAGTTGATTAATTATTTAATAAAGCGGCCCAGTTTTCATACGTTGTGTCTGTCTCTTCATTCCAACTAGGGGGGCAAACACACTATTTTTCCATAATTCTCCAAAGTACTCAATTTATCTTAACTGGTGTTCCTAGTGGAAAGACTGAACGGATTCATAACAGCACTGAGGAGATATCAAGCAATACGAAATCTATAAAATTCAGTGTTTTTCTAAAATTAACACTTTACTTCAAATCCGTGGAGATAGTAACACTAAGTAACTATGTAATCTAATATTCCTATATATAAGAATATAGGAATATATCTTATATTCCTATAACAAACATCTACTTACTATTTTTCCATAATTCTCCGTAGTATTCTATTTAGCTTCAACTGGTGTTCATAGTGGAAAGAGATTGAACAGATTCATAACAGCACAGAGACGATATCAAGCAATACTAAATCTATGCAATTCTATGGAACCATAACAAATATTCGCTTAAGGTTTTTCTAAAATTAACCCTTTAATTCTTATCAGTTTACATTGGCATTCTTTGTGCAAATAGATTCATACAAGCACTAAGGAGATAGCAACACTAAGTAACTGTGTTATCTTATATACATATAACAAACATCTACTTACTGTTTTAACATAATTCCCTACAGCAGTCTTTTAAGCTTACAGTGGTATTCATAGTACAATGAGATTCAAAGGATTCATAACAGCACTGAGGAGATGTCAAGCAATCCTAATTATGTAATTCCATGTAATCATAACAAAAATTCGCTTTTGATTTTTTAAAAATATCCCTTTTATTCTAATATGTTTACAATGGCATTCTATGTGCAAAGAGATTCAAGCACTGCGGTAATAGCAACACTAAGTAACTATGTTATCTTATATACCAATAACAAACATCAATGTACTGTTTTAACATAATTCTCTATAGCAATCTCTAAAGCTTACACTTGTATTCATAATGCGATGTTATTGAAAGGATTCATAACAGAACTGAAAAGATATCAAGCAATACTAAATCTATGTAATTCCATGTAACCATAACAAAAATTCGTTTGGGTTTTTTAAAAAATTTCCCTTTTATACTAATGAGTTTACAATGGCATTCTTTGTGCAAAGAGATTCAATGGATTCATACAAGCACTGTGGAGATAGCAAAACTTAGTAACTATGAAATCTTATATTGCTATAACAAACATCTACTTACAATTTTTCCATAATTCTCCATAGTATTCTATTTAGCTTAAACTGGTGTTCAAAGTGGAAAGAGATTGAACGGATTCATAACAGCACTGAGGAGTAACTTTGTAATCTTATATACATATAACAAACATCTACTTACTGTTTTAACATAATTTTCTATAGCAATCTTTTAAGCTTACAGTAGTGTTCATAGTGCAATGCGAGTCAAAAGATTCATAACAGAACTGAGGAGCTGTCAAGCAATACTAAATCTATGTAATTCCATGTAATCATAACAAAAATTCACTCAGCATTTTTTTAAAAATAACCCTTTTATTTTAATATGTTTACAATGTTATTGTTCGTGCAAACAGATTCAATGGATTCATACAAGCACTGAGGTTATAGCAACACTAAGTAACTATGTAATCTTATGTACGTATAACAAACATCTACTTACTGTTCTAACATAATTCTCTATAGCAATCTTTCAAGCTCACAGTAGTATTCATAGTGCAATGCGAGTCAAAAGATTCAAAACAGAACTGAGGAGATTTCAAGCAGTACTAAGTCTATGCAATTCAATTTAACCATAACAAATATTCGCTTAAGGTTTTTCTAAAATTAACCCTTTAATTCTAATCAGTTTGTGCAAATAGATTCATACAAGCACTGAGGAGATAGCAACACTAAGTAACTGTGTAATCTTATATACATAAAACAAACATCTACTTACTGTTTTTACATAATTCTCTATAGCAATCTTTTAAGCTTACAGTGGAATTCATAGTGCATTGCGATTCAAAGGATTCATAACAGAACTGAGGAGATGTCAAGCAATACTAAATCTATGTAATTCCATGTAATGGTAACAAAAAATTGCTTTTGATTTTTTAAAAAATAACCCTTTTATTCTAATATGTTTACAATGGCATTTTAAACATATTCGAATCTCTGCAAAGAGATTCAACGGATTCATACAAGCACTGTGGAGATAGCAACACTAAGTAACTTTGTAATCTTATATTCCTATAACAAACATCTACTTACTATGTTTCCATAATTCTCCATAGTATTCTATTTAGCTTAAACTGGTGTTCTTAGTTGAAAGATATTGAACGGATTCATAACAGCACTGAGGAGATATCAAGCAATACTAAATCTATGCAACCCTTTAAATCTAATCAGTTTACATTGGCATTCTTTGTGCAAAGAGATTCATACAAGCACTGCGGAGAAAGCAACACTAAGTAACTGTGTAATTTTATATACATGTAACAAACATCTACTTACTGTTTTAACATAATTCTCTATAGCAATCTTTTAAGCTTACAGTGGAATTTATAGCGCAATGCGATTCAAAGAACTGAGGAGATGTCAAGCAATACTAAATCTATGTAATTCCATGTAATCATAACAAAAATTTGCCTAGGATATTTTTAAAAATAACCCTTTTATTCTAATATGTTTACAATGGCATTGCTTGTGCAAAGAGATTCACCGGATTCATGCAAGCGCTGTGGAGATAGCAACACTAAGTAACTATGTAATCTTATATTCCTATAAAAAACATCTACTTACTATTTTTCCATAATTCTCCATAGTATTCTATTTAGCTTAAACTGGTGTTCATAGTGCAAAAAGATATTGAACGGATTCATAACAGTACTGAGGAGATAGGAAGCAATAATCAAACTATGTAATTCCATGTAACCGTAACAAAAATTCGCTTATGGTTTTTTAAAAAATAACCCTTCTATTCTAATATGTTTACAATGGCATGCATTGTGCAAAGAGATTCAACGGATTCATGCAAGCACTGTGGAGATAGCAACACTAAGTAGCTATGTAATCTTATATTCCTATAGCAAACATCTACTTACTATTTTTCCATAATTCTCCATAGTATTCTATTTAGCTTAAACTGGTGTTCATAGTGCAAAAAGATATTGAACGGATTCATAACAGTACTGAGGAGATATCAATCAATACTAAATCTATGCAATTCAATGTAAGGTATTTCTAAAATTAATTAAGGTATTTCTAAAATTAATCCTTTAATTCAGTTTACATTGGCATTCTTTGTGCAAATAGATTCATACAAGCACTGAGGAGATAGCAACACTAAGTAGCTATGTAATCTTATATACCAATAACAAACATCTACTTACTGTTTAACATAATTCTCTAAAGCAATCTTTTAAGCTTACAGTGGAATTCATAGTCCATTGCGATTCAAAGGATTCATAACAGAACTGAGGAGATGTCAAGCAATACTAAATCTATCTAATTCCATGTAATGGTAAAAAACATTCGCTTAGGGTTTTTTTAAAAAAATAAACCTTTCATCCTAATATGTTTACAATGTTATTCTTTGTGCAAAGAGATTCAACGGATTCATGCAAGCACTCTGGAGATAGCAACACCAAGTAACTATGTAATCTTATATTCCTATAACAAACATCTACTTACTATTTTTCCTTAATTCTCCATAGTATTCTATTTAGGTTAAACTGGTGTTCATAGTGGAAAGAGATTGAAGGGATTCATAACAGCACTGAAGAGATATCATGCAATACTAAATCTATGCAATTCAATGTAAGCATAACAAATATTCGCTTAAGGTTTTTCTAAAATTAACCCTTTAATTGTAATCAGTTTACATTGGCATTCTTTGTGCAAATAGATTCATACAAGCACTGAGGAGATAGCAACACTAAGGAACTGTGTAATCTTATATACATATAACAAACTTCTACTTACATTGTTATTATAATTCTCTATAGCAATCTTTTAAGCTTACAATGGAATTCATAGTGCAATGTGATTCAAAGGATTCATAACAGAACTGAAGAGATGTCAAGCAATACTAAATCTATGTAATTCCATGTAATGGTAGGAAAAAAAAATCACTTTTGATTTTTTTAAAAATAACCCTTTTATTCTGTTATGTTTACAATGGCATTCTTTGTACAAAGAGATTCAACGGATTCATTCAAGCACTGTGGAGATAGCAACACTAAGTAACTGTCACAACTTGTAACTTTCCTATATGCTGTTAGCCTAACTGACTCCATATTGTAACCAGATTCTAACTCAATGTGCTCTTAGCCAAGCCGCTAACCAGACCGCTATGCATTTCAAAACAAACTGTGATCACTGAAGGGTGGCAGATAGCCTCTGGGCAACATCTGCAGGTGCCCTTTGAAGCCGGCCGGCCAGGACATCTCAGCAAGACTCCATCCTCCCTTGCTGATAACAGACCCTGGGAAACAGACAGTTGTCTCTGGCCGTGTGAAAGATCGTTTTATTGTTGCTGCCACAAGCACATAAAAATGTAACCAATGCTAACTTCGTTATCAGTGTTATTCTGTGCCTTCAGTACTGTAGTTCTCAATAAATGCCTATACTTTTGTAACGAAGTCCTGGGCCTCGATTGAAGTTCTTCCAGTTCTGACGTTATAACACTGATCCCTTTTTGGGAGCTTATCCGAACTGGCAACTTAGCTGGATGTCAGCAAACGCTCCAGATAACGGAGAGCCCAGCACACCCCTGGGGGAGAGACCGCTAGAACCCGGGGTGACTGCGATGAGACGGAAAGTCAAGGACCCAGCGCACTTCTCCACGGCAATCTTTGCCCCGAGGAGCTGGACCCCGCGAACGTCCACCACGCTCATGGAAGCTGCGGACAAGAGATACAAGGCTCTGGCGACTGGAACCGGAAGGGACGACTGGGACCTGGAGAGAGAAGGAGCCCCAATCCCTAGTGGTGGCGAGCCGGCCCATGCGCTTCGCAACGAGCTCTTCCAGTGGGTGAGAGAAATCCACGATGAGGTCCACGAGACCCGCGTCCAGCTGGCCGCGGAGATGCACTTGCAGCTGGACGCGATCCAGAACCAGATCCACGCCCTGCAAGGGGCCGGACCGGGGGCGCCGGCCGGGCCCCCCGGAGGGGGACCGATTCCCCCGGCTGCGCCCGCCGATGAAGCACCTGTGGTGCCTGACGGTGGAGCGCCCGGGCAACCCGCGGCACCCCCCATCGATGGAGGTGGGGGCCCGGCTGGGCCGCCGGCCGCCGGCCCCGCGGGACCACCAGCCGGACCACCTCCGGGCCCGCCACCGCCGCTGCCAGCCGGGCCCCAACCGGCGGCGCCTGCCGCACCCGCAGCCCCGGTGGCGGGGGACGGAGAGAGGGTCCGCGAGCTCCAGATCACTTTCGATGGGGATGGAGACGAGGTGGAGTACTTCACCATCCAGTGCAACAACTTCTTCACCCATTGGGGCACGAGCTACCCGACGGAGGCAAGTCAAGTAGACCATGTCTAACTGAAAAGATATCAAGCAATACTAAATCTATGTAATTCCATGTAACTATAACAAAAATTCGCTTAGGGTTTTTTTAAAAATTACCCTTTTGTACTAATGAGTTTACAATGGCATTCTTTGTGCAAAGAGATTCAATGGATTCATACAAGCTCTGAGGAGATAGCAAACCATAGTAACTATGAAATCTTATATTGCTATAACAAACATCTACTTACTATTTTTCCATAATTCTCCATAATATTCTATTTAGCTTAAACTGGTGTTCAAAGTGGAAAGTGATTGAACAGATTCATAACAGCACTGAGGAGTAACTTTGTAATCTTATATACATATAAAAAACATATACTTACTGTTTTAACATAATTTTCTAGAGCAATCTGTTAAGCTTACAGTAGTATTCATAGTGCAATGCGACTTGAAAGATTCATAACAGAACTGAGGCGATGTCAAGCAATACTAAATCTATGTAATTCCATGTAATCATAACAAAAATTCGCTTAGCATTTTTTTAAAAAATAACCCTTTTATTCAAATAAGTTTACAATGTTATTTTTCGTGCAAACAGATTCAACGGATTCAAACAAGCACTGAGGTTATAGCAACACTAAATAACTATGTAATCTTATATACCTATAACAAACATCTACTTACAGTTTTAACATAATTCTCTATAGCAGTCTTTTAAGCTTACACTTGTATTCATAATGCAATGTTATTGGAAGGAGTCATAACAGAACTGAAAAGATATCAAGGAATAATAAATCTATGTAACCATCACAAAAATTCGATTAGGGTTTTTTTAAAAAATTACCCTTTTATGCTACTCATTTTAAAATGGCATTCTTTGTGCAAAGAGATTCAACGGATTCATGGAAGCCCTGTGGAGATAGCAACACTAAGTAACTATGTAATCTTATAGTCCTATGACAAACACACTATTTTTCCATAATTCCACACTCTATTTAGCCTAACTGGTGTTCCTAGTGGAAAGACTGAACGGATTCATAACAGCACTGAGGAGATATCAAGCAATCCTAAATCTTTAAAATTCAGTGTTCTTCTAAAATTAACTTTACTTCAAGCCGTGGAGAGAGTAACACTAAGTAACTATGTAATCGTATATTCCAATATATAATATAGGAATATGACTTATAACAAACATCTACTTACTATTTTTCCATAATTCTCCGTAGTATTCTATTTAGCTTCAACTGGTGTTCATAGTGGAAAGAGATTGAATGGATTCATAACAGCACAGAGACGATATCAAGCAATACTAAATCTGTGCAATTCTATGGAACCATAACAAATATTCGCTTAACGTTTTTCTAAAATTAACCCTTTAATTCTAATCAGTTTACATTGGCATTCTTTGTGCACATAGATTCATACAAGCACTGAGGAGATAGCAGCACTAAGTATCTGTGTTATACATATAACAAACATCTACTAACTGTTTTAACATATTTCCCTATAGCAGTCTTTTAAGCTTACAGTGGAATTCATAGTGCATTGCGATTCAAAGGATTCATAACAGAACTGAGGCGATGTCAAGCAATACTAAATGTATGTAATTCCATGTAATGGTCACAAAAATTTGCTTTTGATTTTTTTTTTTTAAAATAACCGTTATTCTAATATGTTTCCAATGGCATTCTTTGTGCAAAGAGATTCTACCCATTCATACAAGCACTGAGGTTATAGCAACACTAAGTAGCTATGTAATCTTATATACCAATAACAAACATCTACTTACTGTTTTAACATAATTCTCTGTAGCAATCTGTAAAGCTTACACTTGTATTCATAATGCAGTATTATTGAAAGGATTCATAACAGAACTGAAAAGATATCAATACTAAATCTCTGTAATTCCATGTAACTATAACAAAAATTCGCTTAGGGTTTTTTTAAAAATTACCCTTTTATACTAATGAGTTTACAATGGCATTCTTTGTGCAAAGAGATTCAATGGATTCATACAAGCACTGAGGAGATAGCAAACCATAGTAACTATGAAATCTTATATTGCTATAACAAACATCTACTTACTATTTTTCCATAATTCTCCATAATATTCTATTTAGCTTAAACTGGTGTTCAAAGTGGAAAGTGATTGAACAGATTCATAACAGCACTGAGGAGTAACTTTGTAATCTTATATACATATAAATAAACATATACTTACTGTTTTAACATAATTTTCTAGAGCAATCTGTTAAGCTTACAGTAGTATTCATAGTGCAATGCGACTTAAAAGATTCATAACAGAACTGAGGAGATGTCAAGCAATACTAAATCTATGTAATTCCATGTAATCATAACAAAAATTCGCTTAGCATTTTTTAAATAATAACCCTTTTATTCGAATAAGTTTACAATGTTATTTTTCGTGCAAACAGATTCAACGGATTCAAACAAGCACTGAGGTTATAGCAACACTAAATAACTATGTAATCTTATATACCTATAACAAACATCTACTTACAGTTTTAACATAATTCTCTATAGCAGTCTTTTAAGCTTACACTTGTATTCATAATGCAATGTTATTGGAAGGAGTCATAACAGAACTGAAAAGATATCAAGGAATAATAAATCTATGTAACCATCACAAAAATTCGATTAGGGTTTTTTTTAAAAATTACCCTTTTATACTACTCATTTTAAAATGGCATTCTTTGTGCAAAGAGATTCTACGCATTCATACAAGCACTGAGGTTATAGCAACACTAAGTAGCTATGTAATCTTATATACCAATAACAAACATCTACTTACTGTTTTAACATAATTCTCTGTAGCAATCTGTAAAGCTTACACTTGTATTCATAATGCAGTGTTATTGAAAGGATTCATAACAGAACTGAAAAGATATCAAGCAATACTAAATCTATGTAATTCCATGTAACTATAACAAAAATTCGCTTAGGGTTTTTTTAAAAATTACCCTTTTATACTAATGAGTTTACAATGGCATTCTTTGTGCAAAGAGATTCTACGCATTCATACAAGCACCGAGGTTATAGCAACACTAAGTAGCTATGTAATCTTATATACCAATAACAAACATCTACTTACTGTTTTAACATAATTCTCTGTAGCAATCTGTAAAGCTTACACTTGTATTCATAATGCAGTGTTATTGAAAGGATTCATAACAGAACTGAAAAGATATCAAGCAATACTAAATCTATGTAATTCCATGTAACTATAACAAAAATTCGCTTAGGGTTTTTTTTAAAAATTACCCTTTTATACTAATGAGTTTACAATGGCATTCTTTGTGCAAAGAGATTCAATGGATTCATACAAGCACTGAGGAGATAGCAAACCATAGTAACTATGAAATCTTATATTGCTATAACAAACATCTACTTACTATTTTTCCATAATTCTCCATAATATTCTATTTAGCTTAAACTGGTGTTCAAAGTGGAAAGTGATTGAACAGATTCATAACAGCACTGAGGAGTAACTTTGTAATCTTATATACATATAAAAAACATATACTTACTGTTTTAACATAATTTTCTAGAGCAATCTGTTAAGCTTACAGTAGTATTCATAGTGCAATGCGACTTGAAAGATTCATAACAGAACTGAGGAGATGTCAAGCAATACTAAATCTATGTAATTCCATGTAATCATAACAAAAATTCGCTTAGCATTTTTTTAAAAAATAACCCTTTTATTCAAATAAGTTTACAATGTTATTTTTCGTGCAAACAGATTCAACGGATTCAAACAAGCACTGAGGTTATAGCAACACTAAATAACTATGTAATTTATATACCTATAACAAACATCTACTTACAGTTTTAACATAATTCTCTATAGCAGTCTTTTAAGCTTACACTTGTATTCATAATGCAAGGTTATTGGAAGGAGTCATAACAGAACTGAAAAGATATCAAGGAATAATAAATCTATGTAACCCTCACAAAAATTCGATTAGGGTTTTTTTTAAAATTACCCTTTTATACTACTCATTTTAAAATGGCATTCTTTGTGCAAAGAGATTCAACGGCTTCATGGAAGCCCTGTGGAGATAGCAACACTAAGTAACTATGTAATCTTATAGTCCTATGACAAACACACTATTTTTCCATAATTCCCCACTCTATTTAACCTAACTGGTGTTCCTAGTGGAAAGACTGAACGGATTCATAACAGCACTGAGGAGATATCAAGCAATACTAAATCTTTAAAATTCAGTGTTCTTCTAAAATTAACTTTACTTCAAAGCCGTGGAGAGAGTAACACTAAGTAACTATGTAATCTTATATTCCAATATATAATATAGGAATATGACTTATAACAAACATCTACTTACTATTTTTCCATAATTCTCCGTAGTATTCTATTTAGCTTCAACTGGTGTTCATAGTGGAAAGAGATTGAATGGATTCATAACAGCACAGAGACGATATCAAGCAATACTAAATCTGTGCAATTCTATGGAACCATAACAAATATTCGCTTAACGTTTTTCTAAAATTAACCCTTTAATTCTAATCAGTTTACATTGGCATTCTTTGTGCACATAGATTCATACAAGCACTGAGGAGATAGCAGCACTAAGTATCTGTGTTATACATATAACAAACATCTACTAACTGTTTTAATATATTTCCCTATAGCAGTCTTTTAAGCTTACAGTGGAATTCATAGTGCATTGTGATTCAAAGGATTCATAACAGAACTGAGGCGATGTCAAGCAATACTAAATCTATGTAATTCCATGTAATGGTCACAAAAATTTGCTTTTGATTTTTTTTTAAAAAAAAATAACCGTTATTCTAATATGTTTCCAATGGCATTCTTTGTGCAAAGAGATTCTACGCATTCATACAAGCACTGAGGTTATAGCAACAATAAGTAGCTATGTAATCTTATATACCAATAACAAACATCTACTTACTGTTTTAACATAATTCTCTGTAGCAATCTGTAAAGCTTACACTTGTATTCATAATGCAGTGTTATTGAAAGGATTCATAACAGAACTGAAAAGATATCAATACTAAATCTCTGTAATTCCATGTAACTATAACAAAAATTCGCTTAGGGTTTTTTTAAAAATTACCCTTTTGTACTAATGAGTTTACAATGGCATTCTTTGTGCAAAGAGATTCAATGGATTCATACAAGCACTGAGGAGTAACTTTGTAATCTTATATACATATAAAAAAACATATACTTACTGTTTTAACATAATTTTCTATAGCAATCTGTTAAGCTTACAGTAGTATTCATAGTGCAATGCGACTTACAAGATTCATAACAGAACTGAGGAGATGTCAAGCAATACTAAATCTATGTAATTCCATGTAATCATAACAAAAATTCGCTTAGCATTTTTTTAAAAAATAACCCTTTTATTCGAATAAGTTTACAATGTTATTTTTCGTGCAAACAGATTCAACGGATTCAAAGCACTGAGGTTATAGCAACACTAAATAACTATGTAATTTATATACCTATAACAAACATCTACTTACAGTTTTAACATAATTCTCTATAGCAGTCTTTTAAGCTTACACTTGTATTCATAATGCAAGGTTATTGGAAGGAGTCATAACAGAACTGAAAAGATATCAAGGAATAATAAATCTATGTAACCCTCACAAAAATTCGATTAGGGTTTTTTTTAAAATTACCCTTTTATACTACTCATTTTAAAATGGCATTCTTTGTGCAAAGAGATTCAACGGCTTCATGGAAGCCCTGTGGAGATAGCAACACTAAGTAACTATGTAATCTTATAGTCCTATGACAAACACACTATTTTTCCATAATTCCCCACTCTATTTAGCCTAACTGGTGTTCCTAGTGGAAAGACTGAACGGATTCATAACAGCACTGAGGAGATATCAAGCAATACTAAATCTTTAAAATTCAGTGTTCTTCTAAAATTAACTTTACTTCAAAGCCGTGGAGAGAGTAACACTAAGTAACTATGTAATCTTATATTCCAATATATAATATAGGAATATGACTTATAACAAACATCTACTTACTATTTTTCCATAATTCTCCGTAGTATTCTATTTAGCTTCAACTGGTGTTCATAGTGGAAAGAGATTGAATGGATTCATAACAGCACAGAGACGATATCAAGCAATACTAAATCTGTGCAATTCTATGGAACCATAACAAATATTCGCTTAAGGTTTTTCTAAGATTAACCCTTTAATTCTAATCAGTTTACATTGGCATTCTTTGTGCACATAGATTCATACAAGCACTGAGGAGATAGCAACACTAAGTATCTGTGTTATACATATAACAAACATCTACTTACTGTTTTCCCTATAGCAGTCTTTTAAGCTTACAGTGGAATTCATAGTGCATTGCGATTCAAAGGATTCATAACAGAACTGAGGAGATGTCAAGCAATACTAAATCTATGTAATTCCATGTAATGGTCACAAAAATTTGCTTTTGATTTTTTAAAAAAATAACCATTATTCTTGTGCAAAGAGATTCTACGCATGTTATATACCAATAACAACATCTACTTACTGTTTTAACGTAAATCTCTGTAGCAATCTGTAAAGCTTACACTTGTATTCATAATGCAGTGTTATTGAAAGGATTCATAACAGAACTGAAAAGATATCAAGCAATACTAAATCTATGTAAGTCCATGTAACTATAACAAAAATTCGCTTAGGGTTTTTTTTAAAAATAATAACCGTTATTCTAATATGTTTCCAATGGCATTCTTTGTGCAAAGAGATTCTACGCATTCATACAAGCACTGAGGTTATAGCAACACTAAGTAGCTATGTAATCTTATATACCAATAACAAACATCTACTTACTGTTTTAACATAATTCTCTGTAGCAATCTGTAAAGCTTACACTTGTATTCATAATGCAGTGTTATTGAAAGGATTCATAACAGAACTGAAAAGATATCAAGCAATACTAAATCTATGTAATTCCATGTAACTATAAGAAAAATTCGCTTAGGGTTTTTTTTTAAAATTACCCTTTTGTACTAATGAGTTTACAATGGCATTCTTTGTGCAAAGAGATTCAATGGATTCATACAAGCACTGAGGAGATAGCAAACCATAGTAACTATGAAATCTTATATTGCTATAACAAACATCTACTTACTATTTTTCCATAATTCTCCATAATATTCTATTTAGCTTAAACTGGTGTTCAAAGTGGAAAGTGATTGAACAGATTCATAACAGCACTGAGGAGTAACTTTGTAATCTTATATACATATAAAAAACATATATTACTGTTTTAACATAATTTTCTAGAGCAATCTGTTAAGCTTACAGTAGTATTCATAGTGCAATGCGACTTAAAAGATTCATAACAGAACTGAGGAGATGTCAAGCAATACTAAATCTATGTAATTCCATGTAATCATAACAAAAATTCGCTTAGCATTTTTTAAAAAATAACCCTTTTATTCGAATAAGTTTACAATGTTATTTTTCGTGCAAACAGATTCAACGGATTCAAAGAAGCACTGAGGTTATAGCAACACTAAATAACTATGTAATCTTATATACCTATAACAAACATCTACTTACAGTTTTAACATAATTCTCTATAGCAGTCTTTTAAGCTTACACTTGTATTCATAATGCAAGGTTATTGGAAGGAGTCATAACAGAACTGAAAAGATATCAAGGAATAATAAATCTATGTAACCATCACAAAAATTCGATTAGGGTTTTTTTAAAAATTACCCTTTTATACTACTCATTTTAAAATGGCATTCTTTGTGCAAAGAGATTCAACGGATTCATGGAAGCCCTGTGGAGATAGCAACACTAAGTAACTATGTAATCTTATAGTGCTATGACAAACACACTATTTTTCCATAGTCCCCCACTCTATTTAGCCTAACTGGTGTTCCTAGTGGAAAGACTGAACGGATTCATAACAGCACTGAGGAGATATCAAGCAATACTAAATCTTTAAAATTCAGTGTTCTTCTAAAATTAACTTTACTTCAAAGCCGTGGAGATAGTAACACTAAGTAACTATGTAATCTTATATTCCAATATATAATATAGGAATATGACTTATATTCTTATAACAAACATCTACTTACTATTTTTCCATAATTCTCCGTAGTATTCTATTTAGCTTCAACTGGTGTTCATAGTGGAAAGAGATTGAATGGATTCATAACAGCACAGAGACGATATCAAGCAATACTAAATCTGTGCAATTCTATGGAACCATAACAAATATTCGCTTAAGGTTTTTCTAAAATTAACCCTTTAATTCTAATCAGTTTACATTGGCATTCTTTGTGCACATAGATTCATACAAGCACTGAGGAGATAGCAACACTACGTATCTGTGTTATACATATAACAAACATCTACTAACTGTTTTAACATATTTCCCTATAGCAGTCTTTTAAGCTTACAGTGGAATTCATAGTGCATTGCGATTCAAAGGATTCATAACAGAACTGAGGAGATGTCAAGCAATACTAAATCTATGTAATTCCATGTAATGGTCAGAAAAATTTGCTTTTGATTTTTTTAAAAAAATAACCATTATTCTAATATCTTTCCAATGGCATTCTTTGTGCAAAGAGATTCTACGGATTCATACAAGCACTAAGGTTAGAGCAACACTAAGTAGCTATGTAATCTTATATACCAATAACAAACATCTACTTACTGTTTTAACATAATTCTCTGTAGCAATCTGTAAAGCTTACACTTGTATTCATAATGCAGTGTTATTGAAAGGATTCATAACAGAACTGAAAAGATATCAATACTAAATCTATGTAATTCCATGTAACTATAACAAAAATTCGTTTGGGTTTTTTAAAAAATTACCCTTTTATACTAATGAGTTTACAATGGCATTCTTTGTGCAAAGAGATTCAATGGATTCATACATGCACTGAGGAGATAGCAAACCATAGTAACTATGAAATCTTATATTGCTATAACAAACATCTACTTACTATTTTTCCATAATTCTCCATAATATTCTATTTAGCTTAAACTGGTGTTCAAAGTGGAAAGTGATTGAACAGATTCATAACAGCACTGAGGAGTAACTTTGTAATCTTATATACATATAAAAAACATATACTTACTGTTTTAACATAATTTTCTATAGCAATCTGTTAAGCTTACAGTAGTATTCATAGTGCAATGCGACTTAAAAGATTCATAACAGAAATGAGGAGATGTCAAGCAATACTAAATCTATGTAATTCCATGTAATCATAACAAAAATTCGCTTAGCATTTTTTAAAAAATAACCCTTTTATTCGAATAAGTTTACAATGTTATTTTTCGTGCAAACAGATTCAACGGATTCAAACAAGCACTGAGGCTATAGCAACACTAAATAACTATGTAATCTTATATACCTATAACAAACATCTACTTACAGTTTTAACATAATTCTCTATAGCAGTCTTTTAAGCTTACATTTGTATTCATAATGCAATGTTATTGGAAGGAGTCATAACAGAACTGAAAAGGTACCAAGGAATAATAAATCTATGTAACCATCACAAAAATTCGATTAGGGTTTTTTTTAAAAATTACCCTTTTATACTACTCATTTTAAAATGGCATTCTTTGTGCAAAGAGATTCAACGGATTCATGGAAGCCCTGTGGAGATAGCAACACTAAGTAACTATGTAATCTTATAGTCCTATGACAAACACACTATTTTTCCATAGTTCCCCACTCTATTTAGACTAACTGGTGTTCCTAGTGGAAAGACTGAACGGATTCATAACAGCACTGAGGAGATATCAAGCAATACTAAATCTTTAAAATTCAGTGTTCTTCTAAAATTAACTTTACTTCAAAGCCGTGGAGATAGTAACACTAAGTAACTATGTAATCTTATATTCCAATATATAATATAGGAATATGACTTACATTCCTATAACAAACATCTACTTACTATTTTTCCATAATTCTCCGTAGTATTCTATTTAGCTTCAACTGGTGTTCATAGTGGAAAGCGATTGAATGGATTCATAACAGCACAGAGACGATATCAAGCAATACTAAATCTGTGCAATTCTATGGAACCATAACAAATATTCGCTTAAGGTTTTTCTAAAATTAACCCTTTAATTCTAATCAGTTTACATTGGCATTCTTTGTGCACATAGATTCATACAAGCACTGAGGAGATAGCAACACTAAGTATCTGTGTTATACATATAACAAACATCAACTAACTGTTTTAACATATTTCCCTATAGCAGTCTTTTAAGCTTACAGTGGAATTCATAGTGCATTGCGATTCAAAGGATTCATAACAGAACTGAGGAGATGTCAAGCAATTCTAAATCTATGTATTTCCATGTAATGGTCAGAAAAATTTGCTTTTGATTTTTTTTTTAAAAATAACCGTTATTCTAATATGTTTCCAATGGCATTCTTTGTGCAAAGAGATTCTACGCATTCATACAAGCACTGAGGTTATAGCAACACTAAGTAGCTATGTAATCTTATATACCAATAACAAACATCTACTTACTGTTTTAACATAATTCTCTGTAGCGATCTGTAAAGCTTACACTTGTATTCATAATGCAGTGTTATTGAAAGGATTCATAACAGAACTGAAAAGATATCAAGCAATACTAAATCTATGTAATTCCATGTAACTATAACAAAAATTCGCTTAGGGTTTTTTTAAAAATTACCCTTTTATACTAATGAGTTTACAATGGCATTCTTTGTGCAAAGAGATTCAACGGATTCATACTAAGTAACTAAGTAATCTTATATTCCTATAACAAACACACTATTTTTCCATAATTCTCCAAAGTACTCTATTTAGCTTAACTGGTGTTCCTAATGGAAAGATTGAACGGATTCATAACAGCACTGAGGAGATATCAAGCAATACTAAATCTGTAAAATTCAGTGTTTTTCTAAAATTAGCACTTTACTTTAAATCCATGGAGATAGTAACACTAAGTAATTATGTAATCTTATATTCCTATATATAAGAATATAGGAATATATCTTATATTCCTTTTTTTAAAAAATAAATCAAAAGTTTATTTCAACACCAAAAATAATTTACAAAGCGGTATAACTAAGATTTCGGATACAGATAGATTTGTCTTCCACATAAACAATATTATCCTCTAAGATATAACCTATCCCCAAATTACCCAAATGGGGTAGAACGTGGTGTCAAACCATAATCGAACATCCATCTTAATGACATTTTTTGTTTATAAATGGTAACACTAACATTTCTTTTTACCTTTAGTTGTCTTTTACCTTGCACCTTTTTTTTAACCAACTATAAAACTTTTCCCATTTTTTAATTGCTTCAACTTTGGGGATCCCTTTTAACATGTTCGATTAAATATCCATCTCTGCGGCTTGCAGTGTTTTATCTACCACCTCCTCTAATTCAGGAGTTTCTTTTTGTTTCCAATGCCTGGTATCAACAATTCTAGCTGCTGTTAAAACATATATTGTCACATATTCATCCTCCTGTGGGACTTCCTTCCTTACTAAGGACAATAACATAATTGCGGGTTTAAACTGCCAGTTTATATTTAACATCGCTTTCAGCATCTCATAAACTTTAACCCAAAATTTCTTTGCCCATTTGCAAGTCCACCATAGGTGGAAGAATGAACCAATCTTTGTCCCGCATTTCCAACAGTTTGGCGAAGTAGATACCTTAATCTTATTTAATTGAACAGGAGTAATGTGCCATCTATGAAATAACTTAAAAAATTTTTCTCTAAAATTATACAGCTTAATGATTTTATAATTCAATTTCCAAAAGCGAGACCATGTTTCCAGATCAATATTTTCCGTCAAGTTCTTGGACCACTTCAGCATCACATCTTTAACAACTTCATCCTCCAATTTCATCTGCATTATATCATTATAAGTTTTCTTAATAACTTTATCCACCTTATCCACCTTATTTTATCAAAATCAAATTTGGTGTTGGTAAACCCAATCAATTTATCCTTATTAAATTTGGCCAATACTAGGGTCATGGTCCACCATGGTCCCTTATACCTTTCGCCTCCAATTCTTCTTTCCCATATATTCTATCCTTTCCATCCAGTAGGTCCTGGTATCTGACTAACGTTGAATAATCCCTTAATTGTGGTTGAATTGCAGCTTCACTAGGTGATAACCATCTCGGAACTTTATTATATATTTTCTTTTTGAGTTTCTGCCAAACATTATAAATCCCCTTACGTACCAAGTGGTTGACAAAGTATTTCTGTGCTCTGTCTGCATACCATAGATTGTAGTGCCACCCATTTTGGAGGTCGAAACCTTCCAAGGTTAATATTCTTTTGTTTTCAAGGCCTATCCAATCTCGCAGCCAGACCACACCACGTGCCAAGTGATAGTTTTCCCAGTCTGGTAGACCTAAACCTCCGTTTCCCTTAGAATCCATTAAAATTTTCCATTTAATTCTTGGTTTCTTATCTAACCAGATAAAGGATCTAATCAGTTTCTCTAACTTAACAATAAAAAATTTTCTGGCTGCGAAGTTGACCATTTGGAATAAAAATAATACCTTAGGTAGGATATACATTTTAGTCAGAGCAATTCTACCCATGAAAGATAGTTGCAAGTTACGCCATTTCTTTAGCTTGGCTTCGAGTTCTTTTAAAAGCGGCTCATAATTGAGCTCATAGATGTTACTGCATTTATTACTTAGCACTATCCCCAGGTATCTTACCTTAGTTTCCCTATGAAAACCTGATCTTTTTTCAATAACCTGTGTATCCTGAGTAGAGATGTTTTTAGTTATGACCTTGGATTTTTTATAATTTACCTTTAGACCAGCGACTTGCCCATATTCATTTAACTCTTTTAAAACTTCCTCGATTGAGTCTACTGGATCTTGTATAATTAGAACTACATCATCGGCATATGCCAACACTTTATATTTTTGATCTCTAACCTCTAAACCTTTAATTTTGGTATTATTTCTTATGGACTCCAGTAAAATTTCTAAAGATAACACAAAAAGTAACGGGGACAACGGGCAGCCCTGTCTAGTGCCTTTTCTTAACTGTATTTCATCTGATAAGTCTCCTTTCACTATCACTTTAGCTTTTTGATCTTTATAAATGGCTTTCACGTTCTGAATAAAATTAACTCCAAAATTCATCGTTTGTAACTGACAAAACATAAAATTCCAGTTCAAATTATCGAAAGCCTTCTCCGCGTCCAAAAAAAAAAAAGCCAATTGTTTCTTCCCACTAATTTCATAGTGCTCTAAAACATTTAATATTGTTCTTAAATTGGAACTCATGTGCCGTTTTGGCAAAAACCCAGTTTGATCTGTATGTATTAGCTTGGTTAATACCTTTTTTAGTCTGTTGGCCAAAATAGCTGAGTAGATTTTATAGTCAACATTAAGTAAAGAGATTGGCCTGTAATTCCTGACCTCATCTAACCCTTGAGATGTTTTTGGGATGAGTGTTATATTTGCCAGCTTCCAGGAATCCGGAATATCTGCTTTAGCCCAGACTTCTTCAAGAACATTTTTAAAATGACTAATTAAGGTCTCTTTGAACGTAATATAATATTCCGCTGGAATACCGTCTGGACCCGCTGCTTTGTTTTTCTTCAAATTGCTCCAGACTTCTTCAATTTCATACATCGTTATCGGACCATTCAGTCCTTCCCTCTGTTCTTTGGTTAGTTTTGGCAATGATTTTTTCATCATGTATTCTTCCTGTTGTACTTTGTCCAACTCTCTTGGTTCATACAGTTGCGTGTAGTAATCCTTTATTATTGCTTTCATTCCTGTTTGAGTATGGTTATAGTTTCCCTCACTGTCTTTTAGAATTTTGATCGTTTTCTTATCTCGTTCTTTCCTAATTTTATGTGCGAGCCACCTTCCTGGCTTGTTGGTGTTTTCAAAAAAATATTGTTTGGTGAAACGTATCTTTTTCTCCATCTCTTCCAGAAAAAAAACATGGATCTTATGCTGAAGAGTTTTTATCTCATCCTTTATTTCCTGCATCTTAGGGTTTTCTTTCATCTGTTTTTCTTTATCTTTTATTGCTTCCATCATTTCGCTAAATTTTTTACTTTCTTCACGTTTCTTTTGAGCGTTGAAACTTATTACCAAACCTCTGAAGAAAGCTTTGCTTGTTTCCCACACCGTCTTAATTGATGTTTCTTTCCGGATATTCCAACGAAATTTTTTTTTCATTTCTTCTTCAATATATTTCACAAATTTCTTGTTATCTGTTAATCTGGGGTTCATTCTCCAGCCTTGTCTTTTCCTTTCTCCCTTGATATAAATCATAAGTGGTCTGTGGTCTGCTACTGTTCTAGGATGGATTTCAGCCTCCTCTACCACTCTCATCAATGTGGCTGAAACCCAGCACATGTCAATCCGGGACCAAGAGCAATGTCTGTTTGAAAAAAAAGTGAAATCTTTCTTATTTGGGTTTAAGGTACGCCACACGTCCACTAACACATATTCATCTGCTATCCGGAAAAACGTGTCTGGGAGAGTTTTATATGTGAAAGAACCATGCTTCATTCCATCCTTGCCATAGCTTTTATCTAGCTTTGAACAGGTCACAGCATTAAAATCTCCGATTATACACATATTATCCACCTTTTGATTGTTAACCATCCGTTGTAATTCCTTGTAAAAATTTTGCTGTTTGGTGTTAGGTGCGTATATATTTATAAGCAAGAAATTTTGTTGTCCTTTAGAGATTTGGATACCTTGGTATCTTGCATCATCCGCTTCAAAGACAAGTTGCGCCTGAATGTCTTCTTTAACATATGTCACCAAGCCTCTTTTTTTCTTATCTTTCTCAGAGGAAATTATTGCCATACCAAGCCTTTTATTTTGAAGCAACGCTACATCTTTTTGTTTTATATGAGTTTCTTGAAGGCATATGATATCTGCCTTGAATTTTTTCAGTTGTAAGAAAACTCGTTTCCTTTTCTGTGGTGAATTACGTCCGTTTACGTTTAATGATAATATCTTTAATTGAGTAGCCATATTTAAATTTACCAATCCTTAGTTTCTGTTTGTTGTGTTCTCTTTTTCTTTTGTTGTCTAGTCTCCCTCGCTACTAAGCCAGCTTCAAGCCCAACTTCCCCTTCCTCTTGTTCACTCGAGTCCCTGTCCAGCCCCTCAGGCAGTGTTGGTTCAGCCTCTGGGTCATCAAACATCTTTCGCTCTGATTTTTTTGAGCCATTCATCATCTGTTTTTTTAAGAACTCTTCCAACTTAAAAATAGAGTCTATTCTATACCTGGTATTTGTAAAGGTGAAGATCAATCCCTCAGGAGTAAGCCATCTATATGCAATTCCCTTTTCTTGCAGAATTGCCGTTAACTTCTTATACTCTTTTCTTTTGCTTCTTATCGGCCAAGGAATGATCTTTATCTTTGTCCCTTTTATTATGAGTGGTTGTTCTCGTGCTGCCATCCAGACCCTTTCCTTGATCTTTTTCCTCACAAATTTAAGGTGAATTTCCCTTGGTAGGTCGTTCTTTCTGGCATAGAATGAGTTAACTCTATAGGCATAACCAAATTCTGCTTCTATCTCTCCTTTCTTCATATTAAGTGTATCCGTTAAAGCCTCTGCTAGAATGGTAAACAAATTCTCGTTTTTTTCCTCTGGAATGTTCATAAATCTCTATCCATTTCAAGTCTTGCTAGCTTTCTATCTTGATCCACTTGTTTTACCTCTAACTCTTCAACCCTAGAGTCAATTAACTTCTGATTTCCTTTTTAGTATCTCTGGATTGGATTTCCAACCCGACCAGTTTACTAGCTAACCCCTCCATTTGCATGCTTAGTGTGTTTTGAACCTGCCCTAAAGCCTCCACAAATGTTTGCTGTAGATCTTTCACAGCATCTTGGGATAGCCTTAGGCTGACCAGGGGAGAATTTGGTCTTAGACTGATGAGACATCTTTCTACACAGTATTTTTAACTATAAATGCATAAATAATTGCAATATAAATTTTCAGAATGACTGATATTGCTGACAATGCCCACCAGAGGGCACTCCAGTATAGCAATAGAGACAAACCATAAGATCATAAGAGGAAAAAAAGGAAAAACAAAAAACAAGAAGCTTACTTAAAATAACATACAGCAAAGTAACAATACAGTTGTTTACTCTTTCTACATACATTCTAATATTTAACCCCAACTAAGATGTAATCAATAGTCCCCCTTACTGTCCCTTTAACACGTCGTCTTCTCCTTGCGTCGCCTTCCGTCACTCTTTCCCCTGTTACAGTCCGTCTCTCCGTTTCCGTGTTGATTCTTCAGCTCTAACCACTCCTTCCTAGCCTCCGTCCCAATTGAGCCGTTGCCAAGAGTTTAATCAAAGTTTAACTAAAGTCCTAATTTTTTATATAATAATAAAAGTTTGGCAAAGACTTGTCTTTCTCAACCGTCTTCTTGCCGCTTTCACTCCGTTCAGTCTGTATTCTCCCGTGCAAGCTAATGTGGGAACGAGCCACACCTTATGCCACGTAACGTCCTCCCCTCCTCCCTCACCTTCGCCAGCAGTTCCTTTCAAGCACTTTCAAGCACTTTCATACACTTTATCCTTCACTCAGTCAGACGAGGTGGGGGTAAAGGGAAGAGAGAAAGAACCTTTAGATGAGCTTTCTTGCGGCGGCTCTAAAGAAAAAACAGTCGCTGAGACTTCGACAAACTGCGACTTCTCCGCCATCTCTGCTCACCCATAGCACACCGTCCTTGAACCACCCCGGCAGCTCGTCGCTCCTCCAGCAAGCACCAGCTGTTATTGTTTGGGAGAGTCAACACAGAAGCCCAGAAACAAAACAACACGAAGCAAAACAAAACAAAAACTCCGACTTCACCACCAAAATCGCCTTCCACCTTCCACCCCCGTGTTCCGGAAGGCTGGAGCTAAGTCATCTTTTGACGCCGCCGGCTTCATGATAAAGGTAAGAAGGGCAGACCAAAATATTCTGGCCTTTTCCTTCGCCCCTTCTATGCACACACTCCACAACTGGAGTCTAGTGCGAGCTGCAGTAGCCCCCAAAAAAGCCTTTGTTCAGCTTTGTCCTCAGAGAAGCTGAGAGATGCTGCTGCACCGCTCCGCCAGCATCTTATATTCCGATAACAAAAATCTACTTATTATTTTTCCATAATTCTCCGTAGTATTCTATTTAGCTTCAACTGGTGTTCATAGTGGAAAGAGATTGAACGGATGCATAACAGCACAGATACGATATCAAGCAATACTAAATCTATGCAATTCAAAGTAACCAAAACAAATATTCGCTTAAGTTTTTTCTAAAATTAACCCTTTAGTTCTAATCAGTTTACATTGGCATTCTTTGTGAAAATAGATTCATACAAGCACTGAGGAGATTGCAACACTAAGTAACTGTGTTATCTTATATACATATAACAAACATCTACTTGCTGTTTTAACATAATTCCCTACAGCAGTCTTTTAAGCTTACAGTGGTATCCATAATAAAATGCGATTCAAAGGATTCATAACAGAACTGAGGAGATGTCAAGCAATACAAAATCTATGTAATTCCATGTAATCATAACAAAAATTTGCTTTCGATTTTTTAAACCCTTTTATTCTAATATGTTTACATTGGCATTCTTTGTGCAAAGAGATTCTACGGATTCATACAAGCACTGAGGTTATAGCTACACTAGCTATGTAATATACCAATAACAAACACCTACTTACTGTTTTAACATAATTCTCTATAGCAGTCTTTTAAGCTTACACTTGTATTCATAATGCAATGTTATTGAAAGGAGTCATAACAGAACTGAAAAGATATCAAGCAATACTAAATCTATGTAACCATAACAAAAATTCGCTTAGGGTTTTTTTTTTTTTAAATTACCCTTTTATACTACTCATTTTAAAATGGCATTTTTGTGCAAAGAGATTCAATGGATTCATACAAGCACTGTGGAGATAGCAACACTAAGTAACTATGTAATCTTATATTCCTATAACAAAAATCTACTTACTATGTTTCCATAATTCTCCATTTAGTTTAAACTGGTGTTCTTAGTGGAAAAGATATTGAACGGATTCATACCAGCACTGAGGAGATATCAATCAATACTAAATCTATGCAATTCAATGTAACCATAGCCAATATTCGCTTAAGGTATTTCTAAAATTAACCCTTTAATTTAGTTTACATTGGCATTCTTTGTGGAAATAGATTCATACAAGCACTGAAGAGATAGCAACACTAAGTAGCTATGTAATCTTATATACCAATAACAAACATCTACTTACTGTTTTAACATAATTCTCTATAGCAATCTTTTAAGCTTACAGTGGAATTCATAGTGCATTGCGATTCAAAGGATTCATAACAGAACTGAGGAGATGTCAAGCAATACTAAATCTATGTAATTCCCTGTAATAGTAACAAAAATTTGCTTTTGATTTTTTTAAAAATAACCCTTTTATTCTAATATGTTTCCAATGGCATTCTTTGTGCAAAGAGATTCTACGGATTCATACAAGCACTGAGGTTATAGCAACACTTAGTAGCTATGTAATCCTATGTACCAATAACAAACATCTACTTACTGTTTTAACATAATTCTCTATAGCAATCTGTAAAGCTTACACTTGTATTCATAATGCAATGTTATTGAAAGGATTCATAACAGAACTGAACAGATATCAAGCAATACTAAATCTATGTAATTCCATGTACCCATAACAAAAATTCGCTTAGGGTTTTTTAAAAAATTCCCCTTTTATACTAATGAGTTTACAATGGCATTCTTTGTGCAAAGAGATTCAACGGATTCATGGAAGCCCTGTGGAGATAGCAACACTAAGTAACTATGTAATCTTATATTCCTATGACAAACACACTATTTTTCCATAATTCTCCAAAGTACTCTATTTAGCTTAACTGGTGTTCCTAGTGGAAAGAGTGAACGGATTCATAACAGCACTGAGAAGATATCACGCAATACGAAATCTATAAAATTCAGTGTTTTTCTAAAATTAACACTTTACTTCAAATCCGTGGAGATAGTAACACTAAGTAACTATGTAATCTTATATTCCTATATATAAGAATATAGGAATATATCTTATATTCCTATAACAAACATCTACTTAATATTTTTCCATAATTCTCCGTATATTCTATTTAGCTTCAACTGGTGTTCATAGTGGAAAGAGATTGAACGGATTCATAACAGCACAGATACGATATCAAGCAATACTAAATCTATGCAATTCTATGGAACCATAACAAATATTCGCTTTAGGTTTTTCTAAAATTAACCCTTTAATTCTAATCAGTTTACATTGGCATTCTTTGTGCAAATAGATTCATACAAGCACTGAGGAGATTGCAACACTAAGTAACTGTGTTATCTTATATACATATAACAAAAGTCTACCTGCTGTTTTAACATAATTCCCTATAGCAGTCTTTTAAGCTTACAGTGGTATTCATAGTAGAATGCGATTCAAAGGATTCATAACAGAACTGAGGAGATGTCAAGCAATACTAAATTATGTAATTCCATGTAATCATAACAAAAATTCGCTTTTGATTTTTTTAAAAATATCCCTTTTATTCTATTATGTTTACAATGGCATTCTATGTGCAAAGATTCAAGCACTGAGGTTATAGCAACATTATGTAACTATGTTATCTTATATACCAATAACAAACATCAACTTACTGTTTTAACATAATTCTCTATAGCAATCTCTAAAGCTTACACTTGTATTCATAATGCGATGTTATTGGAAGGAGTCATAACAGAACTGAAGAGATATCAATACTAAATCTATGTAATTCCATGTAACCATAACAAAAATTCGTTTGGGTTTTTTAAAAAATTTCCCTTTTATACTAATGAGTTTACCATGGCATTCTTTGTGCAAAGAGATTCAATGGATTCATACAAGCACTGTGGAGATAGCAAAACTTAGTAACTATGTAATCTTATATTGCTATAACAAACATCTACTTACTATTTTTCCATAATTCTCCATAGTATTCTATTTAGCTTAAACTGGTGTTCAAAGTGGAAAGAGATTGAACGGATTCATAACAGCACTGAGGAGTAACTTTGTAATCTTATATACATATAACAAACATCTACTTACTGTTTTAACATAATTTTCTATAGCAATCTTTTAAGCTTACAGTAGTATTCATAGTGCAATACGATTCATAGGATTCATAACAGAACTGAGGAGATGTCAAGCAATACTAAATCTATGTAATTCCATGTAATCATAACAAAAATTCGCTCAGCATTTTTTTTTAAAAATAACCCTTTTATTCTAATATGTTTACAATGTTATTTTTCGTGCAAGCAGATTCAACGGATTCATACAAGCACTGAGGTTATTGCAACACTAAGTAACTATGTAATCTTATATTCCTATAACAAACATCTACTTACTGTTTTAACATAATTCTCTATAGCAGTCTTTTAAGCTTACACTTGTATTCATAATGCAATGTTATTGAAAGGAGTCATAACTGAACTGATAAGATATCAAGCAATACTAAATCTATATAACCATAACAAAAATTCGCTTAGGGTTTTTTTAAAAATTTACCCTTTTATACTACTCAGTTTAAAATGGCATTTTTGTGCAATGAGATTCAATGGATTCATACAAGCACTGTGGAGATAGCAACACTAAGTAACTATGTAATCTTATATTCCTATAACAAACATCTATTTACTATGTTTCCATAATTCTCCATAGTATTCTATTTAGCTTAAACTGGTGTTCTTATTGGAAAGATATTGAACGGATTCATAACAGCACTGAGGAGATATCAATCAATACTAAATCTATGCAATTCAATGTAAACATAACACATATATTCGCTTAAGGTATTTCTAAAATTAACCCTTTTATTCAGTTTACATTGGCATTCTTTGTGGAAAGAGATTCAATGGATTCATACAAGCACTGCGGAGATAGCAAAACTTAGTAACTATGTAATCTTATATTGGTATAACAAACATCTACTTACCATTTTTCCATAATTCTCCGTAGTATTCTATTTAGCTTAAACTAGTGCTCAAAGTGGAAAGAGATTGAACGGATTCATAACAGCACTGAGGAATAACTTTGTAATCTTATATACATATAACAAACATCTACTTACTGTTTTAACATAATTTTCTATAGCAATCTTTTAAGCTTACAGTAGTATTCATAGTGCAATACGATTCATAGGATTCATAACAGAACTGAGGAGATGTCAAGCAATACGAAATCTATGTAATTCCATGTAATCATAACAAAAATTCGCTCAGCATTTTTTTAAAAATAACCCTTTTATTCTAATATGTTTACAATGGCATTCTTTGTACAAAAAGATTCTACGGATTCATACAAGCACTGAGGTTATAGCTACACTAGCTATGTAATATACCAATATCAAACACCTACTTACTGTTTTAACATAATTCTCTATAGCAGTCTTTTAAGCCTACACTTGTATTCATAATGCAATGTTATTGAAAGGAGTCATAACAGAACTGAAAAGATATCAAGCAATACTAAATCTATGAAACCATAACAGAAATTCGCTTAGTTTTTTTTAAAAAAATTACCCTTTTATACTACTCATTTTAAAATGGCATTTTTGTGCAAAGAAATTCAATGGATTCATACAAGCACTGTGGAGATAGCAACACTAAGTAACTATGTAATCTTATATTCCTATGACAAGGCCCGGCCCTTCCCAGCCAAGCCGGCATCGCTGGCGTTCAGGCTGGGGGCCATCTTTGCCCCCTCTGGAGGAGGGAGCAACAGAACGCTCGGCCCGGTACATCCGTGTTTGTTTCTGGGCGTGGCGTCAGGGGTATATAAGCCCCGGCCCCCCCCCAGAGCTCTTCAGTTCCTTTTGGGCTCTCTGGGTGAGAGCCACGTGCAGCATCGGCGCGCTTAAGGACTAGGCTTTGAGCGTTGGTGGACGGTGTTGACGGGTCCGAGGCGCATGCAGCGGCGGTGCGGCGCTGGCGGTGGCTGAGGCGCAAGCAGCAGCAGCAGCTGTGAGGTGCGAGCGCTGGGAGATGAGCATTGGGAGAGCTTCTCTTCTGTATTGAGTCTGGTGAAGTGCTTGGGGGTGCAATCGGCGGCCGTAGGCACTTGTGGCAGCCATTTTGAGGGGCGCACTTAGCTGGGCTGCAGGGGAGCGGGAAGAGCAGTGCGCGCGGCAGCCATTTTATGGGCTGTTTGTTCTTTTTGGTGGCAAAGGGGAGGAGGAGCGAGTGCGGCAGCCAATTTGGTTGGGAAAAAACGAAGTTTGGATCGGCATAGAGGCTAATAATATACATCGTTGGGGTGTTCGTGGGGTCCCTTAGGTGGATATCACCCTCCACCGCCACCCTTTCTGCCCCTTACCAGGCCTGGTAGTCTGCTCCCTTCCCATTACTGTTTGGGTGTGGAGTGTCTTAGGCGGTGGTGGGGGGTTACGGCTTATACAGCCACCTATCCTTCTGTGAACACCAGCACCCCCCCTCTTATTTACACTGTGCCCGCTGGCAGTTGGAAGAGCCCCTCGCCGCAGAGTGTTAAAGCTGCAGTACTGCAGTCCCAGGCTCTGCTCATGATCTGAGTCGATCCCTGGTGGAAGCTGGGTGTTCAGGTAGCTGGCTCGAGGTTGACTCAGCCTTCTATCTTGAAGCTGCTGGGGTCTTGCTTGATCTTTCTCTCCCCTAGTTGGGTCGGGTGGCTAAAGGGTGCATTAACCTTCTGGGCACCCATCCACTTATTGTGTCAATTAGGCTTGACAGAGGAACTTCAGAACGTCTGGGAAGGTGTTACACAGTTACTGCTGTGGGCCTGGCTGCTGGTTGGAGGCATCCTGATGGCACCCATGAAAGAGCAGGGCAGGTCTAAGCGCAAAAAGCCCGCCCGCCCAGCCCGGGGGCGAGGCCTGCAGCCCGGTCCTGCTGAAGAGCCGGGGCAGGGGAAGCGGGTCCGAAGGGCCATTATGGGCCAGTTAGAGGCCCTCGAGCAGGAAAGAGTTGCTAGGGGTGCTCCCATTTGTGAGGGGCGTCGTCGCGCCTCTGGGCGCTCGGCGCGGCTAACTTTTGAGACGATGGTGCTGGCTCGCTTGTCTGCTTTACAGGGCGGCGCACCTGGGCCCGAACCTCAATTGGAACCGGGCCAGGACGATGGCCCGGACGAGGGTCCGTCGGGTGAGCAGGCGAGGGGCGGCGCGTCTGGAAGCGGAGTGCAGCAGACCCCGGGTGGGGCTGGAATGCCCTTGGGTATTGGTGGTAAGCTCCTGTTGCAGCAGACACCAGGGTGGCCCTGGGGTCCTACTCAAATGCCCTCCCTCCCCCCGGTGGCGTGGGGTGGGGCTTGGCGCACTGGGCAGTCCGGAACTCCTGCCGAGCGGTGGGGTTCCGGGCTGCCTTTGGCTTGGGGCATGCAGGGCTGCACGAGTTTGGCCAGTTCAGCGTGGGGATGCGGCGGCTGCTGCTGCAGGGCGGCACGAGTTTGGCCAGTTTGGCTTGGGAACATGGCGGCGGTGGCCGCTGCTGCTGCAAGGCAGCATGAGTTTGGCCAGTTCGGCGTGGGGATGTGGCGGCTGCTGCTGCTGCTGCAGGGCAGCACAAGTTTGGCCTATTCAGCGTGGGGACGCGGCAGCAGCTGCTGCTGCTGTTGCTTCAGGGCAGCATGAGTTTGGCCAATTCGGCATGGGGATGCAGCGGCGGCTGCTGCTGCAGGGCAGCACGAGTTTGGCCAGTTTGGCTTGGGGACGTGGCGGCGGTGGCCGCTGCTGCTGCAAGGCAGCACGAGTTTGGCCAGTTCGGCGTGGGCACGTGTCGGCGGCTGCTGCTGCTGCAGGGCAGTACGAGTTTGGCCAGTTCCTGCTTGGGGATGCGGAGTGGTATCGCGGGGGTGCAGAGAGCCTGAGTTTTGGGGGTTGGAGGGCTCACGGTGAGGCCGAAGGGCCTCCTGCCCCCCCTTTCCCCCCATGGTGGCTGAGCTGAGGGGGTGGTTTGAGGAGTGTGGGTTCCTTTTGCAATCTTTTGAGTTGTGGGTAGGCGCCCCCCCTCCACTTGTGGTATTGGAGAGGGGCGTTGGCTTGGTTGCAGGGCATCTGCTTAGCAAGCCGAGGGGCCCAGTTGATATCCCCAACAGCCCCAACTAAAAAAGGGTCCAGGCAAATGGGCATAGAAGACCTCAGCTGGAGGCCCAGTGAACTGCTGCCAGTCTGTGCAGACAATACTGATTCTGACGGACCCACGGTCTGATTCTGTATAAGGCAGCTTCATATGGTCATATGTTAGTTTAATGTTTTCCCTTTACCTCACGGCAGGCCAGCTGGTTCAATCCCGGCTGTTATGCTGGGAGTTTGCTTCTAAGGGAGTGTGCCCCAGAAAACCCTGCAATTTCAAGCGCGAGTGTCCACTTTGCAGTGGGGCTCACGCCTTCTCCGCCTGTAGCAGGTCGAAGCCGAGGCCCGGGGGTAGGCGCCCCGGCGGGGGTGGTGGTGGCAGTCAGCAGCCCCCTGGAAAGGGGGCCCAGCCCCATTCGACTGATGGTACTCAGTAAATTATTAAGTACCCACGTAAAGTGGATGGCCAGTATCTGTCAGAGGGGTTTTCTTTGGGGTTTTGGATCCCTTATCAGGGGCCTAGGGCCCCCCTTTTTGGCTGCTAATCTTCGGTCAGTGGTGGGTCTTGAGCATGTAGTTAAAGCTAAGATCGCCAAAGAGTGTCAGGAGGGCAGGGTCTTAGGACCCTTTGATACGCCGCCTGTACCCACATTGTGCGTATCTCCCTTGGGGGTGGTGCCTAATAAGGCGCCAAGGGAATATCGCCTCATTCTTCACCGGTCCTACCCCAGAGGGGCGTCGGTAAATTATGGAATTATGTTCTGTACGGTACACTTCCTTTGATCAGTCGGTCAAAATACTGCGGGGTTTCAAGTACATCAAGTCGGCATTTCGCCTCTTGCCAGTTCATCCCAAGGATTTCGAGCTCCTGGGGTTTTTGTTTTGAGAGTAAATTTTACATGGATCGCGCCCTCCCGATGGGGTGCTCGGTCTCCTGTGCTGCATTCGAGCGCTTTAGCTCCTTGATTAAATGGGCATTACAGAATAGGATCGGGCTTAATGACACGGCGCACTACCAGGGCGACTACTTTTGTTGGTCCAGCGGGCACAAGGTGATGCGCCTGGCTCTTACAGGCTTTTCAGGAGTTGGCCATCAAGCTGGGGTGAGCAACTCGCCAACCAGTTTGTGCTTTTCTGGGGCGATAACATGGTGGTAGTACATGTTATCAACTCCTTGACCTCTAAGTCGTGTTGGTGATGAACCCGGTTAGGTTATTCACACTTCGTTACCTCCAGTGGAATATTTGGTTCTTGACAGGGCACGTACCCAGAGGCTGCAATGGGGTGGTGGATGCTCTATCTCGCCAATAGATGAAGCGCTTTCGGCAGCTCGCCCCGGAAGTGGACTCGCGGCCGGCGCGAATGCACCTTGACCTCTGGTAACTTGGGAAGCTGAAGCTGGTAGGGACATTCAGCTGGCTTTGGCACCTAGTACCAGAAGGGCTTATGGTAGAGCGGCTTCCCTATTCCGGGAGTTTCGGAGGGCCGCTGCACTGCAGGATTGCTGGCCGATTTCGATGGCTCATATTATGCAATTCTGCGTGTTTCAGAAAGAGAGGTTTGGAGTTGAGGACTATTTGGGGCCAACTGGCGGCGTTGGCCTTTATTAGTAAAGCCCATGGGTTCGTTGAGAAGACCTACTAACAGAAGGGCATATGACAGAGCGGCTTCCCAATTCTGGGCATTTGGGAGCACCACGGGACTGCATGTTAGTTGGCTGGTTCCGTGGCACGGGTTATGCAGTTCCCCTTTCGGGGCCGCTCTGCTTCATGCGGCCTCGTTGATGGCCTTTTTCAGTGCTATGTATTAGCGAGTTGGTTGTGCAGTCTAAGACTGACACTGCGGGGCGGGCGCCCCAGGCCAGGGATGTCAACATTGGTTGGCCTGTGGAGGGCGGCAGCCTTTTGAACCAGGTGCGCCCGTTGGTCACCTAGGGGGTATTTGTGCAGTGCGGTGGTTTCATCGCCTCTTGGTTATTATCTGTTCTGACAATTTTCTGTTTTTCAGGTGCTGTGGCTCGTAGTGAGAGGCATCGTGTTCTCATCTGCGCGCACAGCAGGGTGTCCAGGCGGCCCATCAAGCCAGGCGGTCTCCAATGGGCACGCAGCTGGGCTGCAGCAATGGGGCAGTTGGGGAATGGCTGGGTCGCCGGGGGCTGGTGTTGGCCGGGGATTAGGCCATCGTAGTGCGGAGAGAGGAGCGCACCTCCTCCGCACATCTGGGTCATTCACTTGGGTGGTTTCAGGGGAGCATCTATGGCCTAGCACCAAGTGAGCAGGTGGTCTGTATGAACCGCAGATGGGCTACACGGCTCAGTGCGGGGACTTCAGATCATGGAACAGCCTCACCTGAGCATATCTTTCCATGGGGGATTGACGCTAGCACAGGTGGCGAATGGCTCGGGGCCTGGCCGCTCAGCAACAACCCGAATCTGGTGGGCTTGTGCTGGGGGCAGGGTGGCTCGCCCTTTGGACAAGGCAGGGTCAGGGTGTGACCCCAGGGCTTGTCCTTTTTGGCTCGTCCTGGTATGGTCAGCTAGATCGCCATGCAAGAGTTGGAGGTGCCACTTTCACCTGGTGGGATAGAGCGCGATAGGCGCAAGGCCAATAGGGCCCTGTAGAAAGCCATGGAGAATGGCTTGGGGATTTTCTCCCTCATCCGGCCATACGGGTCGAGGACGCCGACCTGTATCAGCCAGATGGGGTTCATCTTTCAGAGTTGGGCAACCGGGCCTTTTTAGAAGAGATGCGGCAGGGTTTGCGGTCGGCTCGGGGGCGTCCGTTGGGGCGTTAATGCCTAAGCAGAGGCTTGGCATTGGCGGTGGCTGGAGGATGTTTTGGCCACAGTGTTTTCAGGGGAGCACCTATGGCCTAGCACAAGTGGTGCGGGTGGTCTGTAAGAACCGCAGATGGGCTACACGGCTCAGTGCGGGGAATGCAGATGACGGAGAGCCTCACCTGGGCGGATCTTTCCATGGGGGATTGATGCTAGCCCAGGTGGAGAATGGCTGGGGCCTGGCAGCTCAGCTACAACCCGAATACGGCGGGCTTGTGCTGGGGGCAGGGTGGCTCGCCCTTTGGACAAGGCGGGGTCAGGGGTTGACCCCAGGGCTTGTCCCGTTCAGGTCCCATCCCTCCCAGATATAAGTTGATTAATTATTTAATAAAGCGGCCCAGTTTTCATACGTTGTGTCTGTCTCTTCATTCCAACTAGGGGGGCAAACACACTATTTTTCCATAATTCTCCAAAGTACTCAATTTATCTTAACTGGTGTTCCTAGTGGAAAGACTGAACGGATTCATAACAGCACTGAGGAGATATCAAGCAATACGAAATCTATAAAATTCAGTGTTTTTCTAAAATTAACACTTTACTTCAAATCCGTGGAGATAGTAACACTAAGTAACTATGTAATCTAATATTCCTATATATAAGAATATAGGAATATATCTTATATTCCTATAACAAACATCTACTTACTATTTTTCCATAATTCTCCGTAGTATTCTATTTAGCTTCAACTGGTGTTCATAGTGGAAAGAGATTGAACAGATTCATAACAGCACAGAGACGATATCAAGCAATACTAAATCTATGCAATTCTATGGAACCATAACAAATATTCGCTTAAGGTTTTTCTAAAATTAACCCTTTAATTCTTATCAGTTTACATTGGCATTCTTTGTGCAAATAGATTCATACAAGCACTAAGGAGATAGCAACACTAAGTAACTGTGTTATCTTATATACATATAACAAACATCTACTTACTGTTTTAACATAATTCCCTACAGCAGTCTTTTAAGCTTACAGTGGTATTCATAGTACAATGAGATTCAAAGGATTCATAACAGCACTGAGGAGATGTCAAGCAATCCTAATTATGTAATTCCATGTAATCATAACAAAAATTCGCTTTTGATTTTTTAAAAATATCCCTTTTATTCTAATATGTTTACAATGGCATTCTATGTGCAAAGAGATTCAAGCACTGCGGTAATAGCAACACTAAGTAACTATGTTATCTTATATACCAATAACAAACATCAATGTACTGTTTTAACATAATTCTCTATAGCAATCTCTAAAGCTTACACTTGTATTCATAATGCGATGTTATTGAAAGGATTCATAACAGAACTGAAAAGATATCAAGCAATACTAAATCTATGTAATTCCATGTAACCATAACAAAAATTCGTTTGGGTTTTTTAAAAAATTTCCCTTTTATACTAATGAGTTTACAATGGCATTCTTTGTGCAAAGAGATTCAATGGATTCATACAAGCACTGTGGAGATAGCAAAACTTAGTAACTATGAAATCTTATATTGCTATAACAAACATCTACTTACAATTTTTCCATAATTCTCCATAGTATTCTATTTAGCTTAAACTGGTGTTCAAAGTGGAAAGAGATTGAACGGATTCATAACAGCACTGAGGAGTAACTTTGTAATCTTATATACATATAACAAACATCTACTTACTGTTTTAACATAATTTTCTATAGCAATCTTTTAAGCTTACAGTAGTGTTCATAGTGCAATGCGAGTCAAAAGATTCATAACAGAACTGAGGAGCTGTCAAGCAATACTAAATCTATGTAATTCCATGTAATCATAACAAAAATTCACTCAGCATTTTTTTAAAAATAACCCTTTTATTTTAATATGTTTACAATGTTATTGTTCGTGCAAACAGATTCAATGGATTCATACAAGCACTGAGGTTATAGCAACACTAAGTAACTATGTAATCTTATGTACGTATAACAAACATCTACTTACTGTTCTAACATAATTCTCTATAGCAATCTTTCAAGCTCACAGTAGTATTCATAGTGCAATGCGAGTCAAAAGATTCAAAACAGAACTGAGGAGATTTCAAGCAGTACTAAGTCTATGCAATTCAATTTAACCATAACAAATATTCGCTTAAGGTTTTTCTAAAATTAACCCTTTAATTCTAATCAGTTTGTGCAAATAGATTCATACAAGCACTGAGGAGATAGCAACACTAAGTAACTGTGTAATCTTATATACATAAAACAAACATCTACTTACTGTTTTTACATAATTCTCTATAGCAATCTTTTAAGCTTACAGTGGAATTCATAGTGCATTGCGATTCAAAGGATTCATAACAGAACTGAGGAGATGTCAAGCAATACTAAATCTATGTAATTCCATGTAATGGTAACAAAAAATTGCTTTTGATTTTTTAAAAAATAACCCTTTTATTCTAATATGTTTACAATGGCATTTTAAACATATTCGAATCTCTGCAAAGAGATTCAACGGATTCATACAAGCACTGTGGAGATAGCAACACTAAGTAACTTTGTAATCTTATATTCCTATAACAAACATCTACTTACTATGTTTCCATAATTCTCCATAGTATTCTATTTAGCTTAAACTGGTGTTCTTAGTTGAAAGATATTGAACGGATTCATAACAGCACTGAGGAGATATCAAGCAATACTAAATCTATGCAACCCTTTAAATCTAATCAGTTTACATTGGCATTCTTTGTGCAAAGAGATTCATACAAGCACTGCGGAGAAAGCAACACTAAGTAACTGTGTAATTTTATATACATGTAACAAACATCTACTTACTGTTTTAACATAATTCTCTATAGCAATCTTTTAAGCTTACAGTGGAATTTATAGCGCAATGCGATTCAAAGAACTGAGGAGATGTCAAGCAATACTAAATCTATGTAATTCCATGTAATCATAACAAAAATTTGCCTAGGATATTTTTAAAAATAACCCTTTTATTCTAATATGTTTACAATGGCATTGCTTGTGCAAAGAGATTCACCGGATTCATGCAAGCGCTGTGGAGATAGCAACACTAAGTAACTATGTAATCTTATATTCCTATAAAAAACATCTACTTACTATTTTTCCATAATTCTCCATAGTATTCTATTTAGCTTAAACTGGTGTTCATAGTGCAAAAAGATATTGAACGGATTCATAACAGTACTGAGGAGATAGGAAGCAATAATCAAACTATGTAATTCCATGTAACCGTAACAAAAATTCGCTTATGGTTTTTTAAAAAATAACCCTTCTATTCTAATATGTTTACAATGGCATGCATTGTGCAAAGAGATTCAACGGATTCATGCAAGCACTGTGGAGATAGCAACACTAAGTAGCTATGTAATCTTATATTCCTATAGCAAACATCTACTTACTATTTTTCCATAATTCTCCATAGTATTCTATTTAGCTTAAACTGGTGTTCATAGTGCAAAAAGATATTGAACGGATTCATAACAGTACTGAGGAGATATCAATCAATACTAAATCTATGCAATTCAATGTAAGGTATTTCTAAAATTAATTAAGGTATTTCTAAAATTAATCCTTTAATTCAGTTTACATTGGCATTCTTTGTGCAAATAGATTCATACAAGCACTGAGGAGATAGCAACACTAAGTAGCTATGTAATCTTATATACCAATAACAAACATCTACTTACTGTTTAACATAATTCTCTAAAGCAATCTTTTAAGCTTACAGTGGAATTCATAGTCCATTGCGATTCAAAGGATTCATAACAGAACTGAGGAGATGTCAAGCAATACTAAATCTATCTAATTCCATGTAATGGTAAAAAACATTCGCTTAGGGTTTTTTTAAAAAAATAAACCTTTCATCCTAATATGTTTACAATGTTATTCTTTGTGCAAAGAGATTCAACGGATTCATGCAAGCACTCTGGAGATAGCAACACCAAGTAACTATGTAATCTTATATTCCTATAACAAACATCTACTTACTATTTTTCCTTAATTCTCCATAGTATTCTATTTAGGTTAAACTGGTGTTCATAGTGGAAAGAGATTGAAGGGATTCATAACAGCACTGAAGAGATATCATGCAATACTAAATCTATGCAATTCAATGTAAGCATAACAAATATTCGCTTAAGGTTTTTCTAAAATTAACCCTTTAATTGTAATCAGTTTACATTGGCATTCTTTGTGCAAATAGATTCATACAAGCACTGAGGAGATAGCAACACTAAGGAACTGTGTAATCTTATATACATATAACAAACTTCTACTTACATTGTTATTATAATTCTCTATAGCAATCTTTTAAGCTTACAATGGAATTCATAGTGCAATGTGATTCAAAGGATTCATAACAGAACTGAAGAGATGTCAAGCAATACTAAATCTATGTAATTCCATGTAATGGTAGGAAAAAAAAATCACTTTTGATTTTTTTAAAAATAACCCTTTTATTCTGTTATGTTTACAATGGCATTCTTTGTACAAAGAGATTCAACGGATTCATTCAAGCACTGTGGAGATAGCAACACTAAGTAACTGTCACAACTTGTAACTTTCCTATATGCTGTTAGCCTAACTGACTCCATATTGTAACCAGATTCTAACTCAATGTGCTCTTAGCCAAGCCGCTAACCAGACCGCTATGCATTTCAAAACAAACTGTGATCACTGAAGGGTGGCAGATAGCCTCTGGGCAACATCTGCAGGTGCCCTTTGAAGCCGGCCGGCCAGGACATCTCAGCAAGACTCCATCCTCCCTTGCTGATAACAGACCCTGGGAAACAGACAGTTGTCTCTGGCCGTGTGAAAGATCGTTTTATTGTTGCTGCCACAAGCACATAAAAATGTAACCAATGCTAACTTCGTTATCAGTGTTATTCTGTGCCTTCAGTACTGTAGTTCTCAATAAATGCCTATACTTTTGTAACGAAGTCCTGGGCCTCGATTGAAGTTCTTCCAGTTCTGACGTTATAACACTGATCCCTTTTTGGGAGCTTATCCGAACTGGCAACTTAGCTGGATGTCAGCAAACGCTCCAGATAACGGAGAGCCCAGCACACCCCTGGGGGAGAGACCGCTAGAACCCGGGGTGACTGCGATGAGACGGAAAGTCAAGGACCCAGCGCACTTCTCCACGGCAATCTTTGCCCCGAGGAGCTGGACCCCGCGAACGTCCACCACGCTCATGGAAGCTGCGGACAAGAGATACAAGGCTCTGGCGACTGGAACCGGAAGGGACGACTGGGACCTGGAGAGAGAAGGAGCCCCAATCCCTAGTGGTGGCGAGCCGGCCCATGCGCTTCGCAACGAGCTCTTCCAGTGGGTGAGAGAAATCCACGATGAGGTCCACGAGACCCGCGTCCAGCTGGCCGCGGAGATGCACTTGCAGCTGGACGCGATCCAGAACCAGATCCACGCCCTGCAAGGGGCCGGACCGGGGGCGCCGGCCGGGCCCCCCGGAGGGGGACCGATTCCCCCGGCTGCGCCCGCCGATGAAGCACCTGTGGTGCCTGACGGTGGAGCGCCCGGGCAACCCGCGGCACCCCCCATCGATGGAGGTGGGGGCCCGGCTGGGCCGCCGGCCGCCGGCCCCGCGGGACCACCAGCCGGACCACCTCCGGGCCCGCCACCGCCGCTGCCAGCCGGGCCCCAACCGGCGGCGCCTGCCGCACCCGCAGCCCCGGTGGCGGGGGACGGAGAGAGGGTCCGCGAGCTCCAGATCACTTTCGATGGGGATGGAGACGAGGTGGAGTACTTCACCATCCAGTGCAACAACTTCTTCACCCATTGGGGCACGAGCTACCCGACGGAGGCAAGTCAAGTAGACCATGTCGCCTCCAAGCTAATGGGGGCCGCGAGGAATTGGTACGTGGGGCTATACACGGGAAGGAGACCCGAGCTGGCGACAGTGGCTGATTTCCTTCAGGCGATGCTGCGGCAGTACGGCGACCCCCTGAGAGAAGAAAAGGCCACAGAAGCCCTCCAGAGAATCGAGCAAGGGAACCGCACCACCCGAGAGTACGCCACAGAATTTATGGCGCACTGCGCGGCAGTGAGGGGTTGGAGCGAGCTGATGAAGTACACGGCGTTTAAGAATGGCCTGAACGCCAACATACTCGACCGGTGCTACCACCAGGGCAGACCTGACACCCTGGTCGGTTGGATCCAACTGGCCGGAGAGGTGGAGACGAACCTGCAACACGTCGGAATCCGCCGCGAACAACAGCTAGGGAGGAAAGGGGGAAAGCCGAGTACCCCGGCGACCAAACCCGAGGGGAAGAAGGCACCCATCACCTCCACCCCGGCCGGGTTGGGGAGGAGATGCTTCAGGTGTGGGGACCCGGGGCACCTGGCCGCCAACTGCCCCGAGAAGCCGCAACCCAAGTCGTTCACGAGCACTCTGAAGAAAGGGGGGGCATGCCAAAGAGCCCAGTCGGGGCGCCGTCGCCACGTCCATGGCGATTGACGAGGATATTATAACCGTCACGAAATCGAGCGAGGAGTCGTGGGACCCCGAGTCGGCGGGAAACGACAGTGACCTGCTTTAATAGGTGCCGCAAAGCAGGTCCGTGAAGCGCCGGCACCAATGACGGTGAGAGTTACCGGGGAACTGTTATTTATGGCCGTGACTTTATTGAACCCCAACTTAAAGCGATTTATGCACACCCGGGCCCTTATAGACTCAGGGTGCAGTAGGGACATTATCACCCCCCGCCTTGTAGAGGCGCTTGGGCTACCCAAGTCCCTGTTGCCCCACCCAATCCAATTCGAACAGATGGACGGGTCAGTGATGAGGGGGGAGCCCTGCACCGAGGAAACCCAAGCGGTGCCAGTAGGGACCGAGGATCACTGGGGAATAGAAACGTTTGTGATAGCCCCCTCCTCCTCGTTCGATGTAGTGGTGGGGGTGGGCTGGCTAGCGAGACACCAGCCAGATATTCAGTGGGAAGCACAGATTGTGCGCTTCCCAGACTGGCGGTGCGAACACCACCATTGGCGGAAAGAATGGGGCCGCAAAGCGCCACCTCAAAACGAACGACTATGCCTGACCATAGAGGAGGTGAAATCGATTCCCAAGGAATACCGAGACTTGAGAAAGGCTTTTAGTGCGGAGGAGGCGGACGAACTGCCCCCCCACTGCCCGACTGACTGCGCCATCGAACTAATATCAGGGCTGGAACTACCGAAAGCCAAGCTTTACTCGATGGGCTGGGCGGAGAAAGCGGAACTGAAAAAGTTCATAGACAAAAACTTGAAGCGAGGGTTTATCCGCCCCACCACGGCCCCCCATGCAGCCCCTGTCCTATTCTGCAAGAAAAAGGATGGAAGTTTGAGACTTTGCACAGATTTTCGCGGGATAAACAGGATTTCCATGTCAAATGCTTACCCAATCCCACTGATAAAAGACGGTGGCGGAGGGCAAAATATTCACCAAGCTCGACCTCCGCGATGCGCACTTTAGGGTCCGGATCAAAGAGGGAGACGAGTGGAAGATGGCGTTCAACACGCCGATGGGACAGTTTGAATACCTAGTGATGCCGTTTGGGGGCGCCGGGGGTGTTCATGAATTTTATCAATGAAGTGTTAAGAGACTACCTGTATAAGGGGGTGGTGGTGTACCTGGATGACATCATTATTTACTCTAATGACCTAGAATCACATGTACCATTGGTTAGAAAAGTGTTGACCACCCTGTATCAGAACAAACTGTATGCCAAATTAACCAAATGTGAGTTCCACAAAACGGAACTGGATTACCTGGGGTTCCAAGTGTCGGGGGAAGGGCTAGCGATGGACCCAGCAAAAATTCAGGCGGTGCTAGATTGGGAGCCACCCCGAACCCGACGGCAGCTACAATCTTTCCTCGGGTTCGCCAATTTTTACCGCGGGTTCATCAAGGGGTTCGCCAGGGTCATGCTACCCCTCACAGAACTACTCAAAACAAAAGGGAAGGGGGAAGAAGCAAAAAAGCCGGGGGCACGCCTTGCATGGTCACCAGAGTGCCAACGCGCGTTCGACGAACTGAAAAGACTATTCACAAGCGAACCAGTATTGGCCCACCCCAATGAACTAAAGCCGTTCGTGGTGCAATGCGACGCCTCCGAAGTCGCAGTGAGGGCAATATTGATGCAGAGGGACGACGAGGGGGGATTGAGACCCTGCGCATATATCTCCCACAAGTTCTCAAATGAACAGAGAAACTGGTCAGTGTGGGACAAAGAAGCCTTTGCGGTCACCTTCGCTCTAAAAACATGGCGATCGTGGCTGGAGGGAGCCCGGGTCCCTTTTGAAATTTGGACAGATCACAAAAACCTCGAGGCCCTAACTGGACGGCGCAAACTCACTGCCAAACAAATACGGTGGGTGGGGTTTTTCGCTAAATTCGACTTTGTGCTCAAGCACATCCCCGGGACTAAAAATTTCTTGGCCGACGCACTCTCACGCATGCCCCAACATGACAGCCAAAGAGAAGAAGTGATAGACTCACTCATTCCCGCCACCCAAGTGGCGGGCAGAGTCACCACCCGGTCGGGAAAAAAGACAGGGACTCCGGAGCCAAAAGAAAAGGAACGCTTCGCGGCCGAAGCAGAGGCAGAGGGAGGAGAAAGGCCCGAGGGCGTTGAAAAGGGGGAAGGAGGGCTGTGGTACTACAACGCGAAGATCTATGTGCCAAAAAGCCTGCGGAGTGAGGTCCTAGCGCAATGCCACTCCAGCCGCCTAGCCGGGCATTTTGGCTACGTAAAAACGCTCAACCTGGTCACCCGGCAATTCTGGTGGCCGCACCTGAAAAGGGATGTGTCAGAATTTATAAGCTCCTGCCCGACATGCATCATGACCAAACGGAGGGGGGGGAAACCACCGGGCCCCTGATCCCACTGCCAACTGCGACCCGACCATGGGCGGTGGTGTCAATGGACTTCATAGTAGAACTGCCCCCTTCCCAAGGGAAAACAGTAATCCTAGTGGTAGTAGACACCTTTTCAAAACAAGCCCACTTCATCCCGTGCAAGCAATTGCCCACAGCCAAGAAGTTAGCCTATTTGTTTTTCAGTCACGTGGTCCGGCTCCACTCCTTCCTTGATACCGTAATTAGTGACTGCGGGCCACAGTTCGTTGCCAACTTCTGGCGGGAGTTTTGCAAAATCACAGGGATAGAGCAGGGGCTTAGTTCTGCCTACCACCCACAAACGGACGGCCAGACGGAGAGGGTCAACGGGCTTCTAGAGCAGTACCTCAGGTGCTACGTCAACTACCAACAGTCCAACTGGGTGGAACTCCTGGCATTTGCAGAATACGGGTACAATAACAGTTTGCACAGCCCCACAGACCTTGCCCTTCCAAATAGTCAATGGGTATGCGGGCAAGCCTTTCCCTCACCTCCCCCTTCCAGCTGGGGCTCCGGGGCAAACCTCCTGTCAGCAGTGTTGGGAGGGAGTCCGCTAAGGGTGGGAGGTAATACAAGAAAATCTGGAAAAGGCCAAGGAGGAGTACAAACGGCATTTTGACCGAAAGCACTCCCTCCAGTGGGAATTTAAGGAAGGGGAGAAGGTGTTCCTGTCAACTAAGAACCTCCCGCTACCCCAGGCTTGCCGAAAACTAGCCTACAAATATCTGGGCCCCTTTAAAATAAAGCGGGTGATCAACGAGGTGACTGTGGAACTGGAGCTGCCCAAGCTACTGAGTAAGATCCACCCTGTTTTTCATTGCAGCCTTCTTCGCAAAGATCCTGGAGCTACATCCTGGCACCCTCGCCCTCCAGAGCCACCTCCTACTCGAGTGAAGGGCCAGAGCCACCATGAGTTGCAGGAGATCCTAGACTCCAGGGTCAGGCGGGGGGTATTGTACTACCTGATTCGGTGGAAGTACTTTCCCCCGAGCTGTGACGAGTGGGTCAAGGCCAGTGATGTATCAGCCCCACAGCTGCTTAAAAAATTCCACCTACTGTACCCACACAAGCCCAGGGCGAAGAGCTTAGGGGGGGCAGTATGTCAGAACTTGTAACTTTCCTATATGCTGTTAGCCTAACTGACTCCATATTGTAACCAGATACTAACTCAATGTGCTCTCAGCCAGGCCACTAACCAGACCGCTATGCATTTCAAAACAAACTGTGATCACTGAAGGGTGGCAGATAGCCTCTGGCCAACATCTGCAGGTGCCCTTTGAAGCCGGCCGGCCGGCCAGGACATCTCAGCAAGATTCCATCCTCCCTTCCTGATAACAGACCCTGGGAAACAGACAGTTGTCTCTGGCCGTGTGAAAGATCGTTTTATTGTTGCTGCCACAAGCACATAAAATGTAACCAATGCTAACTTCGTTATCAGTGTTATTCTGTGCCTTCAGTACTGTAGTTCTCAATAAATGCCTATACTTTTGTAACAAAGTCCTGGGCCTCGATTGAAGTTCTTCCAGTTCTGACATTAACTATGTAATCTTATATTCCTATAACAAACATACTATTTTTCCATAATTCTCCAAAGTATTCTATTTAGCTTAAGTGGTGTTCATAGTGGAAAGAGATTCATAACAGCACTGAGGAGATATCAAGCAATACTAAATCTATATAATTCCATTTCTATAATTCTATATAATTCTATTTTCTCATAATTCTCCAATTCAATGTAACGCCAAGACAGAAATAACTAGAAAATATATAATCTTTTTTAACTATAACAAACAACTACATACTGTTTTTCCATAATTTTTCATAGCTTTCTTTTCAGCTTACATTGGTGTTCATAGTGGAATGCGATTCAACGAAGTCATAACAGAACTGAGGAGATATCAAGTGATACTAAATCTAAATAATTCCATGTAACCATAACAAACATTCGCTTAGTGTTTTTCTAAGATTAACCCTTTAATTCTAATCATTTTACAATGGCATTCGCTGTGCAATGAGATTCAATGGATTCATAAAAGCACTGAGGAGATAGCAACGCTAAGTAACTATGTAATCTTATATACCTATAACAAACATCTACTTACTATTTTTCCGTAATTCTCCATAGCATTTTTTAAGCCTACATTTGTGTTCATAGTGGTATGCGATTCAACGGATTCATACCAGCACTAAGGAGATATCAAGCAATACTAAATCTAAGTAATTCCATGTAACCATAACAAACATTCGCTTAGGTCATTTTCACATTAGCGTTTACTCCAGGTTGGCATCCCATTGACCTCCCGACCTTTTGCTCGATTTCGCACATGTTGCTCCGCGGTCACGGTTTGGTCAGCAGTTTCACCCCACAATATCTGGATGCACATGTTAGCGGAGTTTCCTAAATCCTGCGGATCCACTCTGCGGAGTTTGTTGTGGGAAATTCATCCTGTCCCGCATCGACTGCTTTGTGGGCGGCACCCTCCTCTGCCTTTCAATCCTCCCAGTCCCACTCCATCCATCCCCTTGGGGTGTGCAATTCAAATCATGTACGCAGCTGGCCTGGCCAATCATCAGTCATTTGTGGTGCTTCCCAAACGTGCCCGCCTGGCTATTTTTTTTTAAAAAACTTCTCTTCCTTGTGTAATAGCGATAATTTGAAATTACGAAATTTCAAAACATCAGTGAATCAAAACGTCATATTTCTTTGAAAGTTGAATTCCCTCAATTGCCATTTCTATACTGGTTTAAATATAAGCCAAGACAGGTCCTCAAAATAGCTCCTGTAGTTTCCCTAGAGCTTATGCTGAGTAAACGCCTAAACCATTTTTTTTTAAATCAAAGCAATTTTCTTGTTTTTCAATGTAAGAGATATAAACTTTTTTTTTTTAACTTTTGCTTAGTTGCGTTACTGCATTATTTCGCAACAACAGAATTTCGTCATATAAATACTGCAATATACATCAGGGTCGATCCCCGCGGACAATTTTTTTATTGGGGGGGGGTCTCACGAGAATTGTGACTGCTGTACGAGGATCAGGGAATCTCCCACATCACTGTGAATTAGCCAATGCTGGGAGACTTCCAATGGGAGTGACAAATCATGATGCGAGTAGCAGCGAGCGTCACACTTTGCATGAGCCAAACAGAACACTGGGAGGAAGAAGGGACCGGTATTACTGGGCGCCATTGAACAGCTTACTGCCTCTACCACTGCACAGCAGCTATGTGCAATGGCATCCAGCAGCAAGCCAGTTGGCGCTCGTGGTGTTTCGTGGCGTGAGAGTGAAACAGAAGCCTTGCTGAGGATAAGATCCAGAAGGCACTGGCCGCTAGCCACAAAAACATAGATGTCTACGAAGAAATATCTAGGGCAATGCATGCCATGGGACACAAGAGGTCAGCGCATGAGTGCCGCACTAAGACTAAGGGCTTGCGTGGGGACTACCGGAGATGCGTTAGCCACAATGAGCAGACTGGAAGAGCCCCAGTTTACTGCGCTCACTATGATGTGCTGGACCGCATCCTTAGGAAAGATAAGTTCGTGCGTCCTTCAGTCATCAAGAGAAGCTGGAAGATGCAGTTTTACAAGGCAAACAAGGAAAACATGTCGAATCAAGGATCAGAGAACATCTATTCCACGGACCTCCAAACAATTAACACTGCTGATCTCGGGACGCACACCACTGAATCACCTCCTGGTGAGTATCCAGACCATGCAGTGCTCCCTGCCGTGTACTGCTTATGATTTAGGCTCCCTTTTTACACATAAGGAAACCCACGTAAGGGATTCCTTAGTCATGTACTCCAACCTTCACACCTAGAGTGGTTGCTGTGGGGTGGCTGGTGATAGGAAGCCATGCACTGGTATCCAACGTGCAACTGGAGAATCGCACGTTATGCGGATGGGGGACACTTTAATGAGGGGCAACGTGGTTGTTTGCCTTTTTATACTCGCTGCACTTATTATGCTTGCTGCACTTCTCTGCCTTCTGTCTACCCTCCCTGAGCTAGTGCAATAGTATTGATTTTTCAACATTACTATAGGCTCAAGCAGCGTGAACCCAAGCAATGCATACCAGGACCAGGACCAGGATTTTACTGCTGAACATCCAGCTGAGGAGTCATTGCGGGGTAAGTGCAGCCTGCAGTGCTTTGGAGAACTGTTATGTGGGATATGAAAGCTTTTAGGGTAACTTAGAAGCATTGTCCAGGTTACAATTGCTGAACACTTGACATCAATAAACCTACCAACACAATTAAGCATACAAAGATCAATGCATGTTGGAGATGCCATGGACTCTGCGGTTACTGCTTCATGTATGAGCAGAACTGCTCCTGAAGAGATGGCACATGAAAGTACTTTAAAGTAAGCATGGGCTTTGGACCACTAAGCAGGTTGAGGAATGAGTCATGTATCAATTTCAGTTGACGTTGATGAGGAAGAAGGGTGCAGTATCCAAAGGGGAGGATCTGGAGATGCTGCCTCTCGGAACAGAAAGGAGGGGAAGGAGGTATGTTCGTGGGCTTTCTGATTAATCCACAGCAGCGATGCCAATAGCTGCAGTAGAGTAGCACATGTCAGTAATGGGAACTTGTATAGCCACAGTTCTTCATGCAATGTAATCTTTCCATCCTTCTGCTTTGAGATGCTTCAGGAGAGGAGCTGCCGGTATCATCAGCACAGCAAAGAAAGGATGAGAGTCTGCAGAACGAAGGTCAACGTCAACGAAGGGTTGCCATGCTGAATAATGTAGCTGAAAGGATGATGAGTCGAAGTATTCTGGATCACGGTGACACCATGCAGCGCTTTGACAGAATGCTATCCAATGAAGACCGCAGGTTCTCTTTCTTAGAGGGGGAGGGGGAGCGTGACAGGCAGGCTTTGAAAGAGGCCACAAAAGAGACTGTGGATGTTATGAGGGCAGCTGTGGATATGCTAGGCAATATTGCCCAAATTATTAGGGAAGGTAGGACACAGGCAAGGGTAGGTGAGGTACCAGTCACTGCAACATCTCCACCATCTGTCACACATAGGCAGCTACACCTCAACTGTGACTGCAGCAATACTCGGGGAGCACTGCCTTCAGATATAGCTTACCCGGTTTTGGCAGAAGACTCTATGCCTGAGAGTCAGAGCCTCCTGTGTCCTGCACCCTGCTCAAGTGGCAGTGTGGTGGCTTCCCGTAGCGGCAAGAAAAGATCTTGCACAGGGAAGCAGAGGGTGTATTTTGAGCCCTAAAACCATTTCCTTTGGGATATCTGAGGATAACTCCCTTTAACTATTTGTTGCTGCTCTGCCTATTTATTTTGCTGCATTTTTCAGCACTGCCACTTTATGGGTACCAGAATCAATGGCCATCAAGGGAGGCAGTGAGTTGCAGCCATTGTTTACTTGTTGTGCATGCTGTTATTGATGCTGTTATTTCATTTGTTATACCTGCACAGCCAGGGTGTTCCTATCTCAACTATTAATATACAACAGCTGTACAGCTGATGTTGTGTTCTTCTCAGGTTAACGCACTTTTAATAAATGTATGTTTTGCACAGGTCCCACTTTGGTGCTTACATAAAGAAAAACAATATCTTAAGATTTTAACAATAACATTAATTTATTATAACAAACAATTAACAACATTATTCCCCACCCCCCCTTTCATTCCGCTGTTCCAGCCGACGCAACCGTCACTCAATGGGATCCATGCGTCTGACTGTAATTTAGGAGAAAAGCAAGTCAGTGCAATGTCCTCAGGAATGCACGCAGAGCACTCAATCATGCACTCACAAGAACTATCCATCATGCAAAATATTGAACACTCACATGTAGACCGACAAAGGGCCTCTAGCCGTGTGATGGCTGCCAGCGGGGTTTCTGCGGGGACCACAGGCGCAGGCTCTGCCACCTGTGCTCCTCCGGATGGCCCTGAAACGCAAGCACACCATGCATATTAGAAAATTTTAAGCATGCGATGCATTGTGTAACAACGCTTCCTCCATAAAAATTGCCTACTTTGATTACTTTCAGCAAATTGGAGTTGGTGATTGCGCAGTGCACCGAAAGGACCATTAGTATCGCAGCAGGCAGTGTACTCCTGTAATCATCCAACAGAGCGGTTTAAAGGGTTGCAATGTACTGCACATCAGTTTTATTTCAACCTTGCATGCCATGCCTATTGCTTTCTATCTGCAGCTCCTATCCATGTTCCGGGAAACCCACCTGCTTCCTCTTCGGCCTCTGCTGCTGCTGCAGGCTCCACGACTTCCTCCTTTGCTGTGCCTTCTGGGCTACTGCCACCTAAGATTTGGAACATTAATCATTTAATACTGGAGAAATGGCAGTACTCATCTGCACGCGTATATATGCATTCCTGCTTACCGCCCTCTCTGCCTAACTTCCCGCCTCCACCTGCAAGCTCTGTACCTGCCACCCTTCTGACACTCCCTACCTCCTGCATGCATTACTTTATGCCTTCCTCACCCCCTCACCAACCCTCCCTTGCTCAGTAAATGAATGCATGAGAAGCAATATTCGCAATGCATGATTTTCTGCAATGCCCATTTCAATTCCACATCTGCTTGCTAAGACGCATATTAGGTTTTGGAACCCCTGTGCATGTCTCTGCTTAATGCGTTTAGTGTGCAGCAACCCAGAAGTGGCTGCTTCGTCAGTTAATGTACCTTCTTGATCCTCCGCAGCCAGTTGAGGACCCTCCCTTTCGGGATCACCCTCAGGATCATGCTGCTCTTCCTGCAGGGGTGGGCCTGGCTGCTCCCCTGCACCTCGGGGATGGTTGTCAACAGTGGTATGATATAGAAAAAATCCAAGTAATAAAACTCATACATGCAAGTAATGTGAATGACAGCACATGATACGTGTGAGGGCCTCCATTGGCTAAATGACAGTGCCATAAGCAGTGGTGCATTTAATAGGCATTTTATAAGTGATGTTTGTGCACATAAACCTTCACATTCAACACCATTCGTTGCATTGCTGTGTGTAAGGCTGGCCCATGCTTGGATTGGCTGTGCAATTAAAACTGTTCTGAAATTTGCAGGGCCCCCTTTTTGGATCAAGAAGCCATATCAGAACATAAAAGGAGGGGGGGATCTTCTACTGCCTAGCAGCATTAATAAAGCAGGGGGGGGGGGGGGCGTTTGTTTGTGTTGTGCTCATACCAGCAATCATGGTGCCTATGCTCAGTGGTGGGATTCAAATAAATTAACAACAGGTTCTATGTCCTAATGACCATTTTAACTATATCAAAAGATATACCGAAAGGTAGTTTAATAATTCATGCATTAAATACTGCAATAAGAACAGTAAAAGAGGTAAAGACAACTAGATTATGTTTAAAGAAAGATTTATTGAAGATATTTCCATATTGGGAGTTCTGGCCCTCACATTTAAAGGGATGGCACACCTTTTCAATGCCTTCCTTTCATAGGAATAATGAAGGATAAGGGCACCTTCTTTTGGGGCTCATAGAATTGGACCCCCTGGTCCAATCTTTTTGAAACTGGGAGGGTATTTTGGGGAGAGGCACTACCGTCCTCCACTGCGAAGACTGCCCATTTATACTCACTCTCTATTTCCTATTACTCAGCCAGTTTTTGATCCACAAGAGGACCTGTCCTTTTACTCCATGACTCTCAAGCTTTCTAAGGAGCCTTTGATGAGGAACTTTATCAAAAGCTTTCTGGAAGTCAAGGTAAACAACATCTATTGGGTCCCCTTTGTCCACCCCCTCAAAGAACTGTAACAGGTTAGTGAGGCAAGATCTTCCCTTACAGAACCCACCCTGAGTCTTCCTCAATAACCCGTGTTCATTAATGTGCCTGCTCATTCTGTCCTTGATAATGGTTTCTAACAACTTTCCCGGTATTGAAGTCAGACTGACTGGCCTGTAATTTCCCGGAAATCCTCTGGAACCCTTTTTAAAGATGGGGGTGACATTTGCTACCTTCCAGTTTTCAGGAACAGAGGCAGATTTCAATGAAAGATTACATATTTTTGTCAGAAGATCAACAAGTTCAACTTTGAGTTCAGCCCCCAGGTCAGATGGTTGACACCCCGGCTTTGCAGAACGAAGTGTCACTCTGGCAATGTGAGCTTAAAAGGCTGGCCTCCCTAAAAAAGCAGTGTGCCAACCAAAGCTGGTTATACAAGCTTGAGCAAACACGGGTGGAGGACTCACATGTCCAGGCAGAGGGGTTTTTTACCATCACCTGAAAGCTACTACAGTTGGGGCTCCCAAACGCATGCCACAGAACCCATCTGAACAGATCAACCGTTGGCTGGGGAAAAGCCCAGCTATCAAGCCTTGTTTTGCATACATGGCAACACGCTCCAATATTTATCTCTCTGCAAAAAGAAAAATCTGTCACCTAATTTGACTGCCATTTGCAAAAAAACCAAACAAGCCCGACGCCCCCACAAGCGTTTGCAGCCCACAGACCTTCGCCTACTCATCCTTCCAGGAATGAAAGTGGGCGGGGCTTCCTGACTCCGCGAGCGCGCACGAGCAAGCGGAGCCCTTCTTTGCCGAGGGGCATGCCGGGTCTGGTAGTCTTTCGAGCCTCCTGCCTGCTGCGCTACCGAGCGCAAGGACTACGAGTCCCAGAAGGCACCACAGTGGTTAGCTTGAGCTGCTTTTTCCTCGGCACCTGGGTTTTAATCACACGTGGGAGTGGTGAAGCTGGAAGGGGCTGGAGGGAGTGAGACGCAATTCCTGGCAGGGCGCGCGTCTAACTTGTTCGCTTGGGCTTTTTTGCAGTCTGGTGGGGGAAAGAAACTGGTGAGTTTTAGGCACTTAGAGGGGAAAGTCCCCGTTGATCCGAGGGTGCCCGACCAACAAACGGTTCTATAGAACCGATAGCGCATTAGGTAACGGTTCCATAGAAGTGGTGCGAACCTGCTGAATCCCACCACTGCCTATGCTTCCATTTCACATTCAACACCATTCATTGCATTGCTGTGTGTAAAGCTGGTCCGTGCTTGGATTGGCTGTGCAATTAAAACTGTTCTGAAATTTGCAGGGCCCCCTTTTTGGATCAAGAAGCCATATCAGAACATAAAAGGAGGGGGGGATCTTCTACTGCCTAGCAGCATTAATAAAGCGGGGGGGGGGGGGGCGTTTGTGTGTGTTGTGCTCATACCAGCAATCATGGTGCCTATGCTTCCATTTCACATTCAACACCATTCATTGCATTGCTGTGTGTAAGGCTGGCCCATGCTTGGATAGGCTGTGCAATTAAAACTGTTCTGAAATTTGCAGGGCCCCCTTTTTGGATCAAGAAGCCATATCAGAACATAAAAGGAGGGGGGATCTTCTACTGCCTAGCAGCATTAATAAAGCGGGGGGAGGGGCGTTTGTGTGTGTTGTGCTCATACTCACAATCATGGTGCCTGTCCTTCCATTGTGGTCTCCCTGCCAGCTCCCACAGATGCAGCATCGCATCGTGGTAGGGTGTCCTCCCGGACGCCCTAGGGATCCCGCCCCAAGCCTGCAGGCTGGCCATGAAGTCGCAACGGAGGCGTTTGAATTTTGACCGGCACTGGTCAGCAGTCCGGTCAAACCCCCTCCGTTGCAACCTCCTGGCTATTGCCTCATAAATGTGCCTTGTATTGAGGTGCATGCTGGCCATAAGCTGCTCAGCATGGCCGCTCCTCTCTGCTATGTCCAGCATTGCCAAAACCTCTTCCTGCTGCCAGAATGTGCCACGTTGGTTTCGGCTCGCCATTTCAAAATAAGGCACTTTCGATTTAGCGAGATAGCGCCCCCCCTTCTCTTTTGATTTATCCAATCAGGCGGCAAAGCATTTGCTGATTGACAGGGCACAAACTGAGGCAGGGCAGGAGCACATGTAAGAACCCCTCGAGCATCGAAATATTACTCCACCCCCCCCCCCAAACCAATAAAAGCAATGAACTCTTCCATTTATACGTCCAAAAAATTTATTTGCTGTAAGGTAAAGCAGTCGCTGAACAAATCCTTTAATAAATGGGGAGTTTAGTGTCTGGGATAAAGGGAACACTTGTTTGAAATAGCGTAATTACGCAACAACGCAAGCGCGCAAGCGCGAGAAACAAGGTCCAGCTTTTAGTAACAGGTGGCGGCAGCGAGAGATATGGTGGACAGAAATCATCTTCTTCTTTGATACAGATACTGTGCCACAGCGTCCCGCACAATCCTCCCCCTCTCTAACTGCCTCCTGTAGTCTGCCTCCTGTAGACCCTATAGTCTGCCTCTTCTGGGTCTGGGCAGAAATATTCCTTATCTGGAATATCCTGTGTGACCTCACGTCCCTTCTCCTCACATATGTTGTGCAGAATAACACATGCGGTCACAATAGAGAAAACGCTGTCGTACTGTGCGTTCAGTCTCAATTGCAGGTCATGCCAACGAGCCTTAAGTCTCCCAAAAGCACGCTCCACGACGTTCCTGGCCATGGTGTGCTTCCTATTGTAGTGCTTCTGGATGGCCCCTCTTAGTGTTCTGAATGGAGTCATTAGCCAAGGCCTAAGGGGGTACGCTCCATCGGCCAATACAAGCGCAGGGATGTTTACATTGCCCAAAGTCACCGTGGGGTTCCCAGGCACAAAGATTCCTGCATCCATGCTGTGGTATAAATGGCTTTTGGCGAATACGAAGGCATCGTGGGTCCTGCCGCTGAACCCAAACTCCTCATTTATGAAGCGTCCGGTGTGATCGACCGTGCCTTGGAGGATCACTGAACAGAACTGCTTCCGGTTGTAGAACTCCTCACTTCTCCCCCCCAGGTGCCCGTATCGGAATGTGCGACCCATCCAGAGCAGCTATGGTATGCGGCATCCCAAGCTTCCCAAAACCATCCATAATCTGTTGAGAAATGGAGCACAGTGGATCAGGTCACGGTTAATGCAACGCCCAATATATTAGCAATAGGAAATCAACCGCATTGCGTTCTGATATATCGATATTACGTTATAACGCAAAACTGGCGGAGAAAATTAAAAAAACCCCATACCTTTCCAATATCGTCACCGAGGCATATGACCTTGGAAAACAAACGGGATTCGAGGGCTTTGCAAACCTCCATCACAATTCCATGTATGGTGGAAACACCGATACCAAACTGCGTGCTGACCAGCCGATAGACGCATCCGTTTGCGAGGTACCATAGTGCTGCCGCGAGCTGTTTTTCAGAGTGGACTGGAGACCTCATCCGTGTGCTTTGTCTGTCCATTTTGTCCTTCACAGCGGCATAAATCTCCAGGAAGGTTCCTCTGGTCATCCGGAAGTATTCAAGCCATTGCTCGTCACCCCAGAAGACAAGCACAAAATTCTCCCACCAACCCACTGTACGGGGTACACCCAATACCTGGGTGAGAACCGCAATCCTGCAAGATAATGCCATCTAAGTTGATGGCAGCGAGTGCCACCTGCATTCAATCCAAGGCGGCCATCGGCCTTTTCAGAGAAGAGCAGAGCATTTCATCTCCGGGATCTCCTTGCATATTCATTGAAGAGTGGCGTCCGGCGCAGAGGCACAAAAGCAGAACCTCCACTATGGAATAAAGATACGACACAATCGCCTCATCCAGATTCTCCATTGCGAATGCTTCTGACGATATAGGGCTGTGTGGAGGATGCTATGGCTGCAGCCAATACTTAAGCAGAAGCATCACGTGATGCGGTTTGCCCGCGAAAAAAGGGGGGTGGAACAGCGCTCTCGTCACTGAAGTTACGTTGTTACGCAGTAACGCAACTAGACTTGCGCTTAAATAAAAATTGATTGACAGGGCATCGAACTCAAGTTGATGCTAGTGCGAAAACGATTTGAGCCGGGGCTTTATGGAAAGCGACTGCGCAAAAGAGACAATAGTGCGAAAACGAGGGAAATGGTCCGGACAGAATTGCTCCGCGGAATATCGGTAGCAAACGCTAAGTGCGAAAACGACCAATGAAAAGGAGATTTTATGATGGGGTAAACATTTGCTTATGGTGCAAATATGTCTTGTATTAGGGCTCCCCCCTCCCCCCGAGGGATGGAGTTCCAGAACCTCTTTGTGGAAACAAACTTCTCAAAAACTGCTTCAAAGTTCATGAAGGGCACCCATGTGTTTCCCCTTCATTTCCCTCTTGAGAGTTCCAGCACCTCTATTTCCAGAAAAAAAAGCCTTGCTTGTATATATAAAGACAGACATAAAACAATATTTAAAAATACGATGCTATTATAATGCAGCAGATGGATCACATGTGATCACATGTGCACATCTGGCTATCATACCCCACTCACCCTTACCTTGCATTTAGACAACTTTCATATGGATTAAATTCAGGATGCAAATTCAGGATGCTTCCACTGCAAAGCACTTCCATGGCAAGTTTCCAGCTATCTGACTGCCCAGCCATGCTATAGAAACATATGAGCCATGTGATCGTTCCACTCTGTTTCCAGTGCATCCTTGCCTTCTCCCCCCACCGCCAACTCACTCTGAGGTGTGCTTCAGCACCCCAATAGAATGTGACCAGGACTTTGAAAAAATCCCCAACCCAGTCTTAGATTCACAGTTATGGTGCGTTGCTGATGTGAATAGCCAACCGTGGGCCTGCCAGTGCTATGATGCCAACTCAGTGGGTACTGTCTGACCAATTCAAAGTGTCCCAAATTCAAGCATGTTATTTAACTGCAAGATACTGCCGCAGCAACGGGACCATCTGATCACACTCTTAGTTATTGCACTGAAGGGTCATGGATGGGTCTTTTCAAAAAGTATATATCTAAATCTTTTAAAGTGAATTAAGTTAGTATCCATCAGTACATCCTGGGGCAATTAACTCTTTATTCCATCACCAAATAAAGTACTTTCTTTTGTTTATTTATTTATTACGTTATGCTTATATCCCACCCTCTCCGCAAGCGGACTCAGGGCGGCTCACAACATCACATTACTTCCATTAAAAACCAATAAAACATATAAAACATAATTACATATTTAAATTATTTAAAACATTTCATGGTGCTGTATTAATACAGTATAGTATAGCGGTTCTGAAAGTTTGAGGGTGACCATCGGTACTCTGCATATGATGTCCAGTGGCAGCTCTCTCTCAGTTAAATGTCGAAGGCCTGTTGGAACAATTTGGTCTTACAGGCCCTATGGAATGTAGACAAATCCCGCAGGGCCCTTATGTCCTCTGGGAGAGCATTCCAGAGTTCTGGTGCTGCCACTGAGAAGGCCCTGGCTCGTGTTGTACGCAACCTGGCTTCTTTTGGTCCAGGAATGGACAATAGATTTTTCGTCCCTGAACGCAGTGCTCTCTGGGGAATATGCGGAGAAAGGCGGTCCCGCAGATAGACAGGTCCCTGACCATAAAGGGCTTTAAAGGTCAGTACCAACACCTTGAAACGAACTCGGAACACAACAGGAAGCCAGTGCAGCTCTTTCAGCACCGGCTGAATGTGTTTCCATCGAGGGAGTCTCATTAACAGCCGCGACGCAGCGTTCTGCACTGGCTGTAGTCTCCGGGTTAGCGTCAAGGGTAGCCCCATGTAGAGAGCGTTACAGTGATCTATTCTTGAGGTGACTGTAGCATGGATCACCATTGCTAAGTCGTTGTGCTCCAGGAACGGGGCCAGCTGCCGTGCCCGCCAAAGGTGAAAAAGGCGGATCTAACTGTGGCTGCTACCTGGGCCTCCATTGTAAGGGAGGACTCCAGGAGCATGCCCAAGCTTCTGACTTTAGGGGCCAGTATTAATGGCATCCCGTCAAGAGCTGGCAGATGAACCCCTCCCCCCAGACCACCCCAGCTCAGATAGAGAACTTCCGTCTTTGTCGGATTCCATTTCAGTCGGCTCAACCTGAGCCATGAAGCCACGGCTTGAAGGGCCAGGTCTAGATTTTCCGAGGTACATTCGGACTGGCTGCCCATCAATCGATAGAGCTGGGTGTCATCTGCATATTGATGACAACCCAGTCCATACCTCCTGACAATCTGGGCAAGAGGGCGCATATAGATATTAAATAGCATCGGGAACAGGACTGCTCCCTGTGGCACCCCACAACTGAGAGAGTGCCTCTGGGATGCTTCCTCCCCTATCACCATTCTTTGTCCCCGATCTTGGAGAAAGGAGGTCAACCACTGTATGGCGGACCCCTGAATCCCCACATCGGCAAAGCGGCTAGTCGGTAGCTGATGGTCAACTGTATCAAAAGCAGCTGACAGATCTAATAACAACAGCACCACTGAGCCGCCCTGATCCAGATTTCGCATGAGGTCATCTATGAGAGCGACCAGAACCATCTCCATCCCATGACCTGGTCGAAAACCGGATTGGAATGGATCCAGTGCGGAAGTGTCCTCCAGGAATCCCTGTAGCTTAGGTGCCACCGCCCGCTCTATAACCTTACCCCAAAAAGGAAGGTTTGATACCGGCCAATAATTTGCCAATATGGCCGGATCTGCAGATGTTTTTTTAAAGAGGGGACGGACCACTGCCTCTTTAAGAGGTGTGGGAAAGATCCCTTCTACCAGGAATCTGTTGACAATACCTTGTAGTGGGTCACTTAGCCACGTCTGGCTAGCTTTTATAAGCCAAGACGGGCATGGATCCAACCTACAAGTCATAGGGCGTACAGCCAAAAGGATCCTGTCGACTCCCTCCAGGCTGAGTGGGCTGAAAGAATCCAGAATTGGACCAGAAGTCGTGCTTGGTGCCCCAAGTTCTTTCACTGTATCAACTATGGTGGGAAGGTCACGTCGGAGCAATGAGACCTTATCTGCGAAAAAACTTGCAAAAGCCTCACAGCCTATTTCCAATTCTTTAATATTTTGTTTACCCTGTGATAGAGTTATTAGTGACCGAATTATACTAAACAATTGTGCTGGGTGCGAGGTCACAGATGCAATTCTGGATGCAAAATTGGTCTTTTTTGCAGCTTGAACTGCCGTCTCATAAGTCCACATAAATGACCTATAGGATGTTCTCGTAGCTTCGTCGTGAGTATGTCACCATTGTCTCTCTAGTCGTCTTAATCGCTGTTTTATTGATCGCAACTCCATGGTATACCATGGAGCAGATCGTGGATGAAGAGGATGTCGGAGAGCGATCTCGTCGATGGCCATGGAGAGTTGGTTGTTCCAAATCTCCACTAGCTCATCCAGCGAGTCACCAGAGGGCCAGGGATCCCACATGGCCATTTGAAGCCGCAAAGGGTCTATCTGGCTACGCGGGCGAGCTAAAACTTGCTCACCGCCTAAACGGGAAAGGGGTGGTATGTCGACACGAGCCTTCAAGGCCTGGTGGTCAGACCATGGCACTGCCTCGGCAGAAATCTGATCCACTACAACTCCCGCTGCAAAGATCAGGTCTAGTGTGTGCCCAGCCCAATGCGTGGGCACTGTTATATATTGGGAGAGTCCTAGTGCTGCCATGGAAAGCACTAGGTCTGTCGCCCGAGTAGAAGCCGCATCCTCGGCATGGACGTTGAAGTCACCCAGGACTATAAATCGAGGATGCTCCAATGCCCAGCCTGCTACAGCCTCCATCAGGGACGGTAAGGCACTGGCTGGTGTGTTATGCAGACAGTACACCAGCCAGATTGCCAAACTCTCCCCAACATCCCACACCAGGCCCACACACTCCACGCCCTTGATCTCTGGCAGCGGAAGCACCCTGAAGGAGCAATCCTCCCATATGAAAAAGGCCACCCCTCCCCCCCACCCGCTAGTCCGAGCCTGGTGAAGGACAGAGAACCCAGGCGGAGCCACTTGGGAGAGAGCAACTGTCTCCCCGTCCTTCACCCAGGTCTCCATCACACAAGCCAGTCATGTCTGTCATGCACCTGTTGCCCATCTACATTTGTATTCTTAATCTACTTTCTCCACCTCATTTATAATTTTATAAGCATTCTCATAAGTCCCCATAGTTGACTTTTCTTTAAATGAAAAAAAAAATCCAAATTCTTTAGTCTTTCTTTAAAAGGAAAAAGTTCCAGCCCCTTGATCACTTTGACCACTTTTTTCTGATTCCACCCTCTCAGCTGTGCAATATATTTTTGAAGTATTGTAATTTGCAGCGTACACAGTAGTCCAAATATTGCCACACTATAAAGTGATACAAAGGCATTACACTATTGGCTGTTTTATTTGTCTAATCTCTTTCCTTATAATTCTAAACACATTTTTCATGACTGCTGCTCACTAACATTCTGATTTAACTGTTCCTATACCCTCAAGATCTTTGTTCTTTTTATGAACTGCCAGTACAGGCCCATTATCTCCTAGGCCAGGAGTGTCAAACATATGGCCCGTGAGTCAGATCTGGCCCCTGCTGGACTCAGATCCAGTCCATGAACAACTTCCTTCTCCTTCTTGCTTTCCCAGAACTTCTATTGCAGCTGTATCATATCTTGTGTGGCGGAACCAATCAAGGTCAGCTTGGGAGGGTGACCACTATATATTTTCCCCTGACACCTCCACCCAGTACCTCAGGTACACACTCAAATCCTGTCAGAAATAAACTAGGCACCAAACGTTTTCAAATTTAAAACCAAAAGATATTTTTATTGAATTACAAAAGGCAAGAGAGAGAGTGAAAATAATATTAATTGGTTTAATTATAAACAAATCAGTTTATAGTAATATAGACAATCTTTAATCACCAGAGATTGGGTAGGCATAAAAATGGCAGAAGATATATAAATCTAATAAGCAGGCAGGCTTTTAAAATATATATAAGAACTATTATAGGCAGGCTGTGCTTCCTTAGCACAGGTAACACACTATAAAGCAATGGATTATATCTCTAAGCTTGGGCTTCCCAACCCCCAAAATAAAAAAGGGTCACACATTCTTTTCCATTTGCACTGAGGATTTCTGAATTGTGCCAGATAAATCCCCTCACAGACACTCTTCCACTAGCATACAGGACTCACATCTTTGAGTGCTATTAGCAAGCCCCTCAATCCTGTGTGTCTCAGTCCCAACCAGCTAGTCTCCCTGTTTGTATCCTGGGATTTCTTCTCAGCCACAAGAATCTAGTGTCTCCTCTCTGTGTTGGTGTTCTTCATTGAATAGGAGTATGCCTTGATGTGCTGACAGGACTCCTCAGCAGAGCATTCAATTCCCCTCTGCTTCCAGTCAGAGAGTTTCTCCCAGAAAGAGCCTGGTCTTGCCCTTTTTTTCTCAATAACTATCTCTCTCTCTCAGACAGAAATCTAGTTCTATCTCTCAAGGAATTCTGCCCACAGACTGTCTCAGCTCATTCCCAGTTGGCTTTCACAACTGTCTTCCTCAGTTCCCAGGCTGAACTAACACCAGAGCTATCTCTCAGCTCTGAACTGCTTCAGTACTAAAGCTGACCTAACTTGAGGCATCTCCCAGCAAGCCTTCTAGAAATTGATACACTGTGTATCCATTGCCTCAGCCAATCCTGATGAAAATTGGTATACCACGGAATCCATGGCAAAATTTTGGGTAGCTTGTTACAGCATCAGGAAAAGTCCGTTAATTTTGTAGTAATAATTTAGATTATGGTTTTATCTTCTCTCTCCTATTTAATTGGATTTTAATGTAGTTTTTATGTAATTGAGATCCTTACAAAAGACCCGTGTGTGTGTATAACTTTGTGAGAGACAAAGAAACTGAGAGACACCTAAGTGTTTGTGTACTCAATGTCTAAATGTGTTCTAAGTGTTTCAGGATTTGCACCAGTAGTATGTCAAGATAACAGGCACTTAAGTAGTCCCAGGTGGAGACAAACTGGATATACCTGTGAAGTCAGTCCACAAATGCCATAGATCATTTAGATCTAGCCTTGACAGGTTAGAATCTAGAGCCAAGGCTAGATGACAACTTTTAAATTAGATCTTGTCAGCGACTGGCTGACCAATCAGCCAGCCTGGATAAAATCAGGCTAGGTGCTCACAAAAGGAGGAGCTTCTACTTTTCCAAGCCAGAAGCCAGGCGTCTTCTCCAGGAGATCTAGGAGAAGGTATCAGCACAACCAGGTGAATGAGGACGGGACTTTGGAAGACATCTCTCTGGTGACAGCAGACAGCAGAAAAACGTCAATGAGTATTAGTCTAGGGAATTAGCCAACTACTACATAGTCCAGTGTAGGGAGATAGTGTGAGAATAATACCCCTATTTCCAGAACATTGTAGTCACCAGTTTGGTTGCCAGGGTGCCTGGAGACTCAACTCACACACATCTGCCAGGAAGACGTGGGTTTTGTCTACCAAACTGGAAGGGACTTATGAGTACTAACAGCCACAACTTTGAAGCAGCACTCCATGTCTCTTGAGGAGTGCTAACCAGGAGAACAGATGGTTTCCAGCCGCTCCGTGCGATCCCCATCTCAGCCATAGCAGCGAAAGAAAGTGTGCCGCCAGGAACTGTCCAGGCAAGCGGTTTCCAGCCTCGACCATAGAATCCATCTTGGGAGGCTAACACCACCAGCAGCTATCTTCCTACAGTGCCAGACTCCATAACAGCGAAGTGGGAGGCTCACGTACTCAACAGATGTCACCTATGCATAAAGCCATCAAACTTATCTTAGGCATGGATCCTGTCAGACCGCCTAAGCCGGAACTCAAAACAAAGACTGGTGCCCATAGAAGATCGAAGAGGAGGAAGAACATCTTCACCCAGAGCCAAGTTTCTTTGTATAGACCAGGTGTTACCTAGGTAGTAATTTGTCTGTTGTCACCTTTTTAAATAACTTTGAAAGACTTAAGTACCCCCCACCTTAATAATTTTTCCCATTCTTTCCCTTAATGGTCATCCTGAAGCACCCCCCCCCTTGGCCCATTGTTACCTGGAAGTCCAATAAGACCAAGTCTGCTCATTGGCTAGCTATAAGTGTCCAATCAGGGACCTCCAATTAACTGGCTATTGGCCACTGCATAAGTCCAGCCCCTTTTCTGAGGTCATGTACCAGCTGACCACTGTCATCCACCCCTGTACCTCCCATCCCCTAAGGGCTCAAGGTAGTCCTTATAACCTGTGACCCAGCTCCCCATAGGTGTGCATCTAGCAGTACCCCAGTTCCGCTGTCTAGATACATCCCCGATTCTTGGCCAGTTGAGAGTCCCCTCCCCCTAGTCCTCATTCGTCACCATTGGAGCCTTCTTTGAAGACTTCGATCGGTAATTATCACCCTGTTTGTCCATCCTTGTGTTATCTCTGCATATCTCTCTATTTTTCTTAGGACTGTATGTGTGTTTTATGAGTTTATTGTCTTGTATGTGTGTTCTATATTTTTCTATAATAAATTTTAATTGCTTTTACTTAATTAGTGTCCCTGGTGAATTTAAGCAATAATTTCTGGACGTGTATCCTGTATACATAGATTCAAAGATCCTTTTTAAGTCAGGTGCCCACCTGTCAATTCCCCAACCGTGTTTTGAGGGCTTTTTGGCTTACAATAGGCAAATTGCTAAATTGCTAAAGTGCTAAATTGAAAGCCATGGAACAGGGCTTAGCTCGGAACGAAAGTGCGAACAGAACTTCAGCGGATTTCAGAATACGGAAGACGCAGGTACGGGCAGCCAGCAAGCCAAAGAGGATAAGGCAAATAGTGTTTGTAGGCAGCTATAATTGTTTGATTGTTTTCAGAGCGCCTGCTCCAGCTGCAACGCCACTGAGGATGTTCTCCGCAGCTGAGAATGAAACGTCTGGAAAGAAAAATTTCTCCAGTAGAACACGGCACTTGAGCCCGAAAGATTCTACAAACCCTAATGATGTTACCAGCCGTGAAAACCTGAAATCTTTGATTGTATTACTGTTTATCAGTTATATTGCCTGTTGTTAGTTTAATTGTTTTACCATGTTGGAATCCGCCCACCGCGGGAAAAGGCGGACTACAAATCGACAGAAATAAATAAAATAAACATTAGAACAGAGGCAAGGAGAATGGTGTAAGTTGCTTTGGGTTCCCACTGGGGAGGAAAATGGGGTACAAATGAAGCAAATAAAATACATTGTAAAAATAAAATAATAAAACTCCGTAGTTGGGAGCATGGTGATACCTTCTTTTTTTTGAGGTGCATAAGAACATGAGAGATCAGGCCAATGGTCCATCCAGTCTAGCGCTGTGTCACAGAGCGGTTAAGACCCTGGTGTCATCAAGAGGTTCACCAGTGGGGCCAGAAGCCCTCCCACTGCAGCCCCCCCCCAAGCACCAAGAATCACTTGCCCCAGACAGAGAGTTCCATCTCTACCTTGTGGTTAATAGCTGTTGATGGGCCTCTGCTCCTTATGTTTATCCAAACCCCTTTTGAAGCTGTCTCTGCTTGTAGCCACCACCACTTCCTGCGGCAGTGAATTCCATGTTTTCATTACGCTTTGGGTAAATAAATTAAAGAATTCACAGGATGAACTCAAGCCCGATCTGCATTCAGATGAGCACACAACTGGTCAAAGTCTCAAATGTTATCTGATGTCTCTGCAGGGAGGTGATGGAGTGACTAGGATCGTATTTCTGTTCTTGGCCATCCACAAAATGGGGACCAGACAACTAGGGTTGCCAAGTCCAATTCAAGAAATATCTGGGGACTTTGGGGGTGGAGCCAGGAGACTTTGGGGGTGCAGCTAGAAGCAAGGTTGTGACGAGCATCATTGAACTCCAAAGGGAGTTCTGGGCATCACATTTAAAGGGGCGGCACACCTTTTAAATGTCTTCCTTACATAGGAAATAATGAAGGATAGGGGCACCTTCTTTGGGGGCTCATAGAATTGGACCCCCTGGTCTAATCTTTTTCAAACTTGGAGGGTATTTTGGGGAGAGGACCTGGATACTATGCTGCAAATTTGGTGCTTCTACCTCAAAAATCAGCCCCCCCAGAGCCCCAGATACCTGTGGATCAATTCTCCAGTATTTTCTATGGAAATAAGTCTCTATAGGGAATAATAGAGTGCTCAGCAGAAATTTCCCTCCTCTCCCCCCCCGGCTTTCTGATGACCCTGGAGTGGGGGGAGGGCCTCCAAACCGGGAGATCCCCTGCCCCCACCTGGGGATTGGCAGCCCTACAGACAACAGTGGTGCCAGCTGAGTGTTCTGGACAACTGCCTTTTTAACGTCAAAGAAACAAGTTCTAGCTTCTTCCCTAGCATCTTATAGCTTCTAGCCCCACTGGTGGACCTCTTGATGGCGCTTGGGTTTTTTGGCCACTGTGTGACACAGAGTGTTGGACTGGAGGGGCCTTTGGCCTGATCCAACATGGCTTCTCTTATGTTCTTATGTTCTTATGTGACACAGAGTGTTGGACTGGATCAGGCCACTGGCCTGATCCAACATGGCTTCTCTTATGTTCTTATGTGACACAGAGTGTTGGACTGGAAGGGCCATTGGCCTGATCCAACATGGCTTCTCTTAAGTTCTTAAGTTCTAAGCCAGCAAATTACAACAAAAGCAGCAAGTTGAACTAGTCTGATTGTTATTATATGTATTGTATATTGGGGGGTGGGCTCCCTCTGGGTATCCTATCCCCCCAGGGAAAGTGTATGCGCAATACATAGCCTCTCCTCTCCCGGTGTAGTGAATGCCGCGTGGTCACTGTCTGGCTATGCCTGGCAGATGGTCACTGCAATGGCCTCTCCTGCATTACTGCATCCGTAGCAACACCTTCTCGCTGGTGCCCCCCCGTTTTTCACAGAGTTTGCTACGTCATGGTGCGACCGAATTATCCGGCGGTATAACCGGATGGGCAGGCTGGGCCCACCAACCTTGCCAGCCTAAGAGAAGGAAAACTCTAACATCAAACCCGGGCTGATAGAGCTCGTTAATGTAACACCTACCACCTGGAGGACTCGCTGCCGGCGTCCTGGCTTACTGGGCCATGGCAGATGACCCCCAGGTGAAAGGGTGGAGCCAGTACCGCGCACACTGGGCTTCACCTAAAAAATTCCTCTGCGCAGGCCTGAAGGGCATATCAACATACACAACCCACAATGCATCAAGTCCTGCAGCGATGGGCAAGGGGCGAAACGGCAGGTGGAAGGTGCCACTGGAAGCCACAGTCCCGATCCTGCATGTAGGCGGTTCAGGGTATTGGTCGCCTGATGCTAACCCGGAGACGAAAGCATTTTTCAGCAGCACCCTGAATGACCAAGCAGCCTTATCTAGGGACAGCACTGCTTGCTCCACACGGAGAGGGGCCTAGAAAAGGTGGCCTAAACAAAGCTCGTCTCCTCCACCCCAGTTGGCCAGCCGCGGTCAACGGGCATCCTTACTTGCGGTCAAAAAATAACAACAAAGAAAAGGCATGCACCTGCCTCACAAAGTGTGCAAAGACTAAAGCTTGCATGTTGGAACATCAGAACCATGCTTGACACAGTAGACAGTGGTCGCCCTGAACGACGCTCTGCTCTAGTTGCCCACGAACTTCTCAGGTTGAATATCGACATAGCAGCTTTCAGTGAGGTCCGTTTCCCTGAGGAAGGTAGTCTTCAAGAACATGGTGCTGGCTATACCCTCTACTGGTTGGGTAAGTCAAAGGCTGAGAGCCGCCTTTCTGGCGTTGGCTTCATGGTCAGGAACTCCATTGCCTCCAAACTCGAAAACCTGCCAACAGGTCACTCAGATCGCATCATGTCCATGCGCCTCCCACTTCAAAACAAGCAGCATGCAACACTCTTCAGTGTGTATGCCCCAACCCTTCAAGCAGATCCTGCAGAAAAGAACAAGTTCTATGCTGATCTACGCAACCTCGTACGGAAGACCCCTACAGAGGACAAGGTGATCATCCTTGGCGACTTCAATGCCAGAGTAGGTAAAGACTCGGAAGCCTGGAAAGGAGTACTTGGCAAACATGGCATTGGCAACTGCAATGACAACGGGCGCCCCCTGCTAGAATTCTGCATGGAGCACCAGCTCACCATCACCAACACTATCTTCCAGCAGAAGAACAGTCTGAAGACAACCTGGATGCACCCACGGTCCAAGCACTGGCACCTTATCGACTACATTCTGGTGCGCCAGAGAGACCTTCGAGATGTCTTACACACCCGAGTAATGCCCAGTGCAGAATGTCATACGGATCATCGTCTTGTACGCTGCAATCTCCGTCTTCACTTTAAACCCACACCCAGGAGAGGAGATATCCCTCGGAGGAAGTTTCAGGTTGGCAGTCTCCAGTCAGCCGAAGTTAAAGCTGCCTTCCAGGCAAAACTCCAGTAAAGAATTGAGGACCCCAGTTGCCCCACAGACCCTTCTCCAGAAGCACTCTGGGAACACCTAAAAACTACTGTCCTGCAGATCTCTGAAGAAGTCCTCAGGTTCTCCACAAGGAAGAACAAGGACTGGTTTGATGAGAACAATCAAGAGATCCAAGATTTACTGGCGAAAAAGAGATCTGCCTACCAAGCACATCTTGCTCAGCCCTCCTGTCCTGGGAAAAAAGCAACCTTTCGCGCTGTATGTAGCAACCTCCAGGGCAAGCTTCGAGACATTAAGAACGAGTGGTGGACCAAGCTTGCTGAGAGAACCCAGCTGTGTGCAGACACTGGTGATTTAAGAGGGTTCTACGAAGCCCTGAGGGCAGTATATGGTCCATCATATCAGACTCAGAGTCCCTTGTGTAGTGCAGACGGCCAAGTGCTCCTCACAGACAAGGCATCCATATTGAACCGGTGGTCGGAGTATTTTCAGGTTCTCTTCAGTGCCAACCGCGTAGTTCAAGATTCAGCAATTCACCTCACCCCACTTCAACCAGTGAAAACAGAGTTGGATGAGATCCCCACTCTAGAAGAGACTGTTAAAGCCATCAAGCAACTGAAAAGTGGCAAGGCAGCAGGAGTTGATGGAATTCTACCAGAGATCTGGAAGCATGGGGGCACAGTATTACATAGCTCACTTCACAAAGTACTTGTCACCTGCTGGGAACAAGGCAAATTACCACAGGACTTTCGCGATGCAATCATCATCACCCTATACAAGAACAAAGGGGAAAAGTCAGACTGCTCCAACTACCGGGGGATAACCCTGCTCTCCATCGCAGGCAAAATCCTTGCCAGAATACTCCTGAACAGACTGGTGCCCACCATTGCAGAAGAACTCCTCCCAGAGAGCCAGTGCGGCTTCAGAGCTAACAGGAGCACCACTGACATGGTATTTGTTCTCAGGCAGCTCCAAGAGAAATGCAGGGAACAGAACAAGGCTCTGTATGTGACTTTTGTCGACCTTACCAAAGCTTTCGATACCGTTAGCAGGAAAGGCCTGTGGCAAATCTTGGAACGTTTAGGATGTCCCCCAAGGTTCCTCAGCATGATCATCCAGCTACACGAAGACCAACGAGGCCAAGTCAGACACTGCAACGACCTCTCGGAGCCCTTCCCAATAGGCACAGGTGTAAAGCAAGGCTGCGTTCTCGCGCCAACTCTCTTTACGATCTTCTTTAGCATGATGCTTCAAAGAGCCGCTGTAGATCTAGATGATGATGATGGTGTCTACATCCGCTATCGCACCGATGGCAGCCTGTTCAACCTGAGGCGACTAAAGGCCCACTCCAAGACAATGGAAAAACTCATCCGAGAGCTACTGTTTGCTGATGATGCTGCACTCGTCTCCCACTCGGTATCAGCTCTGCAGCATATGACGTCCTGCTTTGCAGAGGCTGCCAAGCTATTCGGTCTAGAAGTTAGTCTGAAGAAGACAGAAGTTCTCCACCAGCCTGCACCCCAGGAAGATTATCACCCTCCCTGCATCACCGTGGGTGAATCAGTTCTGAAGACAGTCCAGCAGTTCAGCTACCTGGGGTGCATCATCTCCTCAGATGCTAAGATCGACAAGGAGATCGACAACAGGCTGGCAAAGGCAAACCGTGCATTTGGCCGACTGCACAAAAGAGTGTGGAGCAACAAGCATCTGAAAAAAGCACAAAGATCAATGTTTACAAAGCGGTTGTGATGACAACCCTCATCTACGGCTCTGAATCGTGGGTTTTATACAGTCATCACCTGCGACTCCTTGAGCGCTTTCATCAGCGCTGCCTTCGCACCATCCTCAACATCCACTGGAGTGACTTTGTGACCAACACTGAAGTTCTCAAGCGGGCGGAGGCTACCAGCATCGAAGCACTGCTGTTGAAGACGCAGCTGCGCTGGGCAGGGCATATTTCTAGGATGGAAAACCACCGCCTTCCCAAGATGGCCCTGTACGGCGAACTCTCTACCGGCCATCGAAATAGAGGGGCACCAAAGAAGAGGTACAAGGACTCCTTGAAGAAATCCCTTGGCACCTGTCGCATCAACCATCACCAGTGGTCTGACCTAGCCTCAGATCGCAAAGCATGGAGGCACACCATCCACCAGGCTGTCTCTTCTTTTGAGAACGCACGCATAGCTGGTCTTGAGGACAAAAGGAGATTGAGGAAGAATCGCACTGCTGCAGCACCAACCCTAAATCAGACTTTTCCCTGCAGCCGCTGTGGCCGGACCTGCCTGTCCCGTATTGGTCTTGTCAGCCACCAGCGAGCCTGCAGCGGACGTGGACTATTGCACCCTTCTTGAATCTTCGTTCGCGAAGCCAAGCCGAGAGAGAGGCAAATTGCCTGAAGGTTTTGTTTAAGTGTTCCTTTGTGCACAGTTTGTTTGTTTTATTAGTTTTTATCATCCCATTTTGTGTCTCCCTTTCTCTCTCATCTTCTGAATAAAATTTACATATGTTTCTATAAGTTTTGTCTTTTACTTTGTAGACCTGGGACCTGGTAACACCCTGACCAAAAAGAACCTACGTTAACATTTTATTAAGTTTATTATTATAAGTTAGCAGCTGGGCATTTAGTAACAATAACAACAGCTGCTGTTAGAGGGTTCCACCCCCCTCTGAAAATCTTTTGATAACATGTTTGTAAATTCACAATACAATTTTTATTTTAAATTTCCTATATATATTTGTTGTTTTTACTCATATTGTGCATCTCCCCAAGCCTTCCAGTTATAGGGATGCATGATTCATAAATATAATAATTAATAAAAATGAACTTGGTCTTGACCCAAGAGGAAAGGAAGAGTGAAATACTTTAATGATAAAATTTAACTAAGATATACAATTACGAGGGACAGTTTAGTAAAGTGAACCGACCATGGACAATCCTGAATTAAGGAAAATTGAGAAAAGGGCCTGATAAAATATACCTTGTCAGAGTCAGTCCAGCACTAGGGAAGGCTAAGAGATTGCCTAGAAAGCCAGAGTAAGTGCCAGCATGTAGAGCACCAAAAATCTGTTGAGGGGAGGGATCCAAGTTATAACTTGCTTTGGGCACCAAAAAAAGTGGATCAAGCCCATACCTCCATCCCATATGGAAAAAAAGACCCCTTTTGAATAACCTTCTCCCAAGGTGACACTCTTTTTCATAGGAGCATGTGTGTTTGTTTTCTTTGCCCTGTGAATTTAGAGCAGCGGTCCTTAACCTTTTTGGCACCAATTTTGTGGAAGAAAATTTTTCCATAGACTGGGGATGGCCATGGTTTCAGGATGATAGAAATGTGCACTTTATTTCCATTAGATTGGTGTAGTGGTTAAGAATGCAGACTGTTATCTGTGAGAACCAGGTTTGATTCCCCATTCCTCCACAAGCAGCTGCTGGAATGGCCTTGGGTCAGCCATGGCTCTCGCAGAGTTGTCCTTGAAAGGGCAGCTGCTGTAAGAGCTGTCTCAGCCCCACCCACCTCACAGGGTGTTTGTTGTGGGGGAGGAAGATATAGGAGATTGTAAGCCGCTCTGAGACACTGAGATTTGGAGTGGAAAGCAGGATATAAATCCAGTGTCGTTATCTTATTATTATCATTACATTCTAATATAAAATGAAATAATTATACAACTCATGGCCCAGTTGCTAACAGGCCATGGCCCAGGACCAGTCCACGGCCCAGGGGTTGGGGACCCCTGATTTAGAGAACATATTGAATTGTTCAGCACACTAAAACTCAAAGAACAGTTGGGTCCAAATTACTTTCTTTCTTCAATAGGTTTGCAGTTGGTTCCAAGAAGATCCCAATATCATGGGAAAAGTTAATTACATGCAATCCCCTTCTCATTAATACAACCTGAAATTACCCTTCATTTCAGAGTTACCTGAGGATCACCAGAAGTTGATCATTTCAGAATAACTTACATGGGCTATAAACATGGTCTCCCCTGCACATGACCCTCCCTGTAAAATTCAGACCTGGACATAAGAAGACATGGCTCATTCATAACAGTTTCTAGTTCTCTCCTCTCTACATGGTTTTGGAGGGTTGAGGGCAAGATCTTCTTTGGATCTTTGTGTCAGTGTGATGAACAGCCATTCCTGATGGATTCCTGTGGCTAAAATATTTATAATGGCATGGCTTTTCATTCCAACTTTGAGAACCGCATCCAGAGGAGAAATAGAATCACAATGGTGGTGTTGCACGCTTTGCTCTTGTTGCTGCAGATACCTTGGGCTGAGTTTCAAGCACAGGCCAATAAGGCCTCATCAGGGACACAGGGACACAGGCCTGAGTTTCAAGCACAGGCCTCATCAAGGACCCTCTTGAAGGTTTTTGGAAATCATACAAGAGAGGAGACTTCATGATTGGTGCAAGTATGTCTCAAGTGATACTACTTTTGAATTATAAGCATTCCTTCCATGAATATCCTACTCTAGGTTCTGGATCTCCCATGTAAGGAATGACTTTATTGTTTTTTCACTGCTTTGGTATAGGACTATCAATTTCTGCAAGGCTTTTATTTACTTCAAAATTAAAATGGTAGTTTAAAGTGCACCTCACAATCCATTTTCCATTCATACTGGTTGAATCCAACTATCTTTTCTTCTGGTCAAAATGGGAAGATCATCGTTTTGTTTGGCCCAACAAGGAGCCTACAGGAACCTGTCTGGGCAAAAGACATGAAATATGGAGTATAGTGATCAGAAGAATGGTGTGGCATTGAGTGATAAGGTGCCTGGATCCTACCCTGTGGCTTTATTTATCACCCTCTGTTTTTCTGTCTTTTCTATGTCCCCAACCACTCATCTTCATCTAACACTGGTCTCTTTTTCAACTCACTCATTCTCTCTCTCACACACACACAAATTAAATTTTAATTGTCCTTTCTATTATGGTCATGACCTTATTTTTAATATTTCTCAATCACCACATCATTTTGTACTGCATTATATTAGTAATAATGTTTCTCTTCTTCTTCTTCTTCTTCTTCTTCTTCTTCTTCTTCTTCTTCTTCTTCTTCTTCAGTGGGGTGCAGAGGGGGAATCTTGTATTGTGTGTAAAGCAGAAGGCTTTGAATTGCCACAGTTGCCCATCCCTCTTTCTCGTATGGCATAGGCATTACTACTCAACTTATGTCCTTCCATTTTCTCCTCACAATATGAGTAACAAATAGGGTTGCTCTTTGTGTATGTGGTCCACATTATCTCCCACTGATCCATTTTTCTATAGCCCAGTCAGAAGTTTCTGGTCTATGTAGTTTGAATAATCAGGAAGCCTGGATAAAAACAATCTGAGTTCATTAAAAGTAAAATATTTGTATGTACTAAAACTACACCAAAGCACTACAGGCTGCTATAGCACTACAGGCTGCTATAGAAAACACACACACCATATTAGGCTACGTGATACAGTCACTGGTGTTACCTTGGCATTCTCTTCTTTGTTATGGAAACCCACTGGAACATTAGATACAGAAGCTGGTCAAGACACACCACACTCCATTCATCCCTGTGATCTTTAGTTCTGGTTTGCATACTTCTGACAGAGTGTCCAGATCTTTTACCCCTTCCTATCCCAGCTGAGAGGGTTTCAGTGTTCGGCAGTTTCTCTCCAATCAAATTAAGGTGCACATCCCATGGCACAGCTCAGGCTACTGAAACAACCATCTATGTAGTCTAGTCCTGACAACTGGGCAAATATTCATTTGCATCTGCATGTGACCTGAGCAGGGCTTTTCTTGTAGCAGGAACTCCTTTACATTTTAGGTCACACACTCCTGATGTAGCCAATCCTCCTGGGGCTTAGAGTAGGCCCTGTACTAACAGCCCTGTAAGCTTTTGGAGGATTGGCTACATCAGGAGTGTGTAGTCTAATATGCAAAGGAGTTCGTGCTACAAAAAAAGACCTTGATCTGAGCTATTTTGGATATTATTTTCAGATAAGTAATATGTTCTCTTACATTAAAGCTTCTCTGAGTCTTAATCAAAGTATTCTGCATTCTCCTATCACAACAATAGAAATCAAAGATGATAATATTTCTGTTATTTATCTTCAAACTTTTCTATTTTTAGTAGGTTAATCTTCAAAATATACTCTATATATCATTGCATTTGAAGAGTGTTTCATCCTGCAACTTTCTTTGTTCCATCTCGATATGCCATTGCGTTTAATCATAAAATTGAATATTGTCAAAACTAATAAGTTCACATTTCTTAGGCTGTCTTCATTGTCTTATGTACTTTCTGCTGGTTTTGAAGAACCTGCATCAAAAGGATTGCTTAATAGTATGTATATTATGTATAATGAATGATGTAATAATACCGTCACTAAACCATGACAAAAAAACTTTTTGGAGGATGACTTTTGAAGTTTATATTTTGATAGAGCATATTAAGGAAACAAAACAAAACAGGAATCATTGCAAGCCCACGAATGCTGGTATCATTTTGCACCATCCCCTTCTCGTAGTTTTCACATTCTATTCATGGTCTTCTAATTTCATACAGAAGTTAAAATGTATAGCCCTGATACTCTAATGTAACAGTTCTTTCAGAATGATAAAAAGGGGAAAGAACATTATCAAATATTGCCTAATCTTGTGAAATACCATTTGATTCCCCCCTCCCTTTCATTTCAGGATAGTGACAATGAATTAACAGCATATCCTGGCCTTGGCATTTGCTGTTAAAGAGATCAATGAAAATCCAAAGATCTTACCTAACATTTCCTTAGGGTTCTATATCTTGGAGAGGTATTTCAGTGCAAGAAGGATCTATTACACTGTAATAAAACTTCTCTCTGTAGTTCATAATTTTGTGCCCAACTATGAATGTGGAAGTTGTACCAATCTGATGGCAGTCATTGGAGGCTTAGGTGGTGAAGCATCTTTCCATTTGGCAACCCTGTTGGACATCTACAAAGTGCCACAGGTAAAATGTGAATGTAGAAGATGGAGATTCCAGGACTATCAAGGATATGTATTTACAGAAATAATTCAGGTATAGTATTCAGGATCCATGTGATTGGCAACATCTCTTTAATTTCAGTTTGCTTCTATCTGTTCTTTCCGTCTTTTAGTTTACCTATAGAGCTTTTGCCCCCGTGATGAATGATCAGACCAGTTCCCTTGTTTCATATCGGATAGTTTCAAATGAAGTCCATCAATACAATGGGATTGTCCACTTACTGCTACATTTCAGCTGGACATGGATAGGTTTAGTGACCATGAAAGGTGACAATGGAGAAGTTTTTCTGAAGAATCTGTTACCAGTACTTTTGCAGAGAGGTATATGTTCTGCCTTCATAGAAAGAGTTTCCACTTTTGGTTTGTTTACAGAATATTTCAATGTGCAAAACAGCTGGCAGGAAACATATATAGCTATCATTAGAAGCAAGGTCAGTGCTATTGTTGCCCATGGAGGAACCCAGGCCATTATGTGTTTGAGAGGGCTGTTGTACCAAGGTAAATCTTCTGAGAAGGCATTATATAATAAAGTGTGGATTATGACAGCTCAGATGGATTTATCAGCAGTGGACATACATAAGGGTTGGTCTCTTCAAAACTTCCATGGAGCTCTGGCTTTCACATTTCACTCCCAGGAGGTACCCGGATTTCGAAAATTTCTTCAGAACTTAAAGCCTCTTGATGTCAAGGGAGATGGCTTCATTCAAACATTCTGGGAGCAAGCCTTTGGTTGTTCATTTCCAAATGACAATAATGTGGAAGGAAACTGTACTGGAGAAGAGCGGCTTGAGAGCCTTCCTGGACCTTTCTTTGAAATGAGCATGACTGGTCATAGTTACAGCATCTACAATGCTGTCCATGCTATTGCAAATACTTTATATGCCATGCAGTCATCTAAAATTAAATTACACAGAGGGAGACTGGAACATCAGAATATACAGACATGGCAGGTATAAGCATGGAACATGGCAGGTAAGGAGCATGGAACAATATGGAAGCATGAGATCTTGCTGTATCTAGAATACATTTATTGATATATCTAGAATACATTTATTGATCATTTATTCTTTGAGGTCAACACTTGTTGTAGAATTAGCATGGGTAAATCGCCAAAAAGTAGAACTTCTCTTATGCCAAGAATAGCCACCTATCCTTCCTATGGAAGTAGAACATGCAGCAGGGTGTGATTTGTCTTCTGTCCATCCAAAAACACTTTTTAAAAAAGAATTCAAACAGTGTTGTTCTCAAATAACTGACTTTTTTAAAAAGCAATCATACTTCATTTAATATAGTTGTTCTTCAGTCATGGAATCATAGAATCATAGAGTTGGTAAGGACCTCCAGAGTCACCTGGTCCAACCCCCTGCACAATGCAGGAAATTTACAAATGTCTCCCCCTAAGTTTACAGAATAAGCATTGCTGTCAGATGGCCATCTAGCCTCTCTTTTAAAATCTCAAAAGGAGAGTTTACAGTCACCATGGAGTTGTTTCATTAGTATTTTCCTCTGTCCACATAGCTTCATACCTTTCTGAGAAACATGGGATTTAACAACAGTGCTGGTAAAACAGTTTTTGTAAATAAGAATGGAGAATTTTCAGTGGAGTTTGATATTACAAACATAGTGACATTCCCAAATATCTCCTTTGTGAGAATGAGGGTAGGGAAGATGAATCCTTGGGCTCTTCCAGGCAAGGAATTTGACATGGATGAGGATATCATTAAATGGCCTACTCATTTTAATCAGGTAGGCCATCACTACAGCCATTTGAGAAAAATAATTCTTCTAGTTTTTAATTCAGTGTTTTTTATAGATGTCTTTTGAGCTGTGCTTCTTTACATACATTTTTTCAAAATGTTGTTCTTATAAACCATTTATAATCTGTAACCTTAATGGTGAAAGTATGCAGCTTGATGTCTATATCTATGTTAGCAACAGAGATTCTGCCTCACCCCCCCATCTACAGAGAGACCAATAGATCTAGGGTCTTGGAATTCAGGAATCTCCAACATTTTTTGGTCCTCAGCTTCTAATGCCTTGTTGATGACGATGATTAATAACAATAATTTATTTATTAAACTTGATGAATGGCCCCATCTCAGCTAGTGCCAGGCTCTGGGCCATGTACAACATTAAAATAAAATACATATATTAATATCAATAAAAATCAGTTACAATAAAAAGAGTTTACAACCCCTGATGGCATCTCATTTAAAGTGCTATTAAAGTGCTATTAGGAAGAAGCATGGCACTACCTGCTAGATACAACTGAGAAGTAACTAAATCAGGTTGAGTTTCAGTAGAATAATGAATTGGATGTGAGGTCTTGCTATGCAAAGAATTTCCCACTTCAGCATAGTAAGATATAAGTCAAGTAGCCCTTTAGAGATGAACAAGGTTTTCAAGACACAAGGCTTTAACGTGCTGCTAGACTGGAATCTAGCTCTCCTCCTTCAGACCAACACAGCTACCCTTTGGAACCATTTCAGGATAACTCCTTTTGGTTTGGTTTCCTCCAAAACATACTCTGGTATCTGATAGAACAAACCCACTGGACCCAACACTGTGTGTTTTATTTATTACAGTTGTGTGTTCATGTAACATGCCAATGAGAATTTTAACCTAGCTGTGTAATGAAATTAGGTTGGCACCCAGTTTATATTCTTTGTTTGTATTTTAAAATCTTCTAAAACAAAATACTCAATAAATCTGTGTCCCAGATAAAAATGTCTGATGGTTTTGCTTGTTAATCTGTGAGTTTGTTTGCTCTATGTTTATGTATTCATCTCTCACTTGCTCAGTGCCCTCTGATTTGCCTCCCATTACAGATCCTGGCCATGCTAAATGCCCCAGAACCTGGTGGGTTCTGGGATTTGTCCTGGGGTTAAAGGCCATACTGCTCAAGCACAAAAAGCTCCTACGCTAATTTTGTATGTTGCTTCAGTTATCATGCTTTATGCAATACACTTAGTTTCAGTTAAAGGAAATATTCTTAATCAATATTTCCTATTTATAGGTGACACCTCTTTCTCTCAGCAATGACCACTGTTATCCATGTCATCAAAAGAAAAAGAAGGAAGGGGAGGCATTTTGCTGCTATGATTGTGTTCTATGCCCAGCAGGTAGAATATGTAATGGATTAGAGTAGCAGTCTATGAAGTGGAACAATATGCTGTGTCACATAGTCTCTCCTACCATGTCATGATCCCTTACAAATTTCTCTCTCTCTCCCACGCCCCTTCCTTTTGGAAATATCTGTGTAGACAGCAGGCCTTTTATTTGTAGCAAGGACTCCTTTGGACATTAGGCCACACATCCCTGATGTAGTCAATGCTCTAAGAGCTTACAGGGCTCTTAGTACAGGGCCTACTGTAAGCTCTTGGAGGATTGGCTACATTAGGGGGTTGTGGCCTAATATGCAAAGGTGTTCCTGCTACAAAAAAAAAGCCCTAATAATGAGATTATCATGTTTCAGCTTTCATTTGCATGCATGCCAAGAACTTGTCTCAGATCTCCTAACTTTGCTATCCCCCAAATCAAATCCTGAGTTCGGTTAAATATTTTGCTTCCCGATTCCCTAAATAATTGAATGTTTATAGTCTAGTATGATATATTTAGTTGATGCTCCTCCCCTCCCCCCACACATACACTGTTAACCATTGTATTTATTCTGACTATGGATCCATATTATTTGGATAAGCCATCCTAGTCAAGGTGTTTATAACACTGCGATAGGGAATGCATTTATCCTGTGTCAAATGTCATTCTTCAGATCCATATAAAAAGGAAAGCATAGCAGATTTGTGTGTGTGTGTGTTTATTGAGAACACAGATTCTAATCGGGGAAAACAGGTTTGATTCCCCACTCCTCCACTTGCAGCTGCTGCATGACTGTTGGTAAGCTGCAGTTTGCTCTGTCCTCTCAAGAGCAGTTCTTGAAGAACTTTCTCGGTCGCATCTACCTCATAGCTGTCTGTTATACAGAGAGGAAGGGAAGGAGATAATAGACTCCAAGTGAAGGATGGGGCCTAAATCCAATCTCCTCGTCTTCTTCTAAAAAAAATGAGATAGCTGTTAAGTGAAATAGAAAATAACTCATTCAGTGGTAAAAAGGGGCACTTGATTCAGTTCTAAAAGTGCACTTCTTCTTTTCTCAGACATGGATTCCTGTTCTTCGTGCCACCAAGATGGGTATCCAAACACAAAGCAAAATCAGTGTACTTCCAAGACAGTCACCTTTTTGTCTTATACAGAACCTTTGGGGATCAGCTCTATTGTTTTTGCTTTTTTCTTCTCTTTGATCACAGTTTGGGTGCTAGGGATCTTTGTCAAGCACCACAACACTCCCATCATCATTGCAAATAACCGGAACCTGAGCTAGGTGCTCCTCATCTCCCTCCTGCTCTGCTTCTTTTGTACTTTGATCTTCATTGGCCAACCTGAAAAAACGATGTGTCTCCTCAGACAAATGGCTTTTGGCAATGTCTTCTCAATGGCTATGTCTTGTGTGTTGGCAAAAACCATCACTGTAGTTCTTGCGTTTATGGCTACCAAACCTGGAAGCAGGATAAGGAAATGGGTCAAGAAAAGAGCGACCAACTCTATTGTTCTTGTGTGCTCCCTTATTCAAGTATGCATGTGTAGTGTGTGGCTGGCAACCTTTCCTCCATTTCCTGATGTTAATATGGTCTCCCAGATGAAAGAAATTGTCCTGGAATGTAACGAGGGGTCCGTGACTATGTTTTACTGTGTCTTGGGTTACATGGGCTTCCTGGCCCTTGTCAGCTTTACTGTGGCTTTCCTAGCTAGGAAATTATCTGGCAGTTTTAATGAAGCCAAATTCATCACTTTCAGCATGTTGGTGTTCTGCAGTGTTTGGTTATGCTTTGTTCCAACCTATCTGTGCACAAAGGGGAAATACACCATTGTCATAGAATTTTTTTCTATCCTAGCTTCTAGTGCAGGACTACTGGGTTGCATCTTCTTCCCTAAATGTTACATTATTATTCTGAAGCCTGAAGTTAACAAAAGAGATCTAATCATAAGAAGATAGGGAAACCTTAAATTTGAAAAGGCATTCCTAGGGCTCTTAAATTCTCATTTCGGTGTGAATTTTTTAGATAATGGAAGGGATTAAACATTAAATTAAGGGAATCCATTTCTTCTCCACTGTGGCTGAAATTACATAAGGGCAGTCAGGTGTCCAAGGTCTTCAGAAAAAGAGGTGTTCTTTGTGTTCCTTGCCTGGTCAGGGGTTTGACTTTATTTGAAAAGAACCTCTCTCTGAGTAGAGTAAACTAAAAATACATTACAGCAGGGCTTATTTTCTGGAAAAAGAGGTGCTGGGACTGTTAAGAGGGAAATGAAGGTGGAACATGCAGGATTCTTTGAAACAATGTTATTTTCATGTGCTATGTTCTGCTTTAAAGCCATTCCCAAACTTTGAATACGCTTCCTCAGTTCTTTTTCAGCTCTTGTTTTTAGTGCTTAGTGCTTGAAGCCACCATGCTTTAACATATTTTGTTGGATCAAAGACTGTCATGTTCTCCCACTTACCCTCATGAACTTTTAGACATTTTTCTCTTTTTTGAGAATCTTTCATTAAGAGGCCCCAGAACTACAGAAAAAAAGCTCTACATATGAGGATTCACATTGAAAAGGTTTGTTGAAACTAACTTCATATAACACAGAGATGGTGCTAGTGGGTAAGACAGGTTCTAGATGGAAATCTGCTGTCTCCTTTTGGTGGAGTGAGGTCCTCTTTCTCGGACTTGGAAAAGAGCTTAGGAGTTCTGCTGGTTTCTCCTATATGAACAAGTGAATATAGTAGTCAAAAGTGTGCCCCCCCCTTTACATGTGGAATACTAATTCTTTCCACTTTTGGACTCCTCTTACCAGACCAGTTTCATCCATATTTAATTTATTTATTTATTACATTAAGCTTATATTCCGCCCTCCGCAAGCGGACTCAGGGTGGCTCACAACATTACATTACTACCATTAAAACATATAAAACATAATTACATATTTAAATTATTTAAAACCATTTCATGGTGCTGTGTTAATACAGTACAATATAGGCGGTTCTGAAAATTCGGTGGTGACCATCAGTACTCTACTTGGTGCTCTATATGATGTCCAGTGGCAGCTCTCTCTCAGTTAGATATTGAAGGCCTGTCGAAACAATTCGGTCTTACAGGCCCTGCGGAATGTAGGCAGATCCCGCAGGGCCCTTATGGCCTCCGGGAGAGCGTTCTAGAGTTCTGGCACTGCCACCAAGAAAGCCCTGGTTCATGTCATACGCAACCTGGCTTCTTTTGGTCCTGGGATGGACAGTAGATTTTTCGTCCCTGAACGCAGTGCTCTCCGGGGAATATATGGAGAAAGGTGGTCCCGCAGATAGACAGGTCCCTGACCATAAAGGGCTTTAAAGGTCAGTACCAACACCTTGAAACGAATTTAAAACACAACAGGAAGCCAGTGCAGCTCTTTCAGCACCAGCTGAATGTGCTCCCATCGAGGGAGTCTCATTAACAGCTGTGCCGCAGCGTTCTGCACTGGCTGTAGTCTCCTGGTTAGCATCAAGGGTAGCCCCATGTAGAGAGCATTACAGTGATCTATTCTTGAGGTGACCGTGGCATGGATCACCATTGCTAAGTCGTTGTGCTCCAGGAATGGGGCCAGCTGCCGCACCTGCCGAAGGTGAAAAAAGGCAGATCTAACAGTGGCTGCTACTTGGGCCTCCATTGTGAGGGAGGACTCAAGGAGCATGACCAAGCTCTTGACCTTAGGGGCCAGTATTAATGGCACCTCGTCAAGAGCCGGCAGACAAACCTCCCTCCCCGGGTCATCCCGACTCAGATAGAGAACCTCCGTCTTCATCGGATTCAGCTTCAGCCGGCTCAGCCTGAGCCAGGAAGCCACGGCTTGAAGAGCCAGGTCTAGATTTTCCGGGGTACAGTCGGACTGGCCGCCCATCAATAGATAGAGCTAAGTGTCATCTGCATATTGATGACAACCCAGTCCATAGCTCCTGACAATCTGGGCAAGTGGGCACATATAGATGTTAAATAGCATCGGGGATAGGACCGCTCCCTGTGGCACCCCATAGCTGAGAGAGTGCCTTTGGGATACTTCCTCCCCTATCACCATTCTTTGTCCCCGATCTTGGAGAAAGGAGGTCAACCATTGTAAGGCGGACCCCTGAATCCCCACATCGGCAAGGTGGCTAGTCAGTAGCTGATGGTCAACCGTATCAAAAGCAGCTGACAGATCTAATAACAACAGCACCGCTGAGCCACCCCGGTCCAGATGTCACATGAGGTCATCTATGAGGGCGACCAGAACCGTCTCCGTCCCGTGACCTGGTCGAAAGCCAGACTGGAATGGATCCAGTGTGGAAGTGTCCTCCAGGAATCCCTGTAGCTGAGTTGCCACTGCCCGCTCTATAACCTTACCCAAAAAGGGAAGGTTTGATACCGGTCGATAGTTTGCCAATACGGCCGGATCTGCAGATGGTTTTTTTAAGAAGGGACGGACCACTGCCTCTTTAAGAGGTGTGGGAAAGATCCCTTCTACCAGGGATCTGTTGACAATACCTTGTAGTGGTTCATGTAGCCATGTCTGGCTAGCTTTTAAAAGCCAGGACAGGCACAGATCCAACCTACAAGTCGTGGGGCATACAGCCAAAAGGACCCTGTCGACTTCCTCCAGGCTGAGTGGACTGAAGGAATCCAGAATTGGGTCAGAAGACGCGCTCGGTGCCCCAAGTTCTTTCACTGTATCAACTATGACGGGAAGGTCGCGTCGGAGCGACGAGACCTTATCTGCGAAAAACTCACAAAAACCTCACAGCCTATTTCCAGTTCTCTAATATTTTGTTTACCCTGTGATAGAGTTGTTAGTGGCCAAATTATACTAAACAATTGTGCTGGGCGCGAGGTCGCAGATGCAATTCTTGATGCAAAATAAGTCTTTTTTGTAGCCTGAACTGCCATCTCATAGGTCCGCATAAATGACCGATAGGATGTTCTCATAGCTTCGTCGCAAGTATGTCGCCATCGTCTCTCTAGTTGTCTTAATCGCTGTTTCATTGATCACAACTCCATGGTATACCATGGAGCGGATCGTAAACGAGGATGAAGAGGATGTCGGGGAGTGATCTCGTAGATGGCCATGGAGAGTTGGCTATTCCAGATCTCCACTAGCTCATCCAGCGAGTCGCCAGAGGGCCAGGGATCCCATATGGCCATTTGAAGCTGCAGAGGGTCCATTTGGCTATGTGGGCGAGCTAAAACTTGCTCACCACCTAAACGGGAAAGGGGTGGCATGTCCACACGAGCCTTCAAGGCCTGGTGGTCAGACCATGGGCACTGCCTCAGCAGAAATCTGATCCACTACAATTCCCGCCGCAAAGATCAGGTCTAGTGTGTGCCCGGCCCGATGCGTGGGCGCTGTTATATATTGGGAGAGTCCTAGTGCTGTCATGGAAAGCACTAGGTCCGTTGCCCGAGTGGAAGCTGTGTCCTCGGCATGGACATTGAAGTCAATTTAATAACTTCAGGACAGTTACTCTAAGATGCTTTACACAGTGCTATCCTTGAAGATAACACAGAAACTTCAATTGGTCTAAGCTGCTGTAACTGCCTGATTATCAACCAGGGTCAAACACTTTGCATGTTTTATATCTGTTCTGAAGTTTTTACATTGGCTATTCTGAAGTTTTTTCATATACTTGAAAGATTGTCTCTTCTTATGACGGCAAGATCATTTTTAAATTCTCATCTGGAGATCTGTTAAAACTGCTACCAGTGGTCTTTGGATTTCACTTTTGTGTGAGAAGCAGTCTCCAAGAATCAATTAGAAAGACCCTTTTGGGGCTAAACTTGTTCAGGAGAACTTTTGAAGACATTGTTCTTTTTGTAAAATAAATTTCTGTTCTGTTTCTCCTTCTCAAGGAAATTATGCTTATTTGGCCTGTACACTGGGTCTTGTAAGAAAAGAACTCACAAACTCATGGAGCACAATTTGTCTGCTCCCTGGGGCAAGTTCAAATCAGGAAAACTAAGATGGCCAGGAGTCTCTATTTGGTCTTATGAAGAAAATTCAGTGTGAACCAAAGCCACACATGGGGCAGGTTCAGAGACAATGGGTAAATTATTTCTGGTAACATCAGAAAATATGAAGTGCTAGCTCATCACAACAACTGATAGATAGGTACTACCTTTTCTTCAAGTTTGTGTATTCATTGGTCTTGACCCAAGAAGAAAGGCAGGATAGAAATACTTTAATGACAAAAATTTACTATATACAATTAGATGGAAGAATTCAGGAAAGTGCACTGACCATTGGCAACCTGAATTAAGTTTCACCTCCCTGTCTGCCAGTTTCTTTGGCCACCCTTATTTTTGTGTTGCTAAGAGACTGCAGCTGGCTGTAGCTGCTTGCCTAGGGGCTCAGCAGGAGTGGCACTCATTCGTCTGATTAGATATGTATAGGCCAAGTAATCATTTGGAGAATGGAATACAAGGACAATTGCTTTTTTGCTTCCCAGACCATGCCTGTGGTCTGGCAGGGACTGAAAGAACATGCATGAAAGCAGATGGGGGAAAGAGCAGGAGAAGCAATTGGTTCTTTCCAGGGCTTTTTTTGTAGCAGGAACTTCTTTGCATATTAGGCTACACCCCCTGATGTAGCCAATCCTTCAAGACCTTTCAGTAGGCCCTGGAATAAAAGCCCTGTAAGCTCTTGGAGGGTTGGCTAAATCAGGGGGTGTAGCCTATTGCCCCCCCCCCCCCAGTCAGAATAATGAGGCAAACACAGATGTTGGGATATAAATCAGGGCCACTTTATTAATGTATTTAATGCAGTGGGGCAACCAACTACAGGACGGGCACAGGGAACCCCAGTTCCCTGCCTCGTCCTGCATTGGGCGAGCCACCCTGCCCCAGGCATGAGCCAATACTATGGCTACTGCCTGGCGGCTGGGTCTGGTTGCGCCCCCCAGACTAGGCCTCCCTTCTGAAGGGAGCCCATCCAGGTGAGTGGCCAGCCATTATGACAGAGAGTCATACAGCCCAGGCTGCTCAAACCCACCAGCTATGCCCCAACATGGGGAGGACCCAGGGTGCTCACCAACTCTGTAGTGTATGCCCCACCTAAACTCCTGCCAGTGACCAACTCAAAACTTTCAACCCCCTATTAAATTCCTTAACCTCAAGCATACAGTGCAAGGTAGGCAAAAAACACCTCAACCCAGGCCAATCAGTTGGGGTGAAAAAATTCCTACCCGGTCCTGTCAACTGGCCAAAACCTGCACTATTGCTGGGCGGGAGGGTGGGCCAAGAAAAGAAAGAGCACTGTGTGCTCTTGGGCGGGGCTGGGGCTTATAAAGCCCCCAGCGTCCCACCCTCTTCCAGTCCCTGGATGGGCGGGAAGGCTTGTTAGCCTCCCATCCATTCGGGGAGGCAAACACGGCCCCCCCACCCTCAGCCGCTATGCAATGCGGCCGGAAAGGGGCCGGAATATGCAAAGGATTTCCTGCTACAAAAAAAGCCCTGGTTCTTTCCTCTCTTTCTATACACCCTAGAATTACTGGAGTTACAAGCAGGTCTCAGATTCAGCGGGAGCTCACAGGAGTACAGCTCCAGAACCTTTATGAGAGTTCCACCTCCTCCTTCCCTCTTTGTCCATTGAATAGTAGGTGCAGCTGCATAACAACCCCTGGATGAGCTCCACCACCTATTTTTCTACAAAATGATCTCTGGTTACAAGTCAGAGTTGTAGATACATCTGGGGCTCCATCAATGTGTAGGTGTTCTTTCACTCCTTCCTTGCATAAGATCGGTGCAATGGGGAACCTTTGATTTTTGCATTGTTCATTTTGAATGCCTAGTGAATAAAAGTTCATTGTAGGTTTGTCACATTGCTCTCTGTTGGGGGAAGAGCTGCAAGTCATAGCTTTCTTTGGGCCCCAAATAAAGTGGGATAAACCCTGTACCTACCTCTCATAGAAAAATGTTACTTTTGAATAACATGTTTCCAAGGTGTCACTCTTTTTCATAGGTACATGCTTGTTTGGTTTCTTTGCCTTGTGAATCATTTTGAAAACATGTTGAGTTGTTCTGCACACTAAAACTCAGAGAATAGTTGGGGCCAAGTTATTTTCTAATTTCTAATTCCAATTTCCAATTTATTATGGTCAATTGACCAGCAATAACAATATACAAAATCTCATAGTCACAGAACACAATTTCTGACTAAATAAAAGCATTCTCATTCATATTCCTCTAATGTTAAGCCTTAAAAATGGCATTGTTAACCAACTCTACTTTTTTAAAAAACTTCCTTATTTATGGCTAAAAACAATATTTTTCTACTGCCTGAGTTACAGACTTTTTAGTATCTTCCAATAAGTATTTCAGTAGCACAACATCTGCAAATTTCAGATAATTATTCAGAGGTTTAAATTTAGAGAGTAATGGAAATATTAACTGATGTCTCTCTTTGGAATAGAGCTCACAATGTAAAAGAATGTGAGTGACAGTTTCAACCATGCCTCAGATTCAGCAGGAGCTCATAGTAGTGCAGCTCCTGAACGTTTCTGAGGGTTCCTTCTCTTCTTCCCCACCTACCTTGTCCATTGAATAGTAGGTGCAGCTGCATAACAATCCCTGGATTAGAAAAGTGGACAGCCAACCAGCCATCATGCCTCAAGCAGTCCTCATTAGCCCCTGGAGAAGCCTCTTTGCCCCCCCTCCCAGTTGGAATGAAGAGACTGACACAGTGTTGGATGAAAACCGGGCCGCTTTATTAAACATAACTTGAACGAGCTGGAATAGCAAGAGGTCTAGGTCTAATAGGACAAGCCCTGGGGTCAAACGCAGGACCCCGCCTTGTCCTGGAAGGGCGAGCCACCCTGCCCTCAGCACAAGCCGAATATCATCTGGCTGGTGCTGAGCAGCCAGGCCCAACTCCACCTCCACTTAGGCCGGCATTCAACCCACTGGAAGGATCCGCCCCAGTGAGGCTTTGTCGTGATCTGCACTCCCCGCATTGAGCCGTAAAGCCCATCTGCAGTTCGTACAGACCACTAGCACAGAGCCATAGGTGCTCCCCTAAAATACTGTAGCCAATACCTCATCCTGCCAAGTGACCAAACTAACAACTCCTCCCCAAAATTCTACACTAACCGGCAGTGCAAGGTAGGCAAAAAACAAATTTACTTATGCCAATCCAGTGAAAATGAAAAAAATTCCTACCTGGCCCCTAATAAGGCAACTGGTAAAAACCTGTACTGCATAGGGTGGGTGGGCCGAGAGCCAGAAAGAACTGCGCTGCTCGGGGCGGGGCCGGGGCCGGGGCATTGAGCCGTAAAGCCCATCTGCAGTTCGTACAGACCACCAGCACCAACTGGTGCAGAGCCATAGGTGCGCCCCTAAAATACTGTAGCCAATACCTCACCCTGCCACCGCCAATGCCAAGCCTCTACTTAGGCATTCGTGCCCACCAGGCTGCCCAGAGCCAACCGCAACCCCCTCCTTAGCTCGTCCAAAAAGGCCCGGTTTCCCAGTTCAGATAAATGAACCCCATCCGGCCTATACAGGTCAGCATTCTCGACCCGTATTGCCGGATGGGGAAGGAATATGCCCAAGCCCCCTTCCATGGCCTTTTGCAAGGCCTCGTTGACCTTGCGTCTGGCACGCTCAATTCCCCCAGGATACAGGGCAGACCGCCAGACCCTATGTGGCAATATTGCCGACCAAACCAAAAGGACCCCCGGCCACCTCCGCTTGATGGCCTGCAGATCCTCCTGCACCTGCAAGGAAAGGGCCTTCCCCTTCATAAAGCCAAGGTCGTCACCACCCAGGTGAATGACCAGGATGTCCGGAGGAGGAGCCATCCTCCCACAGAAAAGCGGCGGCATGATGCCCGGCCAACACAGGCCAAGGCGACCAAGCCACTCCACTGTCACCCACTCGAGACCCAGCTGTGTACCGACTGGGGATCTCCTAGCCTGGTGGGCTGCCCAAAATACCATACTGTGCCCGCAGATGACGATGCAACGCCTTGCACTACGAGCCACAGCACCTGCAAAACAGAAAAAAGGTCATATCCTGGAAATAACATGCCAATGGGCAATAACTGCTAATAAGTCCCCAAAACTTATTTAAACCAACGGGCACACATATGACTTATAGGCTGATGACCGCCACCGGCCCATCCGCTGTATAGCAGGGGGGGTGTAACCCATTGCCACCGCTGTAGATGCGGACCCGATTCGGAACGAATGGGTCCCAAATTTAACACCCCCCAAACCCAGCTCAGCCAAGGCTATCCCGGTCATCGCCCAAAATTGATACTTTGTGAGGGGAGGGCCCTCCAGATGCCGAAACAAAGGGCCATCACCCTCACCCCTGAGCGCAATATATTGCTCCAATGCTTTGACTGAGCATAGCTCCGCTGCAGCACATTGGCCGATCATAATGACCGTCCCTTTCTGATGCTGGTCGGTTTTCGACCGCCGTACTGTCAGCTGAACTTGCCTCCCTACAAACTTTACATCACCAGCATGCAGAGCCTGGCCTGTATGATCTGCCTTTGACTGCACCACCAACTTGCTGATCCGTAGCACCCCAAAAAAGGCAACTAAGGAGGTCGCATGGAAAAGAGAGGCCTCAAACGAAGAGGAACACATCTCCGGCCAAACCCTGTGAAGCCCCTGCAACACTGAAGGAGATATTGGCTGCCTTGCGTCCGCCCTGGGCCCTCACTCTCTTGACCAGCCCTCCAGCATCTTCCTAACCCTAAAATCACTGGTGCCCTCAGGAAAGCCCTGTGCTTTACTAACAAAAGCCCCTTGTTGGATTTCAGCCCTAGCCCTCTCTCCTGGTGGACACAAAATTGAATAATGTGAGCCACCGGTACCGGCCAGCTGTCTGGAAGCCCAGCAGCCCTCCTGAAAGTCCAGAACTGTAATTCTGCCCTCGCATAGGCTTTTCGGGTACTAGGTGCTAGCGCTAGTTGAATTGCCCTACCGGCTTCCGCCTCCCAAGCTCCGGTGGCATTCGTGCTGGTCGCTGGTCCGCTTCTGGAGCAAGCAGGCAGAAACGCTCCATCTGTTGGCGAGATAGAGCGTTCGCCACCCCATTACAAACTCACGGAACATGCCGGGCAAGAAATAGGATATTCAGCCGGAGGCAACACAAGATCGCACCAAATTCATTACCACAACTGATTTTGATGACAAGGAATTGATAACATGTATGACAGCACAGGACACTGAACAGCCCAGGACACTGAACAAAAGCAGCACAGGACACTGAACAGCTCATGGGCAGGGCCCTATCCATGTAGTACTTCCCCTCAAATGCATGTTATCACAGCAGAAATGCACTGTATGGTTGGCCAACTGCTCTTCCCAAAGCCAGACGGCTACCATGATGGGAAAAAACTCCAAAAAAGTTAAGTCCTGACATAACCCACTGTCCAACCACGCCGCGGGCCATTGCACCTCGCACCAATGCCCCCTGAAATATACTCCAAAACCAGTGGCCCTGGCCGCATCCGAGGATATTTGGAGCTCTGCACGCCAAAATGAAATTCCATTGAAGGAACTCAAAAATTCCTCCCATACTTCCAAGTCCATTCGCATACCGGTGGTCATTCACACTCTGTGGTGAGGGAGCCTCAAGGACCCCATTGCGTCACATAGGCGTAGCAAAAACGCCCTTCCCGGGGCTACAACTTTGCACGCAAAGTTGAGATGCCCCACCAGCAGCTGAAGCTCCAACAGTGTCACCTTGCGCCGCTGTTTAAGAGAAGCATCCTGACCCTAAGGTCACTTTGTCAGCCGGCAGCCTTGAGGTTTGCTGCATGGTGTCCAACTCAATGCCTAAAAAGGTAAGAACTGAACTGGGGCCCTCTGTCTTCTCATGTGCCAATGGCACCCCAAGTTCCTGGGCAAGGTCCTCGAATGAATGCAATAATCTGGCACATTGTCCAAACCCTGCGGGACGCACAAAAAGGTAGTCATCCAGGTAATGAATGGTGTCGTTCAACCCCGACCTTGCCCGCAATGCCCATTCCATAATGGAACTAAACCTTTCAAAAGCAGCACAGGACACTGAACAGCCCATGGGCAGGGCCCTATCCATGTAGTACTTTTCCTCAAATGCAAAACCCAACAAATCAAAGTCCTTTGGGTGTACTGGCAGAAGATGAAATGCAGACTTAATGTCGCATTTTGCCATTTCAGCCCCCACACCGCAACCCCAAACCACTTTGATCGCTTGATCAAAGGAGGTGTACCTGACGGAACAAAGAACTTCTGGGATGGCATCGTTCACTGATCCACCCCTGGGGTAAGACAAAAGATGTATCAGGCGGTATTCCCCCGGGGCTTTCTTAGGCACCACTCCTAAGGGGGATACCCATAATGTGGGTATTGGTGGGGTCTCAAATGGGCCAATGACCCTCCCCTCCAAATATTCCTTCGTTATTTTGGCCCTGACCATGTGTTCCATCCCTATCACCGAGTGCAGATTAGGGGCCGAACCAGGGACCCTAGGTCCCTGGTACGGAATCCTAAATCCATGAGTAAAACCATCCATCAGATGATTCTTATCAGCCGCCAAGGAGTAACTAGCCAACAGCCTTCTAAGTACCCTCAGAAGAATGGGACTGGGTCCCTTTTCCAGGCAGCTGTTGGCTACTGCTCCCCCCACCCCCGGGGCGCTTGGTGCCAGCCTTCGCTTTTGATTTACTGCAGGCTGAAAAGGCGTGAGGCCCCCAGCACATTGGGCACTCATATTTGAATTTGCAGGCCTTCCTGGAACACACGCCCTTGGATGTAAATTCCCAGCAGAGAAGTCGGGGTTGAACCGACTGGCCCGCCACACTGCGGGCCCCTGCGCTGTTTTGTTGTCTATGTACCAGGTGCCCGCTATCAGCCCTGTCCCCTGTATTAGGCTTCGCCGAGGACATCAACTGGAGCCAAAGCTGCTGGTTGATTTGATCCCAAGGGAGCCCCAGATTGACTGTAGCCCTCATCCTAAAGGCTTCATCGTATTGTAACCACACTGCACCAATGAAATCCGTATACACATGGTGCACTATGTCACAATACTGAAACAATGCCACAGCCCATAAAGGCTGCGCTCTTGCTATGACCTCCGTGTAAATCAGGAAACCCGGCAACCAGTTGGACCAGGTCCTGTCCACCTTACGACGTTTCAGCTTCTCTTTCTCTTTATCATCGAGTTCCTCCTTGTCTTTCTTTTCGAGCTCTCTAAAGAGAAGACTGAACACATCCACCTATTTGCCCCTCAAGATCTTATCCCAAGTTGCAACTGTCAAATGATCCCCCAATGGCAGAGCAGTGTCGCTGTATGGCAGGACATGGAAGGGGATGGACCCATACGGATTGGGCGGATAATGCCAGGTACCCCACTGATAACCCGGCAACCCACCTTGCTGAGACAACTGGTGCTGTCCCCCCCACAGCAGTACCCCCGGCGTCACCACAGAAACGGCAAAGCCTTGTGACGAAGTTGTAGCCATCCCTTGCCCAGAGGGTTGTAAAACAGGCCCAACAAAACCCTGGTATTGAGGCACTGGACAAGGCGGGCCCCAAGCCCAGGAGGGTCCGGCCTGCGCCTGTTACCCAAAAGGCCCCGACTGTCCTGATGATGCCACTACCGGACCTGCCAAGCCCTGTGGGGTGCTAGGCAGGACCGGGCCCCATGGCCAGCTTGGCAACTGGGTTTGTGCTGGGGACTTACCCATTATCCCCGAAGGGCAAACCGCCACTGCCACAACCAGAGCTCGATGTGCTACTTCCCCTTCCGTTCCATGGGTGCCATGCTCCCTGCTGCCTACCACCTCCATATCAGCCTTGTCCTCTCGGTCAGGCTCCTGCTGCACGTCCACACCAACCGTTGTGCCCTGCAAAGCAGAAAGGTGAGCCAGGACCTTTTTTTCAAAAGTCAATTTGGAAGACCGCCTGGATGCCCGGCGATGCCCCTCCCATGTAGGGGCCCCGGCTGCGCCCCTCTGCTGCTCCAGTGCATCCAGATGCCCAATAATGGCCTGCCTAAGTTGGGCCTCCTCGCCCAAGTCACAGGGGGAAGTAGGCTGCTGGGTTCACTTCTTTGCGGGCTGCTTCACCTTGGACGGGCCCTGACCCTTCTTGGGTGCCATATCACCACTACTTAGCCCGTCCTTGAAACACACACCCCCACCAGATGATTCCCTGGCACCTGGTCCCCCAGATAGGAGTGCACCTGCAGGTGTGGAGATGGGGGGGTGCACCTTGCCCCAATTGTATTCTTTGGATAGCCCCCAACAAAGGGGGAGGGGAGGGGATGGGCAGGCGAGGGGGGTGGGAAGGTGGGACAGAGAACAAAAAGGAGGGGGAGAAAACCCAATACCCCCAGGTTGCCTCTCACCACCCCTAATAATACAAGGGAGGGGGGCAAGGCCCAACTCCCTCACCCAAAGCCTCCCTGCCCTCATCCAGCTACCCCCCTGGAGAAAACTTCCTGCTGGCCTGAACACGGAGCTATACGCTCCGACGAGCCCTCGCGCTGCGCTGCTGCTCGCTCCACACTGCTCTAAATAGCTTTGGCCCCGCTCGCGCCACGCTACGGCCTGCACTCGCTCCCTCTCTCCGGCTTCGCTCGGCTCACAAGCAACGCAGCTCTCCTGAGCCGAGAGCCAGAAAGAACTGCATTGCTTGGGGCAGGGCCCGGGCTTTATAGCCCCGATGCCATGCCCCCCTCAGCTTCCCGCGCTGTCGGGGAGCCGACACCAGCCTTCCCTCCTTCCAGAAGGACAAACCCAGCCCCCAGCATGAAAGCGGCGCTGCCATTCAGCTGGGAGGGGGCCGACTTCTCCGCATGTTATGTGATTTTGCGTGGCAGGTGACTTGCTGGCCTATTGACTGGGTGGTGCAGCCAAGGTTAGCCCAAACAGGCCTTACTTGCCTGGGACTCTCCTTTCTTGCATTGGGTTGATTTTGGTGGTGGGGGGCAGCATATGCTAATGAGCTCTGCCACCTATTTTTCTACAAAATGACGCCTGGTTTCAACTTTTTTTTCTGAGCATATATAGAAACTTTGGTGGATAGGCCAGCGAAGAAACCTTTCCTGCAATACATTAGAAGGGAGGGCATCAAAACATGCCCTGGAAAAGGCCCATCTATACTTTTCATACATGATGTTAGATAAACATGAGGCTGCAGCAAATTATTTTCTTCAGTAAGTTTGCTAGATATGGTTCCTGGAAGGTCGCAATATCTTAGGGATGGTTAATTATATGCAATGTCCTTCGCACTGATATACCCTGAAATTACCTTTCACTCCAGGGTTCCCTGTGGATCACCAGAAGCTGATAGTTTCAAAATGACTTACATGAGCCATAATCATGGACTCCCTTGCGTATGCCCCTCCCTTTAAAATACAGGGATGAACTGAAGAAGAAAAGGCTCTGACATATACCTTTCTATTTCTTTCCCTTCTTCATGGTTTTGGAGGGTAAAGGACAAGGTCTTCTTTGGATCATTGTGTCAGTGTGCTCAACAGCCATTCCAGACTAATTCCTGCGGCTGAAACAATTATAATGGCATGGCTTTTCATGCCAATTTTGGGAACAGTATTCATAGGAGAAATAGGATCACAATGGCGGTATTGCTGGCTTTATTTTTGTTGTTGCAGATACCTTGGGTTGAGTTTCAAGCACAGGCCAGTAAGTGCCCCATCAGGGAACCTCTTCATACTTCTCAGAAGTATTACAGGAGAGGGGACTTCATGATTGGTGCAAGTATGTCTCAAGTGATACTACTTTTGAATAATGAATATTCCTTCCAGGAATATCCTACTCCAGATTCTGGATCTCCCATGTAAGGATTTCTTTTATTGTTCTTCATCCCTTTGGTATAGGACCACCAGTTTCTGCAAAGCTTTCATTTTCTTCAAAATGGTAGTTGAAAATGCACCTCAAAAGTCTTTTCCATTCTTATGTGTTGGATCCAACTGCCTTTTCTGCTGGTAGAAATTGGAAGATATGGTCCTGTTTGACCATACAAAAAGTCTGTAATAGGGTCCTGTCTTGGCAAAAGATATAGACTGTAGCGAGGAGGAGAATGGTGTGACATTGAATGGTGCCTGGATCCTACCCTGTAGCTGAATTAATTACCTCTCTATGCCATTTGCTTTTCGTTTTTTTCCAAAACCACTCACATTCCAAAACACACTCCTCTTCATCTCATACTGGTCACTTTCTCACCTCATTTTTTAAAAATCACTGTTGTTTCTGTTATGATTAATAATTTTGATACTTCTCAATCACCACATCATCTTGTACTGCATTGTATCAGTAATAATGTTTCCCTTTTTTTCTTATTTCCTCATTTTCTTTGCCTGGGATGCAGAGGGGAAATCTTGTGATGTTTGTGAAAGAGAACGCTTTGAATTGTCCCACTTGTCTCTGCCTCCTTATTGTAATAGATAATACAATATCTATTCCTCCTTCTAGTAATAGATACTATTCCTCTTTTTAGTAATGGGTACTATTACTCAACCTCATTTTGTACTCACAGCTTGAGTCACAAATAGGTGGTCTCTGTGTATATCTGTTGAACACTCTCTTCCACTGAGATAATTTTCTATAGCCCAGTCTGGAGTTTCTGGTCCTTGTAGATTGAATGGTCAGGAAACCTGGATAAAATATTTTACTACATTAGAAGTAAAATATTTACTAAAACTTAATCGATGGATTGCTCCCATTTAATTATATCTGTGTGGCTTAAATACATTTTGGACTTTTAAAATTAGCAAGTTTTTTTTTAATATATACACAATTTTCCATTTAAAAGAATCTCAGTTCTAGTTAGAACTACTGGTATCATTTACATTTTTAGGAGACAGTTTAAAAGCTGGATGGCTATTCTCTTTTTAATTTTGTAGGGGAAATTGCCTTTATATTGGAAAATTAGTAATGTAAACCTAGATGACTGCAAGATGAGATTACTGTGTACAACAATGCTATAATACTCTAAATAAAACACAATCACATTTTGCTCCAGTATAAATGCATCAGAAAACTATAACAAAATATTACAATTTGTTAGCAAATTAAGAACCCCCCCCCCCATTACATTAGGCTAAATGATATAGTAACTGGTGTTGTCTTGGCATTCTCTTCTCTGGAATGGAAGTCCACTGGAACACTGGATACAGAAGCTAGTAAAGAAGACAGACTTTACTCCATTTAACCCTGTGAACCTTAGTCCTGGCTTGCATACTTCTGACAGAGTGTCCAAACCTACTAACCCTTCCTTTCCCATCTGAGAGTGTTTCACAATTTGGCAATTTTCTCTCCAGTCAAATTAAGGTGTACATCTCATGGTCCAACTCAGACTACCCAAACAGCCATTTATCTGGTCTCTTCCTGGAATTGGGCAAATATTCATATGCATCTGACATAATTGTTTCAGCAAGCAATCTGAGCTATTTTTGGTCTTAGACTCAGAGAAGGAATGTGTTTTCTTAGATTAAAGTCTCTCTGAGTCTTAATCAAAGTATTCAGCATTCTTCTGTCACAGCAATACAAACCAAAGATGCTATCCCTTATGATAATATTTCTGTTATCTTCAAACTTTTGTGATTTTTAGATCTGATGAAGCAGATCTTTCAGAATGATAAAACAGGGGAAAGAACATCATAAAATATTTCCTAACCTTGTGAAACATCATTTGATTTTTTTCCCCTTTTAATTTCAGCATAGTGACAAAGAATTACCAGCATATCCTGGCCTTGGCATTTGCTGTTAATGAAATCAATGAAAATCCAAAGATCTTACCTAATGTTTCCTTAGGCTTGCATATCTTAGAGAGCTATTTCACTGCAAAAAGGACCTATTACAATGCAATACAGCTTCTCTCCACATTTCATCATTTTGTCCCCAACTATGAATGTGGAAGTTATAGCCATCTGATAGCAGTCATTGGGGGATTAGGTGCTGAAGCATCCTTCCATTTGACAGCCCTGCTGGACATCTACAAACTTCCACAGGTAACATGTGAACATAGAAAATAGAGATTCTAGTACCTTAAGGGTTATGTACTTACAGAAATAGTTCAGGCATAGTCTTCAGTATTCATGTAACGGCAACATATATATCTGCTTAATTTCAGTTCACTTTTCTGTTCTTTCTGTCTTTTAGTTTAGCTATGGTGATTTTGCCCCCATGACGAGTCATCAGAGCAGTTCTCTTGTTTCATATCAGATGGTTCCAGATGAAGTCCGTCAATACAATGGGATTGTCCACTTACTGCTACATTTCAGATGGACATGGATAGGTTTAGTAGCCAGGAAAGATGACAACGGAGAAGTTTTTCTGAAGAATCTGTTACCAATACTTTTGCAGAGAGGTATATGTTCTGCCTTCATAGAAATAATTTCAGATTTTGGATCTTTAACAGAATACTTTAGTTCACAAATCAGCTGGGAGGAAACATATATAGCTATTATAAAAAGCAAAGCCATTGCTATTGTTGCCCATGGAGGAACCCAGGCCATTATGTGTTTGAGAGGCCTATTGTACCAAGGTGAATCTTCTGAGAAGGCATCATACAGTAAAGTGTGGATTATGACAGCTCAAATGGATTTATCAGCAGTGGAGACACATAAAGGTTGGTCTCTACAAAACTTTCATGGAGCTCTGACCTTCACATTTCACTCCCAGGAGTTACCTGAATTTCGAAAATTTCTTCAGAACTTAAAGCCTCTTGATGTCAAGGGAGATGGCTTCATCCAAACATTCTGGGAGCAAGCCTTTGGTTGTTCATTTTTAAATGATGAGGATGTGGAAGGAATCTGTACTGGAGAAGAGCGGCTTGAGAGCCTTCCTGGACCTTTCTTTGAAATGAGCATGACTGGTCATAGTTACAGCATCTACAATGCTGTCCATGCTATTGGAAATACTTTACATGCCATACAGTCATCTAAAGTTAAGTTACACAGAGGGAGACTGGAACATCACAATATACAGGCTTGGCAGGTACCTAAGATCAGGCCTCAGATTCAGTGGGAGCTCACAGGAGTGCAGCTCCTGAACTTTTCTGAGAGTTCCACCTCCTCTTTTTGAGAGTTCCACCTACTTGTCCATTGAATAGTATGTGCAGCTGCATAACAATCCCTGGATGAGCTCCGCCACGTATTTTTCTACAAAATGACCCCTGCCTAAGACTAATTGTGAGGAGCACAGAACAATCTTGATGTAGGGTTTGTAGAATCTTTCGGGCTCAAGTGCCGTGTTCTACTGGAGAAAGTTTTCCTTCCAGACATTTCGTTCTCAGCTGCGGAGAACATCCTCAGTGGCGTTGCAGCCGGAGCAGGCGCTCTGACCTTCTTGGCTGCTGTGCATTGAGTGAGAAGACGGTCAGAGTGCCTGCTCCGGCTGCAACACCACTGAGGATGTTCTCTGCAGCTGAGAACGAAACGTCTGGAAGGAAAACTTCCTTCATTAGAACACGGCACTTGAGCCCGAAAGATTCTACAAACCCTAATGATGTTACCAGCCATGAAAACCTGAAATCTTTGATAATCTCGATGTAGCTAGAATGAATTTCTTGATGTAACTAGAATACATTTTTTATCATTTGTTCTAACACTTTGAGATCAACTTTTGTTGTAGAATTTGAATGTGTAGCTTACCATGGGTACTTTGCCAAAAAGTGGAACTTCTCTTATGCCAAATAGCCACCTCTCTTTCATATGGAAGCTAAACATGCATCGGTGTGTGATTCACAATTTCCCTTCTGTCATCCAACATGTCCATCCTTTCCTTTTGTACCCTCAAAAGCCCGCTGATTCACCAATTTTGAGCAGCAGAAGACGCTTATTTCCTTTTTAAAAAAAAACTACAAGGGCTTAAAGGACTGGGACAAACTTCACAATTGCTAGAGTATTATTAGAATCCTTATCACTAAGCCAGAGTTTCCAGCATATCAGGGGGTGAGGGGGATGATTGTTTGATTATAGGCTTAATATAGGCCCTTTTCACACTTACCAGTGAAAAATGGAAGGGAATTGGTATTGTGCCGCCCTGGAGTAATCTGGGACAGGGATGGGAGTTTTCAGACACATTTCCCGCCCCCCCCCCCCCAGTAGGGTTCTGTGACTGAAGCAAGCCATTTCACACTATTCTGCTTTTATCTCGCTTCCGTGAGAACCAGCCGTTTTTGCGCCCTTTTATGCCTGCTGGCGCGTGATCTCCGACTCTTTTTTTTAACATCGGGCTAAGATCGCTATAATGCTATAGTGATGTTTCAAAACAGCAACACCATTGGGATGCTTGGGCTCCATTGAGATGCTTGAGATCACTGCTGCTGACACTTGGTAACAATAGAACAATAGAACTAATAGAACAGTAGCCTTTCACACAAACCACTCACCAACTACAACCCACAGAAATCTGTGGTTTCCCCCCCTGACATTTATACCTGCTGCAGCTTGGCACAAGTCACTTTCCAGCCAATAGCCTGTGGGCATGTATGGGTGCACATCAGGCTGGGTTAGTAACTTCTGTCTCACTAATCACTGTTGGTCTGTTCTCCCGCCAAAACCTGCTGCCCTATGGGCAACTCTTCTCCAGGTGGCAACAGCCGCCCCCCCCCCCCAAAATGTGCCTCAGAGTCACCTACAAACTAATCACATTCCCCTGACTCCAGTGTGGGCATGCAAATGATAGCAATAGGTGACAGACCAATGCCTGGTGCCCTGATCTCCTGCTTGAACTCCAATGGGGCGCTTGTTATCAAGTGTCAGCGGCCGCAATCTCAGGCATCTCAATGGAGCCCAGGCATCCCAATGGTGGTGCTGTTTTGAGACATCACTATAGTGCTATAGCAATCTTAACCTGACATTCCAAAAAAAAAAAGCCAGAGATTGTGCACCTGCTGGCAAAAATGGCACAAAAACAGTGCTCCCGAAATCACTATGGGACATTTCATACAGCGTCCCATAGCGATTTCAACCTGGAAGGCGGGGTTGAAAACTGGAGGAAGCTACTCTTTGTTAATAATGATGCAGGCACTCCTCACTGCCGGGACAGCTGCAGGACTGTGTGAAAAGGTAATAGTATTCTCAGTATTTACTGAGTCAGGTCTGTCTGAAATGACAGCAGAAACCCGTTGCTGTTCAGTGACTGACCAGCTGCCATACTGGAACACTTAGGCTGTGTGAAAAAAATCATAGTAATCTGTCATAACCTCAAAAAATCTCCATTCCAACAGAGCATTCAAGGATATATCAATCCTGTCAAGGCCGCAAAGGCGGATTCTATTAGTATAAGGTCTTTTCAAAAATTTCCTTGCAAACTCATTGCAGGTATAATGTTCAGTCTTGCAAACAAAAAAGGTCTGCAATAATGTTGGGATCCTATGACAATATATATGGGGTAAAGATTTTGGGTAATGTCCATTCACAAACACTTTAAAAAAGAATTCAAATACAATTTACAGCTGCCCTGAAGTTCTTGCTTTATTTTTTTCCCTCTGTCCACATAGATCCATCCCTTTCTGAGAAACATGAGATTTAACAACAGTGCTGGTGAAACAGTGCTTGTAAATAAGAATGGGGAATTTTCAGTGGAGTTCGATATTACCAACATTGTGACATTCCCAAATACCTCCTTTGTGAGAATGAAAGTTGGGAAGATGGATCCTTGGGCTCTTCCAGGCAAAGAATTTTACATTAATGAAGATGCCATTATATGGCCCACTCATTTTAATCAGGTAGACCATCACTACAGCCATTTGATAAAAATAATTCTTGTTCTTAATTCAGTGTTTTTATAGAGTGTTTCTGAACTCTGGCTCCACCTGCTAGATACTACTGAGAAGTAACTAAATCAGCTGTACTTTCAGTAGAATAATGAATTGGATTTGAAGTCTTGCTAAGCAAACAATTTTCCATTTCAGTATATTAGTCATGAAGACCTTTAGAGATGACCAAAAATTTTTTGGGTATAAGCTTTCAAAGCTGCCTTTATCTGAGTGACAGCTCATACCCGAACTTGTTTGACTTTACCCAAATCTTGTTCAACTTTAAGGTGGTATTAAACTGGAATCTAGCTCTTCTCCTACAGACCAACACAGCTACCACAGTAAAAGCAGTTCCTCAGCATAACAGGCTTCCTCAGGAGGTAGTGGGCTCTCTTTCCTTGGACATTTTTAAACAGAGGCTGGATGGCCATCTGACAGCAATGCAGATCCTGTGAATTTAGGGGGAGGTATTTGTGAATTTCCTGCATTGTGCAGGAGGTTGGACTAGATGACCCAGGAGTTCCCTTTGAACTCTATGATTCTACCCTCTGAAATCATTTCAGTGGAACTCCTTCTGGTTTGTTTGTTTTCCTCCAAAACCACAATCAGCAGATATCCTCCATTCATATATTAAAATATTGTAAAACAAAAGTTAGGAATACTCAACAGATCTCTCCATCCAAGATTAAACAAGTTTGAAGTACTTGATAGTTTTGTTTTGCTTGTTAATTTGTGTTTATGTTTACTGTATGTTTATATACTCATCTCTCACTAGCTCAGTGCCCTCTGATTTGCCTCCCATTCTAGAGTCCATTACAGATTTTGGTCACTTGATATCAATGCTAAGTGCCCCAGAACATGGTGGGTTCTTAGATTTGTCCTGGGGATGAAGACCATATTGCTCAAGACAGAAAAGCTCCTACACTAATTTTGTACATTGCTTCAGTTATCATGCTTTATGCAATACATTTAGTTTCAGTTAAAGGAAACATTCTTAAACTATGTTTTCTGTTGCTAGGGGACACCACTTTCTCTCTGCAATGACCACTGTTATTCAGGTTATCAAAAGGAGAAGAAGGAAGGGGAGCCATTTTGCTGCTATGATTGTGTTCCATGCCCAGAAGGGAAAATTTCTAACCAGAGAGGTAGAATATGTAATGGATTAGAACAACAATCTATGGGGTGGACCACTATGCCGTGTCACAGAGTGCCCCCTACTAGGTCATGGTTCCTTGCAAAGTCTTAACTTTCCACCCTTCCTTTTGCATGCATGTCAAGAACAGCAGAACTGTAAAAAAAGTTTTCTTAGAGATTAAGATGACTACACCATGTCTCTAACCCTGAGTTCATGCATTATTATGACGTGTCCTCCTATTTGATTGGGTTTCCTGTCCTTAGCTCTTTTGGTCTACTCTCCATGGTCTTTGACTTGACATTAGTGACTCTGAAGACAAGTTTCTCTCCTGAGGGATGAGTTTGCTGCTCAGATACACTGTAGGATGTTTGTATCCCTCCCACTCTTGCATCAGAATAGCCCTAGTTTTGTAGTCTGAGGCATAGATTGCAACAAAGTACCACTTTCCAAAGTCAGGAGCTTTAAGGATGGGCAGGGAAAACAAAGCCCACTTTAACTGCTCAACATCAGCCTGGAGTCCAAGCTTCCTTGACTGGCAGGGATTTCTTGGTGAGTGAGGAGAGGGGGTCTTTTATCACCCCAAAGTTTGAGACGAACTGTCTTCTAGTAGTTACCCAAGACCAAGCAAAGCCTAACCTGACTTTTGGTTTTGGGGGGGCTCCCAAGTTTGATTGACACCATGTTCACTTTTAAAACTTCCTGGTGAAGCCTTTGCTTGAGACAAACCTCTAAGGGAAAAGAAATGAATTACTTCACATTCCTCCCCCCCCCCCCCGCCACACACTGCTTTCCATTGAATCTTCCTGTGGATCCATACAATATGGCTGAGCCTTTGTTGTCAAGGTTATTATGGCACAATTATAGGATATGTATTCATCCTGTGTCTAAAGATATTTTGCAGATCCATATCAAAAAGGGGCACCTGAATCAGCTGTAAAAATATACTTCTTCTTTCCTCAGACATGGATTCCTGTTCTTCATGCCACCAATATCAGTATCCAAACACAAAGCAAAATCAGTGTACTTCCAAGACAGTCACCTTTTTGTCTTATACAGAACCTTTGGGGATCAGCTCAGTGGTTTTTTCTCTTTTCTTCACTTTGATCACAGTTTGGGTGCTAGGGATCTTTGTCAAGCACCACTGCACTCCCATCATCATTGCAAATAACCGGAACCTGAGCTACGTGCTCCTCATCTCCCTCTTGCTCTGCTTTCTTTGTACTTTGATCTTCATTGGCCAACCTGAGAAAACGATGTGTCTTCTCAGACAAATGATTTTTGGCAATGTTTTCTCACTGGCCATGTCTTGCGTGTTGGCAAAGACCATCACTGTGGTTCTTGCATTCATGGCTACCAAACCAAGAAGCAGGATAAGGAAATGGGTCAGGAAAAGAGTGACCAATAACATTGTTCTGTTGTGTTCCCTTATTCAAGTATGTATATGTAGTGTGTGGCTGGCAACCTCTCCTCCATTTCCTGATGTTGATATGGTCTCCCAGATGAAAGAAATTGTTCTGGAATTTAACGAGGGGTCCGTGACTATGTTTTACTGTGTCTTGGGTTACATGGGCTTCCTGGCCCTCATCAGTTTAACTGTGGCTTTTCTAGCCAGGAATTTACCTGGCAGTTTCAACGAAGCCAAATTCATCACTTTCAGCATGTTGGTGTTCTGCAGTGTTTGGTTATCCTTTGTTCCAACCTATCTGAGTACAAGGGGGAAATACATGGTCCTTGTAGAAATTTTTTCTATCCTTGCTTCTAGCGCAGGACTGCTGGGTTGCATCTTCTTCCCTAAATGTTATATTATTATTCTGAGGCCTGAAGTTAACAAAAGAAATCTGATAATAAGACAATAGAAAAGCTTTAAATTTGAAAAGTCATTCCTAGGGTTCTTAAATTTCTACATGGATTTCTACACGGATTTTATAGATAATGGACTCCCTTAATTTAATGCTGTTATCATTTAATCCATCCATTTCTTCTCCACTGTTGCTGAAATTACATTAGGGCAGTAAGGTCTGTAAGGGCTGCAGTAAAGGAGGTGCTCTCTTTGTTCCTTGCCTGGTCAGGGGTTTGGCTTTATGTGTAAAGAACCTCTATGAGAAGAGTAAATCAATTATTTATATGAGGATTCACACTGAAAAGTTGTGCTGAAGCTAATTACAGATAAGACAGAGGTGGTGCTGTTGAGCAAGGCTGATGTTCTAGAGCAGAGGCGTTAAACTCATTTGTTATGAGGGCCAGATCTGACATAAATGTTAGTTTGTTGAGCCAGGCCATGTGTGCCATAAAATGTGAGATGAGGTACTAGAGATATAAACTTTTAAAGCTGATTTAGCTACAGCTAGTGCAAAATGCTGCTGCAAGGAATCTCCTCGAAGTTCCCATGAGAGAACACATAACACCAACATTGCAACAACTGCACTGGCTACCTATAGCATACTGGGTTCCTTCAAGGTACTAGTTCTTACTTTCAAAGCCCTACATGGCCAGGGGCCAGCATATGTACAGGACTGCCTTTCCCTGTACATTCCCCAGAGAGTACTACAGTCAAGTTCACAACACCGTTTATCTATCCCCAGCCCGAAAGAAGTCAGGCTGGGTTTGACTTTTCAGCTCTGGCTCCTATGCTATGGAATGAACTGTCAGAGTAGACTAGGGCCCTGCAGGACTTATTTCAACTCTGCAGGGCCTGTAAGTCCAAGCTTTTCCAGATGGCCTTCAGCTAATATCTCCATGCCTCTGGCAAGAGTGATCCCTGTGGGATTCCTGTGAGATCTTTGCAATAAGAATACTTTTGTTTAACATAAGATCATATGGCCGTTATCATTATTTTTGACTGTAGGCTACTGTATACGATGCCTGTTTTATAGTATGATATGATTTTATTGATATGTAATTATTTTATTGTATTTATTGTACTGATTTTAATATTGTTGGAAGCCACTCCAAGTTGTTTTCAGAGGAGGGGATAGAAATATTTGTAAATAAATAAATAAATTTCAGATGCTGAATGGCAATAGCAGGTGAATGACAATAGCAAGTTTAATTAGGTGTGATATGCAGGGGTGTAGTAGGCATGGATATACCAGCATTGGTAATGAGGCAGGAAACCTGGGTCTCAATTCCATCCATGAGGATTCAGTCTAGACTGATGAAAAGAATAAAGGGACCTAAGTCTATCATAGAAATCACAACATTCAGTTGCTGATCTAAGAGTAGCAGTGCTCTTACAATGAAATTTCAAAAGGAGATTAGAAAGAAAGACTATTGAACTGCAGCTGCTAATGAAACTCGACAATGCATCCTCCTGGACTGAATCAAGACCTGGTTTTCTTATCTCATTCCCAGTGTATATACTGTTATCATTTGGCATCTAAAATCACAGAGAGCCAGTTTGGTGTAGTGGTTAAGTGTGCGGACTCTTATCTGGGAGAACCGGGTTTGATTCCCCACTCCTCCACTTGCACCTGCTGGAATGGCCTTGGGTCAGCCATAGCTCTGGCAGAAGTTGTCCTTGAAAGGGCAGCTGCTGTGAGAGCCCTCTCCAGCCCCACCCACCTCACAGGGTGTCTGTTGTGGGAGAGGAAGGTAAAGGAGATTGTGAGCCGCTCTGAGACTCTTCGGAGTGGAGGGCGGGATATAAATCCAATATCTTCTTCTATCTTCTTCTTCTTCTTCTACTTTCCAAAATACAAGGATTAATCCAAGAGTTCTAATTCCAAATCAGGATCTTTTTGAAGAAGATAAAATTCAGGTTGGAACAGAAAAATCCAATATTAGAAAAAGCTTTTCAAAATAAACCAAAAATTTCCTCAATGTAAATTGTGCTTATCAGAAGAATCCATCCATCTTTCCTCCCTCCTAAAAAGTATGCTTGTACACAAAAGCTTATACCTGGAATAAAACATTGTTGATCTTTAAGATGCCATGGGACTCCAACTTTGTTTTCTCTCTCCCTCCCCTTCCTCCCCCTCCCTTCCTCTGCATTACTTTTCTGTGTGAGAGACAGAGAATGGGGGGGGGGCTTGTATTTGTATGTGTCCTTTGTATGTGCAGGAAGCAACCATTGAGGGAGGGTGTGTGTTTGAGGGGGGATAGGGAGGCAAGAGCAAGGAAACAGGAAGCAAAGAACCATTCAGGGAGGTAGTGTCAAGCAAGTGATTTCAAAATTAACCAGTCCTTGAAATTATGAAACAAAGTTTGGTTTTATTGATAATCCATGTGGCTCAGCAGAGCTAGGTATTGGAACTGATACATAATAGCAGTGAAATGCATACTTAAAGACAGCACATCAAAGGTTCTATAAACAACTCTACATTCTCAAAACAGTCCTGCATTCATGTGTGAAACTTCACACAGGGACTTCCTTATCTCTCTGGTGGTTAGGGCATCCGGGGCGGCCTTGCTGGTCTGGGAATCTGTCCCTGGAGGTTCTGACTTCAAAGAGCACATTCCTGCATTTGTTAGTAAAAGCGAGGGAAGGGAGGGGGAGTTCTACTACTTTGATGTGCATAGCTTAATTCAGAGTTAATAACATTTCTATATTCTGATAACTATATTAAAAGGAAATAAACAATCAGCAGACAATGAACAATGCTTGACATACTGCCCCCCCCCCCAAGCTCTTGCTCGGGGTTTATCTGGGTGCAGTAGGTAAAATCTTTTGAGAAGTAAAGGAGCCCTGAGGTCTGTTGACTTGACCCATTCATCACAATTAGGGGAAAAGTACTTCCATCGGACCAAGTAGTATAGTACTCCCCTTTTTAATTTGGCATCTAATATTTCCCGCACCTCATGGTGACTCTGACCCTTCATCTGAATAGGTTTGGGCTCTGGAGGGCGGGGGTGCCAGCTCGTAGCCCCCGGATCTCATCGAAGAAGGCTGCAATGGAAAACAGGATGAATTTTACTAAACATTTTAGGCAGTTCCAGTTCCACTGTCACTTTATTTATGACTCTCTTTATTTTGAAAAGCCCCAGGTATTTGTAAGCCAGTTTTCTAGAGGTTTGTGGCAAGGGTAAGTTCTTAGTAGATAGGAACACAGTTTCTCCCACTTTGAATTCCCACTCTGGAGAATGTTTTTTGTCACAGTGAGCCTTATAGTCCCTTTTTGCCATTTCCAAATTGTCTTGGATTACAGCCCACCCCTTCCCCAGAGTTTTCCACCATTGCTGACAGGAAGTGGGAGATTTGTCCTCATTGTCGCCAGGCAGTAGGGGGAACGGTTTCCCTTCATAACCGTTTACAATTTTGAAGGGGATTGTTTTGGTTGAGCTATGGAGGCTGTTGAGCATACTCTGCGAACAGTAGTAGTTCCACCCAATTAAATTGTTGATAGTTCACATAACATCGCAAATACTGCTCAAGAAGGGCGTTCACACGCTCCGTCTGTCCGTCCGTCTGCGGGTGGTAGGCAGAACTGAAACCCTGTTCCATTCTGGTTAGCTTTCAAAACTCCCACCAGAAGTTGGCAATGCTAATGACCTTATCAGGGAATGAGTGGACTTTAACCACATGCTGAAAAAACAAGTAAGCAAGCTTCTTCGTAGTAGGTAATTTCTTGCAAGGAATGAAATAGGCTTGCTTTGAAAACGTGTCCACCACCACTAGTATTACAGTCCTGCCCTGTGAGGCTGGTAGTTCCACTATGAAGTCCATAGAGACCACCGACCAAGGGCACTCCGCTGTCGGAGTAGGTTGGAGGAGACCAGGGGCTTTCCCCCCTTGTTTCTTTGCCATTATACACACTGGGCAGGAGATTACAAATTCTGAGATGTCTTTTTTCATATGCGGCCACCAGAACTGTCTGTTGACCAGATGCAATGTCTTTACATATCCAAAGTGCCCAGACAGCTTATTACAGTGACAGTGTTGCAAATCATCCTGCCTTAATGTTTTTGGAACATACAGCTTCCCATCATGATACCAAAACCCTTCTGTCCCTTTCACCAGACCCTCTGGTCTCTCCTTGCCCTTGCGCTCTATTTCTTCGATCAGCCTATTACCCCCTCAAGGTTCTGGTGCTTTAGGCTTCCTTCCTGATCTGGTTGTCATGGCGCCTACCACAGCGCTAGGAGGAATGATAGAGTCTACCACTTCCTCTCTCTGACTCTCATGATGAGGCAGTCTAGAGAGCGCATCGTCCAAGAAATTTTTTGAACCTGGGATGTACTTGGCAATCTTGAGTCCACGCCAGTTTCGCCCAGGGTTTTTTCACCTCGGGCCCCTTCCCCTTGGTTTTTAGTAAGCCTGTTAGTGGCAGCATCACCTGGGTGAACCCCTGAATGAAGGTTCTGTAGAAATTTGTGAACACGAGGAATGATTGTAGCTGTCTACATGTCCTCGGGGGTTCCCAGTCTAACACTGTCTGAATTTTGGCGGGGTCCATAGCTAGTCCCTTCCCCGATACTCGGAATCCCAAATAGTCAAGTTACGTTTGATGGAATTCACATTTAGACAACTTAGCATACAGTTTGTGTTCATATAAGGTGGTGAGCACCTTTCTTACTAGTTGGACATGGGAGGCCATGTCCTTTGAGTAAATAATGATGTCATCCAGGTACACCCCCCCCCTTGTACAGGTATTCTCTCAGAACTTCATTGATAAAGTTCATAAACACTCCCGGTGCCCCTTGTAATCCAAAGGGCATCACCAGATATTCGAATTGCCCCATCCGAGTGTTAAACGCCGTCTTCCACTCGTCCCCCTCTTTGATCCGTACTCTAAAGTAGGCATCCCTCAGGTCTAACTTTGTGAAAATGGACCCTTCAGACACTGTGCTCAGTAGATCTTTGATCAGGGGGTTGGGGTAGGCATTTGACATTGAAATCCCATTTATCTCGCAAAAGTCAGTGCAAAGCCTAAGACTCCCGTTCTTCTTGTCAAGTAGACGGATTCAATGATGAGTCAGAGGTAATACAAAGACTTCATTTATTGATAGACGGTTACTTTGGCTCAAGCCGATAGCTTGAGAAGAATGAAACCAATACATTGATACAGGAGTTATAAGATACACTTCAGAAGGATTCCTACGGGGAGGGACACAAGGGAGCTTTCACATATAACTACAAAGATACATTCCCAGGGTGGTTATCAAGCCTTTTGGCCTTGTGTCTCAGAGATGGCTCTTCCTCCCTCACACCATTTTCTGGGAAGGCATAGATTACTTTGGTCACAACAGTTACCAGTCATAAAGGAGGAGAGGGGTTACTACAGGGTAATAAACTAGCAGCATTTGGTTCAACATGATTTTAAACAGGCCTGCTCTTGACAGGCTGAACCCATCAGTCTTTGGACAGAATCAGTCTATCTTGACAAAATTCCCCCCTTAAGCTGAACCCCTCGGTCTCTGAGGGTGTTTTCTGTGAAACTTGTTAATTAAATCAGAAGCTAATACATCTTTCTCTGCAACCCATTCATTTTCACTAGCAGGGAAATGTTTCCACTTGATTAGGTAGTACAACTTTCCATGCCTAATTTTAGAGTCCAGGATTTCCTGAACTTCATGATGACTCTGATTTCCAATCTGGATGGGTTGCGGCGCTGTTGGTCGAGGATACCAAGGAGAAGGACCGGGGTCTCATCGGAGAAGACTGCAATGAAAGACAGGGTGCACTTTACTAAACATTTTACGCAGTTCTAGCTCCACCGTGACCTTGTTGATCACTCTCTTGATCCTAAATGGACCCAAGTACCGGTATGCCAGTTTTTTAGATGGTTGATTAATAGGTAGGTTCTTTTTTGACACAAATACTGAGTCCCCCAACTTGAAGTCCCAGGTTGGTATGTGGGACTTGTCATACTGTTTTTGTATGTCTCTTTGGCAGCTTCCAAGTTCCCCTGAAAATCCTTCCAGCTCTTACTCAGAGTATCCCACCATTGTTCAAAAGAGCTAGTCTGTTTCGTGGGATCCCCTCCCGGCAGTTTGGGGACCGGCTTGCCCTCATATCCACTCATAGTTTGGAATGGAGAGGTTTTGGTGGAGTTGTGCACACTGTTATTATACCCATATTCAGCAAATGGAAGTAAGTCGACCCAATTGGATTGTTGGTGGTTTATATAGCACCTCATGTATTGTTCCAATAAGGCGTTCACGCGTTCCATCTGACCGTCGGTCTGCGGGTGGTACGTGGAACTCAACCCCTGTTCCATTTCCATTAGTTTGCAAAACTCCCGCCAGAAGTTGGCAACGAATTGCGGCCCCCGGTCGCTAATTACTTTGTCCGGGAATGAGTGTAGTTTGACCACGTGGTTAAAGTAGGCTAACTTCTTTGCGGTGAGGAGTTGAACACATGGGATGAAATGGGCTTGCTTAGAGAACGTATCTACCACCACCAATATTACTGTTTTGCCACGAGATGGCAGTAGCTCCACAATGAAGTCCATAGAAACTACCAACCATGGCCGGGTGGCCGTTTCTATTGGTTTGAGCAGCTCTGGAGGTTTTCCCCCTCTCCGTTTTGCCATTATACAAATGGGGCAGGAGGAGACAAATTCCGACACGTCCTTTTTTAGGGATGGCCACCAGAATTGTCGGCTGATTAGGTGGAGTGTCTTTATGTATCCAAAATGCCCCGCCAGTTTATTCGAATGGCAAAACTGCAGCACTTCTGCTCTCATGCTCTTTGGAACGTATAATTTTTTCCCTTTATACCACAGCCCATCCTCCCTCGTCTGAATTTCTTCTGGCCGGTCCTCCCCTTCCTTTTCAGTTTCCACTGCCATCTTTTCTGTCCCCCACCCTTCTAGTCTGCATTTCTTTTGGGACCTGGTGGTTACGACTGCGGCCACCTGGGAGGGGGGAACCAGAGAATTTATCACCTCTTCCCTTTGACTATTGTGCTGAGGCAAGTGGGAGAGAGCGTCAGCCAAGAAATTTTTTGTGCCGGGGATGTGTTTCAGCACGAAGTCAAATTTAGAGAAAAACCCTGCCCATCTGATCTGTTTCTCGCTCAATTTTCTCCTCTCCATGAGGGCTTCGAGGTTCTTGTGGTCGGTCCAAATCTCAAAAGGCACCTTTGCCCCCTCCAACCATGACCTCCAGGTTTTTAGTGCGAAAGTCACTGCAAAAGCCTCTTTGTCCCACACCGACCAATCCCACTGTTCAGCGGAGAACTTTTTAGAGATGTAGGCACATGACCTTAGACGCCCTTCCTCATCTTCTGCATAAGAATAATTCATTGGGGTGGGTCAGGACCGGCTCACTATTGAACAGTCGCTTCAGTTTGTCAAACGCCGCCTGGCATTTCGGCGCCCAATTTAGGCGAGACCCTGGCCGTTTGGCCTCTGGCCCCTTCCCTTTTGTCTTTAACAACTCTGTCAAAGGGAGCATTATTTGGGCGAACCCCGGTATAGAGGTTCTGTAGAAATTGGCGAACCCGAGGAATGATTGGAGCTGTCTATGTGTCCTCGGGGGAGCCCAATTTAATACGGCTTGCACTTTGGCCAGGTCCATCGCCAACCCCTTTGTGGACACCCAAAACCCCAAGTAGTCCAGTTTCATCTTGTGGAACTTGCATTTGGACAGTTTAGCATACAATTTGTGTTTCAGCAGGGTGCTCAACATGTCCCTCACTAATTTCACATGGGTTTTCTCATCCTGCGAATAAATAATGATGTCATCTAGGTACACCACCACCCCCTTGAACAAAAATTTCCTTAACACATCATTTATAAAGTTCATGAACACTCCCGGAGCCCCCTGTAGTCCAAACGGCATCACCAAATATTCAAATTGTCCCATCGGAGTGTTGAAAGCTGTCTTCCACTCATCCTCCTCTTTTATGCGCACTCTGAAGTATGCATCTCTTAAGTCCAGTTTGGTAAAAAATTTCCCCTCAGACACCGTGCTTAGTAGGTCTTTGATGAGGGGGATGGGATAGGCGTTAGAGGTGGAAATCGTGTTTATCTCGCGAAAGTCAATGCAAAGCCTAAGCGAGCCATCCTTCTTCCTGAACAGGTATGGGGCGGCATGCGGAGCCATCACCGGTCAAATAAAGCCCTGCTTCAAGTTTTGGTCCAGAAACTTGCGGAGTTCTGTTTTCTCTTGTTGTTGGTCACAACAATTACCAGTCATAAAGGAGGAGAGGGGTTACTACAGGGTAATAAACTAGCAGCATTTGGTTCAACATGGGTTCAGCTCTTGACAGGCTGAACCCATCAGTCTTTGGATAGAATCAGTCTATCTTGACACTTCTTTTTCCAGAATAACACTGGGGCGGCATGCGGAGTGGTGGCTGGCCTAATTAAGCCTCTTTTGAGGATTTTGTCTATAAACTTCCTCAGCTCCGCTTTCTTGGCCCACCCCATGGAGTACAGTTTGGCTTTGGGTAGCGACTGTCTGGGAATTAGTTCGATCGCACAATCAGTGTCCCGATGGGGGGGAAGTTCATTCACCTCCTCCTCACTGAACACTCTGTGCAAGTCTCGATACTCTCGGGGAATGGATTGAACTTCTTCCACTGACACACACATCTTTTCGTTCCTAGGGGGGGATTCGGTCCCCAGCCTCCCAGCCAGTGGTGATGCTTGCAGTTTCTATCGGTGAAGTCTATGGTTTGGTCCCCCCCACTGTATGTCCGGTTGGTACTTGGCCAACCATCCAACTCTCAACACTATGTCGAATGAGGAGGAGGGAGCAATCACAAACACTTCTATGTCCCAGTGGTCTTCTATCCTTACAGGTATGCCCTGTGCTTCTTCCACACATGGCTCCCCCCTCATCACGGACCTGTCCATTTGTTCGAATTGGATCAGGTGGGGCAGGGGCTTCCATACCAACCCCAAAGCATCCACCAATTTTGAGGTGATAATTTCCCTCGTACAACCCAAGTCAATTAGGGCCCGGGCATGGACAAAGAGTTTGAGCTTCTGATTTAACATAAGAACATAAGAGAAGCCATGTTAGATCAGGCCAATGGCCCATCCAGTCTAACACTCTGTGTCACAAAGTGGCAAAAAAATTTATACACACACACACACACACACACACACACTGCGGCTAATAGCCACTGATGGACCTCTGCTCCATATTTTTTATCTAAACCCCTCTTGAAGGTGTTGTTTACCTTGACTTCCAGAAAGCTTTTGATAAAGTTCCTCATCAAAAACTCCTTAGAAAGCTTGAGAGTCATGGAGTAAAAGGACAGGTCCTCTTGTGGGGTACCTCAGGGCTTGGTACTGGGTCCCATGCTCTTTAACTTGTTCATAAAGGATTTAGAGTTGGGCGTGAGCAGTGAAGTGGCCAAGTTTGCAGATGACACTAAATTGTTCAGGGTGGTGAGAACCAGAGAGGATTGTGAGGAACTCCAAAGGGATCTGTTGAGGCTGGGTGAGTGGGCGTCAACGTGGCAGATGCGGTTCAATGTGGCCAAGTGCAAAGTAATGCACATTGGGGCCAAGAATCCCAGCTACAAATACAAGTTGATGGGGTGTGAACTGGCAGAGACTGACCAAGAGAGAGATCTTGAGGTCGTGGTAGATAACTCACTGAAAATGTGCATTTGCAATAAGAAAGGCCAATGCCATGCTGGGAATTATTAGGAAGGGAATTGAAAACAAATCAGCCAGTATCATAATGCCCCTGTATAAATCGATGTTGCGGTCTCATTTGGAGTACTGCTTGCAGTTCTGGTCGCCGCACATCAAAAAGTTATTATAGCATTGGAGAAAGTCCAGAAAAGGGCAACTAGAATGATTAAAGGGCTGGAACACTATCCCTATGAAGAAAGGTTGAAACGCTTGGGACTCTTTAGCTTGGAGAAACGTCGACTGCGGGGTGACATGATCTCACAGAGGTCTGAGAGGAGCAGAACAGAGCAGAGTGTCAGCGTAGGGTTCATGGACGCTCCAACAATGGACAGACTCTTTTCATTTGAAAATAAGTTTCATTTATTGGATACATACATGTTACTGCTACGAGAGTTCTTTGAAAGTGATAAGGTATAAACAAACTAACTGGCCTTTATGGCCGAGGATCAAAGCTGGGGGGTTTAAATCATTCCCACAATACAATCACATTCTACTTCTGAGAGGTGCGAGGTTCACACACTGATATCTTGCATAGCTAACTACGTCCGTTCCCTCTCCCCCACAGGCGGCCTTGCTGCGGCTGAGAGCTGGCCGCATAGTTTGCACTTCAAACACCTTTACAGCTCTTGGCGCCAAGCTCCTCTTCTCCCCCTCCCACTCCTCTTGCTCTCACAGCTAAATTACGGTTACAGGTCACAGGGTTAGTAAACTATACAACAGTTTAGGCATTCTGGTTAGCATTAGTTTGAACACAAGCTGACATACTGCCCCCCCTAAGCTCGCGCTCGGGGTTTGTCTGGGTGCAGTAGGTAAAATTGCTTAAGGAGTAGCGGGGCGTTCAGATCCAAGGCTTTCACCCATTCATCACAACTAGGGGGGAAGTAGCGCCACCTCACTAAATACTGCAGAGCACCCTGGTGCAATCTGGCAACGAGAATCTCCTTCACTTCGTGGTGTTGTTGGCCCTGCACCTTGAGGGGGTAGGCTCGGGGCCCCGAGGATGCCATTTCGACCCCCCCGGATCTTGACGAATCAGACTGCAATGAAAAACAGGGTGCACCTTACTAAATAGCTTAGGCAAGTCTAGTTCCACGGTCACCTTGTTAATCACCCGTTTTATTTGAAACGGCCCCAGGAACTTATATGCCAACTTCCGGGAGGTTTGGGGGAGTGGTAAGTTCTTCGTAGACAGGAAGACCGTCTCCCCCACCTTAAAGTCCCACCCCGGGCTGTGTTTTTTTGTCAAATTGGGCTTTGTAGTCTCTCTTTGCCTCTTCTAAACTCTCCTGTATACCCTTCCAAGAGTTTTCCAATGTTTTCCACCATTGATGGCACTCGGGGGAGAGTGAGGGTTCACTGCCCCCCCGGTAGGGTAGGTATGGGCTTCCCTCATACCCGTGGACCGCTTGAATAGGAGAAACCTTGATGGAGGGATGGAGGCTGTTGTTATAACTGTACTCTGCAAAAGAAAGCAAGTCCACCCAGTTGCTTTGTTGGAAGTTCACATAGCACCTTAAATATTGTTCCAGGAGCCCATTAACCCTCTCGCTCTGGCCGTCCGTCTGGGGGTGATAAGCTGAGCTCAAGCCCTGCTCCATGCCCATTAGTTTACAGAACTCCCACCAGAAGTTGGCAATGAACTGTGGCCCGCGGTCACTAATGACTTTGTCGGGGATCGAGTGTAAGCGGGCCACGTGGACAAAAAATAGGTGGGCTAGCTCTTTTGCGGTGGGGAGCTTTCGACAGGGGATGAAGTGGGCTTGTTTGGAGAATGTGTCAACCACCACCCAAATCACTGTCCTCCCCCTTGATGGGGGTAGCTCCACTATAAAGTCCATGGAGATGACCGACCACGGCCGTGCCGTGGTGGGGAGGGGTTGTAGTAATCCCGGAACTCCCCCCCCTTCTCTTTGCCATGAGGCAGGTTGGGCATGTTTGCACAAAATTGGAAATGTCTTTTTTCATTTGTGGCCACCAGAACTGTCTGTGGGCCATGTGCAACGTTTTTACGTAGCCAAAGTGTCCAGCCAGTCTACTCGTGTGGCAGTGGTGTAGTGCTTCTGCCCGGAGGGATTCGGGGACGTAGAGTTTCCCCTCATGGTACCAGAACCCCCCTTCCCCCTTGATCAATCCCTCCGGTCGCCCTCCCCCCTCCGCTTCAGTCTCGGCAATCAGCCTGCTTCCCCCCCACGGGCCCGCAGTTGGGGTTTTGGATTTCGATCGAGTTTGCACCGCCCCCGCCACTGCCCGCGGGGAGATCAGTGAGTCTACCACTTCCTCCTTCTCGCTTTCATGTTGGGGCTGCCGGGACAGAGCGTCAGCTAAAAAGTTTTTGGCTCCGGGGATATGGCGGAGTGTGAAATCAAATTTGGCGAAGAACCTGGCCCACCGGATCTGCTTCCCGGTCAGTTTCCGCCGCCCGGTTAGGGCTTCTAGCTTCTTGTGGTCTGTCCAGATCTCGAAGGGGACCCGGGCTCCCTCTAACCAGGAGCGCCAGGTTTTTAGTGCAAACATGACTGCATAGGCTTCCTTGTCCCAGACCAACCAATTTCACTGCTCGCCGGAGAATTTCCGCGAGATGTAGGCGCACGGTCTTAGGTGCCCCTCCTCGTCTCTCTGCATGAGAATGGCTCCGACGGCCGTGTCGGAAGCGTCACATTGCACCATGAAGGGTTTGAGTTCGTTAGGGTGCACTAGCACGGGTTCGCTCGTGAAGAGGCGCTTTAGTTTGTCAAATGCCTCCTGACACTGGCTGGTCCATTTAAGTTTAGCGTTTGGTTTTTTCGCCTCTGGTCCCTTCCCTTTTGTCTGCAGTAGGTCTGTGAGGGGGAGGGCCACCTTGGCAAAACCGTGTATGAAGGATCTATAAAAATTGGAGAATCCGATGAAAGATTGGAGCTGTCTACGTGTCCTCGGGGGTTCCCACTCTAACACCGCCTGGACCTTAGCCGAGTGTCATGAACACTCCTGGGGCCCCCTGAAGGCCAAACGGCATGACTAAGTACTCAAACTGCCCCAGAGGAGTGTTGAACGCCGTTTTCCATTCGTCCCCTTCTTTTATCCTGACTCGGAAATAGGCGTCGCGCAGGTCCAGTTTGGTAAAAATGGACCCTTCCGATACTGCGCTTTGTAAGTCTTTGATCAGGGGGATGGGGTAGGCGTTTGACATGGAAATCCTGTTTATCCTGCGAAAATCTGTGCAAAGTCTCAGACTTCCATCCTTCTTCTTTCGAAATAATACCGGGGCGGCATGGGGGCCCGTCGCGGGTCGGATAAAACCCCGTTGGAGGTTTTTGTCCAGAAACTTTCTCAATTCAGCCTTTTCCGCCCACCCCATCGAGTATAATTTGGCTTTTGGCAGCAGCTGATCGGGCAAAAGCTCTATAACACAGTCAGTGGCCCGATGGGGGGGCAACTTGTCCGCTTCCCGTTCACTGAACACCCCTTTCAGGTCTCGGTACGCCCTAGGGACAGGTTTCACTTCCTCTATTGACACACAAAGTTCTTGGGTGGAAGTCGGGGGCCCCAGATCTCCTTCCAGAGGTGAGTGACGCACCTCCGATCTGTAAAGTCTATGGTGTGCTCGCCCCACTGGATATCGGGTTGGTGTCGAGCCAGCCAGCCCACCCCCAACACTATGTCGAAGGAGCAGGAGGGGACTATTACAAAAACCTCCATGTCCCAGTGATCCTCCACCCCCATTAGTATCTCCCGGGACTGCTCCGTACAAGGTTCTCCCCTCATCCTGGTTCCGTCCATCTGTTCGAACTCAAGGGGCCGGGGTAGTTTCTCTCGCCCTATCCCCATTAGGTCCACCAGCCGCGGGGTGATTAGTTCCCGCGTGCACCCTGAGTCTATTAAGCCCCGGGCATGGATAAACCTCTTCCCCCCAACATTTAGCAAAGTCAATGGGATATACATTAGTTCTCCTGCTATTCTCACCCTCAGTGGTGCCGGTTTCTTTCGGACCTGCCGTGGGGCACCGTCTAGCGCAGGTCGGTCTCGTTTCCCGCCGGCTCCAGGTCCCAAGCCTCCTTTCCGAGCTCCTCCAGTATTGTATTATCCTCGTCTAGCACTGCCGATAGCGTGGTGCTGTTTCGACCCGACTCTTTCGGTTTCCCCGCCCACTGGGTTTTGGGCGAGGGACCCTTTCCTGTGGGCGCGGGGGTCCGGGCTCTCTCCGGACAGGTGGAAGCCAGGTGGTTGGGGTCCCCGCATTGGTAGCACCTCCGCGTCTCGGAGGGGGGTTTTGGGGTTGCTCCCCCCGTCTTCTTCGACTCCGGCTTGGCTGCGCTCTTGGTCTCTCGACTGGGTTTCCCCTGTAGTTCTTGATGCTGGATAGCTACCTCTTTCATGTTGGTTTCGATCTCTCCTGCCAGTTGGATCCACTCGACCAGGGTGTCTGGACAGACCTGCTGCAAGGCCCGGTCGAGGATCCCGGGGTTCAGTCCCTTCCGATACGCCCTGATCTTCATCGCCTCGCTCCAGCCTTTGATTTTGCGGCTGTGGTTCCTGAACTCCAGGGAGTACTCTCGGATGGATTTGCTCCCCTGGCGGAGCCCTTCGATCGCGGCGATGGCCAGGGTCTCTCGCAGGGGGTCTTCGAACTGGGATAGCAGTGCCTGTAGGAATCCGGCCACCGTCGTTACCTCTGGCCCCCGGGTCTTGAATAGGGTCACGTACCACATCTGCGCCTCGCCCTCCAGCCGGGAACCGAGATACGCCACTCGGCTGTGCTCGTCGGGGAAAGACGTTCCCCAGTAGCGCATGTAGCTGTTGGCTTGAATCACGAAGTATTCCACCTTATCTGCGCTGCCGTCAAAGGTGGCGTGTAGTTCCCTGGTTTTGACTTTTGATCCCGGGGTTGGGGCCCCCGGGGGTCCGGATGGCGCCCCCATCGGCCCCGCCGGCCCTGGGCCCCGCTGGCCCTGGGCCCGGCGATGGTTGGGTGGGGAGCGGCGGGGTCGGGCTCCTCGGCAGCGGCCCCGCAGGGTGTGCGGCCAGTTTTTTTTCCATCGTCGCCAGGACCCGCTCCACTTGCTTCGCCACCTCGTTCAGGGTCAGATTCAGGTTGCTGTGCATCTCTCGGCGGAAATCACACCCTAGAATCTCCATCTGCCGCCTGATCTCCAGGGGGTCGGTTTTCGGGGAGGACGCTCGTGAATCGTTCTCGCCCTGGGAGTCTTCCCCATTGTCGCCGCCTCCGCCGGCTCCGGTGTCGTCAGGAACCCCCCTCTCGCCTTTCTCCGGCTCGCCCGGGTTGCCGGCGCCTTCCGGGTCCTCCGGGGTTGCGGAGGATATTCGCATGCCTTTGCACCGTCTCGCCCATCAGCTTGGTGGAGGCTCAGGGCTTGCCCAGTGCCTTTGGGGTGAAGAAGAGAGTTTGGCTGCTCACTCTCTGCGGTCTCCTCTTTTCGGTGATGTACCATGCCGGTGACCCAGGCAGGCCGGGTATGCAGGGCTCTCGGTCGTCCGGTGCTTCGGCCATCCGCCAGAAGTAACCCTCGCCGATGAGTCCCGTTAAATAGGGATCACTTTCAAAATGTCAGCGTAGGGTTCATGGACGCTCCAACAATGGACAGACTCTTTTCATTTGAAAATAAGTTTCATTTATTGGATACATACATGTTACTGCTACGAGAGTTCTTTGAAAGTGATAAGGTATACACAAACTAACTGGCCTTTATGGCCGAGGATCAAAGCTGGGGGGTTTAAATCATTCCCACAATACAATCACATTCTACTTCTGAGAGGTGCGAGGTTCACACACTGATATCTTGCATAGCTAACTACGTCCGTTTCCTCTCCCCCACAGGCGGCCTTGCTGCGGCTGAGAGCTGGCCACATAGTTTGCACTTCAAACACCTTTACAGCTCTTGGCGCCAAGCTCCTCTTCTCCCCCTCCCACTCCTCTTGCTCTCACAGCTAAATTACGGTTACAGGTCACAAGGTTAGTAAACTATACAACAGTTTAGGCATTCTGGTTAGCATTAGTTTGAACACAAGCTGACACAGAGCAGCTCTCATAGGTGAGACAGCTGGAGAAGTTGCTGGGAATTTCTGAGTTTGGAAGACTCCATTCTGAGCTTTGTGGGGCTGCCTAAAATTCTGAGGTGTGATAGCTGGGGAACTGCTGTTTGTTTGGTCTTTGTTTGCTCTTTGTTTGGTTGAGTGGGTTAAAGGAGAAAGAGACTGAGAGTGATTGAGAGTGATTGCTGCTGATTGCTGAGGAGTGCCTCTGCTCCACCCTCTTTGCATTTTAAGCTGCGCCTTGCCAAAGAGCTAAAGGGGGCTCCCTAAGGACCAGGAACCCAGATCCCTGATTTCCTTGTTCTCCCAATAAGGTAAGTTGACCCTCCAGAAGGGGAGCCACTTAAACAAACAGCATTTAAAGAGGACTGTATATTTAAAGTCTTGGGTGAGTGCTCGATGCAAGGAGCTCCTGGTCCTCAGGGAATGAGTTCGTACCCTTGAGGCCGAGGTGACTGCCCTGGAGAAGCAGAGACGGTCAGTTAGGCATTTGGGGAAGACTTTCAGGGGTGTATTAGATGAGCCCCGCTCTGAACGTAGCAGCACCGTTGCTGCCAGAGAGCGTGAAGGTCGAGAGGGAACAGGGCACCATGCTGAGGATAAGGGGAACGCGCCCTCAGAAGAGACCTCTTCTTCGGTTGGTGAGCGGGAATCCTTTCGCGCCAAGGAACCATCCCTGGGCAGGGGAAGAGGGGCGGGGGTTGGTAGTTGGTGATTCGATCCTTAGGCAAGTAGATAGCTGGATGGCAAAACTGCGTACTGACCGTATGGTGACTTGCCTGCCTGGTGCAAAGGTAGCAGACATTACGCGTGTAGTAGATAGGCTGATAGACAGTGCTGGGGAGGAGCCTGTGGTCGTGGTGCATGTTGGCACCAACGGTGTGGGGAAATGCAGTCGTGAGGTCCTGGAGGAAAAATTTAGGCTGCTAGGTGGGAGACTTAAGGCCAGGACCTCCAAGGTAGCCTTCTCGGAAGTGCTACCTGTTCCACGTGCAGGGCAGGAGAGACAGGCACAAATTAGAAGTCTCAATGTGTGGATGAGACGATGGTGTAAGGAGGAAGGGTTTAAGTTTGTTAGGCACTGGGATGCTTTCTGGAACAAGCGGGAGCTGTACAAAAGAGACGGTCTCCACTTGTCTCCGGATGGAAACAGGCTGCTGGCGCTTAAAATCAGCAAGGTGGCAGAGCAATTTTTAAACTAAATCTTGGGGGAAAGCCGACAGGAGATGAAATGTCTCTGGTTCGGGAGGACTCGTCTCAAAGAGATGAAGGGTTGGCTGCTATTTTTCTGGAAGCATGGGGGCACAGTACTACATAGCACACTTCACAAAGTATTTGTCACCTGCTGGGAACAAGGCAAACTACCACAGGACTTTCGCGATGCAATCATCATCAAAGGAGAAAACAAGAACAAAGGAGAAAAGTCAGACTGCTCCAACTACCGGGGGATAACCTTGCTCTCCATCGCAGGCAAAATCCTTGCCAAAATACTCCTGAACAGACTGGTGCCCACCATTGCAGAAGAACTCCTCCCAGAGAGCCAGTGCGGCTTCAGAGCTAACAGGAGCACCACCGACATGGTATTTGTTCTCAGGCAGCTCCAAGAGAAATTCAGGGAACAGAACAAGGGTCTATATGTGACTTTTGTCGACCTTACCAAAGCTTTCGATACCGTTAGCAGGAAAGGCCTGTGGCAAATCTTGGAACGTTTAGGATGTCCCCCAAGGTTCCTCAGCATAATCATCCAGCTACATGAAGACCAGCGAGCCGAAGTCAGACACTGCAACGACCTCTCGGAGCCCTTTCCAATAGGCACAGGTGTAAAGCAAGGCTGCGTTCTCGCGCCAACTCTCTTTACGATCTTCTTTAGCATGATGCTTCAAAGAGCCGCAGTAGATCTAGATGATGACGATGGTGTCTACATCCGCTATTGCACTGATGGCAGCCTGTTCAACCTGAGGCGACTAAAGGCTCACTCCAAGATAATGGAAAAACTCATCCGAGAGCTACTATTTGCTGATGATGCTGCACTCGTCTCCCACTCGGTATCAGCTCTGCAGCATATGACGTCCTGCTTTGCAGAGGCTACCAAGCTATTCGGCCTAGAAGTTAGTCTGAAGAAGACAGAAGTTCTCCACCAGCCTGCACCCCAGGAAGATTATCACCCTCCCTGCATCACTGTGGGTGAATCAGTTCTGAAGACAGTCCAGCAGTTCAGCTACCTGCGGTGCATCATCTCCTCAGATGCCAAGATCGACAAGGAAATGGACAACAGGCTGGCAAAGGCAAATCGTGCATTTGGCCGACTGCACAAAAGAGTGTGGAGCAACAAGCATCTGAAAAAAGGCACAAAGATCAATGTTTACAAAGCGCTTGTGATGACAACCCTCATCTACGGCTCCGAATCGTGGGTTTTATACCGTCATCACCTGCGACTCCTTGAGCGCTTTCATCAGCGCTGCCTTCGCACCGTCCTCAACATCCACTGGAGTGACTTTGTGACCAACACTGAAGTCCTCAAGAGGGCGGAGGTTACAAGCATCGAAGCACTGCTGTTGAAGATGCAGCTGCGCTGGGCAGGGCATATTTCTAGGATGGAAAACCACCGCCTTCCCAAGATTGCTCTGTATGGCGAACATTCCACCGGCCATCAAAATAGAGGGGCACCAAAGAAGAGGTACAAGGACTCCTTGAAGAAATCCCTTGGCACCTGTCGCATCAACCATCACCAGTGGTCTGACCTAGCCTCAGATCGCAAAGCATGTAGGCACACCATCCACCAGGCTGTCTCTTCCTTTGAGAACGCACGCATAGCTGGTCTTGAGGACAAAAGGAGATTGAGGAAGAATCGCACTGCTACAGCACCAACCCCAAATCAGACTTTTCCCTGCAGCCACTGTGGCCGGATCTGCCTGTCCCACATTGGTCTTGTAAGCCACCAGCGAGCCTGCAGCAGACGTGGACTACTGCACCCTTCTTAAATCTTCGTTCGCGAAGTCAAGCCGAGAGAGAGACATCTGCGACGCAAAATGTCCGGCACTTCCTGGTTATGCGGAGCAGTTGGTGGGAAATCCGCGTAGACACTGCACGGTGAAGAGGGACGTCGCTCCGAGGTAAGCTATGTGGGAAAATGCCCTAACAGTAAAATGCATACTTAAAGATGGCACATCAAAGGTTCTATAAAAAATACTATGTTCTCAAAACATTCTTGTATTCACGTGTGAAACTTCACACAACGCCTTCCTTATCTCTCTAGGGCGTCCAGGATGGCCTTGCTGGCCTGGGAGCCTGTCCCCGGAGGTGCTGACTTCAAAGAGCACATTCCTGTATTTGTTAGTAGAAGCGAGGGAAGGGAGGGGGAGTTCTACTACTTTGATTTGCATAGCTTTATTCAGAGTTAGTAACTTTTCTATATTGCTATAACTATATTAATAAAGGATAAACAATCAGCTTGCAATGAACAGTGCTTGACATACTGCCCCCCCTAAGCTCCTGCTCGGGGTTTGTCTTGGTGCAGTAGGTAAAATCTTTTGAGAAGTAACGGAGCCCTGAGGTCTGTTGACTTGACCCGTTCATCACAGCTAGGGGGAAAGTATTTCCAGCGGACCAGGTAGTACAGTACTCCCCATTTCAATTTGGCATCTAATACCTCTCGCACCTCATGATGACTCTGACCCTTCACCTGAATAGGTTTGGGCTCTTGAAAGTGGGGGTGCCAGCTTGTAGCCCCCAGATCTCGCCGAAGAAGGCTGCAATGGAAAACAGGATTAATTTTACTAAACATTTTAGGCAGTTCCAGCTCCACTGTCACTTTATTTATGACTCTCTTGATTGTAAATGGCCCCAGGTATTTGTAAGCTAGTTTTCTGGGGCAGAGGTAAGTTCTTAGGAGACAGAAATACAGTTTCCCCCACTTTGAATTCCCACTCCGGAGAATGCTTTTTATCGTACTGAGCCTTATAGTCCCTCTTTGCCATTTTGAAATTGTCTTGAATCACGGCCCACCCTTTTCCCAGAGTTTTCCACCATTGCAGTAAGGGGAACGGTTTTCCTTCATAACCATTTACGATTTTGAAGGGGGTTGCTTTGCTTGAGCTATGGAGGCTGTTGTTATTCCCATACTCTGCGAACGGTAAAAGTTCCACCCAGTTAGATTGTTGATAATTCACATAACATCACAAATACTGCCCAAGAAGGGCATTCACACGCTTTGTCTGTCCGTCCGTCTGCGGGTGATAGGCAGAGCTCAAACCCTGTTCCATTCCAGTTAGTTTGCAAAACTCCCGCCAGAAGTTGGCAACGAACTGCGACCCGCGGTCGCTAATGAACTTATCGGGGAACGAGTGGAATTTGTCCACGTGCTGGAAAAATAAGTAAGCAAGTTTCTTTGCAGTAGGTGGTTTTTTACAAGGGATAAAATGGGCTTGCTTTGAAAACATGTCCACTACCACCAATATCACCGTTCTGCCCTGTGAGGCCGGTAACTCCACTATAAAGTCCATGGAGACTACTGACCAAGGGCACTCCGCTGTCGGAGTGGGTTGGAGGAGGCCGGGGACTTTCCCTCCCCGTTTCTTCGCCATTATATACACTGGGCAGGAGTTTACAAATTCTGAAATGTCTTTTTTCTTATACAGCCACCAGAACTGTTTGTTGACTAAATGCAATGTCTTTACATACCCAAAGTGCCCAGACAGTTTATTGCAGTGACAATGCTGTAAAACTTTCTGCCTTAAGATTTTTGGAACATACAGCTTCCCATCGTGATAACAGAACCCTCCTGTCCCTTTTATTAGCCCATCAGGCCTCTCCTCCCCCTCATGCTCCGTTTCTTTGATCAGTCGGTGGCCCCCCCCACGGTTCTGGCACTTTGGGCTTTTTTCCCGATCTGGTTGTTACTGTGCCTGCCACCGTGCTAGGAGAAATGATAGAGTCTACCACCTCCTCTCTTTGACTTTTGTGCTGAGGCAGTCTAGATAGCGCATTGGCTAAGAAATTCTTTGAACCAGGGATGTGCTTGAGCGTGAAGTCAAATTTTGCAAAAAACCCCCGGCCCACCGTATTTGCTTTTCGGTTAGTTTTCTACGGCCCGTGAGTGCCTCCAAGTTCTTATGATCAGTCCAGATTTCAAAAGGCACTCTTGCCCCCTCTAGCCAGGAATGCCAGGTTTTCAGTGCAAAAGTCACTGCAAATGCCTCCTTGTCCCACACCGACCAATTGCGCTGTTCCTGTGAGAACTTTTTAGAAATATAGGCACATAGTCTCAGTCTCCCCTCTGCATCCCTTTGCATCAATATGGCTCCCACGGCCACGTCGGAAGCATCACATTGCACCACAAAAGGTTTAAGTTCATCGGGGTGGGTCAACACTGGTTCACTCGTGAACAACCGTTTAAGCTTTTCAAATGCCCTCTGACTGTCACGGCTGGGGCCGGGTCAGGCAAAGTCCAGAGGCAGTCCGAAGTCTGTAGCCAGTAAGCAGAAGGGTCCGAGGCGCCAAATCCGAATCAGTGTGCCAGTATCGCAGGTCCGAGGTCCAGAAGCCGAGGTCAGGGAGTCCAGAAGTCAAAAGCCAAAGTCAGGGAGTCAGGAACCAAAGTCAAGCCGGAGTGGATGCTAGGATGTCAGAGAGATGACTAGTTGCTTCCACAAAGCCTCCTCCCAAAGCCCACAGCTATATAGCCCTCTGCTGCCTGTTGCTCATTTGGGCTAATTGCTGTCTCAGAGCAGCAGCCAGGATCCTGCCGAAACTTAAGCATCCTCACACTTAGAAGGGCCAGAATCCTTTCACCACTCAGGGCTCAGGGAGCGTCTTGCTTGTGAGCGTGCCGCCCTCCTCCGATCCCTGAGGTCCTGACGAAGGCGGTCACGCACACGAACCACCCGAGAGGGCGAGGCAGGGGGGCTTGGATCTTCTTCAGCAGGAGGCAGGGGCACTGGTGCAGGTGGCAGGGGCACAGTTCCTTCTGCAGGCTCTGCAGGCTCGGTTTCTTCTGCAGGGTCCCCAGCACCCATGACACTGACAGTCTGTAGTCCAAGCTAGTTTCGCCCCAGGTTTTTTCACCTCGGGTCCCTTCCCCTTGGTTTTCAGTAAGTCTGTTAGTGGCAGCATCACCTGGGTGAACCCCTGAGTGAAGGTTCTGTAAAAATTAGTGAACCCAAGGAATGATTGTAGCTGTCTACGTGTCCTCGGGGGTTCCCAGTCTAACACTGCCTGAATTTTGGCGGGGTCCATCGCCAAACCTTTCCCCAACACCCGGAATCCCAAATAGTCAAGTTCCGTCTGATGGAATTCACATTTAGACAGCTTCTCATACAGTTTGTTTTCATACAGGGTGGTGAGCACCTTTCTTACTAGCTGGATGTGGGATGCCATGTCCTTTGAGTAAATAATGATGTCATCCAGGTACACCACCACCCCCTTGTACAGGTACTCTCTCAGCACTTCATTGATAAAGTTCATAAACACTCCCAGCACCCCTAGTAGTCCATGGGTTTCTGCTGCCATTTCAGACAGACCCGATTCAGTAACTGGCTGCTACCAGAATACTGTTACCTTTTCTCACAGTCCCGCAGCTGTCCCGGCACCGAGGCATGCCTGAGTTGTTATTAACAAAGAGCAGCTTCCTTCAGTTTTCAACCCCTCCTTCCAGGTTGAAATTGCCATGATGTGCTGTGTGAAATGCCCATAGCAATTCTGGGAGGACTGGCGGTTTTCATTCCTTTTCTTGCCGGCTGGCGCACCATCTCTTTACATTTTTTTTAATGTCAGGCTAAGAGCACTATAATGCAATAATGACATATCAAAACAGTGCAACAGAACCACCGTTGGGATGCCTGGGCTCCATTAAGATGTCTGAAGTCTCTGCCATTAACACTTGGTAACAAATACTCCATTGGATACACAGTTCAAGCAGGAGTGCAGGGCACCAGGCATTGGTCAGTCATCTGTTGCTAACCCTTCCATGCCCTCATGGGAGTCAAGAGAATGTGATGGGTTTCTAGGTGTGTCTGAGGCAAATATGGGGGGCGGCTGTTGCCACCTGACATTTATACCTGCTGCAGCTTGGCACAAGTCACTTTCCACCCAATAGCCTGTGGGAATGGATGGGTGCACATCAGGCTGAGTTAGCAGCATCTGTCTCATCAATCACTGATGGTCTGAACTGCCCAAACCTGCTCCCCTATGGGCAACTTATCTCCAGGTGTATCCAATGGGGTACTTGTTACCAAGTGTCAACAGCAGCGATTTCAGGCATCTCAATGGAGTCCAGGCATCCCAATGTACTGTTTTGATACATCATTATAGTGCTCTTAGCCTGATGTTCCAAAAAAAAATAAAATTGTGGAGATAACGTGCCAGCCTGCAAAAAAAGGCACAAAAACAACTGGTGCTCTCAGAAGTGAAATAAAACCAGAACAGTGTGAAACGGTTCACTTCAGACACAGAACCCTACCAGAAAGAAAATCATGTGTTTGAAATTCCCATCCCTGTCCACTATTTTATTTACCAATGAGATAAGTTGCTGAATATTCTGAAACCAACAAACTTCTTGTACAAATAAAAATTTTATTTGATTTATGTAAACCCAGAGTCATATGCTATTAAAATACAACATCCTCAGGACCACATAATCCAGTGTGGTCAGCCCTTAGAGCTTGGGCACAATACAATGGGAAATGTTAAATAATAAAATTAGAATTAAATTCCTGGTGGCAGCATTACCCAGACAGAGAATGAGAAAGAGAGGTGACAAGAAAGACATAACATAGCTTTATAGAAAAAGTGTAACATATCTAACTTTAAAGAAAAAGTGTGACACCTGCCTTGGAGGATATGATGCAGAAGAGCTCCACAGCTGCCATATAACATAAATAGTTTCAAAACAGTATAACTGTGATCACTTTCCACAAAGAACCTCAACAACTGATGCTCTGAGGTGACTAACTGACCCAAATTCACAGGCAGATAAACACAAGAAGAAACACACGCACATATATATTTTTTCATTGTACTATCTTTATTAGATGCTCCTTCTTGTTAAGGTGGGGTTTCAACACAATGATATCACATTTTGGGGAAAAAAAGCAACCCAATAAACCAGCACTGGAGGCCAAAATGGAGAAAATCTCTACAGCCACCATATATTTTCCCTTTGCACTCAGGTAAGTTGGAACAAATGATAGCCATACACTGCAAAAGAGTAACATGCTGAAAGTGATAAATTTGGCTTCATTGAAAATGTCAGGGAGCTTCCTGGCAAAGAAAGCCACAGTGAAGTTGACAATGGCCAGAAGGCCTATATACCCCAGCACACAGTAAAACATGATAATTGAACCCTCATTACATTGCAACACAATTTCTTCTTTCACTGAATTCATATCAGCATCTGGGAATGGGGAATTGGTTACCAGCCACACAGTGCAGATGCCTGTTTGGATAAGGGAGCAGGAAAGCACAATGGAGATAACAATTCTTTTCCCCACCCACTTTTTCATCCTGCTTCCTGGAGTGGTGGCCATGAAAGCCAGAACAACAGTGAGTGTCTTTGCCAATATGCAAGATACAGCAATGGAGAAGATAATGCCAAAAACAGTTTGCTGGAGGAGGCAGGTCATCTTCTCAGGTTGCCCGATAAATAGCAAAGCAGAAAGGAAACAGAGCAGGAGGGAGATAAGGAGGGTGTAAGTGAGATTCTGATTGTTGGCTTTGACTATGGGTGTGTCACTGTGCTTCAGAAATGTCCCTAGAACCACAGCAGTGACCACAAAAAAAGAAGATAGCCAAAATGGCTAAAGAGATCCCCAAAGGTTCTTCTTAAGACAGGAAGGTTTCATGTTTGAAGATGCATGAATCCTGGTCCTTGTTTGGGTATTGATCAACTGGGCATTTGTAACAGTTATCTGCATCTAAAAAAAGTTTTAGCTTTAACTTTCTCAAAACATTCCACAATTATTCTGCTTGCAAAAATGGTCTTCTGCACAATGAAATAAGAAGATTGTGTTGATGGATACAAGGGTAGATTTCCTTTTATAATATAGTGACTATCAGCAGGGCTTCAAAAAACCAATTCTTTCCAATATCATTCTGTCTGCTAGATTCACCAAAACAAATTGTGAAGCCATACAAAGCAGTTAGAGCTCATGATGAAAATCTAAAGAGATTACTTGGCTTACCTGTTCAAGACCTGATGTTCTGCCCTTCGTCTATTCAGCACACAAATGGATGCCATATGAAATGGCTACTATGGGGTCAGAGGGAGCAATTGCAAAATGACTGCTGTAAGGTGATGAGGGGCAATCACAAAATGTTTAGACATCACAAGTGATCAATGAAGGTATCTATTTCTTAGCAGGTGCTCCTGTATTCACAAAGGTGAAGCCTCCTGTTTTCTTCTTAAGCACCTTCTGCTTCAGTGAGGTAATTGAAATCCAGGAGGAAGAGATACTTTATGGGAAAACCAAATGAGTGCTAGAAAAAGATATTGGATCAGAAACCAATTAGTAGCTGTCACAGTGCCTGGATGAGCCACGTTGGGGAACACTGCTTTATAACATGAGCTATCCATGCATTTGGTTTGTCAGAATTATCCAGCCTGCTGCATTTCTTACCTTTCTGACTTGAAATCTTCCCTCCTGGACACAAAACACAATCATAGCAGCAAAATGGCTTCCCTTCCTGCTTTCTCTTCCTATAGCCAGGGGGACAACTGTCAGTGCACACAGATCTGGGCAATGCCTGGTCCCAAATTGGAAAGAAAAGTAACGTGAAACTGGTATTACATTATGCCTGAGGAATAATTATATTCTCGGCATTTTTAAAATTAACAGGTTTATTTTATAAGGAATTCTGCATCATGGTGGTTTTTCAGTTAGTTCTTGGAAACAATACCATCATTCTTTACCAGGCACAGAATAGAGTCATCAGATGCCCTCATCCTACAGATTGCTCCATAAATTGCATATGTTTTGAACTGGCCATTGGATCTGTCTGTGGCCTTATCAGCCTCTGAAATAATTGTTTGGATGGAAGCATGGTCCTGAGCTTAAATTATCCGCTTTCTAGCAAAGCATTTTTGAGGTACGTACAGATCCACAAATTCCCCAGCATCATTCTGCATGGTGCTACTAGTTACGTGCAAGAAGAAATTCTCTCTCACGCCACAAATAGGGATGTGCAAAAAAAAAAAAAAAAATTCGGAATTACACGGATTCGGAAGTACACGGGGAAAAAAAATTCGGATTCCCCATGCACTACTGAATACCGTATTCGGAATAGCCGCATATACCGTAGATGCACGGCTATTACCGAATATACGGCCCTATTATACCCTATGGGCCATTGAAATCAATGGCAAATAGGGTATATTTGAAGCCGCCTGGAGGGGGGGGTTGAGGGAGAGCCCCCAAATTTGCAGGGAACTCTCCCCTCCAACCCCCCCCCCAAGTCCCAAAAAGATTGGGCCAGGGGACCCCATTCCAGGGGCAGCCAAAGAGGGTGCCCCTATTCCATCATTATACCCTATGGGCCATTGAAATCAATGGCAAATAGGGTATAATTGAAGCCGCCTGGAGGAAAGGGGGTTTGAGGGAGAGCCCCCAAATTTGCAGGGGACCTGCAGGGGACTCTCCCCTCCAACCCCCCCAAGTCCCAAAAAGATTGGGCCAGGGGATCCCATTCCAGGGGCACCCAAAGAGGGTGCCCCTATTCCATCATTATACCTTATGGGCCATTGAAATCAATGGCAAATAGGGTATAATTGAAGCCGCCTGGAGGGGAGGGGGTTTGAGGGAGAGCCTCCAAATTTGCAGGGGACCTGCAGGGGACTCTCCCCTCCAACCCCCCCCCCCAAGTCCCAAAAAGATTGGGCCAGGGGGTCCCTGTCTTTGGGCTCCCCAAAAGGCCCATTGCCAACAATGACGGGGAAAGCCCAATTAGCCACTTCCTCCACTACAATTGCTGTGGGGAAAGTGGCTCTGGCCAGAGGGGGGTTTGAGGGAGAGGCCCCAAAACTGCAGGGCAGCTTCAGGGGACTCCCCAGCATGCAACCCCCCTGGCCCCAAAAGACAGCACCCATCTGTGGGCACCCCAAAAGGAACACTGCTCCCAATGGTGAGAAAAAACCAATTAGAGCCACTTCCTCACTGCAATTGTCATAGGAAAAGTGGCTCTGGGGAGCAGGAGGTTTTGAGGAGAGCCCCCCAAACTGCTGTGCAGCTTCAGGGCACTGTCCCACACAAAACCCACAAGGCCAAAAAAAAATTGGACCAGGGGGTCCAATTCCTGGGGCACCCAAAGCCAAACCGAACTTCACACCAGAGAATCTCTGTAGGCCCCAAATGCACTACATCCCTCTATCTAATCTATGAACCCTGCAGGCCTGGCACCAATATAAACCCAATTGCCAACATCACTGCCACACAAAACACAATCTGCTCAAGGTCTGCTCTGCAGACCTGGCTGCAGCAAACCCAGATGCCAGCTCACACCCTCACCAACCCCCACACCAACCAGAGGCAATTTAAAAAACCAAAACAAAACCAGCAGAATCACAAAAGGCCAAGTGTTAAAAAAGTGGCCTTTTCACCAACAAGAAAAGGGGGACAAAAGTGGCCTTTTAAACAATGAATATTAGGCCAAACAGCACCCCCCCCCAAGAACCCAAAGAAAAGAGTAACAGCAGCAGCACAACACAGCACAGCAGCAACAAATCAAACACTGAATACTTTTAAAACAGTAAAAAATTAACTTTTAACAATACAGGAACTTTGCCACCCCCTCCCCCCAAAAAAAACCCTTCACCCTAACCCCAAGAAATCCAAGCCACCCAAATCAGGAGAAGTAAAAGGACACTGCACTTTTAAAAGTCCTCTCACTAAATTAAGATATGGGCAAATTGGCAAACCCCCCCACCCCAGGCCCCCTCCCCAAGCAGAAACCCCCAAATAAGCTACCCCACCACCACCCAAATCTGGATAAGTAAAGGGACTCTAAGTCTTTAAAAAAAGTCCTTTTACCAACAATAAATAAAAACAAGAACCTAAAGAGTGTCTTACCTTGTCTTCTCTAGTCCAGGGAAGTCTGAGTGAGAGAGCTGCAGCTTAAGCGAAGGGCCAGCCAGCCACTGCCAGCCCTTTGCACAATCTCTCACACACAGCATGGAGGAGTCAGCCAGGAAGGGAAGACTCCTTAGAAAGCCCTTCAAAGCATGCATTTGCAATGCATTTTGCAAATGCATGCTTTGGATTGGCTGCTGGGGCTCCTCTTCCCCCTCCCCCCCCCTGATCCCAGGGAGGTTAAGGCAGAGGCGGGAAGAGGCCACTGAAGGCGCCAAAGCAGCTCCTTTGAAGCTCCAGAAGCTAATTGCCACCTTTTGAATTGACAGCTGTGTGCTTACGAATAGCTATTCGTAACTACACAGTGAGCCTATTCGGCTGCCGTATAATGGGTGCTTATGGAAGTCGGCTGCAGGCTATTCCGTATGCGGCCGAATCAGCACTGATTCGGCTGTAAATACGGCTCGGCCGAACCGAATGCACATCCCTAGCCACAAACTCAGGCAGGAAAGGGCATCCTCAGCATTACTGACATTCTAGCGGCGACAGGATAGGACTGATTTCAGAATTTTGAGGCCAGATGTTTTGATCTGGATATCACTGCTTTGACTATCCTTCCTATTTGTTGAATCAGATTTCTGAGATTCTTTATTTTCATGCTCCTTCCTGTACCCTTACAATGATTTCCCCATCAAATATCTATTTAAAAATATGCAATGGTGTTTGTGACTTTGAAACAACATACAAACATTACACACACGTGTGCTAACATAATACTACACAGGTATGTAATACAAATAGTCATGTAATTCCAAATGATAAACAGATAACTGAAGACTTTTTGAAAATGTTAGATGGCACATTTCCAAAGTAGCTTACTTTCTTTTTTCACCTCCATTTTATCTTCACACCAACCATGTAAGGCAGGCTGAGAGTGTGTGACTGGTCCAAGGTCACCCAGCAAGCTTCAATAAGAGCATGGGGATTTGAACCTTGGTTACCCAGATCCTAACCTGAAACTCTGACTGCTATAGCATACATACAATGCACATAAGAACATAAGAACATAAGAGAAGCCATGTTGGATCAGGCCAACGGCCCATCCAGTCCAACACTCTGTGTCACACAGTGGCAAAATTTTTTTATATATACACACACACTGCGGCTAATAGCCACTGATGGACCTGTGCTCCATATTTTTATCTAAACCCCTCTTGAAGGTAGCTATGCTTGTGGCCGCCACCACCTCCTGTGGCAGTGAATTCCACATGTTAATCACCCTTTGGGTGAAGAAGTACTTCCTTTTATCCGTTTTAACCTGTCTGCTCAGCAATTTCATCGAATGCCCACGAGTTCTTGTATTGTGAGAAAGGGAGAAAAGTACTTCTTTCTCTACTTTCTCCATCCCATGCATTATCTTGTAAACCTCTATCATGTCACCCCGCAGTCGACGTTTCTCCAAGCTAAAGAGTCCCAAGCGTTTCAACCTTTCTTCATAGGGAAAGTGCTCCAGCCCTTTAATCCAGCCCTTTTATCCCTTTAAAGAGGATAGATTTATGACTAGGCCTGGGTAGGCCTATGCTCTGATTCATTATATGGCAGCTTTATGTATGTTCATATAGAATATAAATATATAAATGTGATATAAATGTGATAAACAAGATAAAATAGAATAACCATGAATGCAAGCATTTACAGTTTAGATGTTTAACAGTTTAATGTTAATTTAAATTAACATTACTGTAGAACTGATTTATTTAAGATCAGGACATAATGAAAAAGGAGGGAATACTTACACTGTCTCACTAATCCAGGAGTCATAGGGTTGCTTGAAGTTATTCAGGTCTCCAGGAACTGAGATCAAAGACACAATGCCACCAATGATCAAATCACCTGGATTAAAATATCTATAAAGAACAGGGAGGGAATCACCAACAGAGCTTTTCATTGTATGAGATGTCCATGCTATGTGAAAAAACAGTAAAAACAGTAATGTCTTTATCTTCTAACATGCAGATCTTCCATCAACTTGTTGGCTGCCTTGTTTCACCTCTTTTCATTGCATCCTTCCTTTTTTCTTGTTTCTGCTAATTGCTCTATATTTTATGTGTTACAGATATGTGATTTAAATACACTTCTGATAAATAGTAAATAACTGTAGTTTTTTCTCCTGTTAATAATTCTGCCTAGATGTTATATCATATTTGAAGATGTTTAGACTCTTGTCTTTTATAGACAATTATAAGACCTTTCTGCAATAGGACTGTAACAGAAACAATTCTGAAGACAATATCTTAATGGTATCTCAAGTAGCTGGTAGATTGTCAATTGCAATACCTTGCTAATAGTTAAAACTCACTATATCATGTATTACTTTTTTAAATATTTGAATGGTTATCTTGTATTATGCATTGTATACAGGGCCTGGTTTCACTAATCACACTGTATATACTAATATTTGGTTGAATGTAAATTAGTTTGTCAGCCTTTTCTTTTGTGTGGTACTCAGTACCCACTTTGTTTTCACACTAATCCCATTCTACTGAGTAGACCAGTCCAATTTCTATGCCTGTGACTCAACTCATAAGCCTACAGAATACAGCCTGAAGGAACAGATATCATACTGAACGAATCTTGTCTGCTCTTAGTCCCTGAGCCTTGATTTGAGTTGCACAGAGACTATTTATTCAGTACTCAGTGGTGCTCCCAGTGTCTGAACATGGGCTTCAAAAAAATGGAGGATTAATCACTATTATTTGTATAATTATATGAAAAGGAGAAAATGACTTGCTTGGAATAATGCTTTTGACCAATGCTTAATCCCAGAGGAGGTGCGGGCCCTGCGGAACTTAGACCGCCCTCTTCAAACAGGCGTTCACCAATAACTGAATTTAATGTTTACCGCCAGATTAATAACGTTTACCGCCAGTGTTAATTTAGGAATGTTTTAATTAATTATTGACTATTGACTGGTTTTAATGTGAATTTTAATGTGAATTTAATGTTCTTATTATTGTATTGTTTACTTGAAATGCTGTTAGCCGCCCTGAGCCTGCTTCGGCGGGGGAGGGCGGGATATAAATAAAATTTTACATTACATTACATTACATAATCAAGAGTTGCCAAGAGTTAGCCTCTGGTGAGGAATAGTTTTTTGTGTGTGAAGCATGCACGTGGGGTGCAATGATGTCACCCATGAGTGATGTCATCATGCTGGTGATATTACGTGCTGGCCGCTCTAGGCATTTCCAGGAAATTTCTATGGTTTTCTCAGACACTCTATTAAAATCAGTTTCCTTACATGCCCTCGATCAAGCACCCAAAATGTTTTTTTCAATGTGCATATATGTGAGAAATTTTTAAGGAGGCCATAGAATTCATTGCCAGAGGATGGCCACAAGTAAATATGGCATAAAAGAGATTAGACAAATTACTGAAAGATATTATTAGTTGTGGAAGCCACCACATTCAGGGGGAAGTAAACCTCTGAATATCAGTGACAGCAGGTAACATCAGGAAAAAGCCTCAGCCTCTATGCCCTAGGTTGCCCTCAAGAGTAAATTAGTTGCCCAGTCTGTGAGAAATGATGCTGGACTTGATGGCTCAATGGTCTGATCCAGGAGGGTGTTTCTTATATTCCTAGTAAGTAAGTAATTCCTATTAGTAAGATTGCAGTCACATATCTACATCATTTCAACAGTCAGAAGACAACGTTGCATATTTTAAAAATGTGGTTAGATCCAACCAGCTGTTCTGCTGATGACAAAGGAAGGCTGGGTTCCCTTTAAAATGTAAAGATAGTCCCCTGTGCAAGCACCAGTCATTTCCAACTCTAGGATGATGTTGCATTATGTTTCAATGTTTTCACGGCAGACTTTTTATGGGGTGGTTTGTCATTGCCTTTGCCAGTTATCTACACTTTACCCCCAGCAAGCTTGGTACTCATTTAAGCACCCAAAAAAGGCTATGCTGGGATCATGGGACTGGCACAGACAAAAGCAATGGAAGATAGGGCTTGTAATAAAGAAAGGAATTGAGTAATATTGGGCAAAAAAGTTGGAGGGATCCAGCCCATAGTTATCAAGCAGCTGTGCAAGAATATGTTTGCCATATGCACTGAATAATCAAAGAAAGAAAATGACTATTTGGCACTTATTCAGAGGGACATGTGCAGGCCATGCAAAATGTTCTGGGAGTTTCATCCTCTATAGTTGTTGCATAGTCTCCCACTAACAGGAAATGGGTATCCTGGGCAGATCAATCAGGTCGCCTTACTGATTTAGAATCCTCAGATGGAAGGAGACGCAATACAGCTTGGGTAAGAAGGAGGAGGATGGTAAAAGATCATACCCTTATAGGAATACTCAAAGTAGATCTAGGGATTTTTTCCGGGGCCCCAGACGAGGGAGATGCCAGACCTAGTCATAAATCTATCCTCTTTAAAGGGATAAAAGGGCTGGATTAAAGGGCTGGAGCACTTTCCCTATGAAGAAAGGTTGAAACGCTTGGGACTCGTTAGCTTGGAGAAACGTCGACTGCGGGGTGACATGATAGAGGTTTACAAGATAATGCATGGGATGGAGAAAGTAGAGAAAGAAGTACTTGTCTCCCTTTCTCACAATACAAGAACTTGTGGGCATTCGATGAAATTGCTGAGCAGACAGGTTAAAACGGATAAAAGGAAGTACTTCTTCACCCAAAGGGTGATTAACATGTGGAATTCACTGCCACAGGAGGTGGTGGCGGCCACAAGTATAGCCACCTTCAAGAGGGGTTTAGATAAAAATATGGAGCGCAGGTCCATCAGTGGCTATTAGCCACAGTGTGTGTATATATAATTTTTTTTTTGCCACTGTGTGACACAGAGTGTTGGACTGGATGGGCCGTTGGCCTGATCACATCTTCCTGGCTGGACTCCTTCATTGCTGCTGTGTGTATGTTGGTTGGTGTGAGAGATTGTGCTGCTGCTGGCTGGCCCTTGTCTTCAGCTGCTGCCTGCTGCTCTCTCACTCAGTGAGTGTCTTTGCCAATATGCAAGATACAGCAATGGAGAAGATAATGCCAAAAGCAGTTTGCCAGAGGAGGCAGGTCATCTTCTCAGGTTGCCCGATAAATAGCAAAGCAGAAAGGAAACAGAGCAGGAGGGAGATAAGGAGGGTGTAAGTGAGATTTCGATTGTTGGCTTTGACTATGGGTGTGTCACTGTGCTTCAGAAATGTCCCTAAAACCAAAGCAGTGAGCACAAAAAAAGAAGATTGCCAAAACGGCTAAAGAGATCCCCAAGGGTTCTTCATAAGACAGGAAGGTCTCATGTTTGAAGATGCATGAATCCTGGTCCTTGTTTGGGTATTGATCATCTGGGCATTTGTAACAGTCATTTGCATCTTTAAAAAAAAGTTTTAACTTTTTTTTTAACATCCCACAGTTATTCTGCTTGCAAAAATGATTCCTTGTGCAGTGGAATAAGAGGATTGTTGTGTTGATGGATAACAGGGTGGATTTTTTTCATAATACAGTGTATCAGCAGGGATTCTAAAAACAATTCCTTCGAATAACCTTCTCAGACTGCTAGATTCACCAAAACAAATTGTGAAGCCCTACGAACCAGTTAGAGCTCATGGTGAAAATTTAATGAGGTTACCTCTAGCCTGTTCAAAATATGATGTTGTACCCTTTGACAACTGAGGAACAGGAGTGGGTGCCATTATAAAATGGCTACCATGGGGCCAGGGGTAGCAATTATAAAATGGCTACCATGGGGTCAGGGGGAGCAATTGCAAAATGAATGCTGGAGGGTGCTGGAGGGTCATTCACAAAATGTTTAGGCATCACAAGCTATCAAGTCTGCAGATTCAATGATGAGTCGATGTAGATACAAAGAAACTATTTTATTGATACTGAATACTTGTGGCCTAAGCCAAGGCTTGAAAAGACTAAAGGACATACAGTAGATACATTGCATATAAGGTATACTTCAAAGGGATTCCTACGGGTAGGGGAATTGTGCAGAGGACATTCACACATAGATGTTACAAATACATTCTCATGTTGATTAGAGGCCCAGTTGGCCTTGATGCTCTCAGGCTCCTTCCTCTCCCCCGAGCCTGGGCTGAGAAGGCTCAGATAAGACTTTTCACACATCACCATTTCAAAGCAAGAATATTCTCTAGGAGGGGGGGGAGTTAAGAGGATTTGCTAGCAGCATTTGGTTACACTTTGGTTTTACCCAGCATGCTCTATATTTGAGCCAGAGTTATAGCCACTCTTGACAGTAGCTATTTCTGAACAGGTTCTCCTGTATTCACAAAGGTAAAGCCTCCAGCCTCTTTCACTTTAGACACAATTCCAACTGACCATGCGGCATTATAGGGATCAGTCACTCTTTAAATAAGTAGGATACCAGGCTTAGCTCTAAAGTACACTTTTGAGACAGAATTTGGAAGTTATAATCCATGCCTTTGCTTTAATTAAAGACTGACCCATTTCTGAACAAAGTATAAATATGACATTTTCTTGGCAGACTTTTTACAGGGTGGTTTGCCATTGCCTTCCCCAGTCATCTACATGTCAAGTCTGCTCATAACTCTGGTCAAACCTGCACCTAATCACTGGTTCAGGAGAAAGGCGTCCTGGGTAAAGCCATACTGTATTCCATTGCTGCTAGCTTGAACTCTCCTCACCCCCCTTCTTTTCTTTGTTATGTAGTATTGCTTTGAAATGGGAATATGTGAATACTTTATATGTGCCTTCTCAGGCTTGGCACCGGGGGAGGTTGGAGCCAAGAGACGCTCAAGGCCAAACCAGGCCTGAGAAAGAAATTGTAACATCAATGTGTGAATGTGCCCTGCATAGTATCCCTCCCTCAAGAATCCCTTTGAAGTATACCTTATATGATTGCATTCTACTGTATGATCTTTAGTCTTTCAATCTTACTGTAGTCGAGAGCCATGATATCAATAAACTAGATACTTTGTTTCAACGAAGACTCGTTATTGAATCTGCCGACTTGACATTTTGAAAGACTCCCCTTCGAAGCTCAACCGTTCCGGCCAAAAAGATTCCGGACAACGGGGAGTTTCCCAGCGAAGACGGGGAGGCCGAGATGCCGTGGCAAGTCCTCGACTCCAGGAGAGCAGCGGCGTCTCCTCCCCAGTTCCAGCTCGTGATCACCCCCTGGCAGTATCAACCGAGGATGTCAACCACTACCATGGACGAGGCACTGATCCGCCGGGAGGCCATCATGACCCGACACATGCGGAGGGTCCGGATGGCCGAACCAGAGACTACCAACCCGGGCACCATCGAGCCGGGGGAGGTGGACAGCATCATCGTTGTCCAGGTGCTGGAGGACGAGTCCGAGTGCGCGGAGTGCGCCAAGGGTGGCGGGGGAGAGCCGCTGCCAAAGGACATGCACAAGGAAGATGCCCGTATGTTCCGCACAATGGTGCGCCGCAAGGTCGATGGAGCAGTGCAAGGCCTGAAGGACAAAATGCGAACCCTGACGGCTCAACTGGGGAGAGCGCTGGGGGTGGCCAGGTCCAGAAGGCCACCCCTGGTCCAGCAGGCCGCCCAAGCTCGCCCGGCTCCGCCAGCGCCGGCGGCACCCCCCGCGAGAGGCCCGGCTCCTGTGATCCCACCGGCCCCGCGCGATGGGGGGAGAGGGCGAAAACTGGATGCCACCTTCGACGGGGACCCGGAGGAGGTGAACTACTTTGCCATCCAGGCGAACAGCTACATGTATTATTGGGGAACACCTTCCCTGATGAATTCAGCAGGGTGGACTACTTGGGGTCAAAGCTGCGGGGAGCCACCAAGAGGTGGTACGTGAGCCTATGCGAGGCCATGAGCCCCGACCTGGACTATGTGCCCACCTTCCTGCAATCCCTGCTGACCCAGTACGAGGACCCCCTGCAGGAGACCCGCACACTGGCGGTGCTCCGCGACATGCAACAAGGGGCCCGATCCATCCGCGAGTATGCTGCCGAGTTCAGGGCGAACGCGGCTAAAGTCCGGGGGTGGAGCGAGCTGATGAAGATTGAACACTTCACCCTGGGACTCAACACCAGCATCCTGGATCAGGCCCTTATGAAAGCGCGCCCAGACACCCTGGTGGGATGGATCCAATTGGCGGGGGAAGTGGAAACCAATCTGAAGAGGGTGGCGATGCAATGCCAGCACCAGTTGGGCAAGGGCCAGCACAAGGCGACCCCCATAAAGGCGGAAGCCCAAAAGTCCAAGAAACCCATGGGGGGGGTGCCCGTGGGGCCCCGCAAGTGCTTCAGGTGCGGGGACCCAAGTCACCTAGCTTCCAACTGCTCACAACCTCCGATCACCCGAGTGGCAGCCATGGTCACCACCTGCTCGCAAAAGAAATGGGAGCTGGAAGGACTCAGCAGGGATAGAATGGCTGTAGAGACAGAAAGAGAAGGGGAAGTACGGCCAGAGGGGGTGCTAAAGGGAATGAACGGGCTTTGGTACAAGGGAGAGAAACTGTACGTCCCCGAGATGCTGAGAAGGGAAGTCCTGCAACTCTGTCACTCCTCCAAACTAGCAGGACACTTTGGATATGTCAAAACCCTGCACCTAACCAACAGACAGTTCTGGTGGCCTTCCCTAAAGAAGGAAGTGTCAGAGTATGTGGCCAGCTTCCCTGTTTGTGTCATGGCCAAACGGAGGGGGGGGGGGGGGAAGCTGCCAGGGCTCCTACAGCCGCTGGAAACTGCCATGTGACCCTGGTCGGTGGTGTCTATGGACTTTATAGTGGAATTGCCCCCTTCCCAAGGGAAAACAGTAATCCTAGTGGTGGTCGACACTTTCTTGAAACAAGCCCACTTCATCCTGTGTACACAGCTGCCCACGGCCAAGAAATTGGCCGCCCTATTCTTTGATCACGTGGTAAAACTCCACTCGCTCCCCGACAAGGTCATTAGTGACCGCGGGCCGCAGTTCGTTGCCACCTTCTAGCGGGAGTTTTGTAAGCTGGTGGGGCTAGAGCAAGGCTTGAGCTCAGCCTATCACCCCCAGACGGACGGCCAGACGGAGAGGATGAACAGGGTTCTGGAGCAGTACTTAAGGTGCTTCATCAACCAACGCCAGTCAGACTGGGTTGATCTCCTCCTGTTTGCTGAATACGGTTACAACAATAGTGTGCACAGTTCTACAAAAGCCTCCCCCTTCTCCACAGTGTTTGGGTACGAGGGAAAGCCTATCCCGTTGCTAACAGGCGGGGAGCCCTCCGGGGCACTGTCTGCGTTTGAACAGTGGTGGCAGGGGCCGAGCAAAAGCTGGCCAACCATCCGGGAAAACCTGGAGGCTGCAAAAGAAACCTACAAAAAGTACTATGATAAGTCACATGTCCCCGCTTGGGATTTCAAAGTGGGAGACTCTGTATTCCTGTCAACCAAGAACCTACCTCTCTCCCAACCCTCCAGGAAATTAGCTTACAAATTCCTGGGACCCTTCAAGATCAAAAGGGTCATTAACCCGATGACAGTAGAGTTGGATCTGCCACCCGCTCTTGGTAAAATAACCCTGTATTAAATTGCAGCCTACTCCGTCGAGACCCTGGCTCTTCGATTTGGCATCCTCACACGCCAGGGTCCCTCCCAACAGCGAGGGGGAACCAAAGCCACGAGATCCACGAAGTCCGGGACTCTAAGACCAACCAGCCTCACCAGCTGCCGCAGGGGGTGGAGGGGGCCTAGGGGGGGCAGTATGTCAATTCTGCTCATAACTCTGACCAAGCCTGCACCTAATCACTGGTTCAGGAGAAAGGCATCCTGGGTAAAGCCATACTGTATTCCATTGCTGCTAGCTTGAACTCTCCTTACCCCCTCCTTTTCTTTGTTATCCGTTTTAACCTGTCTGCTCAGCAATTTCATCGAATGCCCACGAGTTCTTGTATTGTGAGAAAGGGAGAAAAGTACTTCTTTCTCTACTTTCTCCATCCCATGCATTATCTTGTAAACCTCTATCATGTCACCCCGCAGTCGACGTTTCTCCAAGCTAAAGAGTCCCAAGCGTTTCAACCTTTCTTCATAGGGAAAGTGCTCCAGCCCTTTAATCATTCTAGTTGCCCTTTTCTGGACGTTCTCCAATGCTATAATATCTTTTTTGAGGTGTGGCGACCAGAACTGCACACAGTACTCCAAATGAGACCGCACCATCGATTTATACAGGGGCATTATGATACTGGCTGATTTGTTTTCAATTCCCTTCCTAATAATTCCCAGCATGGCGTTGGCCTTTTTTATTGCAAACGCACACTGTCTTGACATTTTCAGTGAGTTATCTACCACGACCCCAAGATCTCTCTCTGCCAGTTCACACCCCATCAACTTGTATTTGTAGCTGGGATTCTTGGCCCCAATGTGCATTACTTTGCACTTGGCCACATTGAACCGCATCTGCCACGTTGACGCCCACTCACCCAGCCTCAACAGATCCCTTTGGAGTTCCTCACAATCCTCTCTGGTTCTCACCACCCTGAACAATTTAGTGTCATCCGCAAACTTGGCCACTTCACTGCTCACTCCCAACTCTAAATCATTTATGAACAAGTTAAAGAGCATGGGACCCAGTACCGAGCCCTGCGGCACCCCACTGCTTACCGTCCTCCACTGCGAAGACTGCCCATTTATACTCACTCTCTGCTTCCTGTCAGAACTGGCAGAACGTCAAACAAGACCCAAAACTTGTTGCAAAGTATAGGCATTTATTCGAGAACTACAGTGCTGGAGCTTCAAGATAACACTGGGAACTGAAGATCACCTTCGACGGAGACGGGGACGAGGTGGAGTACTTCACCATCCAGTGCAACAACTTTTTTACGCACTGGGGAGCAAGCTATCCCACAGAGGCGAGCCGCGTGGATCACATCGCCTCAAAACTGAAGGGGGCCGCGAGGAACTGGTACGTGGGGCTGTACACCGGGCTGGAGCTTCAAGATAACACTGATGCCTGAGCCTGGCATCTAGTTACATTTTATGCGGTTAAGACAGCAACAATAAAGCAATCTTTCACATGGTTTACAGACAAGTGTCTCGTTCTCAGGAGTTGTTATCAGAAGGGAGGATGCAGTCCCGCTGAGAGGGCCTGCTCCGCCTGGCTTCAAAGGGCCACCTGCAGATGTTGACCAGGGGTTATCTGTCACCCTCCAGTGATCACAGGGTGTTTGAAATGCAGAGCATTTTGTGTTAGTTACAGAGGCAAAGCATTATGTGTTAGTATTGGGTTACAATATGGAGTCAGTATGGCTAACATCATATAAGAAAGTTACAAGTTCTGACACTTCCTATTACTCAGCCAGTTTTTAATCCACAAGAGGACCTGTCCTTTTACTCCATGACTCTCAAGCTTTCTAAGGAGCCTTTGATGAGGAACTTTATCAAAAGCTTTCTGGAAGTCAAGGTAAACAACATCTATTGGGTCTCCTTTGTCCACATATTTGTTCACCCCCTCAAAGAAATGTAACAGGTTAGTGAGGCAAGATCTTCCCTTGCAGAACCCTTTGAAGCAGGGGAGTGCTGGCCGAGTGCTGGTGAGCATGCAGTTTGCCCCACCCCTGCTTCAAAGGGAGTCACCTGACTCCCTTCTAAATAGGGAAAGACCGGGTGAGTGCTGGCACTTGCGCATGCAGCCCTTCCTGCCTCTGCTTCAAAGAGAGCCACCTGGCTCCCTTTGAAGCAGCGGAAGGCCGGGAAGGCTCGCAGCCTGCCCCGTTCCTGCTTTTAAAGGAGCTAGCCGACTCCCTTCGAAGCAGGCACTCCCACACACAGCTTGCCCCGCCCCTGCTTGGAAGGGAGCCAGCCAGGGCTGGGTCAAGCGTTGGCGTTTGCAGTCCAATGACATTACTTCCGGTGATGAAAACTGCAGGGGGAGGGGAGAGACAGGAGCCCCTTTCGCCCTTGTATTTTTATTTTAGTAGGACTGGGAAAGGAAAGGTCCCCTGTGCAAGCACCAGTCATTTTCGACTCTGGGGTGATGTTGCTTTGACAACATTTTCACGGCAGACTTTTTATGGGGTGGTTTGCCATTGCCTTCCCCGGTCATCTACACTCCCCCCCGCCCCCCAGCAAGCTGGGTACTCATTTTACCGACCTCGGAAGGATGGAATGCTGAGTCAACCTCGAGCCGGTTACCTGAAAACCAAGCTTCCTCCAGGAATTGAACTCAGGTTGTGAGCAGAGTTTAGGACTGCAGTACTGCAGCTTTAACACTCTGTGCCACGGGACCCCACAGCATATTTAAAGTAAAATCAAACAAACAAACAAAAATGATTTTAAAATGTTATTGTGTAGCTAACTTGGGATTGAGTATACTGGTGTGTAAATTTATGTAAATATGACCTTATTTTTGTAATTTCTGCACCACATAATGTGGCAGAATACTTATGCTATGTTTTAGTTCTTTTTGGTTGTAACAAACTTCTAAATTTTAATGCCTTGATTATCCAGTGTCCCATTTTTTATGATTGAAGTAGCTTGCTATGTGTACACCCCCCCCTCTAGGTCCCTGTGAGAAAGGTGGAATATAAATAATATGAATTCATTTATTAAAATTGTCTAGCTTGCCCATGGGTTTATTTGATTGAAGCAATTCCTAATTGATTTTACACACTCTTCATATGAGTTTACACACCAGGTATACGTGTACACACACACACATATAAAATTCATAATGCAGCTGAGAATGAGTGTGTTTGTGTGTGTGTGAGACACTTCTAAGGTTAATTCAGAATCTTTATTAACCACAGTCTTCATTTATGTTACAAAGGCTTCAACTTTTTATAAAAGCTTTTATTTAAAAATTCCCTGTGACCAAATAAGTTATGGTAGTGGACCTGAAACATCATGTATAATTTTTTAAAAAGCAAATTAGTGTAAATGACAGCAGAAGAAGTTAGTCTAAACAAGGGGGAAAGTGTGATTTTTTTCTTGCAGTGTTCATTTGAGTAGAATTTCTCTATGTCTGCCCTAATGTCACCAGCTGTGACATTTGAATGCTGATATGATTAAAACAGTATGTGGGAGAAGAAGCAGCTGCTTCCAGGAGACAGAAAAGTTGTTTCTCTGCCTGCAGTACTATCCTAATTAATAATTAGTTGCTCGTCAAAGTTCATTTCCAAGTTAGTTTGGCAGGCACACCTGATGCCTGCTTGGATTACACTTGTTGCTGGTACAATTAGATGTAATTGCAGGGGAAAGCCTGCACTTGCCCCTGAGGGAATTGCCTGAGTATTAGTTCTCTAAGGTAACTTCAGGTAACCATAGGTTACAACAAAAGCCATTCACTAAGCCTGAGTAGAGTTTTGTGTTGCTGACACAACTGAGATCAGAAAGTTTCATCAAGTTCTTCTAACTTATTTGCTGTCTCTTTGGGTCTCAGTAGGCCACTGCTGCGCTAAGCACAAATTGTACTACAAGCACCCACACACCATGCTAATGGAAATTGAACTTTGTGTCCTGAATAAACTAGGCAAGCAATATAAAAGTACACAAATTCAACTAGTTGAATAATCTGTGCAGTTTGCTGTTTTGCTTGCCCCCCTCCCCAATAGTCCATTATTGGAAAGAAGTGTTCCTAGGGAAAGTCTATGTGATACAACAACATGAATTACTTTCATGTGATATGCCGGAATGACAGAGTGTGCTGGAGTTTGGAAGGCCCCACTATGACAAGCTCAGCTGTGTTTTTTCATGTACATTTCAAAGTACACAAAGGCCTACATCTCATACATAAGTGATTACTCTTCGCACAAACACATGAGCCTGGTGCCAGTATTTCAGACGTGTTTAGTCCATGGATGTAGAGGAGGACCAAGTACAAGTATAACAGCCTGCCCCCTACTTCCACCTGACCATCACTTAGTGAGAAGTGTACACATTTTTCGTGACTGGGATCATTTGAAAAATAATGCTCTGATTGTGGGAATGGTGCCTATGAAAGTATAAGTAGTAGATAGGACGCCCCTATCATCATCAAGCTGCATTCCAAAGTGACAGCTGCCCTGCCCACTCATGCGCGCAGACACACAAAAAATGAACACCATACGTTTCCTTATGTGGGAGTGATGCAACAGTCCCCGATGGGGGGGCTAGGGATCCGCCCACCCCAAGGAATGCCGGATGTTTCCTAAGGGGGAAAGGAGGGTCAGCCACAGTTGTAGCAGGCTTACTATTGTTTGGGGAAAGCGTGTTTTGCAACACAGACGTTATTTAGAGAATTGTGGAGATGCAACGGTTCTAAGCAGACATAGTTTGGAGAGGAGACATACCCAACGGATAAAATGATGGCTTTAAAACTGAACACGGCTAACCTTATACGTGTAACATGTCCCTTTAACATCAGGTTGTTCATTAATAATCCGGAGTCAGGAGTAAGCAGCAAAGTGGCCAAGTTTGCAGATGACATTAAATTGTTCAGGGTGGTGAGAACCAGAGAGGATTGCAAGGCACTCCAAAGGGGTCTGTTGAGACGGGGTGAGTGGGCAACAACGTGGCAGATGAGGTTCAATGTGGCCAAGTGCAAAGTAATGCACATTGGGGCCAAGAATCCCGGCTACAAATACAATGATGGGGTGTGAACAAATACAAATCCCGGCTACAAATACAATGATGGGGTGTGAACCGGTAGAGACTGACCAAGAGAGAGATCTTGGGGGTCGTGGTAGATAACTCACTGAAAAAATGTCAAGACAGTGTGCGATTGCAATAAAAAAGGCCAACGCCTCGCTGGGAATTATTAGGAAGGGGATTGAAAACAAAGCAGTCGGTATCATAATGCCCCCCTGTATAAATCGAAGGTGCGGGCTCATTTGGAATACTGTGTACAGTTCTGGACACCGCACCGCAAAAAGGGTATTATTGCATTGGAAAAAAGTGTAGAAAAGGGCAACTAGAATGATTAAAGGTTTGGAACACTTTCCCTATGAAGAAAGGTTAAAACGCTTGGGGCTCTTTAGCTCGGAGAAATGTCGACTGCGGGGTGACATGATAGAGGTTTACAAGATTATGCATGGGATGGAGAAAGCAGAGAAAGAAGTATTTTTCTCCCTTTCTCACAATACAAGAACTCATGGGCATTCAATGAAATTGCTGATCAGTCAGGTTAAAACAAATAAAAGGAAGTACTTCTTCACCCAAAGGGTGATTAACATGTGGAATTCACCACCACAGGAGGTGGTGGAGGGTACAAGCATAGCCAGCTTCAAGGGGGGGTGGGGTTAGATGAAAATATGGAGCAGAGGCTATTAGCCACAATGTGTGTGTGTGTGTATATATATTGGCCACTGTGTGACACAGAGTGTTGGCCTGATCCAACACGGCTTTTCTTATGTTCTCATCATGATCTGCAACTTGTGTTTCACAACTTGGTGCACGCTTAAAGTCACTGTTACTTACTTGAGCCCTTTTTAATATTGGCAATGTGTGGTGATTAACATGTGGAATTCACCTCACCGCAGGAGGTGGTGGAGGCTACAAGCATAGCCAGCTTCAAGAGGGGATTGGATAAAAATATAGAGCAGAGATCCATCAGTGGCTATTAGCCACAGCATTTTATTGGAACAGTCTGGGGCAGTGATGCTCTGTATTCTTGGTGCTTGTGGGGGGGGGCAAAGTGGAAGGGCTTCTAACACCACTTGTGAACTTTCCGATGGAACATGGGTTTTGTTTTTGTTTTTTTTTGCCACTGTGTGATACAGAGTGTTGGCCTGATCCAACATGGCTTCTTTCATGTTCTTATTATGATCTGGAACTTGTGTTTCACAACTTGGTGCACGCTTAAAGTCACTGTTACTTACTTGATCCCTTTTTAAGATTGGCAATGTGTGGTGATTAACATGTGGAATTCACCGCCACAGGAGGTGGTGGCAGCTACAAGCATAGCCTGCTTTAAGAGGGGATCGGATAAAAATATGGAGCAGAGGTCCAACAGTGGCTATTAGCCACAGTTAATGTGTGTGTGTGTACATACACACATATATATTGGGCACTGTGTGACACAGAGTGTTGGATTGGATGGGCCATAGGCCTGATCCAACACGGCTTCTCTTACATTCTTATGTTCTCAGTGTGTTTTAAAGTAATTAGTTTCCCTCATATGTCAAAGCAATGGACGTTTTTTAAAAAATTTAGTTCTGTGGTCTAAGAGTGCCTGCCACAATATGGATCACCCAATAAAGAAATTTTATTTTTTACACAATGTATAGTACTTACTAAGCAGTTAGGCATTCACAACACTACCTTAGTAATATTTGCTTATAACATTGCAAATTATTGTGACTACCTTATATTATAAATGGTATTATTGCATCAATTTTTAAATTTTGTATTAATGTTGATATCTCACCCCTTGAAATGAAAAATAATCATTGCGTCTGATCACAGCTATATAGCTTAAAACCCATCCCTGTCTTCATTGTTGGGGATAAAGACTGCCTCTTCTCCATGTTTGGTGTAGTGGTTAAGTGCGTGGACTCTTATCTGGGAGAACCGGGTTTGATTCCCCACTCCTCCACTTGCACCTGCTGGAATGGCATTGGGTTAGCCATAGCTATCACAGGAGATGTCCTTGAAAGGGCAGCTGCTGTAAGAGCCCTCTCTGCCCCACCCACCTCACAGGGTGTCTGTTGTGGGGGGGGGGGAGAAGATATGGGAGATTGCAAGCTGCTCTGAGTCTCTGATTCAGAGAGAAGGGCGGGTTATAAATCCGCAATTCTTCTTCTTCTTCTTCTTCTTCTTCTTCTTCTTCTTCATGTAGGGGGAATGAAAACTGTCTCTCATCCTCTGCAAGCACAGGGAGGTTACCAGTCTCCAGGCTGGAGAATCTAGCTCTGGCTGTCAAAACAAGAGTTCTCACAGAACCGTGTCTGGGAAACTTGTCTCTCCCAAGGTATCGTTTCCCACCTTCTAATTTGATCGGTCTTATATATTGCTAATTGTGAGACAAAAGTATTTAACCCCGCAAACTGTCCTAAAAGGTCAACTGCTCAAGGCCAGTGATTTTATGGCGAGAAGTGCAGAAATGTATACCTCTCAGATGTAGGAGAGTACACACCTTCAGTTCAACAAGAATGTTGACAAAATATGGATATTATTAAAGCTGACACAGCTTAGACCGGACAAGATAAACAGAGAGAAGCGAGGAAATTAGGTTCTCAGCAATATATTTTCAGAGTCAAGTTGCCATATATTTTCTGAATCCCCCACCCAAACAGATATAAACAGAAGCCAAAGCTAGGAACAGGCTCAACAATACACCCAAAAGAATTTTGGCAAATTACAAAAAGATTTCTGTACATTGCCCTACACAGGAAAGCCTTATAATTCTTATTAAGGATCTCCAAATATATCCTGCTCAGAGAAATCCACTGGCAGAATTTCTAGAGTCAGCGTGTCATAACGGTTAAAGTGTTAAACTGGAATCTGGGAGACCCAAATTTGAAACCCCCACTCTGCTAAGAAACCCTGCTAGGTGGTAATTTTGGTTTTTATTTATTAACTTACTTTGGCTTTATATCCCACCCTCTTCACAAACGGACTCAGGGCATAACCTGGGGCTAATCACTCTCTTTCAGCCTAACCTTACAGGGTTGTTATGAGGAGAAAATAGAGGAGGGAAAGTTTTTATAAGTGCTGTTGGCAGCCCCGGTTTGTATTGGCTGTGTCTGTTTGTTATATGTTTTAAAGTAATTAGTTTCCCTCACACTTCAAAGCAATGGACATTTAAAATTTTTTTTAGTTCTGTGGTCTGAGAGTGCCTGCCACAATATGAATCACCCAATAAAGAAATTTTTATTTTTTACACAATGTATAGTACTTATTAACCAGTTAGGCATTCACAACACTACCTTAGTAATATTTGCTTATAACATTGCAAATTATTGTGACTATCTGCATATCATAAATGGTATTACAGCTTCAATTTTTAATTTTGTATTAATGTTGGCTTCTCCCCCTTTAAATGAAAAATGAATAGTGTGTCTGGTCAAAACTATACAGCTATACAGTTTTGAACTGTATCATTATTTATCAAAATTATTGTTTAAAACAACAATAACGTGTATTTTAAAAAAGAATGATAAGAATAAAGAAAGAAAAACAGAGAACAGAGAGAGAGAGGTCATTCTATAAAAAGTTTACACTTTAATAAGCAGATTCTCAGCATTATTGTAAGGTACAATTGTCATAAACTGTAGAGCTGAGATAAAAGTTAAGATTAAAAGTGAGAATTTCACAGATGATTATTGACAGGATGACTGTTCCCCCAGCCTGGACTCTTCCTCTGTAGCTTCAAATAGTTAAGCAAACTCGGTTTGGTCGAAAGATTAGATTTTGCCACTTTTTGCAGCATTTATCAGAGGCATCAGATGCATAATTAGTTTCTGAGGAGACTGTAGGTTTGGCATTCAGATGCATCTTTTACTGGGGCATCACAGTTATGGGGGCAAATGCGCTGATCGGGGATTGACATCCCCCCCCCAATTACATTTTTAATTGATTTTTGTCAGAAGCCACACTCGCAACTTTTCCTTCAACTTTTTTTTAACGTTTTCAAAGAGGCTTTTAATCGTTCTAGTGGTAAGTTCAAGAAGTACAAGCCCGGTAGGACACACTTATCAGAACACGGGGAGAAGTAGAACAACATATAAACTGTTTACAAGGCTTTAATTCCGGGGGGGGGGGGACTAGACACCCCAGCCCTGCACACTGTTGTGTTGCGGCAAAAGTACAACCGCGCCTTATGCAGGAACAGGTTTTGCCATTCTTAGGGTTCAGCTGGGCCTTCCTAAGCAGACTTAGTATCCCCCAGGCTAGAAGAGAATTTGTGTGGGAACACTTTACCCCCAGGCCTTTCTGAAAAAAGAGATAGTTCAGACCGGATCTTTACTAATAAATTTCCATATGAATGACGCTGTACTCAACAACGATGTTCGGTATAGGCTCATCGCTTTTCACAGGACATACGTCCACTGCTGTTTTTGCTCATGTGTGTGTGTGTGTGTAAGTTGCGCAGATGTTAAGTTCTGTGAGGCTGTCCTCTTTCCTTCTGAACGTGTGTACACAGATCCTGCCTCCTGTGTCCTGTCCAGGCCTCTCTAACACAGATTTGTAAACATTTTTTTTTAACTCATCACAGAGCACAAACATCCGCCGTCTGAAACAAAAGAATAATCCTAACAATTTGTGAGAAATGGGAGAGATTATGAGCGGCGCATATAACACCAGGAACAAACTTTGCTGATTCAAAAATATAACGGATCATAACCAAATAGTGTTGAAATAAATAGTTTTTTAAGGCAGCTGCGAGATTTTATTTCCTTTGTTTATGGCTGTACCTATATTCTAGAACATAATAGCTTTGTTATACATTATAACACATACCGTGAACACACAAAAGATGATCTAGAAGATGTGTTTCAGTTTTAATACAAAGGCACACAAATTGGGGCTTTGCTGTAGTTTCTAAAGCATCCGTGCAATTCGGTGTTTTGATTACACTTATCTTAGCGGGTCATGGTATATAACTGAATAAAATATAATACGTGATCACAATGTATAACATTAGTGTCAGACGTGTAACTTAGTGGTAGTATTATGATATAGGTAATGCATTGCTTGACATGACTAACGCCATATTGTACTCTGCTGTGACCCTGCTTTTACTAACCGTGAGAACAGCAACCTGTAGTCTTCCCCAGAGCAATTCCAGACCACAAAGAGAGGAATTTCACACTCGGCCTAGAAACCATCTGGGCCTTTGAAGTTAGCATGCCCAAGGCAACTAGTGGGTAGCTTCCTGGGAGAGAGATAAGGGAGTATGGGAAGCACCGACTGTCTCTGAGGGTGTGAAAATGCTGTATTGTTTCCTTTCTCTGAAATGCACAAAAAGGCCAGGCACAGCCTTGGGAGTTATCAAACTCAACTTGCTTCTATACTAGACTGATTGTTCTCAAATAAATGGATTAATTTTGCAACACTATGATCCGTCTCTGTTTGAAGTTCCTCGTCCGACAATTAGACAACCTTGTTACTCTGTAATACACTCGTCGCTAGCGATACCGCAATCCCGAGATAGGCCCCCCTCTGTGAATTCAGCTCTGCAACTCGTCACCAATAGGAGAGTTGCCGTTGTTCAAACGCACTAACGGGTACAGGTGGGGGGTGGGGGTGGGATCAGTGCAGGATTCTCTTTAAATACGGGAAAGCCAGGCACCGTAGCACCATGGAGAAATTTTCTAACATGGAAGGACCCCTAGGCATTAATCCCCACAAACATTCAAGAAAAGGCAACGATGATGAGATAGAAGCGGAGAACACCGGCCCCAAGAAGACCCCTCTAGAATCTATACCCGAAAACATGGAAGAGGAGAGCTTGAAGAACCAGGAAGCAGAAACAGATGCACAGGTAAGTTGTGAGAAAAGAGAAAAGCCGGGAGGATTGCAAAGACAGGTCATGTAGCGTTATGCCCTTTCTTTTTAAAAAACAGGCAGCAGAGGGATCAGAGACTGAATTCGCTGATTTAGAGGATTTGGTCATGTGTGGGATGCTAACCCTGTTGTTGCTCAAATCTTTAAGAAAGTGTGGTTCTAATCTCAAGAACTCAACAGAGGTGGAAAATAACAAATCCCCTTTGAGGGAAAGTTTCTCAAAGAAGGCTTGGGAAAAGACAGAGCTCTCTGAGAATGGCATCTCTATCAAGGAGTCAGAACATGGAGGGAAGGCGAGATTGTGGAGGAAACGCTCTATTTGAAAGCACTCTATCCAGATGTAAGGCCTAAAAATGAGGTGTGTGGAATTGGGGGGCACGCTCATGATGCAGGATACTAATTTTTTTTTTTTTGCTTCTTCAAACTTCTAGGTAGAGAATGTGGCAGCAGTCAACTCAGGGAGGCCGGACTCCTGTCACTGCCCATACTGTGGGGGTCTAGCCCACTTTCAAGTTTCAGGCGATGAAAGGGATGATGAGGAAGATTCCCTAGCAGATGCTGAGCATGGTACCACCGGTGTTTCTGGAGTGGACATGGAGGATACCTCTGGGATTCTGGAGCAGACACGAAGCACGAAGCCATGGAAAAGGCGAGGGAATCCCCTGTTTATGAAGCGCAAACACCTGAGCCACCAATGGAGGACGATTCCATCAAGGGAGGAGAAGAAGAGGTGTTGGAAGAACCAGTGTGTGCCGAATATCACCTAGAGATGGTAAGTAGCAGGGGATGTGAGAAAGATCACGGTGATATGAGGGAGCAGAAAACACAAAGCTGTTTTATCTCTTGCAACTAGATTGTGATTTGGATTGGAGGGTATTTTCAAAAGCGGTGCAGTTGGCGCATCAGAGGGTTATTTCCAGCTGCTGTTCATATTGTGAAGAAATAGCTTGGTATCAGGAGGACAGTCTGGTGAGAACGGACGTGAAACTTCAGCATCCCCCCTGCGTGTGAGATTTATATCCGGGTGTAAGGTTTTTTTTATTTTAAAGGGAGGGATGCGGATGTCTAGAAGGGAAATAGAAAGACTTAGACACTTTTTCCCCTGACAAGGTAGGGAAAACTCGTTCGTATTCGGAGGTGGCGGATGTCTTTCCTGTGAAGGTGGAACCAAGTTGCTGCTGGGGATGCAGGACCGTATATAACGTTCAAAATGAAAAAGAGGATCGTGAGAAAGAAGGAGGAGTAAAGGAGCCATCATCTTCAGAAGCGCAAACACCAGAGTCTCCAAAGCAGGTTGATTCTCTCATGGGGGAAGAAGAGGTTGCAAAGAAGGAAAAACATGCAGATTAGAATCGAGAATGTCCCAACCACCTGTAGATGAAAAAACACATACGTCTGTTTGTATATATAAGACACGTATCCTGAAATAGATAGTAAGAACTGTATTTTTTCAGTAGGGTGGGGGAAATAGCACACTTGTTTTTGTTTTCTCACATTGATAAATAGGATGTATAGGTGTGATATTGATCAAATGGCAAATGCCATCTGTGGGAAGGAAACAGATTATTTCTGCTACACATTCTGTACATACATACATGTCTAATCCTTGTGAATCACAATACGACAAAGATGTATGCTGTGTATTTCTTACACTGCTCCAGCAGGATTTCCCGGCAATCCCCCTTCCCGCCTATTCGACACCAAAGTGGAAGGCGCCTCATTCGCGGGTCGGGATGCAAATTGTTGCTAATTTAAAAAGCGACGCTTTGTATATTCTTGCTTTAATAAAATACTTTTCTATTCGATATTACGGTGTATAGAACCATTTTTTGGATCCGTTATGACACATGTGGCGTGCTCGATTGAAATAAGATTGGAATTCCCTCCATAAAAATCCAAACACACATCATTACACGGGTTGCATCGCACGGTCATCTAACGTATTTAGCATAACGTCTCAGTTCTCTAGAATGGAACTAACAAAACATACAAACCTAGGATCTGAACAATCTTTGTTCCAATTTGTTTGCTTTTTTTGACATTGCCAAGGTGGGTTGTGCTTCGTTTTAAACATTCTGGCATAGACACTGGTTTAAACAACATTTTTAAAATTGTAAAAATATAGAATGGACTCATCATGGGTACTTGTTCATAGTTTCATCAAACTGGTTCATAGTTTCATGTTTACAATGTACTTTTATCACACAGCCAAGAGGAAAGCTAATCCTGCTAGGACAAATACGGCAGTCACTATGATAGTGTTGCTTTTGGTATCGTACCGGTTGATTGAATCAGAACTGTGTTTGTTGAAGTAGCAGTAAAACCCGTCCTAGCCACCGTGTGCCTCCAGCCACTCACGCTTCTCCACAGAGGCCTCTGTTAGGCTGCCAATCTCCTCGTGGGCCCCCCACTCAGCCAGCACTGTTGCCAAGGTGCTGGTGAACAAAAACAGCGCCACTACTCAGCCCCAGTTAAGCCCACCATCAGATTCCATCTGTGCCGCCACACGGCTCACGGCCTGCCCTACCAGGCTCTGGCAAGATTGCTGTGCAGCAAATCGAGTGAAAGAACGTCTTCTCATGGCTCTCCAGCTTGTCAGCCACTCTCCACAGGGTCTTGGTCATGTGGCTGTGAGACAGCGCCGAACCACTCAGGTAGTGCTGCAAGTAGTCATCCACCAGCCGCCTTGTCTTGGCTGTCAGATCGCTCAGCATAGTGACTCTTCGATGACTGCCAATGAATACATCGGCCCACTCCAACCATGCCCCGTACTGCTGGTTCTATACAGATATGGTTTTACAGCCTACTTTCCCTCAATCAGTAGGTTTCTTACAAACGAGAGGCTGACAAATTAAGCATCTATAATAGATACGGTCATAGAAATGTAGAGGAAGTACTGTCCGAAAAGACATAGGGTAAAAGAACGATGGGATTACCTACGTCTATAGACACGGAACATACTCCCCCCTCCCTTTCCCTAGCATGATCCAGCAGCGGGCTATAATGCCGTTGCTTGTGCGTTAGTTTGTAATATGTTTATTGTACCCCAACCTGATGCTGGCCTCCCCCATTCCCACCTTTTACCATAATGCTCACCCTCGGTGCCTTTGATTTTTAGCCAACTTTATACAATATTACACCCCTCTTTCTTATATTAAAACAAATAGACTCCTGCTGTTTCTCTCCCTGTCTGCCCCAACTAATTTTAATCCACCCAAGCAAACGTTGAAGCAAACAGCCAACTATCTCCGAAGAATGAAAGCTTATGGCTTGGCTATTAAGTGCTTGCACAGCAACTGCTGTAATGCTAAGCAATTTCAACACACGCTCACATATCTCGCTGAAAGGGGCATCTGTAGTGATATTAATGCGGGGCTGACAACCTCTAACCCTGCTTGCACCCCTTTTTCTGCTTTTACACACTGAATCAGTTTGTAAAATATTTCCAGAACTTTTCCAGAAACCCATAAGGTTGCCTTTAAAAGCAGCATTTGCATGCACTCACACGTGTCCCTAAAAGATGCATCCACATTAGAATTGTCAATTTTCTGTTTCTTAGAGGTTGGTTCAAAAGCACAGTCTGTTTGGGGTGTGTGTTTCCTTTGCACTTTACCACATTCTTTTGGTGGGGGCAGGGTGGATGATCCTTTCATGGAAGTCTGCAGCTTGGCTTGCTGTGATAAGACTTTGTGGCCGCGTCCAGACCTCAATGGGGTGGAGCTCCTTGTGCTCTAAGGAAATCTCTGGTTTGTGACATCTTTTTTTTTAATGGTTTTATTTATATTCCAATCCTATAACATATATATATTTACAGAGAAAAGATTTCGATACACAAAGTAAAACAAAGGATTAAGATCGTCCTATACCACTCAATTGCTTACATGAAGAGGTGAATTGTGGTTTAATACCCGCTACCGAAATATTAAGGCCCATCATTTGCCTAAATCAATGTAATCAAGACTGTAAATCACAATAAAGTTCATTTTTTATCCAACCAATTATATACTTTCTCCCATTTTTGTTTTGCTTCACTTTTCGGTGTTCCTTTAACCATATTAGCTAAGATATCCATTTCCGCTACCTGAAGGATTTTCTGAATTACCTCTTCCTTTTGTGGGACTACTTTTAATCTCCAAACTTTAGCATATAAAATTCTTGCCACGGTCAGAATGTATACAGTGATATTTTCATCTTCACGGGGAACAATCCCTCTAACTAACGAAAGTAACATAGTTTCTGGCTTAAAAACAAAATTTACCATGTATTTCTTTTAAGATTGAGTGAATTATTATCCAGTATCTCTTTGCTATATGGCACGTCCACCATAAATGATAGAAGGATCCTATCATCCTATCGCATTTCCAACATTTGGGGGATATAGACTGCCTGATCTTATTTAACTGCACCGGAGTAATGTACCATCTGTGGAATAACTTAAAAAAATTCTCTCTAAAATTAACAGGCTTTATAATCTTATAATTATTTTTCCGCAGTAATTCCCAGTGTTCCAGCGTTATATTTCTTTTCAGATTTTTGGACCATTTTAACATAGTTTCTTTCACCACTTCCTCCTCGAGCTCAATTTGCATTATATAATTATAAACCTTCTTAATAACTTTTTCCTGTCTTGTGGCTATAATTAAGTCAAAATCAAAATTTTCTTTAGTGAAGCCAGATACTCTATCTTTATTGTATTTTGATAACACTTATGTCATCACCCACCAGTCCATTGTAATTCCCCTCGCTTCCAAATCCTCCTTCTTTCTAATTTTGTTATTTTCATCCAATAAATCTGCATACCTGATCACTCTTCTGAAAGACCATAATTGAGGTAAAGTTGATGCTTCTACAGGGGAAAGCCATCTAGGTGTTTTATAATACATTTTTCTCTTAATTTTGATCCAAACTTGTTGGAGAGATTTACGTATTAGATGGTTTTTAAAATAATTTTGTGGTTTTTCAGTATACCATAAGTTTGAATGCCACCCGGCCTGTAAATCATATCCTTCTAAGGCCAGTAAACGGTTGTCTTCCAGTATAATCCATTCTTTTAACCATGCAGATGAGCATGCTAGATAATAATTCTCATAATTAGGAAGGCCCAGACCTCCATTTTCTTTTTTGTCTGTTAGGATCTTTCATCTTACCCTGGGTTTCTTTCCCTGCCATATAAAAGTTCTTGTCAGCTGGTTTAGTTTAATAAAAAACGGCTTCACGACTGCGAAATTCACCATTTGAAATAAAAATAAAACTTTAGGCAGTATATTCATTTTAAGTAATGCAGCTCTGCCCATAAATGAGAGCTTCATATTACTCCATTTTTTTGAATAGTAGTTCTATTTGTTTTAATAAAGGTGTATAATTGTCCTGATATATTGTACTACATTTATCAGAGACTACTATACCTAAATATCTCACTTTTCTATCTCTTTTAAATCCTGTTTTCCTCTCAAGAACATCCTCTGCTTGTGAAGTCATGTTTTTAGTCAGAATTTTAGATTTATTTTTATTTATTTTTAACCCCACAATTTCACCATAGTCGCTTAGATGTTTTAGAACCACCTCTACCGAGTCCAAAGGATTTTGGAGGATAAGAGCCATATCATCAGCATAAGCTAATAATTTATACTCTTCTCCTTTAACCTTTAAACCCTTCACTTTACTGTCTTTCCTTATTACCTCATTTAAAACTTCCAAAGATAGAATAAATAATAGCGGAGATAAAGGGCAGCCTTGCCTTGTACCCTTAGTGAGAATTATTTCTTCAGTAAGATCTCCATTCACTATTATCTTAGCAAATTGTTTATCATAGATTGCTCGAATGTTGTTTATGAATATATCTCCAAAATTCATTTTCTTTAAAAGTTCCAACATAAAATTCCAGTCCAAATTGTCAAACGCTTTTTCTGCATCAAGAAATAAAAGCGCTAATTGTTTATCCCTATTAAACTCAAAATACTCCAAAACATTTAGAAGCATCCGAATATTTGTTGTCATATATCTTTTTGGTATAAACCCAGTTTGGTCAGGATGAATGACTACCCTCAGGATCTTTTTTAATCTATTAGCTAATATCGCTGTGAATAATTTGTAATCCACATTGAGTAAAGATATTTGGCGATAGTTCTTAATATTGTCCGTTTCTTTTTCGGGTTTGGGGATCAGAGCAACATTGCTGTACCTCCAGGATTCTGGTATTTTAGCCAAAGACCACACCTCCTCCGTTAAGTTTTTAAAGACATTTATAAGGTTTTCTTTAAAAGTTAAATAATATTCTGGAGGAATACCATCTGGGCCTGCAGCCTTATTTCTTTTTAATTTACTCCATACTTCTTCTATTTCGCAGGTCGTTATCGGGCCATTTAAAGAGCTCTTCTGATCTTCCGTTAATTTTATCTCTACTTTATCTGCTAAATATTCTTGTTGTTTTGCCTTATTTTTCTGAGTCTCACTATACAAATTCTGATAATAGTCTCAAGCTATATTTTTCATTTCTTCCAAAACCGATCTATGTTTTCCATTTTCATCTTTCAATACTTTTATCACTTTTCTTTCTCTTTCCTTCCTGACTCTATAAGCAAGCCATTTACCTGGTTTATTTGCGTTCTCAAAAAATTGTGATCTAGAATAGGTTATCTTTCTTTCCATCTCTTCTAGTAAAATTAAATGAATCTTATGTTGAAGTTCTAATTTCAGTCTTAAGTTCTTGCAGTGACGGATTTATCTTTAATTGTTTTTCTTTTATTTTGACTAAATCCGTCCAATTCGTAAGTGTTTTATTTTATGTCTTTTATGTGCACTATAGCTAATAACTAGTCCCCTGAAAAAGGCTTTACTCGCTTCCCAAATCGTTGAGTAGGAAGTATCCTTATGAATGTTTGTTTTAAAAAAAAATTCAACTCTTCTCCTATATAGTGGACAAATTTTTTATCTTTCATCAAGCTTGGGTTCATTCTCCAGCCTGTTTTCCTCCTGGCTGTCCTCCTCAATAACATAATAGGAGAGTGATCAGCTATTGTAGAGGGCAAAATCTCAACTTCATCGACTATTTTAATTAGGCCTGTTGAGATCCAAACCATGTCTATCCTTGACCAAGAACAATGTCTATTTGAAAAAAAGGTATAATCTCTTCTATTCAAATTAAATGTGCGCCAAACATCAACTAAAGTAAATTCTTCCACCATTCTGCAGAAACTTTCTGGGAGAGTGTTACTACCCAGCCCCCTACGTTTCTTGTTATCAGTTCTAGGGCTCCTATCTAAATCTGGATCGTAAACCGCATTAAAATCACCAATAATGCAAAAGTTATCATACTCAGATTCAGCCACTTTACGATATAAATTTCTGTAAAAAAGACCCTGTTTATCATTAGGAGCATAAACATTCACAAGAAGAAATTTTTTAGACTCTTTTATTATTTCAATTCCTTGCAATCTAGCATCCTTACTCTCAAAAATTAACTCTGCTTGCAGATCTCTGATATATGTCACCAATCCTCTCTTTTTCTTGTCGACCTCAGAAGTTATGACTGCCTTCCCCAGCCTCTTATTATATAAAAGAAATTCATCTTTTTTCCTAACATGTGTTTCTTGTAGGCAGATGATGTCTGCGTTTAATTTTTTAAGTTGTAAAAAGACTCTCTTTCTTTTTTGCGGAGAATTTAAGCCATTAACATTTAAAGATATAATTTTTAAATTACTTGCCATGTTTCAATCTGGAGCTTTCTATTGGATTCTCTTCTTTTTCTGCAACCTCATCTCCCTTTGTAACAATTCTTCTGCTTGGGGAACCTCTCCCTCTTCTCATTCATCTAAGAGCAGTAAATCCGCCAATTTTGTTGTGTCCTTTTGTTCTAATTGATCGTCTAGATCCCTTGAATTTTTCCCTTTTGACTTTTTTTGCCAGTTACTAGTATAATTTTTGATAAATTCATCCAGTTTATGCGTTGAATCAATCTTAAATCTATTATTTGCGAAAGTAAACAGCATACCTTCCGGAACTAACCACCTATACATGATTCCTTTCTCTTGTAACATTAAAGCCAGTTTTATGTATTCTTTCCTTCTAATCCTTACTGACCACGGGATCTCTTTCATGATTTTTATCTTTGTCCCTCTAATCATTAACTGCTGCTCTCTAGCTTCTCTCCATACCCTTTCTTTAATAATTTTACGGAGAAATTTCACATGGACCTCCCTGTTTAGACCATTCTTTTTAGCATACATAGTATTTACTCTATATACAGCATCGATCTCTCTCTCCACCTCACCTCTTCCCATTTCCAAGATGTCCGCCAGAGCTTTCCCCAATAATTTAATTAGATTTTCATTCTTTTCCTCCGGTATGTTTAAAAATCTCAACACATAATCCGCCTGAACCATCTCTAATTGAGCCATTTTAGAGTCATATTTCAACTGTTTTAATTCTAATTCCTCTAACTTATTTTCAGTTATTTTAAGCTTGTCTTCTATAGATGTAGTTATTTTAACCACTTCAGATATATCTTTCTTTGTCTCTCCAATTTTCTCATCAAGGTTTCCTATTTTATTCGATAATCCTTCCATCTGTTTGACCAGTGAATCTTTCATTTGATTTAAGGCATCTAAGAAGTTCTGTTGGATATCTTTGAAGGAGTCTTGTGAGACCGATGCTCCTACAGCTTTAGGTTGCCCAGAGGAGAATTTGGATTTACCAGATCGTGACATTATTTTGAAACTTTTTAAGGGTCTTAATTTCCACTGAATTTAAATCAAGCTGTTTCCTACGTTCTTCAGTTCTTAAATTCTCATTCATAAGCTACTATCAACCCTTAGATAGTAGGTAATTTTATATAACAGTCAAAAACAGTAATAAACAGAAATTAATAGCAAGAGCAGCAAAGCATACAAACAAAGAAAGGAAGGAGTTTATCCCAATGAGCTCCCACCATCCAGGGATTGGCTGCAACCAACAACAGCCAACAGCAGCCAGTAGTCAGCAACCCGCAGTTCCTTAATACCAGTCCAGTATCATTTAATTTAATTTAAGTTCTCACTCAGCCTTCCAGTTTACCCAGCCAGCCAAGTTAGAACCTCACTTAGTTCTGAATGTTACTGTCCCGTGCACCACTCAGGCCGGTCAGAGTCAGCCTTACCCAAACTTGCAATAAGCTTCTTTTCTTCCTATCTTCTTCTCTTCTTCTTCTCTTCCTTCTTCTGTCTTCCGACCCTGTTCTTCACCGCCTCTTCGTCCTCCTTACGTCAACACACAGCGACTGTTTTAATCCTACACCTTAACTCCTTACACACCAGCACCCGACCGGTCTTCAATTCGCCTTCCCTCCAATCAGATTACTTCACCAGCTCTCCTTCTCTCAGCCTCCAAGAGAGTAGTCTCCTCCTCCGTAGACCATACAAAAAAAAATATAAACAAAACCTCCAGCCTAGGCGCAGACACAGGAGGATAAACAAACAAGGAGGAGCTGCCAGCTCTCTCCGCAATGAGCCGGCCAGGAATCCAACCTCCGAAGAAAAAAAAAAAGAAAAAAAGAAAGTCTTTAGTACTCTCCGCAGCCGCAACACTTAGGTATTCTCTGTAGCCAGTTGAAAAAAGGCGCCGCTCAGGCAAGCCTCGCCAGAACAAAAAGAAAACTTGCGCGATCACTCCAAGCACTCAGGAACAAAAGAAGAGAACCAAACCAGAGGAGAAAGTAAACATGATAGAGAAAAACAACACCGCTCAGTCCTCTCCTCCAACGCCCACCGCCAATCACCTCAGTGATCCGGTGGCTGGGGCTGATTCGCCTGACGACGTCCTCAATCCCAGGGTAAAGGTAAGAGGGTAAACACTTCCCTTTGCTTCCCTTGCCCTTTCTACACACTATGCCTCCTCTACCAGAGGCTGTGCGGACCTTAGTCCCCCAAAAAGTATTGAGAAATTCGGGGTCATCTCGAAGAGCAAACTCCGAGCAACACCACCCCGCCCCGCCGGAAACCGGACGGAAGTGGTTTGTGACATCTTTAGGAGAAAAAGATTGAATGAATATATATATATATATATAAACACACCTTGCAGGGTTCATTTGTGTTTCATAGCCCCCCCCTAGCGTTTGCTGGTCTGGTCTCATTCGCTTAGAGCCTAAATGTGCTTCATCAGATTTGCACCTTTTTTCATCTACAGTGGAGAGTTATTACATAGGCACAAAGTTAAAAATCATTTCCCAACCATATAAAAATTAAACATTAAGCTTGCTTTTAAAAATGATAATCCAGAACAGTGAATCAAAAATTTCCGGACTTCCGGGGGCTGGAAAATGGAGAGCTAAACTGCTTCTCATAAGGGGGGCAGCTGGAACCTCTGTGTGGGGGTAGAGAAGGCAATTCAATGCCTACTACTTACCCTTTTCATCTAGAAAATAGTCCAAGACACGCTTGGGAAACTTGGCGGAAAGGAAGCTCCGGAGGGGGATCCTTTGAAGCTTTGAAGGATCTCCAGCGATGAGTGCATTACATCGTCCTCAGAGGGTCTCCAGAGTCATTAAATTGACTTAAACTCACCAGGATCCAGCACCTCTATACTACAATTAACATCTGGATTATAACTAGGACGGTGTCCACTTGGATAGCTGCTGCTGAAGGTATTTTTATGTATTTATTTATTTATTTATTTATTTATTTATTTATTTATTTATTTATTTATTCATTATTTGTATCCCGCCCTTCCCACAAGTGGCTCAGGGTGGTATTGATTTTTATCTTTCACTCCAGGACTAAAATAAGGATTTACAAAAATAACTAGAAGGTGGCAAATAGACTGTATTATGCTTATATAAAGAAGAGGAGGAGGGGTGAATTTGGGACTATTTAAAATTAAAGAACAGAGCTTAAAAGTGAAAAAAACAAGAATGTTTTGAATACTTGTGGTTTCTGAAAAACACCCCCATTGTCTCAGCATTGCTGGTCAGTATAATTCCACAGGAAGTGATGTTTTGTATCATCATGTGATTTGAATATCAGTGAGAACAGGATTTGGAGGCAAGTAAAGCAGGAAGTAACCATTGGAAGAAGGTCAAATTACAAGTCAGCCAGCCTACTCTAGGACTGAAAAAACATAGAAAAACATTGGCAGCCATTAAAGGAAGGGTAAAATAAAATATTATTTTAAAGTGTTTGGGACTTTGAAAATTGGTGGAATTGGCATATTTGGATATTATAAAGTTAACACTACTGGACAGTATTGTTGAAAGCAACTATAAAGGCCTGAAAAGGAAATTTTTTTTAAAAAAAGGGGTAAGAAAAGTCACGACTGCCATTTTGGATTTTTTATAAAATTGAAATATTAATATCTCTGCTTGGGGTGCCCCAGGAGCAGTGATTTTAGGCTCATTGGAAAGAGCAAGTCTTGCTCTTTTAAACCTGATATATAGTTTTCAATTTGCTGAGACCAAGTTTTTGAGTATTTTTTAATGTCAGATCACAAGCCAATATGTACAAAGGCCATGTCAATGAAAAGATTCAGGAGCAGTTAGAGGCTATGGAAGCAAGGCTGATGAAAGGAATGAAGGAACTCAAGAATGAAATTAAAAAGGACATTGAAGCTAGTACAGTAGTTTTAGAGAAAAAAAATTGAAGATCTTAAAAATGAAACTGGTAACATCAAAAAAAGTGGATGATGTGGAGAAAAAAGTAAAAGAATATGATTCCACCTTAAAAAGTGTGCAAGAGAAAGCTGTATTGCAGGACTGTAAGCTGATGGAAAACATGGTACGTCTGAGAGGAGTACCTGAGAATGAACAAGATCTGAAGGATTATATAATAAAAATTATTGTGGATTTTTTGGAAGATGACTTAGAAACATCAAAATACCAATATGACTATGTGTATAGAGTCAATTCTCTCTATGCTAAGAAAAATAAATTACCAAGAGATGTGGTAGTAAAATTTGTGACACAGGATATGGTAGGAAGAATTATAGCTAAAAGCTTTGAAAAGAACTTCGTAGTGGAAGGCAACCTAGTGAGGATTATGAGAGAGCTGCCAAGGAAAGTACTGACTGATAGAAAAGTCTATAAAAAATTAACAGGAAAGTTATGGGACAATGATATAAGGTACAGATGGATTCTACCTGAAGGTTTGAGTTTTGAACTCCAAGGCAGAAGGATTACAATTACAAGTGTACAAGAACTGAGAAGATTTTTGGAAGAACATAAAGAATTTGGCAACACAGCTTAAAGAAGAAAACACAATGGATTACAAATTATTATCTTGGAATGTAAATGAATGTCAAGCATTCGATTTCAAAACAACCAGTCCTTGGATTTGAAACAAAGTATGGTTTATTGATAATCCATGTTGCTCAGAAGAGTGAGGTATTGAGACTGATACTCTCTATCAGTAAACTACACATTTTAAAATGGCACATTTTAAAATGGTCAACAATCAAAGGATTCCTAAACAATTCTACATTCACGTGTGAAATTCACACGTTGAATTCCTTATCTCTAATGTGGCCAGCGCTTCCTGGGCTCCAGGCTTGGCAGTGTCAGATGATGGAACCTCAAATCAACCAGACTCCATTAGATACAAAGTTTCAGGCTTTATTTGATAGTTCATAGTTTCTGAGCATGGCAAGATTGGAACTGATACATTTTTCCTGGTGAGGAGTTACTTTAAATAATTGTACATCAAAGGCTTTCTAAACAAAACTAGGTTCCCAAGCATTCTTAACATGAAGTGTTACTTTTCACACAGCGACTTTTTGCTTATCTCTCTGCAGTCCTTGAACTCACAGGCATGGCCATGATGCCATCCCTGGAGGCATTTTATCTTCAAAGAGGGAATTGGCTTTGTTAGTTCCCGGGACAGGAATTCACGCCAGTGTTAGTAAATACTATGCTCCTACTTTGATATGCAAGGTCTCCTCTCATGGTTAGTAACATAGGCTAGAAAATGGAGTCAGTTGAGCTAAGCATTTCATTACATTCAGTTAGTCTAAGCATTTCATTACAGTAATTTTCCAGAGTCTGACAGGCAGGGCCTGGGAATTGGTCCCAGGAGGTTTTATCTTCAAAAGAGGACATTCCTGCATTTGTTAGTCAAAGTGAAAGAGAAAAGGTGGGGGCTGCTACCTTGATGTGCCAGGGCATACTTCATGGTTAGTAACAGTTCTATATTCTATACAGTATGTATAGAAAGCAAGACCAAACGATCCAATGTTGCAAGACCTCTTGTCTAAGGGCTTTTGGGACATACAGTTTCCCATCATGATACCAAAAGCCTCCTGCTCCTTTGATTAACCCTTCAGGTCTTTGATCCCCCTCCCGTTCTGTCTCTTCAATCAGTTTATGGCCCCCCCATGGCTCTGCCGCCTACCTTTTCTTTCCCGACCGAGTGGTCACAGCTCCGGCTACTGTGCTAGGGGGGATAATGGAGTCCACCACCTCCTCCCTCTGACTCTCGTGTTGGGGAAGTCAGGACAGAGCGTCGGCTAAAAAGTCACCCTGGGAATATGCTTTAAGGTGAAGTCGAATTCAGCAAAGAACCCCGCCCACCGGATCTGTTTTTCGGTCAATTTTCGGTGCCCCGTCAATGCCTCTTAATTTTTATGGTCTGTCCAAATCTCAAATGGCACTCCCATCCCCTCCAGCCAGGATTGCCAGGTCTTTAGGGCAAATTGTCAAGCATGCAGGTTCAATGACGAGTCAAAGTTGCTACAAAGACTATGTTTATTGATAGACTGATACTTTGGCAGAAGCCATTTCTTGAGAAGAATGAAACTAATACATTGATACAGTAATTTTAAGGCTTACTTCAAAAGAATTCCAAAGGAGGGGGTTGCGGGGTAGCATTCACACATAAACTATCCAACTGTCCTCGTTCCCAGGGCATTATCAGAAATTCGTCCTTGCTTTGCCCAGATGGCTCATCCTCCCTTAGGAGGATATATGGGAAGGTACTGATTACTTGGTTCCCTTTTTACTACTCTTAATTAACAGCCATAAAGCAAGATGGGAAAGAAAAGAAAGAAAGAATAACAACTTGACCATTCTGGTTTCTTCATGACAATTCACAGATCAGGGTCTACACAGAATCATAAAACAATCAATTACCAATAGCAGTTAATCATGCTTGACATACTGCCCCCCCTAAACTCAACCCTGGGGCTTATGAGGATATGGAGCCAATACATCTTTTTTGGCTACCCATTCATTTTCACTGGAGGGAAAATGTTTCCACTTGATCAGATAAAATAATGTCCCGTGTCTCAGCTTCGAATCTAATATCTCCTGCACCTCATGATGACTCTGATTCCCAATCTGGATAGGGTGCGGAGCTGGCAATCGAGGGTGCCAAGAAGAGGCACCGGGGTCTCTTTGCAAAAGACTGCAATGAAAGACAGGATGCACTTTACTAAACAGTTTGGGTAATTCCAGTTCTATAGTTACTTTGTTTATTACCCGTTTAATCTTGAATGGGCCCAAAAATCTGTAAGCCAATTTCCTGGAGGGCTGGTTTAGCGGGAGGTTTTTGGTAGACACAAATACAGAATCCCTCACTTTGAAATCCCAAACTGGCACATGGGACTTATCATATTGCTTCTTGTACGCCTCCTTGGCAATTTCCAAGTTTTCCTGAATTCCTTTCCAATCACTCCCCAGTTTTCCCCACCATTGTTTGAACAAAATGGGGTCACGGGTTTGCTCCCCTCCCGGCAGTAGTGGAACAGGCTTCCCTTCATACCCATTGACAATCTGAAATGGGGAAGCTTTTGTTGAACTGTGTACACTGTTGTTGTAGCCATACTCGGCGAACAGTAGCAAATCCACCCAATTCGATTGTTGGTGGTTCACATAACAACGTAGATATTGCTCCAACAAGGCGTTCACACGTTCTGCCTGCCCACCTGTTTGGAGATGGTAGGCAGAACTCAAACCCTGCTCCATGCCAGCTAGTTTGCAAAACTCCCACCAGAAGTTGGCAACGAACTGAGGCCCCCTGTCACTGATTATCTAATTGGGGAATGAGTGGAGTTTTACAATATGATGGAAAAATAGATAGGCCAGTCTTTTAGCAGTTGGCACTTGCGCGCAGGAATTAAATGTGCCTGCTTGGAAAAAGTGTCCACTACCACCAAAATCACTGTTTTTCCCTGTGAGGGTGGTAGTTCTACTATAAAATCCATTGACACTACTGACCACGGGCGGCTGGCCGTTTCCAGCGGTTTTAGCAACCCAGGGGGCTTTCCACCCCTTCTCTTTGCCATCAAACAAATGGGGCACATAGCAACAAACTCTGACACGTCCTTTTTCAGAGATGGCCACCAGAACTGTCTGCTTATTAAATGGAGAGTTTTTACATACCTCCACTCTCAAGCTCTTGGGGACATACAGTTTTTCGCCTTTATACCACAATCCATTCTCTTTCTTCTGTACTTCCCCTGGCCTGTCTTCTCCTTCTGTTTCAGTCTCTATGGCCATGCGCTCTCCCCCCCATTTGTTCTGGTCGCGTTTTGATTGAGACTGGGTGGTCACTCCGGCGGCCACTTGAGAGGGGGAAATCAGGGAATCTATTACTTCCTCCTTTTGACTATTGTGCTGCAGTAGGCGGGGAAGGGCATCCGCCAAAAAGTTTTTGGTTCCAGGAATGTGTCGCAACACAAAGTCAAATTTTGAAAAGAAGCCCGCCCATCTAATCTGTTCTTCGCTCAACTTCCGCCTCCCAGTGAGCGCTTCCAAATTTTTGTGATCAGTCCAAATTTCAAAAGGGACCTTAGCTCCTTCCATCCAGGACCTCCAAGTTTTTAGAGCATAAATGTCAGACTTGGAACTTCAAATAAGAATGAATCATTTTATTTCAAAATTAATCCATTTATTTGAGAACTAGTGGTCTGGGGTAGAAGCAGATTGAGTTTGATACATTCCAAGGTTACCCTTGGGTTTTTGTAGACGATAGTATAGCGGAACCCCAGAATAAATGATTTAATAATATATAATCAATATAGAAAGCAGTAACGCAAGCTTTGATAAGGCAAACATAAGAGCTTTATTAAGAGGCAGAGCTTCAGCAGAGCGAAAAGAGGAACTAACCTAGCAAGCTATACACTGATTGCTAAAATGATTGCTACATAGGATACATAGCTAAACCACAGACCACAGGTGTTTACTGCAAAGGAAACAGGCCCGTGAAGAGCTCGTGCTCGGCCCATGGAAAGTCCCAGCTAATGGGAAGTCCCTATATGGCCTGAGCTACTTGTTAGTAACTCTAAATGCTTTATGCAATACTGTCTCATGATAGTAATTCTAAATACTATTTCATTTGATGCTACAATTGAAGTACATGGGAAGAAACCGGTTAAAACCAGACAGGTTCATATACCCAACCACGAAGTGACCCCAAGTAATACCGAGTGACACCAAATGACAATAGTGGCTTCAGTTCCTCTAACTAAATATGGGCAAGGCATATAGAAAGTCAGGGGAGAGTGTCTCAAGAAAGTCCCTACTCGTACTAATGGATACGACTGATGTATAGTTCTAAGGGGGGTCATGTGATGTACTGTGTAGTGAAGATGTATACTGTATAGTAAGGATGTAAAGGGGTCATGTGAGAGGAAATGTGTCACTAGTATAAAAGGCATCACTACTGGTAAAGTGCTATAAAAGCTGTGAGTTTTCTATGCTGGGTGCTCAGTCTCTCCTGAGAGCCTGTAGCCCATGTACAGGGCCCATGCACGTTAAATAAAGAAGCTGTGTTTCCTGACTTTGCCTCACACTGCCTCTGTGATTGATCCAACTGAAATTGGTAACGTATAGCTCTCCCGCTGCATAATTTGGTGCCGAAACCCGGAACCGGGGCCCTTTTGGCCCCTGCCCATTAGCCCGGCCAACTAAGGCTGGTGGCTGGTAAGACTAGAGCAACGGTAGTGGCACCACCGGCCCCCCATTGGGCTGACCGTCCTCTGTCTACCCCGTCATCAGCTGGCATCGACCAGGCCTAATCGGACCAGAGGAAAAGGCAACAGGAACCAGCTTTACACCTTGGGCATAAAGTAGCGGCCAGTGTAGGCCCTTGTGCTCAACGTGATAGATTTCCTCTACATGAAATAGTTTGAGATTTGTGATGAAACCCTCCATATGAGATTGCCCGGCTAAGTTTCGGAGGAAGACGTGCATGATCACCACGCAGCAGCACCCGAGGACCTGTGAAACAGGGAAGGGCGGTGTCCCTTCTGACTGCAGTTTTCCAACCGTGACTGCTTGTCTAAATGGGTACCCAGAGGAAGGGGTCTTCAGGATAAATGGCCGCCTCTGGAGGGAGCGCCGCCTCTGGGAAGTTTGAGGAGAAGAAAAAGGGAAAATTTAGGGACAATAAGTGAAGAAGAAAAATAAAACGGCTGAGTCACCCGCCAGGGAGAGGCCGCCTCTTCTTCCATTAGGAAAATTTTGTGTTTAATGTTTAGGGAAATTTTGTGTTTTAACGTGTTCAAAACTGTTTTGTCTGTCTGGTTAACCATAAGAGAATTACAGTCTGGGGGACGCCCCTGATTTTATGATTGCCATCCTGACATAGGTTTTAGTGAAAGAGCGGTTTATAATTTGTGCCTCCAGGTTTAGTCTAAATGACCGAGAGTCCTGGAAGCCTTTTGGAAGGTTTCGGGAGGCTGGTTAGTCCCTGGATTGATGCTCCTGGCACCTTAATCCGCTGCTGGCAGCATACTTTGTGCCCGCACTACAGAATCCAGCTGTGGACTGGGACCTGTCAGACCACTACGGCCTGGCTGATTAAGCGTAACACCAAGACACCCAGAAGTAGTTGGGACCCCTGGTGGGCACGGTCCCAACTCAGGCAAAAAGCAGGAGATTGTATTCACGCCTGGGAGGTCACAAAGTGAACCGCCCGCCCCGAGACTACATGCAGAGCAGAAGACTGGGCCCGTTTGATTGCCCAGGACCCATTAGCTCTGGAAGCGTTTCACGTACGAAATTGCCAACACTGCTTTGACAAAGACAGTCCACCCAACCCCTCGTCCAACCCCCTCCCAGAACTTGCCTGGTGGATTGACGCTTTGGATCGAGGGTGGGACCCCTTTGATGCAAAAACGGTAATTGAAAGATACCTTAGCGATATAACAGCATGAATCCCTCCCCAGACTTCCAGTTAGAAGATCGGCCCTATTGGAACCCCAGGCAGAGGTTTCAGAAGTTGGTTGGTCCCTGGGTTCACACCCTGGGTGCGCTGGCCCTCTGCTGGCGCACTCCAAGGCACCAGAGGCACAGGCACAGTATTTGCTTGTGGAAAGGGGAACAGGGGGAGACGACTGCTTGGTTGCTGAGAGGTCAAATTAGGGGGCCAACTGGAGGCTTGGGACACGCACGATGGTGCTTCCTGAGGAAAACAGGGGAGGGCCCCCTACTTGCTTGGAAGATTAAAGGTCAAAGTGCTACCCCTGGAAGATTAGAGGTTAAACTGCCTCCCCGGCTTGGGCCGCCACTGAGGATCTGACAAAGACAGTAGGCACTGGTGGGCACTGGGACCACCAGGCCGTCCCTGGTCGACCCTCTTTGGAGGCCTTCCAATTGACAAAGAGTTAAAATCAGAGCCACGTTTCAGATTGCTTAAAGCAGCTTGCATTGTCTTGCTGGTTTGAAAGATGTGAAATATATCTACAATGTGGCGCAACCTTGGCCTCGCTCAGAGAAACAGGAAGTGCAAGTGTGGTTACGCTTGAGCTAGCTAGAAAACAGAAGTGAGAAATGTATGTGTTTTCCCCGGGAGAGATTCCTGGAAACCAACCCAAAGATGCTATTTCATTAAGGCAGAAGAGCTGTGGGTTGGCTTGTGCTGTAACTGCAATGATGATACCGTGTATGAAGAGTACCTAGAAGAACTGATCATGTCCCATTGTGGTTTGAATTCTGTTAATGTGTAATTTTGAGTGATGTATGGTTACAAGATACCCTGTTCTTGAATAAGCATCTCAGTCTCAGGACAAGGCAAAGATTAGTTAAGGTTCCCCCCCCCCGGGAATTAAATATTAGGACATAGGGCAGTGTTTCTGCTGCCCCTTGCAGGGAGCTGATTTTTAAGCCCAACGCAAAGCTCCCAGTCTCCCTTTTGCCACTTTGGCTTCACCCTTGCCCCCTTTATTGATTAAGAACTGAAGAATTCCAGATCTATAGGCTCCCCAGAGAGAAGTTCTCCAGAAGCAAGTCCCCTGCCTCTGGTCAGCTTACCTTCTCAGGAGAACTCCCCATCAGCCATGTGGAAACCCCCTCAGCCATTTGATGCCCTTTCCCAACTTCCAAGCCATGACCGAGCTCATAAGAGGAGTGATTTGAGCATGTTTGATTGAGAGGGAAGTATGCATCTTGAAATCAAGGCTGCTCTGAGTTTCATCACCTTCCACCTGTATAACAAGCTCCCCCGAAGACGGGTTGACCAGTTTGGGGAAGAGCTAGAACAGCTGCTACAGAAGAAATATGAAGGCCACTGGCACCCAGAGAATCCTCTGCAGGGGTCAGGCTATCGCTGTGTTCACCTGGGAGAGATAGTGGATCCTATAGTGGAACTGGAGGCCAGGAGAAGTGGACTGACTGTAGAGGATGTGCAGGCCAGTATCCCTGCAGAATTGAACGTTTGGATTGACCCATTTGAAGTTTCCTACCAACTTGGGGAAGAAGGGCCAGTCGAGGCAGTGTACCTGAAGGACAGTAAGGGTTGCAGCATAGCAGAGATGCAGAATAAGAGCAGGAGCCGGCTCAGCCCTGAGGCCCAGGCGTTTGTCCCTACTAGAAGTCAGAATATCTTCTTGTTCAGCCCCCCACCTCCATCTTCTGACCAGTCTTTTAGTCCAACCTTCACCGCCACTACTTTTGCAGCTACCAAGTTTGGCTCCACTAAAGTGAAGAAAAGCAGCAGAAAGTTGAGTTGGGGCATTGTTCACCCAGCAAAATAAGAGGTTGGGAAGCGAGAGCTCGCCTAAGTGAGGCAAACTGCGAAGAAACTTATGTGGACAGGCTTTCACCTTTTTACCTTTTTCTAAGGCACCAACGGCCCGAAGAATGGCAGAGAGAATGTTACCAGTCCCTCCACCGGGAGCCATGCAAGAACCCCAGGTTGACGCCTGCCCTGATGGAAGCCAAAAACCAGAAGAAGATGGTCCCCAGAAAGCCACTCATAGGGAACAATCTAAGAAGGCAAAGGCTCCAGCCAAGAACGGGTCCAAGAAGAAGCCCACTGTATGGACCTTCAGCAATCATGAAGGTACTTACAACCTTGAGATCAAGGGGAGGGACCGGTTTATGATGTTCAAGAAGCTGAACGATGCCCTGGAATTCCAAGATGCCCAGGAAAACCTCGCAACGGGGAAGGAGGCCCGTCGAGGTGGGCAAGAAGGAGTGGGGCCCCGACCCCAGGGTCCACCAAGGAGCAGGCGACCACCCCTGTTACGCGACGAGTGTGCCTGGTGCCATGAAATTGGCCACTACGTGAATCCCTGCCCCAATAAGCACCCAGCCGCCCCTCCCCAGGTTTGGGGGAGAGGGAGAGGAAGAGGCCGAAGAGAAGTGCTCGACCCCCACTGGCAGATGATGAGTGCACCTAGGGCTATGAGAGTAGCTACGGGATGGTATCTCGCCCCCTACAAGTGGGGTCCTGCAGCTTGGAATGAGGTCTCAGACCTAAGGATTGCAGCTGAGATTGCACCAGAAAGAGATGACCACGAAAACACCAAAGGCCCGGAAGAAGCAGCTGGCTTGGTCCCAGAACAGGATGTGAGCCTACAAGAGCCTCTCCAGAAAGAAGAGAGCCCGGAAGAAAGCCTGGGAGAAGGTCCCACTTGCTAAATCTTGTGTGAAGTCACAAAGGGGGGGGGGATCCTGTGAAGTGACTTTGATTTATTTGAATTTCTGGTGTTTGAAACAATTCTTTTCTTTGCTGAAGCAGTAGCTCTGTGCAGAAGATTTGTTCGTCCATGAATCAAGTTATTCAAATAGCCCCAGAAGAAGGTAGGATAATCCCTGGGAAAGTTGAGGGATCAAAATGTGTCACAAGCTAGTTTTAGCCTGACACATTGCCTAGGGCCTTGTTCATACTGAAATGCTTAGCAGAAGTAAGATAGGCTTAAAAGATTAAGTTCTCCAAGATTTTTATTTATGAGAGGCCTTTAGTGAAAAGTGAATAAGAAAACCCAGCCCTAGAAGGAAATGATACATGTTATAATGGGAAATAGGCTTGTTTTGAGCTTTATATTGTTTTTGGTTGTTTTTGGCTATGCAGTCTAATCAGAGTTTTTCTAGATAGGCTTTTCAGGTGCAGTTTGCTCTCGGATCTGGTTGCTTAAAAACCAACCTCTGGGTCCTGCTTACCGGAAACGGTGGGACTCACAGGCAACTTGGGAAGAGGGTCAACTGAAGATTCCATTAACCCCGACCTCTGGACCCTAGCCTACCGGCATGGCTGGGTTCACAGAAAACTAAATTACCCCTAAAGGAGCCACCAGCTGATCAAGTTAAAAGCCTATAGTTAGCCTAGATAATGTGATGTTAGAAATCAGGCTGAGTCTTTTTGTTGTACAGCTTGTAATATGTATGATTGTTTATGGTTGTATTAGATGCATGCCCCAAGGCTTGAAGGCTCTAAAGGAGCTCATAGGGAACGACCCATATACTGGTCTCCAAAGCAGATAGACCCAGTATATGAAGAGATGAAATCAATCAGACAGCGGTATGTTTAGGGTCAGGCAAAAACCATGATAAGTCAGGTTTTGCCTGAAAGGGGGGAGATATAGCGGAACCCTAGAATAAATGATTTAATAATATATAATCAATATAGAAAGCAGTAACACAAGCTTTGATAAGGCAAACATAAGAGCTTTATTAAGAGGCAGAGCTTCAGCAGAGCGAAAAGAGGAACTAACCTAGCAAGCTATACACTGATTGCTAAAATGATTGCTACATAGGATACATAGCTAAACCACAGACCACAGGTGTTTACTGCAAAGGAAACAGGCCCGTGAAGAGCTCGTGCTCGGCCCATGGAAAGTCCCAGCTAACGGGAAGTCCCTATATGGCCTGAGCTACTTGTTAGTAACTCTAAATGCTTTATGCAATACTGTCTCATGATAGTAATTCTAAATACTATTTCATTTGATGCTACAATTGAAGTACATGGGAAGAAACCGGTTAAAACCAGACAGGTTCATATACCCAACCACGAAGTGACCCCAAGTAACACCGAGTGACACCAAATGACAATAGTGGCTTCAGTTCCTCTAACTAAATATGGGCAAGGCATATAGAAAGTCAGGGGAGAGTGTCTCAGGAAAGTCCCTACTCGTACTAATGGATACGACTGATGTATAGTTCTAAGGGGGGCCATGTGATGTTCTAAGGGGGGTCATGTGATGTACTGTGTAGTGAAGATGTATACTGTATAGTAAGGATGTAAAGGGGTCATGTGAGAGGAAATGTGTCACTAGTATAAAAGGCATCACTACTGGTAAAGTGCTATAAAAGCTGTGAGTTTTCTATGCTGGGTGCTCAGTCTCTCCTGAGAGCCTGTAGCCCGTGTACAGGGCCCGTGCACATTAAATAAAGAAGCTGTGTTTCCTGACTTTGCCTCACGCTGCCTCTGTGATTGATCCAACTGAAATTGGTAATGTATAGCTCTCCCGCTACAATAGCAGCATAACAATAAAACCATTCTCACACTCTGAGAGACAGTTGTCTGTTCCCATACTCCCCTTATCTCATTCCCAGGAAGGCTCCCTGCTGGTCACCTTGAAGCATACCATCTTCAAAGGTTTAGGGCGCCTGTGGATACCAAGTGAGAAATTCCTCCCATGGGATTTACAACTGTCTCTCTGCTTTTGAAATGCACAGCTTTTATGCTCAGGGTTAGTAATAGCAAACAAGATGGCGTTAGTCAGGTCAAGAGAACTCATTTAAACAAGATACTGGTTTGAAGCAGTTACAATGTCTGACAATAAGTTACAGCAAAAGCTTCCTTGTCCCACACTGACCAGTTCCTTTGCTCTTGGGAGAATTTCTTGGAAATGTAGGCGCAAGGTCTTAGCCTCCCTTCCTCATCCTTCTTCATGAGGATGGCTCCGACGGCTACATTGGAGGCGTCCCATTGCACAATGAAGGTTCTCAACTCGTTGGGGTGGCCCAGGACCGGTTCGCTAGTAAAGAGTCGTTTGAGTTTGTCAAATGCCTCTTGGCATTTTAGTGTCCAACTTAGACACGCCCCTGGCTTTTTGGCGTCTGGACTCTCCCCCTTCGTTTTTAACATCTCAGTCAGGGGCAACATAATTTGTGCGAACCCGGGTATAAAATTACGATAAAAATTTGCGAATCCAAGGAAAGATTGTAGCTGTCTACGTGTCCTCGGGGGAGCCCAATCTAATACGGCTTGAATCTTGCCTAGGTCCATTGCCAGCCCCTGAGCAGAGACTCTAAACCTAGGTAATCCAATTCGGTTTTGTGAAATTCACATGTTTGTGAAATTCACGCTTCGCATATAACTTGTGCTTCAACAGGGCACTGAGTGTCAAGTCGACGGATTCAAGAATGAGTCAAAGTTGATACTAAGACTACATTTATTGATAACCGGTACTCCGGCGCAAGCCTCTAGCTTGCTAAGAATGAAACCAATACATTGATACATGGGTTTTAAGATACACTTCAAAAACATTCCTACGGGAGGGGGCTTTCCAAGAGGGAACATTCACACGTAACTACAAGATACTTTCTCATGCGATAGCTAGCCGTTTGTCCTTGTATTAACATGCAAGGCTTTCTCCCACCTCAGGCCCTGAGAAGGTGCCGACTATTTCCTTCACACCAGTTGCAAATCAAAATAAGAAAAGGGGGGAAGGGAAGTAACTAAGGGTAAAACATTAGCAGCAGTGGATCCATTATGATTTTAACCAAGTCTGATATAACAGGCCAAGATCCTACTAGTCTTTAGTCAGAATCAGTCGATCTTGACATACTGCCCCCCTTAAGCTGACCCTCTCGGTCTCTGAGGGTGCTTAGTTAGAAACTTCTTAATCAGATCAGGGGCTGACACATCCTTTTCTGCTACCCACTCATTTTCACTCGGAGAGAAATGTTTCCATTTAATTAGATAGTACAGCTTCCCATGTTTAATCTTTGAGTCCAGGATTTCCTGGATCTCATGGTGACTCTGGCTCCCAATCTGGATAGGTTGAGATGCTTCAGGCCGAGGATGCCAAGGGGAACAACCAGGGTCCTTCAGAAGAAGACTGCAATGAAAGACAGGGTGTACTTTACTAAACATCTTTGGTAACTCCAGCTGTCCTGTAACTTTATTTATCACCCTTTTGATCTTAAAAGTACCCAGGTACTTATATGCCAATTTCTTGGGTGGTTGGGTTAGTGGGAGGTTCTTAGTTGACACGAATACCGAGTCCCCTACTTTGAAATCCCAAGCGGGGACATGGCTTTTGTCATATTGTTTTTTGTAAGCCTCTTCGGCTGCTTCCAGGTTCTCTTGTATTTCCTTCCAGCTTTTAGTCAGTGTGCCCCACCACTGGTCGAACAGGCTTGGCTCCTTCTTTGTGACCCCCCCAGGAGTAAGGGGAGGGGTTTTCCCTCATACCCACTCACCGTTTGAAATGGTGAGGCTTTAGTGGAGCTGTGCACGCTATTATTATAGCAGTATTCAGTGAAGGGGAGTAGATCTACCCAATTTGATTGTTGATGATTGATATAGCACCTCAAATACTGCTCTAATAACCTGTTCACCCGTTCTGTCTGTTCGTCCGTCTGAGGGTGGTAGGCGGAACTCAACCCCTTCTCCATGCCTATTAGCTTGCAAAACTCCCGCCAGAAATTGGCAATGAATTGTGGGCCGTGGTCGCTAATTAATTTGTCTGGGATTGAGTGCAGTTTGGCTACATGGTTAAAAAATAAGGAAGCCAGTTTCTTGGCGGTGGGAAGCTGGGCACAGGGAATAAAATGGGCTTGTTTAGAAAAAGTGTCCACTACCACCAATATTACTGTTTTGCCATGAGAGGGCAGTAGTTCCATAATGAAATCCATCGAGACTATCAACCATGGTCTAGAGGCGGTCTCCAGCGGTTTGAGTAGCCCGGGGGGCTTTCCCCCCCTTCTTTTGGCTATTATGCAAATGGGGCATGTAGACACAAACTCAGATATATCCTTTTTCATAGATGGCCACCAAAATTGTCTGTTAACCAAATGCAGGGTCTTGATGCACCCAAAGTGCCCAGCCAGTTTGTTGGAGTGACAGAACTGTAACACTTCTGACCTCATGGTCTTGGGAATGTATAGTTTTTCCCCTTTGTACCATAGCCCATCCTCTCGTTTCTGAATTCCCCCTGGCCGCTCTTCCCCCTCCTTCTCGGTTTCCGCTGCCATCCTTTCTGTTCCCCACCCCTGTAATTGGCATTTCTTCTGTGACCGGGTGGTTACAACCATGGCCACCTGGGTGGGTGGAATTAAAGAATCCACTATGTCAAGTCTGCTCTTAACTTTGGTCAGGCCTGCACTCAATCTTTGGTTCAGGAGAAAAGCATCCTGGGTAATCATGATATCAATAAACTAGCTACTTTGTTATCAACAAGGACTCGTTATTGAATCTGCCAACTTGGCATTTTGAAAGACTCCCCTTCGAAGCTCAACCGTTCCGGCAACTTTAAAACCTGATGGCCGAAAAGATTCCGGACAACGGGGAGTTTCCCAACGAAGATGGGAAGACCGAGACACCGTGGCACATCCTTGACTCCAGGAGAACCATGGCGTCCCCTCCCCAGTTCCAGCTGGTGATCACCCCTCGGCAGTACCTCAACCACCACAATGGATGCGGCACCGATATGCCGGCAGGCCATCATGACCCGACACACGCGGAGGGTCCGAATGGCCAAACAAGAGGCAACGGACCTGGGCACCATCGAGCCGGGGGAGGTGGACAGCATCATCGTCATCCAAGTGCCGGAAGATGAGAGCGAGGGAGCGGAGTTCATCGAGGGCAGCGGAGGCGAGCCACGACCGAAAGACATGCACAATAAGGACTACCAGATGTTCCACTCGATGGTGCACCAGGAGGTCGACGGGGCAATGCGGGGCCTGAAGGACGAAATGCAGACCCTAACAGCCCAACTGGGGAGAGTGCTGGGGGTGACCGGGTCCCGAAGACCACCACCGGTCCAACCAACGACCCAAGGCTGCCTCAACCAGCCGGTGCAGGCGGCAGCCCCCGCAAGAGGCGCGGCTCCCACGATTCCACTGGTACCTCGAGGAAGAGGGCGAGAACTGGATGCCATCCAGGCGAACAGCTACATGTATTATTGGGGGAACTCCTTCCCTGTTGAGTTTAGCAGAGTCGATTACCTGGGGTCGAAGCTGCGGGGGGCGGCTAAGAGGTGGTACGTGAGGCTGTGCGAGGCTATGAGCCCGGATCTGGACTATGTGCACACTTTTCTGCAGTCCTTGCTGACCCAGTATGAAGACCCCCTTCAGGAGACCCGCACGCTGGCGGCCCTCCATGACATGCAACAGGGGGCCCGATCCATTCGCTAGTACACGGCTGAGTTCAGGGCGAATGCGGCCAAGGTCCGGGGTTGGAGCGAGCTGGTGAAGATTGAGCATTTCACCCGAGGGCTCAACACTAGCATCCTGGACCGGGCCTTCACTCAAGCCCGCCCGGACACCCTGGTGGGATGGATCCAGGTGGCGGGGGAAGTAGAGACCAACCTGAAGAGGGTGGCGATGCAGTGCCAACACCAGTCGTGCAAGGGCCAGCCCAAAGCAACCCCGGTGAAAGCAGAAAGCCGGAAGTCGAAGAAGCCCGCAGGGGGGGTGCTGGTGGGACCCCGCAGGTGCTTCAGGTGGGGGGACCCAAACCACCTCGCCTCCAATTGTCCACAACCCCCAGTTGCCCGAGCCCCCCAAGCAGGACCCAAGCCCGGCACCTCGGGACCCAAGAAGGCGACCAGCCGCCCTAAGGATGCAGCGAAGAGCAGCGCGGTGATGGCCGAGGAGCCGCTGGATGAAGAGGTGCTGCTGTCAGCAGAGCTAGCCGACCTAGCCTGGGCAGACGAACCAGCGGGAAACAAGACCGGCCTGCTCTGAACGGTGCCAACCAGCAGGTCGAGTGGGAAGAGGCACCGGTGACGGTGAGAGTAACGGGACGCTTATATTTTGTTACGGTGAAGTTGCTAAGCCCCAAGCTGAAAAGGTTCCTGCAGATCCGGGCCCTAGTGGGGTGCAACCGAGAGCTAATTTTCCCCAAGGTAGTGGAAGCGTTGGGGCTTGAGAGCTTGCAGCTACCGCACCCGATGCTGTTTGAGCAGATGGGTGGGTCCGTAATGTGCGGGGAACCATGCACTTTAGAAACCCAGCCCTGCCCCTTGGGGATCGAGGAACATTGGGACCAAGAGGTCTTTGTTATTGCCCCCTCATGCTCCTATCCCGTAGTCCTGGGTGTAGGTTGGTTGGAAAAGCATGAGCCTAGCATCCGGTGGAGGGCCCAAACCATCCGGTTCCTAGACACCCTGTGCAAAGGCCACCTATGGGACCTGGTGTGGGGGCCTTGCGCTCCCGTGGCCAAGGAAAGGGCTTGTGTTTCGGTGGAGGAGGCGCACCCCGTCCCGAGCATCTACTGCGACCTGATGGGGGTGTTTAGTGAGTGCGAGGCCAACCAACTACCCCCCCCCCATCGGAGCATGGACTGCGCCATAGAACTGATCCCGGGAGAGAGCTTGCCGAAGGCTAAACTGTACCAGATGGGGTGGGCAGAGAAAAAGGAACTGCGCAAATTTTTAGATCAAAATCTGGAGCGGGGTTTCATTAGACCGGCAACGGCCCCCCACGCCGCCCCAGTACTGTTCTGAAAGAAGAAGGACGGCTCGCTTAGACTTTGCAAGGATTTTCGTGGGATAAACGTGATTTCCATGTCCAACGCCTACCCCATCCCCCTCATCTGAGACCTACTGAACACGGTTTCAGGGGGGGAAATTTTCACTAAGCTGGACTTGAGAGACGCGTACTTCCGAGTGTGCATCAAGGAGGGAGATGAGTGGAAAACGGCTTTCAACACCCCCATGGGACAGTTTGAATATTTGGTCATGCCTTTCGGGTTGCAGGGGGCTCCGGGAGTGTTCATGAACTTTATAAATGATGTGCTGAGAAAATTTTTGTACAAGGGGGTGGTGGTGTACCTGGATGACATCATTATTTACTCCCAGGATGAGCAATCACATGTAAAGTTGGTGAGAGAGGTTCTCAGCACCCTGCTGGAGCACCAGTTGTATGCCAAACTGTCTAAATGTGAATTTCACCGAACGGAGTTAGACTATCTGGGGTTCTGGGTATCGGAGCACGGGTTGGCAATGGACCAAGCCAAAGTACAGGCAGTGTTAGAATGGGCCCCCCCGAGGACACGTAGACAGCTCCAATCATTCCACGGCTTCGCAAATTTCTACAGGGCCTTCATTGAGGGGTTCGCCCAGATTGCCCTGCCCTTGACCGAGCTCTTAAAGACCAAAGGGAAGGGGCTGGAAGCCAAGTGGCCGGGAGCCCGGCTGCATTGGACCCCGAAGTGCCAGGAGGCTTTTGACCACCTAAAGTGACCATTGTTCTGTGGTAATTGGTCACATTCAACAATTCACATTGTACTGTGTTGAATGGTCACATTCAACAGCCAGTTTCCTTATCACTACCCTTCCAGGAAGCCCCACCAAACAATGGGCACAACCACAAACCTATTGCCCTTTCATCACACCCCCTCCAGCCTACAAATAGCAGCTCTCCAGCAGCCCTGGCCCCACTCAATGCACAGCAGCCAAGAAGGTCTGAGCGCCTGCTCTGGCTGCAACGCCACTGAGGATGTTCTCCGCAGCTGAGAACGAAACGTCTGAAACGAAAACTTTCTCCAGTAGAACACGGCACTTGATCCCGAAAGAGTCTACAAACCCTAATGATGTTACCAGCCGTGAAAACCTGAAATCTTTGATGAGTTTATATTGGTTCCAGGTCTGCAGGGTTCATAGAGTAGATAGAGGGATGTAGTGCATTTGGGTCCTATAGAGATTCTCTGGTGTGAAGTTAGGTTTGGCTTTGGGTGCCCCAGGAATTGGACCCCCTGGTCCAATTTTTTTTGGGCCTTCTGGGTTTTGTGTGGGACAGTGCCCTGAAGCTGCACAGCAGTTTGGGGGGCTCTCCTCAAAACCCCTGCTCCCCAGAGCCACTTTTCCCACGACAATTACAGTGAGGAAGTTGCTAATTGGGCTTTCCCCATCATTGTTGGCAATGGGCCTTTTGGGGAGCCCAAATACAAAGACCCCCTGGCCCAATCTTTTTGGGACTTGGAGGTTTTGTAGGGGAGAGTCCCCTGCGGGTTCCCTGCAGTTTTTGGGGCTCTCCCTCAACCCCCTGCCCCCAGTAGCCTCTAATTATGCCCTATGTTGCCATTGATTTCAATGGCCCATAGGGTATAATGATGGAATAGGGGCACCTTCTTTGGGTGCCCCTGGAATGGGATCCCCTGGCCCAATCTTTTTGGGACTTGGGGGGGTTGGAGGGGAGAGTCCCCTGGAGGTCCCCTGCAAATTTGGGGGCTCTCCCTCAAACCCCCTCCACTCCAGGCAGCTTCAAATATACCCTATTTGCCATTGATTTCAATGGCCCATAGGGTATAATAGAGTCGTATATTCGGAAATAGCCGCGCATCTACCGTATATGCGGCTATTCCGAATGCGGTATTCAGCAGTATACGGGGATTCCGAATTTCCCCCCTCTGTATACTTCTGAATCCGTGTAATACCGAATTTTTTTTTTTGCACATCCCTACACAGAACCATAAAACAATCAATTACCAATAGCAGTTAATCATGCTTGACACAAATGTTACTGCAAATGCCTCTTTGTCCCACACCGACCAATTGCGCTGCTCTGATGAAAACTTCTTAGAGATGTAAGTACATGGCCACAACCTCCCCTCATTGTCCTTTTGCATTAATATGGCTCCCACGGCAACATTGGAAGCGTCACATTGAACCACGAAGTGCTTAAGTTCATCAGGGTAGCTCAACACTGGTTCACTAGTGAACAACCATTTAAGTTTTTCGAATGCCTTTTGGTAGGCGGGGGTCCACGCTAATTTTGCTCTGGGTTTTTTTGCTTTGGGCCCTTTCCCCTTGGTTTTAAGTAAGTTCGTCAGGGGCAGCATCATGTGCATGAACCCCTGAATGAACTTCCTGTAAAAATTTCCGAATCTGAGGAAGGATTGGAGCTGTCTACATGTCCTCGAGGGTTCCCAATCTAACACTGCTTGTATTTTAGCCGGGTCAATGGCTAGTCCCTTCCCAGAAACTCTAAACCCCAAGTAGTCAAGCTCCGTTTGGTGAAATTCACACTTGGATAATTTGGGATACAACTTGTGCTTGTACAGGGTGGTGAGCACCTACCTCACCAGTTGCACATGGGAGGCCATGTCTTTAGAGTAGATAATGATGTCATCCAGGTACACCACCACCCCCTTGTACAAATATTCTCTCAAGACTTCATTGATAAAGATCATAAAGACTCCTGAGGCCCCCTGCAGCCCAAATGGAATCACGAGGTACTCGAACTGCCCCATCGGAGTGTTGAATGCTGTCTTCAACTCGTCCCCCTTTTTGATCCGCATCCTGAAGTACGCATCCCTCAAGTCCAATTTTGTGAAGATGGACCCCTCGGATACCATACTCAATAGGTCTTTGATCAGGGGGATGGGGTAGGCATTAGACATCGTAATTCCATTTATCCTGTGAAAGTCAGTGCAAAGCCTAAGGCTCCCATCCTTCTTTTTCCGGAACAGTACTGGCACGGCATGTGGGGCGGTGGCTGGCCTGATGAAACCCCTCTTAAGGTTCTTGTCAATAAATTTTCTCAGTTTGACTTTTTTGGCCCACCCCATGGAGTATAGTTTAGCTTTGGGCAGCTCCTGTCCTGGAATCAGTTCAATTGCACAGTCAGTGCTACTGTGGGGAGGGCGTTCATTGGCTTCCTCCTCGCTGAACACTCTGCGCAAGTCTCTGTATTCTCGGGGGATCGTTCAAACTTCCTCCACTGACACACACATCTTTTCATTTCTGGGAGGAGGATTAAGCCCCCAAGCCTCCAGCCAGTGATGGTGTTTGCATCTTCTATTAGTAAAGTCTGATCCCCCCCCACTGTATGTCTGGTTGGTGCTTGGCCAGCCACCCCACTCCCAGCACCATGTCGATGGAGGAGGAAGGGGCGATCACAAACATCTCTACGTTCCAGTAATCCTCTATTCCCACCGGTACACCCTGGGTTTCTTCTACACAGGATTCCCCCCTCATTATGGACCCATCCATCTGCTCGAATTGGATCGGGTGGGGGAGTGGCTTTCGTATCAGCCCTAAGGCGTCCACTAGTTTTGGAGTGATAATTTCTCATGTGCACCCTGAGTCAATGAGGGCCGGGCATGGATGAAGTGTTTAAGCTTCTGATTCAGTAATGTCAGGGGTACAAAAAACAAAGCTCCGGTTATTCTCACCTGCAATGGTGCCATTAGATCCACGACCTGCCTCCTGCCACCTCTCAGTGCAGGTCGCTCTCATTTTCTTCCGGCTCGGTTCCTCACGATTCCTCACTCAAGTCGTCCAAAATTATAGTATCCTCGTCTAGCACTATCAAGGTGGTGAGACTCCCTCGACTCTACTCCTTGGACCTGGCGGAGGTCTTCTTGGGTCCCGCTGCACTTGGCTTTGGAGTCGGGGGGGGGGGCTCGAGGTTTCGCGGGGCAATTGGCGGTGAGGTGATTTGGGTCACCACAACGGAAACATTTGCGCACCAGTGGGGTTTTTGGTGTTCCCTCTTGGGCAGCGCCCTTCTTCCCGTTGGTTTTGACCCCTGACCGAGCCTCACGTCCCCCCTTTTCCCCTTGCTGCATTTGGTGTTGGAGGGCCACTTTCTTCATATTGGTCTCCACTTCGCCCGCCAGCTGCACCCATCCCACCAGCGTGACGGGGCGGGCAAGCTGTAGGGCCAGATCCAGCAAGCTCGTGTTCAGCCCTCTCTGGAACCCCTCTATATTCATCATCTCGCTCCAACCCCGTACTTTGGCTGAGTGGGCCCAGAAGTCGGCTGCATGCTCACACACTGATCTTGCTCCTTGTTGTATGTCACGCAGGGAGGTGATGGCCTGGGTTTCTTGGAGAGGGACCTCGTATTGCATTAGCAGTGCTTGCAGGAACCCTCCCATGGTTTCGAGCTCAGGACCCGGCTCACGTACAGGCTCACGTACCATCTCCTCGTGGCCCCCTTCAACTTAGAGCTGAGGTAATCCACTTGGCTGAATTCATCTGAAAAGGTGTTTCCCCAATAGTGCATGTAACTATTGGCTTGGATAGTGAAGTACTCTACTTTTTTGGTGTCGCTGTCGAAGGTGGCATCCAGTTTGCGACCCCTTCCATAGTCACACGGGGCTGGTGGAGCAGGTGGCGGGGTGGGTGCTCTTGGTTGCCCCGGCACTACCGGGGGCAATTGGGGTACCGGCACTACTGGTGGTGCCTGTGGCGCGGGCGCTGGAATAACCGGTGGAACCCCCGGGGCCCTTCCCAGGTCCCGCCTGATCAGCCGATTGATCTGCATCTGCATTTCTTGTGCCATGAAGGTGGTGTTGGCTTGGATCTGCTCTCGTAGTTCCCTCGCCATGGTGGTCATCTCCCCTCTCACGGTTGCCAGGACATTGGGTTCCTCCAGGTTGCCCCCATCCTCCTCCTCCAATTCAGATCCAGCTGGTTGGTCATCATCTGGCCGGGGTTCGCCTCGCTCTTTCTCATCCTCAAGGGGGCAATCCTCCCGCTTCTCGCCTGGGTTCCTGCCGCCTTTCCCTCCTCACACTAGTCTCATCAGAAACGTCTTGTGGCATGCTGGTGCCTCGCCCATCAGGGCCGTGGAAGTGCACGATGCCCACTTTCGAGGGATGATGAACAGTTGTTGCACGTGCAGAGGGGATCCATGCCCCCCAATTCTCCGAGCCCCAACAATGTGCTAGGGAGGGGTCTGGACTTCTACTCCCTCGAACGGATCAGTAGGATCAGTTGTCTGGTGCTTTTTCATCCATCTGGCTTAAAAGTTACCAGTTCAGAAAAACAACAAAGGGATCAGTCTCAAAATGTCAAGCATGCGATTTCAAAACAACCAGTCCTTGGATTTGAAACAAAGTATGGTTTATTGATAATCCATGTTGCTCAGAGGAGTGAGGTATTGAGACTGATACTCTCTATCAGTAAACTACACATTTTAAAATGGCACATCAAAGGTTCTATCAACAATCAAAGGTTTCCTAAACAATTCTACAATCACGTGTGAAATTCACACGTTGAGTCCACTATCTCTAATGTGGCCAGCGCTTCCTGGGCTCCAGGCGTGGCAGGGCCTGGGAATCGGTCCCAGGAGGTTTTATCTTCAAAAGAGGACATTCCTGCATTTGTTAGTCAAAGCAAAAGGGAAAAGGTGGGGGCTGTCACGGGCTGGGGCCGGGTCAGGCAAAGTCCAGGGGCAGTCCAAGGTCTGTAGCTGGTGAGCAAAGAGGGTCCAAGGTGCCAAAACCGAATCACAGTTTAGGTATCGCAGGTCAGAGGTTCAGAAGCCGAAGTCAGGGGGTCCAGAAGTCAAAGCCAAAGTCAGGGGGTCCAGAAGCCAAAGTCAAAAGCCGAAGTGGATGCTAGAACATCAGGTAAGTGAGTAGTTGCTTCCACAAAGCCTCCTCCCAAAGCCCACAGCTATATAGCCCTCTGCTGTCTGTTGCCCATTTGGGCTAATTGCTGGCTCAGAGAGGCAGCCAGGATCCTGCTGAGACTCAAGCATCCTCACTCCTAGAAGGGCCAGAATCCTTTCAAAACTCAGGGCTCAGGGAGCGTCTTGCTCGTGAGCATGCCACCCTCCTCCGATCCCTGAGGTCCTGATGAAGGCGGTCACGCACACGAGCCACCCGAGAGGGCGAGGCAGGGGGGCTTGGCTCTTCTCCAGCAGGAGGCAGGGGCACTGGTGCAATGGCAGGGGCACAGTTTCTTCTGCAGGCTCAGCTTCCTCTGCAGGGTCCCCAGCCCCCATGACACTATCCCCCCCCAGGGCCCCCCTCCATCGAGGGGCCTGAGAGGTCGGGATGGTCGTTGTGGAACCGTTGCACCAAGTCCGGGGCATGAAGATTATCCAGGGGCTCCCAAGACCGGTCTTCTGGGCCGTATCCCTCCCAGTCCACAAGGTACTGGGGGCCTCCATGATGATACCGGGAGTCAAGGATCTGGCGCACCTCATATTCTTCTTCGTCATCCACCAGCACCGGTGGTGGCGGCAGTGGGGAAGGAGGCCGAGCTGGGCAGGGGGTGCAGCCAGAACAAGGAGGGAGCGATGAAACACGGTGAATGCGGAGGTGGGGTGGCAACTGGAGCCTAAAGGCGACGGGGTTTATTTGTTCCATGACGGGGTAGGGTCCAATGAACCGTGCATCCAGCTTGTGAGACCGACCAGGCCGGCGCAGGTAGCAAGTCGAGAGCCACACATGATCCCCCGGCTGCACTGGAGGGCCTTCTTTCCTCTTCCGGTCTGCAGCCAGTTTATATGCCTTCTTGGCCCGCTGTAGCTGCTCTCAGAGCAAGTCTTGGCTGGCATGGAGTTCTTGCAGGTAGGCATCGATGGCGGGGACATTCGTGAGTGGCAGGATCACCGGGAAGAACCGAGGGTGGTACCCGTAGGTTGCAGCAAATGGGGTCATTTGGGTGGATGAATGGACCGCGTTGTTGTATGCAAACTCCGCTAGGGGCAACAGAGTGGTCCAGTCATCCTGCTGGTAACAGGTGTAACAGCGGAGATATTGCTCTAGCGTGGCATTGGTGCGCTCTGTCTGACCATCTGTCTGTGGGTGGTAAGCTGAGGACAGGTGCACTCGAGTACCCAGGCTGGAATGGAGGGCTTGCCAGAACCGGGAGGAGAACTGGGGGCCCCGATCTGAGATCAGGTGGGCTGGGAGTCCGTGCAGATGAAAGATGTGTTGCAGGTAGAGCTGGGCCGTCTCCTGAGCTGTGGGAAGTTTCAGGCACGGAATGAAGTGGGCCATCTTGGTAAATAGGTCGACGACCACCAAGATACAAGTCTGACCCTTGGATCGCGGAAGTTCTGTGATGAAGTCCATCGAGATAGTATCCCAGGGTCCTGAGGGTGTGGGCAGGGGCTGTAACAACCCTGAGGGTTTGGCTGGGATGTCTTTGGCCCGTCGGCAGACGTCACAGGAGCTGACGTAACGGGCAACATCGGAGCGAACTCGTGGCCACCAGAATTCCCGTGTCAGCAAGTGGGTGGTCTTATGCTGTCCAAAGTGCCCGGTGGGTAACGAGTCGTGGGTCAGGCATAGCACTTCTGCCCGCAAGAGCCCGGGCGGCACATAGAGGCATTCGTGGTGTAGCAAGAGGCCGCCTCGAGTCGTGAACTCGCCTGTTGAGTCATCTTGGAGTGCCTGGAGGTGTTGCTGGACCCAGGGATCATTGGCCTGGCTAGCACGAATGTCCTCCACGAGTGCTGGTGAAGTGGAGGTGGCTGCAAACACTGAGGGCGGCAGGATGGGAGCAGCGGGCGCGGTCTCAGTTGAAGCAGGGGCGTATTCCGGTTTTTGGGAGAGCGCGCCTGCTTTCCGGTTCTGGGTATGGGGGATGTAGGAGACCTTGAAGTCGAAGAGGGAGAAGAATAGGGACCACCGGATCTGGCGCTGGTTGAGACGGCGGGTGGTCTGGAGGTGCTCCAAGTTCCGGTGGTCGGTGAGCATTTGGACAGGGTGGTGAGCCCCTTCGAGGTAATGTCTCCAAACCTCAAAAGCCGCCTTGATTGCGAGGAACTCCCTCTCCCAGATGGTATAGTTCCTCTCTGCAGCAGTGAGCTGGTGCGAGTAAAAGGCACAGGGCTGGAGTGGCTGGGACGGCTCCTTGCGCTGGGACAGCACTGCTCCCAGGGCCACGTTGGAGGCATCAGCTTCCACCGTAAAGGGAAGGTGGGGGTCAGGGTATTTCAGGAGTGGCCCGGTGGCAAATCGGGTCTTCAGGGTGGAGAAGGCATTATCGGCCTCTGGGGACCAGCGGAAGGGTTCTTTGGGGCGGAGTAGTTGAGTCAGGGGTGTGGTCAGGAATGCATAGGCCGGGATGAATTGCCGATAGTAGTTGGCAAAACCAAGGAACCGCTGCAGGTCTTTGCGATTCTGAGGAGCCTGCCAGGTCAGGACTGCTTCCACTTTTTTCAGGTCCATGAGGATTACCTGCGGTGACACAATGTGACCAAGGAACTCGACGGAGCGCAGGTCAAAGTCACACTTCTCCAGCTTGGCGTAGAGGCCATGGGCTCGTAGGCGCTGCAGGACCTGGCAGACATGCTCGGCTTGCTGGGCAGGATTGCGGGAGTAAATTAGGATGTCATCCAGGTATATGATCACGAAGCGGTCGAGCAGGTCCCGGAAGATGTCATTCATGAACCTCTGGAAGACAGCGGGGGTGTTGGTCAATCTGAAGGGCATCACCAGGTGCTCATACTGCCCGTATCGCGTCCCAAACGCGGTCTTCCATTCGTCTCCGGGCCGTATGCGCACCAAATTGTATGCTCCATGGAGGTCCAGCTTGGTGTAGATTTGGGCCCCTTTTAAGCGATCCAAGAGTTCAGGGATCAGTGGTAGAGGGTACCGGTCGTGGATGGTGATCTTGTTCAGGGCCCGGTAGTCATTGCAGAGCCGGAGCTCCCCACTTTTCTTCTTCACGAAGAGGACTGGAGCAGACAGGGGAGAGGTTGAGGGTCGGATGAATCCGCATTTAAGGTTCTTGTCCAGGAAGTCTCGCAGAGCTGCCAACCCAGGCTCCAACATTGGGTACAGACGCCCCACCGGGAGTGGTGCCCCAGGTACCAAATCAATGGCACAGTCATAGGGCCGGTGAGGGGGAAGCTGATCCGCTTCTGTCTCTTCAAAGACATCGGCGAAATCCGCATACTTTTGAGGGAGCTGAGGACCACCACTTGGGATGCCAGCTGCTAGAGTGATGGGAAGAGTCAGATGGGGGCATGGGTCTCGGAAACGTAGTTTCTGCTGGGCCCAGTCCACGATGGGGTTGTGCAGCTTCAGCCAGGAAAGGCCTAGAATCAGCGGGAAGCGAGGCATGCGAGCGACATCAAACTGCAGCTGTTCTTGGTGCTGCTGGACGTGGAAGGTGATGGGACAGGTCTCCTGGGTGACGGTGCCAGAACGAAGGAGGTGCCCGTCAATAGCCTCCACCAGCGTCGGAATCTCTTTTGTCTGCACTGGGATCTGGTGCTGCTTTACAAACGTGGCATCTACAAAACAGTGGGCTGCTCCCGAGTCCAGCATGGCATACACGAACAGCCAGCATCCATCGGGCAGACGGAGTTTGACTGGTAGCAGGAACGGGCCCGGGGTATCAGCCTGCTGTTCGGAGGACCCAGCTAGTCGCCCCAGGCTGGAGGGTCCACTTACGCCTGGGGCTGCCCTTTTGGCGGTGGTGGCAATGAAGGTCCGGGTAACCGACGCTTAGCAGGGCAGCCAGAGGCATAGTGGCCTGCCGTGCCGCAGTAGAGGCACGGATTCTGCGTGCAGCGTCTGGCCTTTTCTTCTGGAGTCAGGCAGGGTCGAACAGCTCCAAGCTGCGTAGGTTGACCCTTGTCTCTGGTACTAGCTGGGGATGGGAGAGAAGCCAAGTGGCACGGCGCAGGGAGCTGGCGCCCTCTGGTCTGGTCCAGGCGGCCATCGATGCGGAGGCAGAGGGTGATAAGTTCTTGGAGCGTGGGTGGCTGCTCCACCCTGGCCAGTTCATCCAGGACTTCCTCTGCCAACCCCTCGGTAAACTGGCCCATCTGGGCAGCCTCATTCCACGCCAAGTCTTGGGCCAGGAGCTTGAATTCGGTGGCATACTGAGCCACCGAGGATTTGCCTTGTTTCAGGGCCCTGATTTTCCGGTTGGCTGTGGCTGCTTGGACTGGGTTTGAGAAGGCAGCAGACAGGTGGGCCTCAAACCCCTGGTAATCAGTCAGTAGGGGAGAGGACGCAACCAGCAAGGGTGTGGCCCATTTGGCCGCATGCCCCTTTAACAGACTGATGATGAAAGACACCTTTGTTTTGTCATTGGGGAAGTCCCCTGCTCTTAGTTCGAAGTACAGCCGACACTGCGCTAGGAAAGCAGGAAATTCTTCCACGGCACCCCCAAATCTGTCAGGTGGGGGAACTGGGCACTTGGCTGGAGCACTGGCCGCAGGTTGTTGCTGCAAGTGCACTACTGCCTGTGTCAGCTGCTGTACCTGGGCTTGGAGCGCAGCCAGTAGTCCTGTGGTTCCACTTGCTTCAGCATCCATCCTGTGGAATGGGTGTTTGTGTTGGTGGAAGCAATCTGTCACGGGCTGGGGCCAGGTCAGGCAAAGTCCAGGGGCAGTCCAAGGTCTGTAGCTTGTGAGCAAAGAGGGTCCAAGGCGCCAAAACCGAATCACAGTCCAGGTATCGCAGGTCAGAGGTTCAGAAGCCGGTCAGGGGGTCCAGAAGTCAAAGCCAAAGTCAGGGGGTCCAGAAGCCAAAGTCAAAAGCCGAAGTGGATGCTAGAACATCAGGTAAGTGAGTAGTTGCTTCCACAAAGCCTCCTCCCAAAGCCCACAGCTATATAGCCCTCTGCTGTCTGTTGCCCATTTGGGCTAATTGCTGGCTCAGAGAGGCAGCCAGGATCCTGCTGAGACTCAAGCATCCTCACTCCTAGAAGGGCCAGAATCCTTTCAAAACTCAGGACTCAGGGAGTGTCTTGCTCATGAGCGTGCCGCCCTCCTCCAATCCCTGAGGTCCTGACGAAGGCGGTCACGCACATGAGCCACCCGAGAGGGCGAGGCAGGGGGGCTTGGCTCTTCTCCAGCAGGAGGCAGGGGCACTGGTGCAGGTGGCCGGGGCACAGTTTCTTCTGCAGGCTCAGCTTCTTCTGCAGGGTCCCCAGCACCCATGACAGGGGCTGCTACTTTGATGTGCCATACTTCATGTGCCATAGGGCATACTTCATGGTTAGTAACAGTTCTATATTCTATACAGTATGAATACAAAGCAAGACCAAAAGATACAATGCTTGACAATGGACTAAATTCACCTCAAAAAAGAAAAGCAACATTTCAGTGGATTACAAAACAAAAATGCAACATAATTTGTTTACAAGAAGTTCATATTAAACAAATGGATTATAAATTTTTATGGAATAAGCAATTGGGTGTGGCATTTTATTGAACATATATGAACATATATGAAGCTGCCTTATACTGAATCAGACCCTCGGTCCATCAAAGTCAGTATTGTCTTCTCAGACTGGCAGCAGCTCTCCAGGGTCTCAAGCTGAGGTTTTTCACACCTATTTGCCTGGACCCTTTTTTGGAGATGCCAGGGATTGAACCTGGGACCTTCTGCTTCCCAAGCAGATGCTCTACCACTGAGCCACTGTCCCATCCCCATTCATTGGCTAAACAAAAAAAGAGAGGTGTACTTTTTTATATTAAACAGGAATTGGAGTCAAAAGAAATTTTTAAAGATAATGATGGAAGATATTTGGCAATGAAAGTAATATTAAATACAGAAAACCCACTGCTGCTGGGACTATATGCACCAAATGGTGCAAAAGACCCTTTTTTAAAAGAAATAATGCAGCAGCTTGATCAAGTATCATATGATCAAATTATGATAATGGGAGAATTTAATGGTACAATTAAAAATACATTGGATAGATCGGGGAGAAAAAAAAATAATAAGGAAGGGAAACTGCCAAAATCTTTTTTGAATTAGTTAAACAAGAAAACTTGGAGGATTTATGGAGGAAGTTCAACTCTGAGGTATGAGACTATATCTTTTTCTCAGCAAGACATAACACTTTTTCAAGAATTGATATGATATGGTGTACAAAAGACTTAGGACTTATAACTAAAAGCATAGAAATTCTTCCTAAAGTAAGAGCAGACCACCACCCATTATTGTGGTCAACTAAGTCTATTAAAACCCCCCGAAGGTGGAGGTTAAATGAAGATTTACTACAAAACAAAGAAATTGGGATATCTCTAGAAAAAGAAACTAAAGCTTTCCCCCCCAAATAAATGAAACTGAGGACATGGAATTTCAAACTGTATAGGATGCATATAAAGCAGTGATGAGACGTATTTTAATTACATTGAATAATAAAGACAAAAAAACAAAAGAAAAACAAATGCTAGACATTCAAAATGAAATAATGAAAAAGGAAATGAAATTAAGGAAAAGACCTGGGAAGAAGAAAATTATTAGAGTGATTACAATGTTGCAGACACAATTGGGACATTTGTTGAATAAAGAAGTAGAGTGGAACCTGAAAAGACTGCATCAGAAATCTTTTGAAGGAGCAAATAAACCTGGTAAATATTTGGCTTGGCAATTGAAAAAAAAAGAGAAGCTAAAATTATAAGTAAAATAAAGGTTGGTGGAAAAGAAATTGTAGATCAGGAAAGAATAAAAAGGGATTTTTTAAAAATATTACGCCAAATTGTTTAAAAAATCGAAAATAAGCAAAGAAAAGTTGGAGGTATATTTGCAAAGAATTAATGATTATATCAATGGCCAGTGGGAGCAACTGATTCAAGCAGCAACCCTGAATAATTCAAAGCAATTTTGGTCCATAGTTTCCGGTGCATTCCATAGGGAAGCTCCTCTCACGTCCCTTATTCCCCCTCATGTCTGGTTTCAACATTTCCTAACAGTATTCTATGAGGAAGGCAGAAGTGTATTAGAACCATCTGATCTCTGTCTGAGTGATTTACCTGATTGGCCTCCTGTAGATTCTGATGAGATAAGGGAACTAATTGCTCAACTAAAGGCTGGGAAAGCTCCTGGCTCAGATGTGATAATCCCTGAAATCCTAAAAACAGACCCAGACTGGTGGGCTCCTTTACTAGCTGCCCTTTTCACAATGGTTGATAAAACTGGTTTAATGCCCAAGGCCTGGACAAATGCAGTAATAGTGCCAATTTACAAGAAGGGTGATTGTTCATCCCCCTCAAATTTTAGACCCATTAGCCTTCTCTCCATAATTGGCAAGTTGTATGCTAAGCACCTGTTAGTCAAACTTACTGCATGGATGACACAACAACAAATCCTTGGGCCGGAACAAGCGGGCTTTCGCCATGAGAAATCCACACTGGATCACTGTATTATCTTGTCCCATTTAGTAAATAAATACACTAGGAAGGCCAAGCTGAAGTTATATACTGCCTTCCTAGATCTTAAAGGAGCGTTTGATTCCATAGATAGAGACTTACTTTGGGACAAATTTAATAAATTGAACATTGATAAGCGATTACTTTTCCTTATCAGAAAATTGCATACCTCAACTACCTGCCAGGTCAAATGCTCTCTAGCCGGGAAGTTAACGGCAAAAATCCCATCGAATAAGGGTGTTAAACAGGGCTGTATTTTAGCCCCCTCCTTATTTAACCTTTTCCTTAATGATCTAGCACAGACGTTGTCTGGCGCCGACGGTCATAGCCCTAAACTTGGTTCCACTCACGTGCCATTGTTACTGTATGCAGATGACGCTTTATTAATGTCCTGCATGCGAGTGGGTTTGAAACGTCTTTTTAGCCGCTGTCTTGAGTATTTTGAAACTAATAAGCTCCATCTTAATTTTGAAAAAACCAAAATTCTTGTTTTTTCAAGAACTTGGAAATTACTCAAATGGGATTTTAATGGAAATAAAATAGAGCAGGTTAGACATTTTAAGTATTTAGGTATTCATTTTCAATACAATGCATCATGGACTGTACAGTGAAGATCTGCAATTAAAATGGCCAAGGCCAGTGCTCAGGCTATCTGTCGTTTCTTCTACAATAAGGGCAACCAATTTGTGCCGGCTGCTCTGAAAGTTTTTAAGGCCAAAACATGTGCACAATTACTATATGGTATGCCACTATGGATTGGTGCGTTTGATTATTCCTTGGAACGCATCCAAGCCAAATTTCTTCGTAAAATTATGGGAATGCCATGTTGTGTGCCTTATGCAGCCCTATGCCTAGAATTGGGGCAGGTTCCTCTTGAAACTAGGGCTTGGCTTCTAACTGTTAAATATTGGTTGAGAATACATTATAATTTTGATCCTCCCAGTCTTATCACTCAAATGCTCTCAGAAGCCAGTTACTCTATTTGGTTAGACTACATTGAGAAAAAGATCAGCTCTGTTGGTTTATCCTTAGAGTCATTATTCATGCTCTCACAATCAGAGGCATTTCGTATGATCAAAGCCAGAATTCTGGATATTGAATTACAAAATCTTCACAGTGCCGCTAATAAAATTTGTTCGCCTGTGAGTCTAGGGTTCTCGTTTGATGTTGGCCATAGGGCCTCCAATCTCTACTCTTTGCAAAACCCTCAACAGTGTAGGGCCTTCTCATTGACACGATTCGATGTTATGCCATCAGCAGTTTTATATGGTAGATATCACAACATATCCTATGCGGCCAGACTGTGTCCGTGTAAGTCTGGATCTATTGAAACTATTTCACATATTCTTCTGTACTGTCCCTTTTATGTAAGTATTCGTTGTCGATTTCTGGATCCTATTCTTCTAAATAAGATGGGTCTGGCTGATCCAGAGAAGGTGCAGTTTCTTTTGAAGGATGTTACTCCTGACATAACCGTGAATACTGCCTTATTCCTGTACTGGGCCAAAAAGACTTGTCAAGACAAGGAACAGTCGTGTTGTTTCATTTAACTGTGATCTTATGTAATTGTGCTCTAATCCTGAGGTTCAGTATTTTAACCTATTCTCTGTTTCTCAACCCATTGTTCTCCTTAACCTGTTTTTATATGCCATTAAAGGTTAAAAAAAAGAATTAATGTGGCTTAATTGACAGAAAATATGGAAAAAGTCCTAAGTGATCCGAAAGAAAAAATGGAAATTGAGGCAATAATAAATGTAATGAAAATCGGAAAAGCACCTGGTCCAGATGGATTTACAGTAACATTTTATAAAGTCCTCAGAGAAGGGTTAATACCCAAGCTGCACAAATTGATTAACATTGTAAGAATGGAGAAGAAAGTGCCGAATACATGGAAAGAAGCAGTGATTTCTTTGATTCCAAAAGAAGATAGAGATGTCACAGATGTAAAAAATTATAGACCAATTTCATTGTTAAACGTGGATTATAAAATATATACGAGAATGCTAGCAGAAAGACTTAAACAATTTTTGATGAAATTTATTAAAGAAGAGCAAGCAGGATTTCTTCCAAGGAGACAAATAAGGGACAATATTAGAACTGTTGTAAATATTGTAGAATATTATGAAAGACATCCTGAAAAAGAAGTGGCACTATTCTTTGCGGATGCAGAGAAAGCTTTTGATAATTTAAATTGGGACTTTATGTTTGCGGTGATGGAGAAATTAAGATTGGGAGAGAATTTTATCAGAATGGTAAGAGCTGTATACACTGAACAATGAGCAAGACTTTGTGTTAATACAGATTTAATGGAGTATATGATGATCAGCAAAGGAACAAGACAAGGTTGTCCTCTATCTCCATTGTTGTTTATAATGACTTTAGAAATTTTGCTGATGCAAATACAAGAGGATGGCGAGATAGAGGGACTGAAATTGAAGGGATTTTCCTATAAATATAGAGCATCTGCTGACGATGTTATGTTCATAAATGAAAACCCATTGAAAGTAATTCCACTGCTCTTGAGTAAACTACAAGAATGTGGAGAACTGGCTGGATTTTATATAAATAAAGAGAAATAAAAATTTTTGTGTTAAAATATGAGAATTGAAAAACAGAAAGAATTACGGAGCTTGACTGAGTGTGAAGTTACGACTAAAGTAAAATATCTAGGTGTGGAAATTACCATGAAAAATATTGACTTATATAAAAATAATTATGAAAAGTTATGGCATAAAATGAAAGAAGATATGCTAAAATGGGATAGACTTAATTTGTCGTTATTGGGAAAAATAACTGCAATAAAAATGAATATTCTATTGAGAATAATGTATTTGTTTCAAACAATCCCGATTGTGAAGGATAATAAACAATTTATTAAATGGCAAAGGAAAATTTTGGAATTTGTGTGGGCTGGGAAGAAACCAAGAATTAAAATGAAGGTGTTAACAGATGCTAAAGAAATAGGTGGATTTCAACTACCAGACTTAAAACTATACCATGAGGAGAAATCTGTTAAATACATGGGTAAAGTATAAAAAATATGGAAAGCCACTGTGGATAGTGCCAATGGAAGTAATAAAAATATATGCTGAAGGTGAAGGAAAGTGGCTATCATATGGTCAAATACTGAAAATTCAAGGTGGTAAAATCGAACTAAAGATGGAAGAATTAACTAATAAATATGATTGGTTTCAAATGCAACAAATTAAAAATCTGGTGGAAAGCGACATTAAAAGTGAAGGAATAAGAAAAGAGCAAATCAAATTGGAAAAAGTTCTGCTTGGAGATAATGAAAAGTTGATTTCAAAAATATATAAACTATTACTGAAATGGTCTACTGAAGATGAAGTAGTGAAATCTCAAATGATAAAATGGGCAATCAATGTTAATAAAGAAATACAGATGGAAACATGGGAATACTTGTGGAAAAACTCTATGAAAATTTCGACATGTTATAATATCAAAGAAAACAATTATAAAATGATGTACAGGTGGTATATGACACCTAAAAAGTTAGCAAAAATGAATAATAAGATGCCAGATAGATGTTGGAAATGTAAAAAGCATGAAGGTTCTTTCTACCATATGTGGTGGACTTGCGAAAGAGCGAAACAGTTTTGGCAAATGATTCAACAAGAAATTTCTAGAATCTTGGGATATGAATTTAAGAGAACTCCAGAGACTTTCCTATTGGGATTACAAATGGAGAAATTTTCAAAAGAAGATAGAACTGTAATTTGGTACGTGCTTTCAGCTGCTAGGACATTATATGCGCAGTTATGGAAACAAGATAAAATACCAGAAAAATAGGACTGGATTGTAAAAGTTGTCATAGAGTGAAATGGATAAATTTACAAGAATCTTGAAAGACTATGATTTAAAAATAGATTGGGATAAATTCAGAAGATGTATAGAAAAAGAATGGAAAGTAAAAGGACATTGGGTGATTTTTGAGAATACCACTTAGGTTTTTAGAAGGAGAAAGAAGATGAACTATAATAACTGGGTGGGACTTTATAAAGTATAAGAAATGGGTGTTCTTTTTATTTCTTTGTAAAATATATTCTTTTTTTTCTTTTTCTTATTATTAAGAATTTTTTTAAAGTTAAAGATACCTTTTGTTATTAGAATTTTAGTCAATTGGCACCGGCGGAAGTCAAGATTTGGGGGGAGGGGAGAAAGGGAAAGTGTAATGTATGGGGAAGGCAGTAAGTGTTTATGAATATTTTATTAATATTGGATATAATTACCATATATTACCAAATAAAATTGTTTAACACAGGAAGAAAAATTTAAAATTTATCAGACAGTGATTTCAGGCGTCTCTTGGTTTCCAACAGGGATAAGGGAGGAGATAGATTTTCCTCTGTGGCTTCAGCCAATTTTAAATCTGGAATTTGTGGCTCAATGCAGGCAGAATACTAGAAAATTAAAAGCAGGTTTTTTTTCAGTTAAAAGCAGTATGCAAAGCCTGCTTCCAATAACCTTTTCTACTCCCCCACACCCCACCCCTTTCCCCCCTCCCTCCCTCCCTTTCCCAAATTACCTGTGCCATAGAGTTCTCGCTTGGAATCAACTTTTGGGAATCAGGAATCTCTTGGAAAACCTGGGTGCTGTCGGGAATAAATTCCTAAGTGTCTGGGAAATCTTCCAGGAGGCCTTGCAAAATTTGGGAAATGCCATTTTTAGCTAGTATGTTAGCTGTTGTCTCCCCACTGTCCATACTAACGTGTGTCTCTTCGTCAAAAACAGGCCCCGGGAAATGGAGCTTTGCGGGAACAAATTCTTCACCCTCAGAACTGCTCACATATCTCCTTTTAAAATTTTGACTCACCGATGGCAGTGGGCTGGAAAGTACCAAGGGTCTTGCCGGAGTTTCCATGTTCTCAGCAAGAGCCTGCGCACGTGTGTTCAAGCACAAATGGCTTCTTTCCTAAAATAACCTGGTGGGAGTGGGCTGGGTGGGGGTGGGCCCCAGCCCCCCAGCCCTATTTGCAATTGGCCAGGGGTGACTGGGCATGTTGTTAGAGGGGTCACACGGACCTACTCAGGCCTTCTTAGTGGCGGCCCCCAATTTCTGGGGTGGGGTGCCACAGGCGGAAGTTCAATGACGCTGAAGTGGGTGGCGCTGGAGAAGGGGGCAGGGGAGGAGGCTACACATGTGATTTTCAGCCTGCTCAATTAATATGTAGGGTTACTAGGTCACAGCGGGGTGGACGTAGATGCTGATTGGCCTAGCTATGCCACGTGGTGTGAGTCAGTAAGGTCATTTCCTGGAGGAGATGCTTAATTTAAATATGCGGGGTAGCTGCGTCATGGTGGGGCATAGATGATGACTGGCGGGGGTTGGGTCACGTGGGGGTGGGGTCGTGACCTGGGTGACATCATTGGGGTCATGACCCTGATGACGCAGTTTCCGGTGTTGTCAGCGGAAGTGGCCACGCCCCTTCTTTAATTATGCAAGGGTTGACAGAGTTTCCAGTGATATCACTGGAAGTGATATCACTGGCCACGCCCCTTTCATTAAAAATGCATGGGGGGCTATTTACTACTCATGTGAAGCATGGTAAAATTCCCTTGGTAATTGATTGTTTTAGGGTCCTGTTTAAGCCTGGTCTGGGAAGTGTCATGAAGGATCCAACTATGTTAGCCTGTTATTCTTTCCCTTCCCTCCATTTTGCTTTATAGCTAGTAATTAGAAGTAGTGAGAACTGAGACTAAGTAATCAGTGCCTTCCCACAACAGCCCACTAAGGGAGTGTGGGACATCTGGAGAAAGCAAGGACGAGGTCCTGATAACACTCTGGGAATGTAGACATTTATGATAGTTTATGTGTGAATGCTACCCCGCAACCCCATCCCTTGGAATCCTTTTGAAGTAAGCCTTAAAAGTATTGTATCAATGTATCAGTTTCATTACTCTCAAGAACCTGCTGTACCAAAGTATCGGTCTATCAATAAATGTAGTCTTTGTAGCAACTTCGACTCGTCATTGAACCCACATGCTTGACAATGTGTCTACATTCTGCTCTTATACCTGCTTCCTCAGTAATGCCAGAGCACTTGAATCACTAAGATTTCTTGTGGGAATCTGGAATATCTGAGAGTCTCAGGCTTTTTTTTTTTTTAAGAATATGCAGAAATGTCTAAGACTGATCCATCTCTTCTCAGAAGCTGCATGTGGCAAGTTGCAAGAGGTCTCAAAATATATTGGCATTAGGATGTGCTATACTTGCATGGATTTGCATGGATTCATACTGGCATATGTTCATTATAGATAGCTGTCCCACTTGATGCTGGTAACCAGGTACACATGAGAGAGTTGGTTCTTCACCATCCAGTAGACACCAAAACCTTTTCTGAAAGGAGGTTTTATTTCAAAGACCATAGGGAATTTTAGTCTTCTAAGTCTTATGATTTCTTAATTCTCCCCCTCCATGAACATGAGGACATGAAAGGAAAATGGGTGTGTGTTTGTTTATAGCCAATGGTCCTGGATGGACCTGGGGCTGTGTTTACAGCCATGGGTCCAGAAGCAAAGGGTAACTCTAGGAAGTTCTATGATGAGTTTCCCAGGCCTTGAATTCAGCAGGAGCATACAGGAGCACAGCTCCCAAAATTTTCTGATGGCCCTCCTCCCTACCTACCTGCCTTATCCACTGAATAGTAGGTGCGGCTGCATAACTGTCAGAACTTGTAACTTTCCTATGTGCTGTTAGCATATGTGACTCCATATTGTAACCAAACACTAACCCATGCAACCTTGCTTCAGCAACTAACCAGCATTCTTGTGCATTTCAAACAAACTGTGATCACTGAAGGGTGGCAGATAGCCTCTGGTCAACATCTGCAGGTGGCCTTTGAAGCCGGGCCGGTCGAGCTTTCTCAGCTTTCTCCATCCTCCCTTACTGATAACAGACCCTGAGAAACAGACAGTTGTCTCTAGTCGTGTGAAAGATCGTTTTATTGTTGTCACCATAACCGCATAAAATGTAACCAATGCTAACTTTCGGTATCAGTGTTATCCTGTACCTTCAGCTCTGTAGTTCTCAATAAACGCCTATACTTTGTAACAAAGTCCTGGGCCTCGTTTGGAGTTCTTCCAGTTCTGACATTATAACACTGATCCTTTTATTCTGGGACTTATCCGAACTGGCAACCTGGCTGGATGGCAGCAAAGGCTCCAGACAACAGAGAGCCCACTACCCCAGTAGAAGACCAACCGTTGGAGCCCGGGGTGAACGCGGTGAGATGCAAAATCCGAGACCCGGCGCACTTCTCTACGGACGTCTTCCCCTCACGGAGCTGGAGCCCGTGAAAGTCCACCACGCTAATAGATGCGGCGGACGAGAGATACCGGGTGCTCGCCACCGGCGCGGGCGGAGATGACTGGGACACCGACAGACGAGGGCCGAGCCCCTGGGACCGGGGACCCCGCGCAAGTACTCTGCAATGAACTGTTCCAGTGGGTGAGAGAGATACACGACCAGGTCCACGAGACCCGAATCCAGATGGCGGAAGAGATGTAACTGCAGCTGGGCGCGATCCGCGACCAGATCCGCGCCCTGCAAGGGGCCGTGCCAATAGGGCCAGCCGGGCCCCCCGGTGGAGGACCCGTCCCGCCCGGGCTGCCCATTGGGGGGCCCCTGCAGCGCCAGTGGACGGGGCGCCAGGACAACCCGCGGCACCCCCCGACGGAGGAGGAGGTGGCCCGGTTGGGCCACGCGTGCCCCAGGCCCCAGTCGCCCCGGCGGCCCCGATCGCGCTGGCGGCCCAAGCCACGCCAGCGGTCCCAGTTGCCCCCGCGGCCCCGATCCTACCTCAACTGCCGCCGCCGGGGAAGCCGCCAGCACCCCCCGCCGCCTCAGGAGGGGGGGACGGCGGGAGGCCGCATGAGTTACAGATCACGTTCGATGGGGACGGAGACGAAGTGGAATACTTCACCATCCAGTGCAACAGCTTTTTTACACACTGGGGAGCTGGTTACCTGACAGAAGCCAGCCGGGTAGACCACATCGCGTCCCGGCTCAAGGGGGCCGTGAGAAAATGGTACGTGGGGCTGTACACCGGGCGAAGCCCAAATTAGCCACGGTGGCGGAATTCCTCCAGGTGATGCTGCGGCAGTACGGGGATCCCCTGCAGGAGGAAAAAGCCATCGAAGCCCTCCAACGAATCGAGCAGGGGAACCGCACAACTCGAGAGTACGCCACCGAGTTCATGACCCGTTGCACGGCGGTGAGAGGTTGGAGCGAGCTAATGAAGTACACGGCGTTCAAGAATGGGCTGAACGCGAACATACTAGACCGGTGTTACCACCAGGGGAGACCCGATACCCTGGTGGGGTGGATCCAGCTAGCAGGAGAGGTAGAGACGAACCTGCAACATGTCGGGATGCGTCGGCAGCAACAATTGGGGAAGAGAGGAGGGAAAACAACCCCCACAGCACCCAAGCCCGAGGGGAAGAAACCACTGGCGACCTCCACCCCAACTGGGGGCGGCCGGAGGTGCTTCAGGTGCGGAGATCCGGGGCACCTCGCCGCCAATTGCCCCACGAAGGCACCGCCGGCCACCCCACCGCCCAAGCCGTTCGCGGGCACCCCGAAGAAGGGGGGAGGCCGTGCCAAAGAGCCCAGCTGGGGCGCCGTCGCCGCATCCATGGCGATTGACGAGGAAACTATAACCATCGAGGAGTCGAGCGAGGAGTCGTGGGACCCCGAGTCGGCGGGAAACGACAGCGACCTGCTTTAATAGGTGCCGCAAAGCAGGTCCGAGAAACGCCGGCACCAATGACAGTGAGAATTACCGGGGAACTTTTGTTTATGGCAGTAACTTTGTTGAACCCCAGGCCGAAACGCTTCATGCACACCCGAGCCCTAATTGACTCACGGTGTACTAGAGACATCATGTCCCCCCGCCTGGTAGAGGCGCTCGGACTAACCAAGTCCCCCCTGCCCCGCCCGATCCAATTCGAACAGATGGACGGGTCAGTAATGAAAGGGGAGCCATGCACCGAGGAAACCCAAGCGGTGCCGGTAGGGACCCAGGACCATTGGGGGATAGAAGTATTTGTAGTGGCACCTTCCTCCTCGTTTGACTTGGTAGTGGGGGCGGGCTGGCTAGCGAGGCACCAACCAGACATACAGTGGGAAGCCCAAATAGTGCGCTTCCCGGACTGGAGGTGCGAGCATCACCACTGGCGAGAGGAATGGGGGCCCAAAGCCCCGCCGCAAAACGAAGACTATGCCTGACCATAGTGGAGGTGCGATCGATCCCGCCAGAGTACCGGGATCTAAAAAAGGCATTTAGTGAGCAGGAAGCGGACGAACTACCTCCGCACCGCCCGACCGACTGTGCCATCGAACTAATACCGGGGCAGGAGCTACGGAAGGCTAAGCTCTACTCGATGGGCTGGGCGGAGAAAGCAGAGCTAAAAAAGTTCATAGACAAAAACTTGAAACGGGGTTTCATCCGGCCGGCTACTGCCCCCCATGCCACCCCCGTGCTATTCCGAAAGAAGAAGGATGGTAGTTTGAGACTTTGCACAGATTTTCGCGGGATAAACGGGATTTCCATGTCAAACGCCTACCCGATCCCACTGATAAAAGACCTGCTGAGCACGTTGGCAGAGGGCAAAGTATTCACAAAACTCGACCTCCGTGATGCGTACTTCCGGGTCCGGATCAAGGAGGAGGATGAGTGGAAAACGGCGTTCAACACGCCGATGGGACAGTTCGAGTACCTGGTGATGCCGTTTGGGCTGCAAGGGGCGCCGGGAGTGTTTATGAACTTTATCAATGAAGTACTGAGGGAATATTTGTACAAGGGGGTGGTGGTTTACCTGGATGACATCATAATTTATTCCAAAGATCTTGAATCGCATGTGCCGTTGGTCAGAAAAGTGCTGACTACCTTGTACCAAAACAAATTATATGCTAAATTGACTAAGTGTGAGTTCCACAAGTCGGAACTGGACTACCTGGGTTTCAGAGTGTCAGGGGAGGGACTAGCGATGGACCCCGCAAAAATACAAGCCGTACTAGACTGGGAACTGCCCCAAACCCGACGGCAGCTACAATCCTTCCTCGGGTTCGCAAATTTCTACCGCGGGTTCATCAAAGGGTTCGCCCAAGTCATGTTACCCCTCACTGAGCTCCTCAAAACCAAAGGGAAAGGGGAGGAGGCGAAAAAACCGGGAGCGCGCCTCGCCTGGTCCTCCGAGTGCCAGCGCGCCTTTGAGGAGCTGAAACGACTGTTCACTAGTGAACCAGTGCTGGCCCACCCCAGTGAGCTAAAGCTGTTCGTGGTGCAATGGACGCTTCCGACGTCGCAGTGGGGGCAATATTAATGCAATGGGACGACGAGGGGTGGCTCCGACCTTGTGCATACATCTCCCACAAGTTTTCAAACGAGCAGAGAAACTGGTCAGTGTGGAACAAAGAGGCGTTTGCAGTCACGTTCGCACTTAAGACCTGGCGGTCGTGGCTGGAGGGGGTCCGGGTTCCGTTCGAAATCTGGACGGACCACAAAAACCTAGAGGCACTAACGGGCCGACGTAAATTAACCGCCAAACAGATAAGATGGGCGGGGTTCTTTGCCAAGTTTTATTTTGTACTAAAACACATCCCAGGCACCAAGAATTTTCTGGCTGACACGCTCTCATGCATGCCCCAGCACGACAGCCAAAGGGAAGAAGTAATAGATTCCCTTGTTCCACCCACCCAAGTTGCAGGCGGGGTCACCACCAGATCAGGGAAAAAGACAGAAGTCCCAGAGCCGAGAGAAAAAGAACGCTTCGTGGCCGAAACAGAGGCGGAGGGAGGGGAACGGCCCGAAGGAGTGGAGGAGGGAGAAGGGGGGCTCTGGTACCACAACGGGAAGATCTATGTATCCAAAAACCTGCGGAGGGAAGTGCTAGAACAGTGCCACTCGAGCCGCCTAGCGGGGCACTTCGGCTACGTAAAAACGCTGAACTTGATCACCCGGCAGTTCTGGTGGCCACAACTGAAGAGAGACGTGTCGGAGTTTGTAAGCTCCTGCTCAACATGTATCATGGCCAAGCGGAGGGGGGGGAAGCCACCGGGCCACCTGGTCCCTTTACTAACTGCGACCCAGTCGTGGGCGGTGGTTTCAATGGACTTCATAGTCGAACTACCCCCCTCTCAAGGGAAAACAGTAATACTGGTGGTGGTGGACACTTTTTCCAAACAAGCGCACTTCATTCCGTGCAAACAGCTCCCCACCGCCAAGAAATTAGCCCACCTATTCTTTAATCACGTGGTCCACCTCCACTCATTCCCAGACAAGGTCATGAGTGACCGCGGGCCACAATTCGTTGCCAACTTCTGGCGAGAGTTCTGCAAGATCACGGGGATAGAGCAGGGGCTCAGCTCAGCCTACCACCCACAGACGGACGGACAGATGGAGAGGGTGAATGGGCTTCTTGAGCAATACATCCGATGCTACGTCAACTACCAGCAGTCCAACTGGGTGGAACTGCTAGCCTTTGCCGAATATGGATACAACAACAGGCTGCATAGCTCCACAAAAACTTCCCCATTCCAGATTGTAAACGGCTATGAGGGCAAGCCCTTTCCCCACCTCCCCTTACCCGCAGGGGAGCCCAAACAAACTTCGTGCCAACAATGGTGGGAGGGGGTTCGGCAGGGGTGTGCGGTGATCCAGGACAACCTGGAAAGGGCCAAGGAAGAATATAAGCGGCAGTTTGACAGAAAGCACTCCCCGCAATGGGAAATCAAGGAGGGGGAGAAAGTCTTCCTGTCAACCAAAAACCTCCCCTTGCCGCAGGCTTGCCAGAAGCTGGCCTACAAGTATTTGGGCCCGTTCAAAATAAAGAGAGTAATTAACAGTGTGACGGTGGAGTTAGAGTTACCAAAATTGTTGAGTAAGATCCACCCTGTTTTTCATTGCAGCCTTCTTCGCAAAGATCCTGGGGCTACATCCTGGCACCCTCGCCCTCCCGAGCCACCTCCTACGCGAGTGAAGGGCCAGAGCCACCATGAGGTCCAGGAGATTCTGGACTCCAGGGTCCAGCGGGGGGTGCTGTATTACTTAATCCGCTGGAAGTACTTTCCCCCGAGCTGTGACAAGTGGGTCAAAGCTAGCGATGTATCAGCGCCACAGCTGCTTAAGAAATTCCACCTACTGTACCCACACAAGCCCAGGGCGAGAGCTTAGGGGGGCAGTATGTCAGAACTTGTAACTTTCCTATGTGCTGTTAGCATATGTGACTCCATATTGTAACCAAACACTAACCCATGCAACCTTGCTTCAGCAACTAACCAGCATTCTTGTGCATTTCAAACAAACTGTGATCACTGAAGGGTGGCAGATAGCCTCTGGTCAACATCTGCAGGTGGCCTTTGAAGCCGGGCCGGTCGAGCTTTCTCAGCTTTCTCCATCCTCCCTTACTGATAACAGACCCTGAGAAACAGACAGTTGTCTCTAGCCGTGTGAAAGATCGTTTTATTGTTGTCACCATAACCGCATAAAATGTAACCAATGCTAACTTTCGGTATCAGTGTTATCCTGTACCTTCAGCTCTGTAGTTCTCAATAAACGCCTATACTTTGTAACAAAGTCCTGGGCCTCGTTTGGAGTACTTCGAGTTCTGACAATAACAATCCCTGGATGAACTCACTTCCTGTTTGGCTGGAAGACAGGCTGCAGCTCCCTAGTAAAGGGGGATTTTATTTTCACTGTTCAGAGTATTAAAGACCTCTTTCGGGGTGGTCTATGCCCATTAACCCTAGTTAAGGGTTAATCCAAGACGACGTTTCTTTCATTTAGCTGTTGATATTGATCCTGGGGGGACAGGGAGCTGCCTCCTCCAGGTCTTGATGTTCGGCGTATAGAGGACTTGTCAGCCATTCTCTGCAGTGATTCTAAAGTCATTAATTTGACTCAAGCCTGTCGGAATCCATACACTTTAAGACGGACTGGCTTTAATTGCAAGATAACAAGAGCCGTGGTGTTGAGAACATCTGCAAGGTACATTAATCTATTCTTATCTTCACTCTGAAAGACTTTGAATACTGTTTAAACATTGAGTTGATTATAAACGGACGAACTCAAAGCATAACTGAATAAAAAATATTACCTTGTCAAGCTTGAACTCTGAAACTTTGAAAATAAACAGTTGTAACAGAATCTGAAAACAAGAGAGGGAGTTGGCAATTAGCGGTTGGAGACGCACAAGGAAGAATTGAGTTTTGTTTTGTTTTGTATTCACTCCCATAAACTGTTGAACTTTAAACAGACTGAACTGAATGAAGACATAATTGGAAGAGAATTCAGCCTGTGCAAATTGGATTCTGTAAAAATAATAGCCTTGAAAGATATTTGAAGAAAAGACACATTGTTTGGATGTTTGTGGTTGCGGTTTTTTTATGAATCTCAAAGGCTGCGAGACTTAGACACGAGATCAGAGCAAGCTGTACCAGGAAGGAAAAGGGACTGGCCAATAATACAGAGTCTGTAAGGATTACAAAAGCTGTGACATCCAACCTTTGAACCAGGAAGGAATTGAGATAAAGACCAAGAAAGGCCTCTCTGGATCTGAACTTTACCATAGAGAAAGAACGATTGCCATTTTAAAAGGGAGAAAAACTGTCAATTTTGTTAAAAATCAATATCTTTGCCTAGGAAGGTGGAAGGAAAACGAAACTAGCTGCATTTAAAAGAACTTGCTCTAAGCTATTGGACTGGGTGTTAAATTTCAATTGGTGATTTTTTAAAGGTTTGGTGACTTTTTATATGTCAGAAGGTCGAACAACTCGAGCAAGAGCCCACTCATTTGACAAGATGCAATCTCAGTTTGATGCTCTGGAGGCAAAAATGTTAAAAGCTATGTACAAATTGCAAATGGCAATGAAAAAAGACTTTAAAAAAGAAGTTGGAGATCTTAGAAAAGAGATAGAGGGTTTCAAGGAAGAGACACAAAATAGAGTGAAGGAGGTAGAGGTGAAAGTGGATACACAGGCCTCTGCATTGTTAAAACTTCAAGAGAAGGTCACAATACATGACTGTAAGCTGATGGAAACACAAGTTCGTCTGAGAGGGGTACCTGAAAAGGAAGAGGCAGATTTAAAGGGATATATGGTGAACATCATTACTGAATACTTAGAAGAAGACCCTGATAAATTTAAGAGTATGCTGGAGGGCGCCTATAGAGTCAACTCAGTATACGCGAAGAATAAAGGACTGCCAAGAGACATTGTTATAAGATTAAGATCAAAAGAGATGGCAGAGAGGATTTTGAGTAAAGGCTACCAAAAAGCCTGGACCATAGAAGGGAGCAAAGTTAAAATAATGAAAGAGTTACCAAGACAAGTGATCAGTGATAGGAAGAAATACAAGAAGTTAACTGACCAGGTGCGAGCAGAGGCCACAAGATATAGATGGACAATACCAGAAGGTCTTGGATTTGAACAACATGGGAAAAGGATTACAATAAGGAGTGAACAAGAGATGCATAGCTTTTTTGAAGAAAACAAAGAATCAACATCATAATGGAGTACAAATTACTATCTTGGAATATAAATGGACTAAATTCACCACAGAAAAGAAGGAGAACATTTCATTGGATTAAAAAACAAAAATGTAATATAATTTGTCTGCAGGAAGTTCATATACAACGCAAAGACAGTAAATTTTTGTGGAATAGAAATTTGGGGTTGGAATTTTTTTCATTAGCAGAGCAAAAGAAAAGAGGGGTGGTCTTCTACATCAAAGAATAACTTGAGCTAAAATTAATTTTTAAAGATAAAGAAGGAAGATATATTGCTGTCGAGGTGATGAGAGAGGCAAAAAAAAACATTATTAGGACTATATGCGCCCAATGGAGCCAAAGATAATTTTTTTAAAGACATAAATCGACAAATGGATGAAAAGACATATGATCAATGATGGGCAATTTTAATGGGACAATACAAAATAATCTTGACAGATCAAGTCAAAAGAAGAATGATAAAGAAGGGAAGCTACCCAATTCTTTCTTTGAGTTGATTAAACAGGAAAATTTAGAAGACATTTGGAGAAAGTTCAACCCTGAAGTAAGAGACTATACATTTTTCTCAGTAAGACATAATTCTTTCTCTAGAATAGACATGTTATGGGGTTCCCAAAGCTTGGGCCTCATAACAAAAAATATTGAGATTCTGCCAAAGGTTTGGGCGGACCATAATCCAATATGTTGGTCTACAAAATTGCAAAGGAAAATAAGAAGATGGAGAATTAATGAGGATTTACTACAAGATAAAGACATTGTGTCATGCTTAGAAACGGAGACTGCAGCATTCTTCCAAATAAATGAAATGGAGGATATGGAATTTCAAACAGTATGGGACACCTACAAAGCAGTAATGAGGGGACTATTAATTACATTGAATAATAAAGACAAAAGAGCAAAAGAAGAAAGGTTGTTAGCATTGCAAAATGAAATAAATAAAAAAGAAAGAGACTTGAAAAAAAGACCAGGGAAAAAGAAATTAATAAAAGAAATTACGATATTACAATCCCAAGTTAAGCACTTGCTGAACAAAGAACTAGAATGGAATTTAAAAAATTTGAAACAGAAATCGTCTGAAAGTGCAAACAAACCTGGTAAATATTTGGCCTGGCAATTAAGAAAAAAGAAAGAAAATAAGACTATAAATAAAATTATGGCAAATGGGAAAATAATAGTGGATCAAGAAGGAATTAAAAGAAAATTCTTTAAATATTATGCAAATTTATTCAAAGGTGTGAACATAAGCAAAGAAAAAGTGGAAGAGTATTTACAAAACATCCAGGTGGCACCTTTGACGGAGTACATGAAAAAGACATTAAATGACCCAATAGAGAAAATTGAAGTAGAAGCAGCAATAAAAGCAATGAAAGAGGGTAAAGCCCCTGGGCCAGATGGATTTACATCAAAATTTTACAAATCTCTTAAGGATGAATTAACACCCAAACTGTTGAAGTTGTTAAATACGATAAGAGAAGAAGGGAAAATTCCAAAGACTTGGAGGGAAGCTGTAATTTCTTTGATTCCTCAGGAAGATAAAGATACCACAAATGTAAAGAATTATAGCCCAATTTCATTGTTGAATAATGACTATAAGATCTATACAAGAATCTTAGCAGAGCGATTGAAACAATATTTGATCAACTTTATAAACAAAGACCAAGCCGGATTTCTTCCCAAAAGACAAATAAGAGACAATGTAAGTTCTGTTATTAATGTCGTGGAATACTATGAGAAGCATCCAGAAAAGGAAGCGGCCTTATTTTTTGTTGACGCATAGAAAGCCTTTGACAACTTGAACTGGGACTTTATGTTTGCGGTAATGGAAAAAATTAATTTAGGGGAACAATTTATAAAAATGACAAGAGCAATATATATGGATCAGCATGCAAAACTGTGTATAAATGCAGATCTTACCAAAGAATTGAAAGTGAGTAAAGGAACAAGGCAAGGATGTCCGTTATCACCATTGTTGTTTATAATGACCCTTGAAATTCTGCTACAACAAATTCAAAAAGATGAAGAAATAGAAGGTTTAAAAATCAGAATATTCTCTTATAAATACAAAGCTTTTGCAGATGATATAGTGTTCATACTGGAGAATCCGATTCAAGTGTCACCATTCTTGCTAGCTAAGATAAAAGAGTACGGAGAATTAGCAGGATTATATATAAACAAGGAGAAATCGAAATTCTTATGTAAAAACATGCAACCAAATAAAATAAAAGAACTACAAAAGGTGACGGGTTGTGAAGTCACAACCAAAGTTAAATACCTTGGAATAGAGATAACAATGAAGAACATAGATCTATTTAAAAACAATTATGAAAAACTGTGGTGTAAGATGGACAAAGATTTGATGAAATGGAATAGGCCTAACTTGTCCTTACTGGGCAGGATAGCTGCAATTAAAATGAATATTTTGCCAAGGATAATGTATTTGTTTCAAACCATCCTGATTGTAAAAGATGCAAAACAATTTAACAAATGGCAAAGGAAAATTTCTGATTTTATTTGGGCCGGAAAGAAACCAAGGATAAAGATGAAGATCTTAACGGATGCCAAAGAGAGAGGAGGTTTTCAACTTCCTGATCTAAGATTGTATCATGATGCAGTTTGTTTGACATGGATTAAAGATTGGATAATGCTGTTAGATAAAAAACCTTTATGGTTAGAAGCTCACGGAAATAAATTCGGCTGGCACGCGTACATGTACTATGGGAAGAACAAAATGGATCGTTTTTTCCTCTCACCACTATGTTAGAAATACTTTACTAAGTACTTGGATAAAATATAAGAAATACGGGGACGAGAGAAAACCGCTGTGGATAGTGCCAGCAGAAGTAATAAAAATAACACCTGAATCCGATGAAGAAAGAGAAATGTCATATAATCAACTGCTCAATATTCAAGGAGACAAAATTGAATTAAAATCCTCGGAAGAGCTAAATAATAAGTATGATTGGTTTCAAATGCAACAAATTAAAAGCTTGATGGAAAATGATATAAAATCGGAGGGAATTAGATGAGAACAAACAGAACTGGAAAGGGTCCTGCTTGGTGATAATGAAAAACTGATATCAAAAGTATATAAGTTATTACTGAAATGGTCTACAGAAGAAGAAGTAGTAAAGTCTCAAATGGTCAAATGGGCAATCAATGTGAATAGAGAAATACAAATGGATGCATGGGAACACCTTTGGAAGAACTCAATGAAGATATCAACTTGTCAGAGTATAAAAGAGAACTGTTTTAAGATGATGTATAGGTGGTATATGACTCCGAAAAAACTGGCTAAGATGAGCAAGAAAATGTCGGATAGATGTTGGAAATGTAAAAAACATGAAGGTTCTTTCTTCCATATGTGGTGGACATGTGAAAAAGCGAAAGAATACTGGAAGATGATACAACAAGAAATCTCCAAAATTTTGGGCTATGATTTTAAGAAAACTGCAGAGACGTTTTTGCTTGGATTACAATTAGAAAAATTTCCAAAGGAAGACAGGACTCTAATTTGGTACTTGCTATCAGCTGCTAGGACATTGTACGCGCAGCTTTGGAAGCAAGAAAAAATACCGCAGAAATGGGACTGGACCATGAAAGTTTTATCGTGGAGTAAAATGGACAAACTAACTAGAACACTAAGAGACTATGATTTGGAGATATTCAAAAAGGAGTGGAGGAAATTTAAAGGATATATGGAGAAAGAGTGGAAAGTAAAAAGACATTGGACATTTTTTTAGTAGCATTAAGGGAAAAAGAAAATAAGGGAGAGAAAAAAAAGAGAACATATATATTGAATTTTGATCAGTTTGTAGTACCTTTAGTATTGAATTTGAATTTATAACCTTGGGGAAGTCAACATTGGAGGGAGGGGAGATTGAAATGTCATCTGGGATAGTATTGAAATAATAATTAAGAAATAATTAAGTTTTGTAACCATATGCTATCAATAAATTGTTTTAAATCAAAACAATCCCTGGATGAACTCCACCACCAATTTTTCTACAAAATGACCCCTGGAGTTTCCAGCTATACATAGAGCTACCCTTTGTCACTTTAGGAATCACCAGGAGTTGTATGATAAGAACTTCCTGTAAGAAGAAGAAGAAGATATTGGATTTATATCCCGCCCTCCACTCCGAAGAGTCTCAGAGCGGCTCACAATCTCCTTTACCTTCTTCCCCCACAACAAACACCCTGTGAGATGGGTGGGGCTGGAGGGGGCTCTCACAGCAGCTGCCCTTTCAAGGACAACCTCTGCCAGAGCTATGGCTGACCCAAGGCCATGCTAGCAGGTGCAAATGGAGGAGTGGGGAATCAAACCTGGTTCTCCCCGATAAGAGTCCGCACACTTAACCACTACACCTAACTGGCCAGGCCTTGGTTTTCTCTTTATTTTTCTTCTCTCAGGACATTGTCCCCTCCCCCCTCAGGAACCCTCCCACAAATTGGAGTGTGATGCTCCCTGGAAAATGTAGAGGTGGAAATGGGGGAAGTGTCTGATAATTGTCCTTAGATGTTTAAAGCCTGGATATGCCCAGAAAGCTAAGCTCAAGAGCAAAAACTATGGTTGCCAGGTCTGTGTTGTAGAACACCTGGAGACTTTGGGGGTGAATCTGGGAGAGGGTGGGTGTTTGGGGAGGGGGCTCAGCATGGTACAGTGCCATAGAGTCCATCCTTCAAAGCAGCCATGTTCTTAGGGGAGCTGATCTCTGTCAGCTGGAGATCATCTGGAAAAGAAGGAAATCTCCAAGCTACACCTGGAAGCTGGCAACCCTAACAAAAACAAGAGGGAACCCTCCTCTCATTGGCCTTTAGCCCAAGGACTGCCCTAGTTTTGAGATGGCAGAAAGATGAACTAGGAGAGAGAAGACCCATTCTGACCTCAGAAACCTTCATTTTGTCTATTTATATGGTATTTTCTTTTTTTGTATTGTAAACTACTTCAGCTCCCTGGTGGGAAGAAAAGTAGGATAAAAATCAATAAAGACACATGTAAGCCAAAATGCCCTCAAAACGAGGTTGAGGAATTGTCAGGTGGGCACCTGGCTTAATAAGGATCTTTTATCTATGCATATAGGATCCACGTCCAGAAATTAATGCTTAAATTTATCAGGGACTCTAATTAAGTAAAACAATTAAAAGTTATTCCATAAAAATATAGGCATACATACAAGGCAATGTGCTCATGAAACATACATGCAGTCCTAGGAAAAATAGAGAGAGATATAGAGACAACACATGGATAGACAAACAGGGTGATAATTACCGATCGTAGTCTTCAAGGAAGGCTCCAATGGCGACGAAAGAGGATGGGGGAAATAGGACCCTCAACTGATCAGGAATCAGAGATGGATCTAGACAGTGGAACTGGGGTACTGCTAGATGCACGCATGTGGGGAGTTGGGTCACAGGTTATATAGACTACCTTGAGCCCTTAGGGGATGGAAGGTACAGGGGTGGAAAAGGGGGAGGCTCTGCAGTGACCATAAGGGCTGGACTTCTGCAGTAGCCAATAGCAAGTTAATTGGTGGCTCCTAATTGGATGCCCATAACTGACTAATGAACAAGCTTGGGTCCTGGTTACCTGATTGGACCTCCAGGTAACAATGGACCAAGGTGGGGATGCTCCAAGATGACCGTTGGGGAGAAGAATGGGGGAAATCACTGGGAGGAGGGGTGCTTAAGACTATTAAACTTATCTAAAAAGATGACAATAGATGTCCAAATTACTACCTAAGGTAACACCTGGTTGACACAAAGGAACTTGACTCTGGCTGAAGATGGTCTTCCTCTTCTTCAGTGTTCTTCTTGACACCAGTCTTTGTCCTTAGTTCCGTTGAACAAAGGTTTAGGTGTTCCAGCAAGGTCCACGCCTAAGCTTGATGACCTCATGGATGGGTGACATCTGTTGAGTACGTGAGCCTCCCACTTCGCTGAAATGGAGTCTTGGCACTGCTGGAAGATACCTGGTGTTAGCCTCCCAAAGTGGATTCTATGGTCAAGGCTGAAAACCGCATGGCCTGGATAGCTCCTAGTTGTGCGCTTTCTTCCTCCAATTATAGAGATGGTGTTCTCCCGAAGTGACTGGAAACCATCCATTCTTCTTGCTAGCGCTCCTCAGGAAACACGGAGTGCTGCTTTAGCGTTGTGGCTGTTAGTACTCATAGGTCCTTTCCAGTCTGGCAGCCAAACCCATGTTCTCCTAGCAGATGTGTGTGAGTTCAGTCTCCAGGCATCTTGGCAACCTGGTGGGTGACTACGATGTTCTGAATATTAGGGGTATTTTCTTACACACATTCCTGTCTGAAATTCCAGCTTATTTTTTGTTTCCTTTGAGTTGGGAGGGAGCTTTAAAAAAACGAACCACCAATTTCACTCAGCCTAGTACCAAGTTTGAATCATTATGTGTAAACCTCCTTGCTGTAAGTTGCTTGTGTAAAGGGCATGCTTGCTTTTGAGCATTTGCAGAATGCCTTTTGCTCAAAGTGAATAATCATTGTCTAGCTCCTGTCTTCAAACCTCCCGCCCATCTTGCATTGGAGTTAAATAACAGATCGGTCATAGATCTATTCATATTGACTAAGATATCTTATTTTTCTGCAGTGAGAGGTGACATTGGGACTGACTGTTTATTAAATTACCTCAGTCTTTTCTATATCTTCCATAAAGTACTTTTATTTTATGTGGTAAAATAGTCTGGAGATGAAACCAGGTAGAAATAATATGATAGCTTGGGTTAAATCATTGCCTCCTCCCAAGAGCTGATTGCAACTTCAAACTAGAAACAGCTCAGTGTACAATGAACTAGGATTCACCATCACATTCTGAAGAATTGTCCTTTCTCCTTTTTTAAAAATAATTTCTTGCATTTTATTTTATTTTATTTTATTTTAATGCCCATTTAACTTGAAAGTTCTCACACTGTTACACATCATCAGTTGCTCCTAAAAAAGGTGTTGTGTAGATTGTAGTCTTGAACAGCCCACTTTTATTATATGATGGGATGGGCTTGGACTAGAACCCACTTAGTATGAGCAGCATCAACTGATCCCTTAAGAATCTGTAGGGCATATTGGGGAGAACATGAAACTTGGCTCATCACAGTGCGGTGGATAAGCAAAGCTGGCAGAGCTGCTGACCAAGTATGGAGACAGGATGGCATTGTCCCCAAATGGTGGCAGTTAAACTGAAGTGCTCTAGCACAGCTTACCCTGAAGATATGTTAGAATATTTTCATAATCAAACAATTTTATAAATTGTTTGATTTTTTAATAAAAATTAATATTTTCATACCAAACAATTTAATAAATGGCAAAGGAAGATTTCTGATTTTGTATGGGCCAGAAAGAAACCAAGGATTAAGATGAAGATTTTAATAGATGCCAAAGAGAGAGGTGGTTTTCAGCTCCCGGATTTAAGATTGTATTATGATGCGGTTTGTTTGACATGGATCAAAGATTGGATAATGCTGTTAGATAAAAAACCTCTACGGTTAGAAGCTCATGGGAATAAATTCGGCTGGCACGCGTATTTGTGTTATGGGAAGAATAAGATGGACGTTTTTTTTCTCTCACCACTATATCAGAAATAGTTTATTAAACACTTGGATAAAATATAAGAAATATGGTGACGAGAGAAAACCGCTTTGGATAGTGCCAGCAGAAGTAATAAAAATAACAGCTGAATCTGACGAAGAAAGAACGATGGTACTTGCTCTTAGCTGCTAGCACATTGTATGAGCAGCTGTGGAAACAGGGAAAAATACCAGAGAAATGGGATTGGATTGTGAAAGTTTTATCGTGGAGTGAGATGGACAAATTAACTAAAACTTTAAGAGACTATGATTTAGATATATTCAAAAAGGAGTGGAAGAAATTTAAAGGATATATGGAGAAAGAGTGGAATGTAAAAAGACATTGGACAATTTTTTAGTATTAATGAGAAAAGAAAAGCATTGAACTTTGATTGGTTAGCGGTACCTTTATAACTGAATTTAAATTTATAACTTCGGGGAAGTCAAATATTGGAGGGAGGGGGGGTTGAAATATCATATGGGTTAGTATAGAAAAGAGGCAATTAAATATTGTAACCATATGTTATTAATAAATTGTTAAAACACAGAATATTTTCATAATTATGATATAGATCAGCCATGTAAGCAGGGTTTTTTTTGTAGAAAAATAGGTGGTGGAGTTCATCCAGGGATTGTTATGCAGCTGCACATACTATTCAATGGACAAGAAGGTGGAACTCTCAGAAGGAGGAGGTGAAACTCTCAGAAAGGTTCAGGAGCTGTGTTCCTGTGAGCTCCCACTGAATCTGAGGCCTGCATGTAAGTAAACTACTTCTATTATTTCATGTCATGGTTTGGGTTGCTAGAGACCACCCTTTTACAGTTCAATAAAATCTACATGTATTCTCAAAACCCTAGGGATTATCTTCCCAAGAAACATTAATTACAAATTTGAAATTACTGAGCTTGCCTAATATTGCACTGGCAATGGCACCCTTCATTGTTATTAATTTTATGGAGCAAAGAATCTTCAGAAATGGAAAATTTCCGACAAAAAATAAAGTATTTGAAAAGTTTCCATCTGAAAATTTTTTTTCTACCACACATCTCTGAAAATGCTACCCCAGACTCAATTATAGAGTTTGTCCACTTTATCCTCTTCAGAAAACCCTCAGCTAAACTCAGAATATATATTTTAAAAAAGCAGAAAGAATAATAGACTATTACTTTTTCCTCATTAGCCTCCGTTTAGTGTTCAGCTTGGGCCTCATCACAATGATGTAGCATTTAGGGGGAAAGATGCAAAGCAGAAGCCCAGCACAGGAAGATAAGATGGAGAAGATCTCAACAGCCACCATGTATTTGCCTTTGGTGCTCAGGTACGTTGGGATGAAGGATAGCCAAGCACTGCAGAATATCAGCATGCTGAAAGTGATCAACCTGGCTTCATTGAAACTGTCTGGCAACGTCCTGGCCTGGAAAGCCACAAACAAACTGAAAATGGCCAGAAAGCCCATATAACCCAGGACACAATAGAACATGAAGACTGACCCTTCATTCCATTCAATTATGATTACCCCTTTCAATGAGTTCATATCCATAGCTGGGAATGGAGGTGAAGTACTTAACCAAACAGTACAAATGACAGCTTGAAGAAAAGTGCAGGAAAGGACAGTAGAAACTGCCAGCCTTCCCCCCCCCCCGCCCCAACCATTTATTCATTCTGGACCCTGGTTGGGTGGTCATAAATGCTAACACCACAGTGATGGTTTTGGCCCAAACCCTAGAAACAGCTACAGAGAAGATTATGCCAAAAGTAGTTTGTCTGAGAAAGCAGGTCATTTGTACAGGTTGACCAATGAACAGCAAAGAGCAGAGGAAACAAAGAAACAGGGAAGTGAGGAGAATGTAGGTGAGGGTCTGGTTGTTGGCTTTGACAATGGGAGTGTCCTGGTGCTTGATGAAGGTTCCAAGCACTAAAACTGTACTAAAAGAGCAAAACAACTAGCAGAAAAAGCTAGACCGGTCCCCAAAGGTTCTTCATATGAGAGATAGTTTATAATCTTGGGAATGCATTGATTGTGATCTGAATTTGTGCAGTAGGCTTCTGGGCATATGATACAGGCATCCATATCTGCAAAGAAATAGAAATATGTGTGAGAAAGAGACAGACGGACATGCAGACAGATGAGAAAAATAACTAGTGTAGTTTGTAAGCTTGTGGACTATAAGCCACAAAGTCCCTGTTTCAAATCTCTTCTCAGCCCAGAGCTCACTTATTAGTCTTAAACAATAGGCTTTCAGACACATTGTTCCTCCTAATAAAATTGTAGACTTAATTTTCCTCTCAATAAATACTAGCCAATTTGACATATTAGATTCTGAGAGCAGTTGATATAAAAGGCTCTCCGAATCAGAGTGGAAATGTAGCCATAACCAAAATTTAAGTGACATTGGCCATGCTTGTGTTTCCACAAGATTCGTCCCTCTTTCTAAACATAAAACTGCATATGGTACGCACTTTGGGAATCCCAGGATTTTCCATAAGAATTTGAATTGAACACCTTCAATGTTGTTATCCAAGGCTGTGATCCACACTGGGACCCCATATAAAAGCTGTGGTATCACTTTAGCCTTAAAGATTTTTAGCGCAGCTGGAATAAACTGTAAAAGAAGCGCTGGATAGCTGCAACGTTAACATTGACTGACTTAATTATACAGTTATGGTGATTAGTCCAAAGTGTGTTATATTGGAAATGAATTCCTAAGTATTTGTAGTATTTTACTTTTCTATCTCTTGGCCGCCTATTTAGTTGGTTTCCAAGATTTGGAAAATACAACAATTTTAGATTTGTCATAGTTCAATAGGAGCTTATTGTTGTTAAGGAAGGTGATACAGCGAACAAGCAAACATTTTAATCCAATTCTGGAACAAGATAGTAAAACTGTATCATCCACATATAACAGTAAGGGACCTTGTCTGGCACCGAGTTTTGGACTATGATGGTCAATATCTGACAAAAAGGGAGCAGGAGCATTAAGAAAGAGGTTAAACAAAAAAGGGGCCAACACACAACCTTGTTTAACCCCCTTTCTTATTTCTTATCACTTATTTTCCCTTCTGGACATGGAATACAATTATAACAGCAAAATGACTCCCCTTCCTTCTTTCTCCTGCTATAACCAGGATGGCAGTTGTCATTGCACACAGAAATGGGAAGCACCTGTCCAGAAATATCAGCATAACACTTTAGGATTGATTTTATTGATAGCTTTGATTTTATTACATAATGAATAATAAGTACAATCATCTTTGTTATCATCACATTTCATTGGTGCTTTGGAACTTGATTGCTAGCTCTTCTCCATCACAAGAGTTTCAATGATGACTGTATGGTTCGACAATCTGGAGCATCGGATCTAGCATTAGCACTTGGTCCTTTACTAACTCCCTTTATTGACTAGGCTGTGTCTCCTGGAAAAGAAAGTCCTTGACAGACTAACTCTTCCACACCTTTTTCAATCAGCTGTTCTTCTAATGGAGAATATCAATATGAAAGCACAAGTATTAAACACAGACACATCAATATAAAGAAAGGGAAAAAATGCTCAATGGAAAGCAGACTGGGTCCAATGCTTTTTAACTTGTTCATTAATGATTTGGAGTTGGGAGTAATCAGTGAAGTGGCTAAGTTTGCAGATGACGCTAAATTGTTCAGGGTGGTGAGAACCAGAGAGGATTGTGAGGCACTTCAAAGGGATCTGTTGAGGGTGGGTGAGTGGGCGTCAATATGGCAAATGAGGTTCAACTAGCCAAGTGCAAAGTATTGCACATTGGGGTCAAAAATCCTAACTATAAATACAAGTTGACGGGGTGTAAACTGGCAGGCGCTGACCAAGAGTAGATTACTCACTGAAAACGTTGAGACTGCAACTGCAATAAAAAAGGTCAATGCTATGCTGGGAATTATTAGAAAGGGAATTGAAAACAAATCAGCCAGTATCATAATGCCCCTGTATAAATCAATGGCACGGGCTCATTTGGAATACTGTGTACAATTCTGGTCACTGCCCCTCAAAAAAGATATTATAGCATTGGAAAAAGTGCAAAAAGGGCAACTAGAATTATTAAAGCGGTGAGGGCACTGACCCTGACTTCCAGGCGAGGTGCCCTGATTCCCAGGGGCAGATTGTGTTTTTCCTTTTTGTTGCCATGGCTGAGCCACCAAAGTGTCATCAGCATTAGCTGGAGCTGGGAGAGCTGAGCAAGGCACAGTACACTGCAGCAGCAGGTGAAGAGGAGGGAGGTGGAAAAGAGGGAAGCGGAAGAAATCACATGGAATGGGCCAGGAGTGGGGGGGCAGATGGAGCTGTTGGTTGCAAAGTGCCAGGGTGAAGGTCGGGGAGAGGGAGGTGGAAAGAACCCCCCCCCCCACCTTCACATGAGGTACAGTCCCTTCTTGAGCCCAAAGTTTTAGGGTTGGTTGCCTCGACTTGGACACTTTCAGAGCCTCCAGCTTTTGCCCCTACCCCAGAAAGCTTCTGAAAAGCAGCAAGTCCCACAGTGGATGAGAAAGGGTGCCCCCTGACTTCTTAAAATGCCTCCCAACTTCTAAAATCCTGGCTACAGCCCTGGGTTGGACACTTTTCATATGAAGAAAGGTTAAAACACTTGGGGCTCTTTAGCTTGGAGAAATGGTGACATAATAGAGATTTACAAGATTATGCATGGGATAGAGAAGGAAGTACTTTTCTCCCTTTATTGCAATACAAGAACTCATGGGCACTCAATGAAATTGCTGAGCAGTCAGGTTAGAATGGATAATGCGTCCCCTTCCTGCCCGCGCCGCTTTACGGTGGCTTAGGGCAGGGGCCGTTTTTGCTGCCCCAGAAGGAGGCGTGGCAAACAAGCCTCCCTCATCCGGGGACATGTGGGGGCGTGGTGCTGGGATATATGCCCGGACACGCCTCCCGTGGCGCACTTGGGTCCGGGCTTTTGTGGAGCGGGGATTGGCGTTCTTGCCTCATCGTCGGGTGTCGTCTTTTCTCCCCCCTCCCGTTCTCTTTCTTGTCTCCGCTGGTCTACTGGCCTGTGGAGACTCGGCGTAGCTTTTTTGTTCGGCTTTTTGGCGGGACGGGAAACAGTTGGGCCCCGCCGGTTTCTTGTCCGTTCTGCCGCCTCTCCCCCCCCCATTACCTTCAGCCTTTCCTAGTCTGTAGGCCTCAGGGGATGGTTCTTTAGCGCGGTATTTTTATACGGGGGCGAGAACTGCGCTCCACACTCGTGGGGCCTGGGGCTGGAGCTAGTTTGAGTGCCAGGGCCCCTTTGGTTTCATTTCCGCCCGGCCACCTCCCCCCCGCCTGCCTTCAGCCTTCATGATTTGCAGGTTTTGGGGGATGTTACGCTAGTGCGGTAATTTGCTAGGAGGGGTTTTTGCTCAGGAGTGGAGTCGGCACTGAAGGGAAGAGCTCCGCTCCGCACGTTTGGACTCTGCCCTTGGTCTGGCTTTACCCCTAAAGAGGGGTTGGTGGGGCCCTAGGTGTCCGTAGCCTCCTTCAATCTAGGCTCAGATCCGGGAGATATTGAGTAGCATATCAGCCAGTTTGTTTAGTGTCTTGGGGCCTGAATTAGTAAATGATTTTAGTCCATATTTACCTTTTGTGATACCACCCCTCCCATCGGGTGTGATTATGGGTCCCAAGAAGGGGAAGGGGGGATCTAAGGGTAAACAGCCCCATAAGGGGGTTAAAAGAAATACCCCAGCGTTTCTTCCAGGGGAGGAGGATGAGGCCCGCACTAGGCTCGCCATTATTGAACAATTGGGAGTGTTGGAAAAGCATCACGGTCTGGATCCAGCTAAGTTTGGTTTATCAAAGGGCCGTAAGGCAGCTAGGATCTCCACCAGGGCTTTTGAACAGGAGGTTTTGGCTCGTCTGTCTTCTTTACAGGATATGGCTGCTCAGAATGATGCTGCAGGAGGGCCGAGACAGGAGCCGGTGGACAACGATTCTGAGTCAGAGGTTGAGGATTCTCCCAAAGGGGCAGGTCCCTCTAGGCCAGGAGGGGTTCCTGCTCCAGTGGTGTTGGCGGTGAATATCAAGGATTCCGAAGGGAAATATAGGAAGAAGGGAAATATAGGTAATACCGGCGGTTGGCCATGGGGAAGTTGGGGTTTCCCATATATGCCTGGCTCATCTGGCTCTACGGCCATGTTCGGTTCAGCTAGTTTAGGTGGGCCCTCTGCTGTGGTTGGTGGGTCTGGGGCATGGGCTACATCGGCTCAGGGGCAGCCTAGTCCTTGGGTTCACATGCAGGTTGCTGCATCACCTGCGGCACCATCTACCTCACAAGGGGTGTCCCTGCAGCAGTCAGTAGGTGGGACGTTGCCATGGGGGCAACAGCATTATAGTCATTGGCCCATTGTTTGGCCTGCTGCCCAGTGAGAGGAGTGGGTCCCGCCTCCAACACCTTTTGGATCAGTCCCTTTCCAGTCCCGTCCTTTTGGGGACATGGCCATGCCGCTGGGCGACCATTTGACGGTGGCTACTAGGGAGAAAATCTTGCGTGGTGATTATATTGATGTCTTTAGCCTTCTGTATAGGGAGCTTGAGAAGAAGGATAAGGAAGATATGGATGAGAAAGATAAGGAAAAGCTCAAACGGTGCAAGGTCGATAGAAACTGGGCCAATTGGTTGCCTGGATTTCTGATATACGCAGGGGTGATAGCGAGGGCGCAGCCTTTACGGGCCGCCCCGCTGTTTCAATACTGTGATATCATTTATAAGGCTTATACGGACTTCTCTGGGGCAGCATGGCTGCAGTATGAGAAGTTCCGTATGTGGGCGGCGTTGAATCCCGCAATACCGTGGGACCAGATTAACCAACAATTATGGTTGCAGCTGATGTCCCTGGCTAAGCCTATCAGTGGTGATTGGTCCGATAGCGGGCATTTGGTTAGCAAACAGGCGAGTGTAGTTGGTCCCCGCGCTTCAGCGGGGCAGCCGGTTCAACCCCGACTATTGTGTTGGGAATATTCGTCACAAGGCGTTTGTAACAGAAAAACGTGCAAGTATAAGCACAAGTGCCCGTTGTGTGCAGGTTCCCATGCCTTGTAAGCATGCAGTAGATCCAAGTACAAGGCAGGTGGGAAGCAGTCAGGCGGGGGTAGTGGTACCCAGCCTGCTAGTAAAGGGGCCCAGCCCCATCAGGCTGGGGTACTTAAGGAGCTTTTGGCCAATTACCCCAAGGACGTAGATAGAAAGTATCTGGCCGACGGTTTTTCTTTTGGGTTTCATATTCCATTTCAGGGCCCTAAGGGCCCTTGTATGGCAAAGAATTTGCGTTCCATCCAAGGGATGGAGGACGTAGTTCGCGTTAAGATAGGTAAGGAGTGTTGGAGGGCTGCATTTTGGGCCCGTTTGATAGTCCGCCTGTTCCTAATTTAAGGGTTTGGTGTGGTGCCAAAGAAGGCTCTGGGGGAGTTTCATCTTATTCACCACTTGTCTTTCCCAAAAGGGGGGTCGGTGAATGATGCTCTTCCCGACTATTTGTGTTCAGTCTGATACACCTCCTTTGACCAGGTGATCAAAGTAGTTCGTAGCTGTGGGGTGGGAGCCGAAATGGCAAAATGCGACATCAAGTCTGCATTTCATCTTCTTCCAGTTCACCCAGCTGATTTTGAGCTTTTGGGGTTTATGTTTGAGGGCAAATACTACATGGATAGGGCATTAGGGATGTGCAAAAAAAGAAAATTCGGTATTACACGGATTCAGAGGTATACGGGGGGGAGGGATTCAGAATCCCCGTATACTGCCGAATACCGCATTTGGAATAGCCGCATATACGGTAGATGCGCGGGTATTTCCGAATATAAGGCCCTATTATACCCTATGGGCCATTGAAATCAATGGCAAATAGGGTATATTTGAAACCGTCTGGAGGGGAGGGGGTTTGAGGGAGAGCCCCCAAATTTGCAGGAGACCTGCAGGGGACTCTCCCCTCCAACCCCCCAAGTCCCAAAAAGATTGGGCCAGGGGGTCCCATTCCAGGGGCACCCAAAGAGGGTGCCCCTATTCCATCATTATACCCTATGGGCCATTGAAATCAATGGCAACATAGGGCATAATTAGAGGCTACTGGGGGGCAGGGGGTTTGAGAGAGAGCCCCAAAAACTGCAGGGAACCCTCAGGGGACTCTTCCCTACAAAACCTCCAAGTCCCAAAAAGATTGGGCCAGGGGGTATCTGTCTTTGGGCTCCCCAAAAGGCCCATTGCCAACAATGATGGGGAAAGCCCAATTAGCCACTTCCTCCACTACAATTGCTGTGGGGAAAGTGGCTCTGGCCAGAGGGGGTTTTGAGGGAGAGGCCCCAAAACTGCAGGGCAGCTTCAGGGGACTCCCCAGCATGCAACCCCCCTGGCCCCAAAAGAGGCACCCATCTGTGGGCACCCCAAAAGGAACACTGCTCCCAATGGTGAGAAAAAACCAATTTGAGCCACTTCCTCACTGTAATTGTCATGGGAAAAGTGGCTCTGGGGAGCAGGGGGTTTTGAGGAGAGCCCCCCAAACTGCTGTGCAGCTTCAAGGCACTGACCCACAAGGCAAAAAAAAAAAAAAAAATGGACCAGGGGGTCCAATTCCTGGGGCACCCAAAGCCAAACCTAACTTCACACCAGAGAATCTCTATAGGACCCAAATGCACTACATCCCTCTATCTACTCTATGAACCCTGCAGGCCTGGAACCAATGTAAACCCAGTTGCCAATGTCACTGCCACACAAAACACAATCTGCTCAAGGTCTGCTTTGCAGACCTGGCTGCAGCAAACCCAGATGCCAGCTCTCCAGCCCTGCCCCAAACAACACGGGGAGAGCTGGCCAACCACAACAAGCCTGCTGGTTCTGGGTCTCTCACCCAGGTGCCAGCTTTCCTGCCACAGAACACACAGTCTACCTCCAGCCAGCTCTCCAGCCCTGCCCCAAACAACACAGGGAGAGCTGGCCAACCACAAAAAGCCTGCTGTTTCTGGGTCTCTCACCCAGGTGCCAGCTTCCCTGCCACAGAACACACAATCTACAGATGCCAGCTCTCCAGCCCTGTCCCAAACAACACAACTCTCAAACAAGAGAAGTGGTGGACCACCACACCTAGCTCCACATCATTCTGTATCTGACACAAAGCAAGAAGCATTTTGACTTACCTTGAGTGATGGATGGTTGGCTGGTCCAGGCTCTTTCGCGTTACCCAGGGTGCACCACGAGGAGGCGAGCCAGAATTGCACCCCAAATGAGGAAGATCACTGGGAGGGCCTCAGATTGTGTGAGAGGAAGGCAACCATTCCTTCTCTCTCAGCTCAGCAGTAACACACCAGCATCACTGTCCCATTAGAGGGACCTCAGCAATGGTATGGCTGCTGGCTGCCTGTCATCATCACTGGCACCTCCCTCTTTCTTCCTCCTGCCCCTGAAAAAAAACTGGGTGGGTTATCCTGGCTGGGCCTGTGGGTGCTGTCGGTTACAGTTGGGGGCTGCAATGGCCCTTTCAGTATTATTAGGCATGTGTGGATGGAGGACTGGAGAAATTTGGATCGCTTTGCAGTTTTTAAACCAGCATTCACTTTTGGTTTGGGGAGGGATGAGGGGGGGGGATGCACTGCCAATCAATTTGTGAGTGAGTTTTTGGGCTGTCTTTGGACTCTAGTCAATTTTTAGTGGAGGAGCGTTTTACAACCACCTTCCAAGCGCGGGCCAAGAGAGGATGCAGGCACAAGTAGGTGCTCACTTCATTCACTCTCAAAGTCCAAGTTTGGGGAGCCGAACATTGGCAAGTTGACCTTCAGGAAGACCAACTGCTCAACTGCCCTTTGCTGGCCTAGCATTAGCCGCTAGCAAGTGTCTTCTGCTGGGGGCTGGGTGGCTCGCCCTGCCGGACAGGGAAGGGTCAAGGGTTTCCCTTGGCCTGTCCGAATAGTTAGGTTGCCCCATGCAGTTTTCATGTTTAATAAAGTTGCCCTGTTTTGTTACCCAAATATTTTGTTTGGCTCATTCTTCCGACTGGGGGGGCAAAAGGAAGTACTTCTTCACCCAAAGGGTGATTAACACATGGAATTTACTGCCACAGGAAGTGGTGGTGGCTACAAGCATACACATCTTCCAGAGGGGATTGGATAAACATTTGCAGCAGGGGTCCATCAGTGGCTATTAGCCACAGCATATTGTTGGAATTCTCTGTCCGAGGCAGTGATGCTCTGTTTTCTTGGTGCTTGAGAGGGACAACAGTGGGAGGGCTTCTGGTGTCCTGGCCCCACTGCTGGACCTTCTGATGGCACCTGGGTTTTTTTTTGCCACTTTGTGACACAGAATGTTGGACTAGATGGGCCATTGGCCTGATCCAACATGGGGTCTTTTATGTTCTTATGTTCAGACCTATGTGGGTATTTGCTAAATACCTTCTTGCATCTGAATCTCACCTGGTTAAAAATTCTGTGCCAAACAATGATGTCATCCTGGCTAGTTAACTCCTTGCCTGCAAGAGCATGAGGATTGAGGCTTCCAATTTGTACTCTAATAAAAGACTTGTTTGAGAAAGTTCTCCAGTTTGTAACATCAAACACAGTAGATATTTCTCTGTTATCATTAAAATTCATGGTTTCTCCAGTACTGTTGTTGAATGAGATGGTCCTCAGAAAGAAATGGAGCTGAGTTCAAAGATAACAAAACAAATAAGTTGTTGACATCCTTGCATTCGGTTGGATCCAAGCAGCTTTTCTGTTGGTGAAAAAGAGAGGAAGGGGTCCCCATGGACTACCAAAAAAGTATACTAGGATAGTTTTATTTATTTATTATTTATTTAAAACATTTTAATGCCACATTTCTACCTGATCAGGTTTCCTATGAAAACATTTAAGCAATTATAAACAACCTTTAAAATTATATTTAAAAAATATTCAATAGAAACACCAGGATGAATGAGGGCCAATAAGTCTTATTGAGGATATGTCAAATGAAACAAAAAAGTCTTCACCTTCCAGCAGAAGACAATGACAGAGAAACACAAACAAATCACCATGGGGATGGAGTTCTCAATTTTTTATGTTATATACAATAAAGCCCTGTCTTAGGTTCCCATAAATCTAGCCTTAAATGGTGGAGGCAACCAAAGCATGGACTCTGAAGATTAAGGTAAAGGTAAAGGCAGGGGTGGAATTCTAGCAGGAGCTCCTTTGCAAATTAGGCCACACATCACTTATTTAGCCAATCCTACAAGAGCTTACAAGGCTCCTTTTTATAAGCTCTTGGAGGATTGGCTACATCAGGGGAGTGATGTAGCCAATATATGTAAAGGAGCTCCTGCTAGAATTCCACCCCTGAGTAAAGGTAATCCCCTGTGCAAGCACTAGTCATTTCTGACTCTGGGGTGATGCTGCTTTCACAGCGTTTGCTCTCCTTCCCTATACTTTGCAAAACTACAAGTTTCAGAATGGAGCAAATGGCAGGAGTGCAAAAGGACCTGATAGAAAAGTAAAGCATTTGGAGCATCTTTTCTTTTTCTCAAATGTTTCTCTTTTTAAAAATGGATTTAACTACTTTTAAACCACTCAATTGAATAGTTCTGTAAAAATGGAATGTAACTATAGGAAACAAATAAAATTAAAGAACAAAAACAAGTTGCTGATCAGTGATTTGCATAAATGAGGAATGGGAAAAGTTCAGATACCAAAACAACATATGTTCATTGCTGCATTGTGACTTCAATGAATGAGTTTTCTTGGACAAGCAGAGATTTGTGACAGTGAAGATTTAGGAAAAGTAACATAGTTTTCCAGTCTATCATTATGTGAAATTTGGGGCAGCAGGCAATACTTGGATAGCTTACTTGTAAAAAATTGAATGATTGATTGATACTTGTAAAAAAAGAAATATGTCTTTGGGGTCTAATTACCTGCCATGGTTGTAGATTCCAAGACTTCAGCTTCCTTCCAGCCACCCATGTTTGGTGTTTGATTCTGGTTTCATACATAGCATGGAGGGCATGAGCAATGGCATGAACAGCATTGTAAATACTGTAGCTGTAACCAGACAAGCTCATTTCAAATAAAGGTCCAGGAAGGTTCTCTAGCTTCTCCTTCCCAGTACAACTTACTTCACTTTTCTCACCCTTACTCATACTGGGATTTTTCAAAGAACATCTAAAGGCCTGCTCCCAAAAGTCCTGAATAAAACCATCACTTTTTGCCCAAGAAGGATTTACATGCTTAAGAAAATTTCTGAATCCCAATGGTTGTCAGCGTAGGGACATTGAAGATTTCAATAGAAGACAGGCTAGCTTTGTTGAAAACAAAGTTTCTGTTTATTGAATACAACAATGTATACCAGAACGCAGGTTCATTGATACTAATAACGAAAGGGGTGCAAGCATGGGTATATAAGGATACACATAAAAGGCTAGGGGGTTTAAATCATTTCCCACCACAGACCTGGGACTTCTAGGGTGAGAAGAACCAGGGCAGTAATCTGTTATCTCTCTTTGCAGGGCCGCCTCTCCTACGCCCAGATGGCCTTGCCTGTCTGTTCCAGGCGCCTGGGAATGGCAAGATGTTTTACATTTCAAAGGCCGACGGGTGTTCTAGCCTCCCCCCCTTCTAACAGGCATTCTACAGTTATATGGTTAGTGTAGCAAAAAGGCTGAGGGTTAGTTCACAGTAAATAAACAATTCAAGCCATAAACCAAAGCTTCAATGTATACAAGCTGACAATGGTTTCCTTGAGTGAACTGCAATGGATATAGCACCATGGAATGGTTGTATACTGTGGTCTCTTTCACCCGTAGTTGATCTGAAATCCCAATGTGCTGTCATAATCCATACCTTTCCTATAGGTGAATCTAGGGCTGCCATATGAAGAAGCCAACTCAAGTGTCGCATGGATGGAAATATACCATAGACAACAAATACGTTGGGTTTGTTTCTCAAGAGAGCTAAAAATTTCATCAACCATGCTGAAAATAACTGTGATTTCATCATTTTTTAGAGTTCTTTCTATAAAGGCAAAGCAGATACCATTTTGGGAAAGCATTGGGACTACTGCTTGCAAAAACTGTTCTCCATTGTCATCTTCCACAACAAAGAGTCCAACCCATGTCCATCTGATATGCAGAAGTAATTGGACAATCCCAGTGTACTGGTGGCTTTCATTTGGAACCATATGGTACAAGCAGGAGAATAATGTTTGGTCACTCATCCCTAAGACTAATGATCCGTAAGTGAGCTGGAAAAAAGATATATTGAAGCTTTTTATTTAGTACAGTGCAAACTGTTTGTGAGTTGTAACATTAATACATTTGCTAATATGCAACATATTTCTTCAGATGCAGTTCTTTTTGTTTAATATTTTCACTTTGTGCCTTCTGAAGACATTTGTTTCACGAAGGAAAAATACACATATGTTTTATTTTCATGAAAGAAAAATACCTATCTGTTTTCTTCTTAGCTTCAATAATAAGTTGCTCCTAGAAAAAATGTTAGCTTCAGAGGGGGCACTCCATGATATCACATACTTGCTGAGCTTGGTTTCCCTCCCAAACTCCAGTCTCTCAAGCCTCCACCTTAAAATCTCCCAGAATTGCTCAATCAAGAGTTGACAAGCCTACCTAAAAATGTCCTCTCAGTACAATTTCTCAGTCCCACATTCTCCTCAGAGTTATAAAACCATTCTTTAATTTCAAATACCAGTTTTGATTTTTCCAGATTTTTATGTGCTAAATTTACCTGTGGAATCTTGTATGAATTTAAGATGGTAGCCATTGTTGATGGCGATCCTAGGAACTGCTATCAGATGGTTCTGAACATCACATTTGTAGTTAGGAATAAACTTGTTCTTTGTGGAAAGTAGACCCATAGTGCCACGAAAAGTCTTCTGTGATCTGTAGTTTTTGTCACAGATGTGGAACCCCAAACTGATATTTGGTAAAATCGAGGGATTTTCATTGATCTCCTTAACAGCAAATATCAAGGCCAGAATATGCTGGTAGTTTTTTGGCATTAAGCCACTAAAAACAAATAAATAACATAACAGAATACGAACATAAAAAACATAAGAAAAGCCATGTTGGATCAGGACAATGGCCAATCCAGTCCAACACTCTCTGTCATACAGTGGCAAAAACAACAGCAACAAGTGCAATAAGGAGGTCCACCAGTGGGGCTAGAAGCCCTCCCCCTGTGCCCTCCCAAGCACTAAGAATACAGAACATCACTGCCCCAGACAGAGTGCTCCATCTATACCCTGTGGCTAATAGCCACTTATGAACCTATGCTCCATATACTTATCTAATCCCCTCTTGAAGTTGTGTATGCTTGAAGCCACCACCACCTCTTGTGGCAGTGAATTCCACATGTTAATCACCCTTTGGGTGAAGAAGTACTACCTTTTATCAGTTTTAACCCGACTGCTCAGCAATTTCATTGAATGTCCATGAGTTCTCATATTGTGAGGAAGGAGAAAAGTACTTCTTTCTCTACCTTCTCTATCCCATGTATAATCTTATAAGCATCTATCATCTCATCCCACAGTCAACATTTCTCCAAGATAAAGAAACCCAGGTGTTTTAACTTTTCTTCATAGAGAAAGTGTTCCAACTCTTTAATCATTTTAGTTGCCCTTTTCTGCACTTTTTCCAATGCTATATCTTTTCTGAGGTGTGGTGACCAGAATTGTACACAGTACTTCAAATGAGGTCGCACCATCGATTTATACAGGGGCATTATGATACTGGCTGATTTGTTTTCAATTCCCTTCCTAATAATTCCCAGCATGGCGTTGGCCTTTTTTATTGCAATCACACACTGTCTTGACATTTCAGTGAGTTATCTACCATGACTCCAAGATCTCTCTCTTGGTCATTCTCGGCCAGCTCACACCCCATCAACTTATATTTATACTTAGGATTTTTGGCCCCAATGTGTACTACTTTGCCCTTAGTCACACTGAACCTCATCTGCCACATTGACACCCACTCACCCAGCCTTTACATATCCCTTTAGAGTGCCTCACAATCCACTGGTTCTCACCACCCTGAACAATTTAGTGTCATCTGCAAACTTAGCCAGTTCACTGCTTACTCCCAACTCCAAATCATTAATGAACAAGTTAAAAAGCATTGGACCTAGTACTGAGCCCTGTGGCACCCCACTGCTTACCATCCTCCACTAAGAAAATCGCCCATTTGTACTCACTCTCTGTTTCCTATTAATTAGCCAGTTTTTGATCCACAAGAGGGTTTGCCCTTTTACTCCATGGCTCTCAAGCTTACTAAGGAGCCTTTGATGAGGAATTTTATCAAAAGCTTTTTGGAAGTTAAGGTAAAAAAAAGTCTATTGGGTCCCCTTTGTCCACATGTTTATTCACCCCCTCAAAGAACTCTAATAGGTGAGACAAGATGTTCCCTTACAGAACCCATGCTGAGTCTTCCTCAATAACTTTTGTTCATCAGTGTGCCTACTAATTCTCTCTTTGATAATGGCTTCCACCTACCTTCCAGTCCTCAGGAACAGAGGTAGATTTTAATGAAAGATTACATATTTTTGTCAGGAGACAAAAATATAGTAGAATGACTACTAAAATAACAAAAAAGAAGGTAACATATAAATAAAATCTATGTTCACCTTTGTCTTTGCTAAGTCCCCAATTAAACCTTGACTGTGTCTCTGAAAAGTACACCACAGCAGTGTTCTATATGCAGTATTCATAATGCATATTCTCACAACTAGATCAAATAGCATGCAATATCAGAAACATTTGAAAATGCTGCTTATAAAAATTTTTGAATAAATATTCAACAAATAAAGAACACAAAATGCTATCAAGATTTAAGAAAAGCTCTATATAAAGGTCTATAAAAATGCCATTGCAGTATTGTGCTCAAAGTCTTTCAGATACATGATTCTTACTTAGACATTACAAGATTAGATCAGTAATATTCCACACATTATAGATGGAACCTGAGGTTAACACACTTCAGAATTAAACTAAGATCATTCCCAGTTCACCATTTATGTTAACAGTGCAATTATATGCATAGCTACTGGGAAACTCTGCATAGGGTTACATGATAAATGACCAGTAGACCTGCTCATTTCCAGTCATTTAAAACATGAAGACATGGGGTGGGGGAGGGGATTTCTTGTGAAATTGGTAAATGGGCCTGAAGTTACTCAAGAAGTTACCACAAATTTTGTTAGTCTTTAAGGTGCTACTGGATTCTTTTCTACTGGATATGAAGAAGTTATTGCAAATACAAATTGGGTGCCAAAGCACTAAAGCAATGAACAAAGTCCCAGAACTAGAATGGGTAAAGTAAAGAGAAGTAAACAAGAACTAAAGACTGAAGAGTATAATATGATGTCTATAAAAGAGTGAAGTTAAAATAAAGCAAATCTAATGAAAAACCATGGGATCATGAGAAGAGAAAGATACTGAGAAAGAAGGAATGGAAGTGAGGCCATCAAGGAAGTTGTACTGTCATGGTGGTCATAAGGAAATAAACAAGACTCCAGTATGGAAAGCAGGACAAATGCAATAACTGTCTGTCATAAGTATATTAGAATGACATGTTGAAGGAACCAGAGGGATTACACAGCAACTAAAAACAGTCTTATGAAGAAAAGCACAGCAAACCCTACATATTCCCTGAGTGAAAATTTTCATATTCAAGATGTAATAGCCATCCATCTTTTCACTGTTTGGTATTCAGATTTGGTTATTGTACCCTTAAAAATACATATGACAAGGGAAGAAAGTGGAGAATTCCTCACATAACTTTCTTGTTCGGCATCGGAGATGATTGTTCACTAAAATTAGCAGCACACTCCAAGAACAAGACATGAGAAATAAGCATTCCAATGACAAAGTCTCCTGGCTGGTAGAACTCATGGGAAATAGGGAGGGGGTCTCTTACACGGCATTTAATGCAATGAGTCTTCCTGCTCTGATAGATCGTACACCCCTTGCAAACAACATGAGGCAGCAGCCCAAGCAGCAGCACCAAGAGGACTACCATTCTGTAAACAATGCTTCCTTTCAAGTCCCACATGCCTCTATTTTCTTTCAACAGCATTTACCTTCCTGGCACCGCTGCAACCTGCTTAGAATAAAAGCTGAACCTCTTGGTGCTATGACTTATAGTCTTACTGTCTGTTTTTTCTCAGTTCATAATTTTTTAAAGGCTGTTTCATGCATCTTACTTAAACTTTACAGGTGAAATGCTAAGAAGGTTTAATAAACACCACTTCCTCAGCTCCGCAAGTCTCCCTCTCATATAGTAGTCTACAGTGTACCTAAAGTAATGGTCAAAAAAGGCTGGACTCCCCAAATCTGTACTCCTTCTCAGATTTGAGCACTGCCATAACTATTTTGTCCTTCCAAGCATTATGACAAAGGAAGCTTTGATTCTTGAAAGCTTATACTTTGGAAACTCTTGTTGGTCTCTAGGGTGCTATGGACTCAAATCTAAGCATTTATGAATGACTTTTTATATCCACTTGTTGAGTTTTTTTCCTTTATTTTCCTTGTGGCTTTCAGGTATCACTGGACATTAACCGTACCGTAATTGGTACGGACATTACCAGACCGTAATTGGTAATTACAGAGGAGAAAATTAGTTTCTCCAAGTGCTGATGTTATCGTGGCACTGCAAAACACTGCAAATCATCTGTAGAACATCCTCCCCCTCTTCCTCTGAGATTGCACCAGGACTCTAACTTGCTGCATTGCAAAAGTATTGGCAGCAGGAGATGACAACTGTGACAAGTTTAGGCTTTGTCTAAGTGAAATAAAATCAGTTTGCTGTAATTAGTCACCAGGTTCAATGGAAATATTGTTATATATATATATATATATATATATATATATATATATATATATATATATATATATATATATATATATATATATACACACACACACACACACACACACACACACACACACACTGCAGAATCATTCTGTGCACAGGGAGCTTTGGGGTGAGTGAGCAGAATGAGCAGGTTGAAGTCCTTAGTATAACTATAAAAGTTGTACACAGATGCCATCGAATTAAGTCAAATGAAAAACCTTACATGCAAAAAGAGAGCTTACCAATTTTATTTTAATTTATTAATTTTCACCAAATGTCCCCCCACCCTCATCATTTCAAGTCTGTAGTGAATAAGGGAATTTTGATTGCAGTTCTAAGGTTGAAGGAGCACCAAGAAGGAGAAAGGAAACAAAAGCAAACAAAATACATATACAAATGATTTGGGGAAAACAGGTCACAGTTTTATTGCTTACAGCAGACTGGGTATTTGACACAGCTTAGGGCACAGATCCAAGCATTAAGTGATCCACCTGTGATGGACTATCAGGAGTTAATGCCTCACACTTTGTGAGAGCCTTTGAGTGACAAGCAGTTCAAATGGAATTCTGTGGAGAGCATCAGTTAAAAAATGACAGTTGGGAACTGACAGTTGAAAAAAGAGCCAATTTAGCACTGACTGAAAACTGGGAAGGAGGCAAAGAAGAGTGAGAGGATGACAGAAGATTCCCATTCAAGTCTAAAAGGGTTAGAGCTTCTAGTGAAGAGAAGTAATCCCTGCCTAGTGAAAAGGAAGATAGCTCTAAATGACCATCACCCACAGTAACTCAAAGCATCTTCTGATTACTATAATGGAGAGCCAGTTTGGTGTAGTGGTTAAGTGTGCGGACTCTTATCTGGGGGAACCGGGTTTGATTCCCCCCCACTCCTCCACTTGCACCTGCTGGCATGGCCTTGGGACAGCCATAGCTCTGGCAGAGGTTGTCCTTGAAAGGGCAGCTGCTGTGAGAGCCCTCTCCAGCCCCACTCACCTCACAGGGTGTCTGTTGTGGGGGAGGAAGGTAAAGGAGATTGTGAGCCGCTCTGAGACTCTTCGGAGTGGAGGGTGGGATATAAATCCAATATCTTCTTCTTCTATAACTCCACAAAAATATCACAGCTTGCTACTAGTTGCTTAGCATATTTTTTTCCTAAATGGAATATAAACAGCATAAAGAACCCTAAACTGATTTCAAGTATGTTCAAGAGCTTCAAGAACTGGAATCAGCATCAAGGAACTGGAATCAGCATCAATATGCATCAAGGAACTGGAATCAGCATCAATATGCATGATTACTTTCTGCCTCCATCCTTGTTCACATTGGCCATCTATAGTAGGTCGCCCTGGCAAGGATAGTAGTAACACCATGATTACCAACATAAAAGACAGTGATAAGAAAATGGAATAAATACACTCTCCCCCCACCTTTTTATTTTTTTTTAAAAATTACCAGATTGGAATTCAAATCAGTCTCTTTTCGCACATTCCAGAGTTTCAGGACCAGGACTTTTTTTGTAGCAGGAGCTCCTTTGCACATTAGTCCACACATTCCTGATGTAGCCAATAAGAACATCAGAGAAGCCATGTTGGATCAGGCCAATGGCCCATCCTGTCCAACACTCTGTGTCACACAGTGGCCAATATATGTGTGTATGTGTGTATGTGTATATATATGTACTGTGTGCAAGTGTGTGTGTGGCTAATAGCCACTGATGGACCTCTGCTCCATATTTTTATCCAATCCCCTCTTAAAGCTGGCTATGCTTGTAACCACTACCACCTCCTGTGGCAGTGAATTCCACATGTTAATAAGAACATAAGAGAAATCCTCCAAGAGTTTACAGGGCTCTTATTATAGGGCCTACTGTAAGCTCTTGGAGGACTGGCTAAATCAGGTGTGGCCTAATGTGCAAAGGAGAGCCAGTTTGGTGTAGTGGTTAAGTATGTGAACTCTTATCTGGGAGAATTGGGTTTGATTCCCCACTCCTCCACTTGCAGCTGCTGGAATGGCCTTGGGTCAGCCATAGCTCTCATCAGAGTTGTCCTTGAAAGGGCAGCCTTCCATGAAAGCTCTCTCAGCCCCACTTACCTCACAGGGTGTCTGTTGTGGGGAAAGAAGATAAAGGAGACTGTAAATCACTTTGAGACTCTGATGCAGAGAGAAGGACGGGGTATAAATCTATGGACTCCTTAAAAAAAAAAGTCCATTATTTTCAATGGGGAGCCAATTTGATTTTAATGCATATTTTTGGTTTGGGGATTTTGTAATGCAGGCCCCGGGGAAAATTTCATGCCAGAAGGGTAGGAAGCAATGTTATAAAACTATTATATATTTGTTTGTCTTACAAAAATGGGTGTTTGATGCTTAACCTTAATGTGAATCACAGATTCTCATGTATCACTTGGAAATAATGTATAATTCAACCTGGGACTAATGCAGAATACATTTCAGTTTTCCTCAATCAACACTATGAGGAAAAAACCCCTTACAGAACATTGTAGTCACCAACTTGGTTGCCAGAGCACCTGAAGAAGTAACTCACACACGTCTGGCCAGAGAGTGTGAGTGAACCTATTTAGGGGCAAAAGGGACTTATGGAGTACTAACAGCCATAACGCTATGAAGGCACTCAAGACCGATACAAGAGTGCCCTCCAGGAGAACAGAGGGCTTTTCACTGCTCTGTATGACGTCCATCTCGGCCATTGGAGTGGAAGAGACTGCGCCGCTAGGAGCTATCCAGGTGAACGGTTTGGAAGCAGTGACCATGGAATCCACCGTGGAGGGCTAACACCACACGGAGCCATCTTCTTACCAGGCCAGACTCCATTACAGCAAAGTGAATGGCTCACGTACTCGCTAGATGTCACCTGTAATTGCAAGCAATCGACCCATCCCGGGAGTGGTTAACTGTCCAACCGCCACTTTCTTTGTCCAGTGGAACTCAAGACAAAGACTGGTGTCAAGAAGAAAACTAAGGAAGAGGAAGACCATCTTCAGCTAGAGCCAAGTTCCTTTGTGTAAACCAGGTGTTACCTAGGCTATAATTTGACTCTCTATTGTCACCCTTTTAGATAAGTTTAATAGTCTTAAGCATCTCCCCACCCAGTAATCTTCCCTATTCTTCTTTGTACTGTCACCCTGGAGCATCCCCACCCTGGTCCATTTCAACCTGAAAGTTCACTCAGGTATCCCTGGACTGAGCTTGTTCATTGGTCAGTAATGGCACCCAATTAGGTGCCACCAATTAACTTGCTATTGGCTACTGCAGAAGTCCAGCCCTTATGGTCACTGCAGAGCCTTCCCTTTCTCCTCCCTCGTACCTCCAATCCCCTAAGGGCTCAAGAGAGTCCTTATAAACTGTGGACTAGCTACCCACAGGTGTGCATCTAGCAGTACCCTACTTCCGCTATCTAGATCCAGCCCCGATTCCTGATCAGTTTTGGGTCCATTTTATCCGTCCTCTATCATCACCATTGGAGCCTTCTTGAAGACTACGATCGGTAAATATCGCCCTGTTTGTCTACCCATGTGTCGTCTCTCTCTCTCTATATATATTTCTTAGGACTGTATGAATGATTTTATGACTATTTTATCTTGTATGGAAGCCTATATTTTTCTGGAATAAATATTAATTGTTTACTTAGAGTCCCTAATATTTTAAGCATTTATTTCTGGACGTGGAATCTTGTATACACAGGTAAAAAGATCCTGATTAAGCCAGGTGCCCACCTGACAATTCCCCAACCTCGTTTTGAGGGCATTTTGGCTTACAACACTGCAGATTAAAACATTTGAAATAATAGAGTGCAGTTCACCAATATCACAAAATTGGAAAAGATAAATGAGACAATATCCAGAATTCAACCAGCTTTTCCTTTTATAAGAAAGAGAAGAGGAGATCACTTTTACTGTCCAAAAATGCTGAGGATCATAGAACATCTCTGGACAGAACCCATGAGGAGAGATGGTATTGAGAAAGAAAACTAGATGAGATTAAAGGTGGTGGTGGTGGGGGGAGAGACCTGGGTAACCTCATCTAATATATGAAGTCCAAGAAGATACCAGTTGCTGGATATTTCCTGGATTTTTCACGTTGAAAGCAAAGAATTTGAATTCAATTGAAACATATACATGGACGAAATTCTTAGAGATCCTTCCTCCCAGATTTCTGGAATATGTCAGAAATTTTATGGGTTCTATACAAAACTGTTATGACATTTGTATTGTGATTTATTATGTAAGCCACCTTGGACTTAAGATAAACTGAAGGTCTTTTTTTTAAAAAAAATGTTCATCAGAAATACTTAACGATCTATGAGCTTCGCAGTAATATCATTTTGCCCAATGCAGGTGAAAGGATGAGGTGAAAGCTTTCTTACTAGATGGAGCTAGTGCACAGTGATGTCAAGGGAGTAAACATCATGAATAATAATAAATAATAATAAAATTTTATTTATACCCTGCCTTCCCCGCCAAGGCAGGCTCAAATAGCAAAATGGCAAAAAAGGGAGAGATTTTTAGTCTCTTTTTCCTTCTGTTGAAAGAATGAACATCTCTAGAGCCATCATCATGTAGATATAGCTAGAAATTAACAAAGGCTCTTATTTCTTCATGGACACCAAGTGGGCAACAGTAGTCTCTAACCTTGGTGAACAGCAAGTAGTGAATTTGTTAAAATTTAAATTTTAATCCTGTAGCACTTAAGAGACCAATAAGATTTTCAGCATATGAGCATTTGAGAGTCAATGTTTCTGTTATCAGATAACCTTGTTGGTTTCCAAGATGCTACTGGATTAAAATCTAGTTGTTCCATCACTGATCATCATGGCTACCCTGTGTACCTGAATTATTCCTAACTTACTCCACAATAGCATCCAAAGTAATGCAAAGACCTCTTATAATGCATATTTTGCCAAGATTACCACCTGTTCCTCTCAGGAATATAACAAGTTTTGATTTGATCATACAATTATGCTTTCTTTAATTATTCTACTTCATACTACCTCATGTGCTGTACAATACTTTAGGGAAGTGATTGTGAACCTTGTCATTATCTCTAGATTCTATTACCGTGTGTTCTTCTCTTTAAAACACACAAACACACACATATCAGTTTTCCATTTTTTATAATAAACAATATAAATAGCCAAGCTGGAAAATATATATAGACCATTCCATTAATTCTGCAAATTATAAGCAGGGCAGTGAGTTCTCAAACTGGTTGTTCTCACTTTAAATTTACAGCCAGGTATCAAATCATCACATCAGCAGAGTCAATAGCCATTTAAGGCAGGGTATTGTGACTTGGTGAATGCTTGCTGAAAATGATTTTGAAACTGTAGAACTCAGCATTAAGGGAGGGACAGAAAAAAAATTGCTCTCATGGTGGTTGCGGTGTTTGTGTTGCTCTTGTTATTGCTGCTCCTCCAAGCTCAGTGCACTGCTCAGACCATTATGTGTCATATGAACAATACCCTTCAAGTTCCTCATGAGTATTATCAGAAAGGCGACATCATAATTGGTGGGATTGCGTCTCAATTTGTAATTTTATATCACAGTATAGACTTCAAGCAACTTCCTAATCCATGGGCTGTTCAGTCACCCATGTAAGGATTTCCCCCCATTGATAGGCCAGATTATGTTCCCTACAGATAAGAACAATTCTTTGCTAAAAAAAAAGAAAAAAAAAGATAGGCTTTCAGTCCAAGGCATGTTCACATACAAGTTTTTCCCATTTAATACTCTGAGCGTTTTCGCACTAGCGTTTACTCCGGCGTAGCACCCCATTTACCTCCGGATCTTTTCCTGGTTTTCGCACCTGTTGCTCCGGCGCTGCGGTTTGCTCCGGCGCTTCAGGGGTTTCACGCCGGAGTATGTTTTTCAACATGCTTCCGGAGTTTTTGAAAACCTCCGGATCCACACCAGATCCACTCCGCAGAGTTTGCTGTGGGAAATCCATCCACGCCGGATCGACTGCTTTGTGGGCGTCACCCTCTCCCTTTCCGTCCTCCCACCCCATCCACCCCCCTGGCCAATCATCAGCCGTTCGCGGCGCTTCCCAAAAGTGCCCGCACGGCCATTTTTTTTAAACTTCATATTTTTTGCGTAATAGCGATATTTCAAAATTAACAAATAGAGAAAAAAAAAAGAAACCCTCCTGGAATAGCCTCAATTGCCACTTCACTTTTCTTGTAGTTTTACGCTGTTCCTGCACTGTTACGCTGAGTAAACCAAAACCATTTTCAAGGCGGTTTCATTAGATTTTTTTTTTATTATTGACTTTAGTAGCGTTATTTCGCTGAAGCGGCAAGTGAATTCATTCTCTATTTGAGGGACGCTTTTTGGGTTGTTTTTCCGCTGTTGCGCTATTTCGCTGTTGCATTATACATTACACATTATGGCTGATACATTATGGTTGATAGGGTGTTGGGGCTCGTGAGAATCTGACGGGTGTTATGGCGAGGGTCTCGCGAGAATTGCGACTGCTGAATGAGGATCAGGGAATCGCGCACATCATTGTTAATTAGCCAATGCTTGGAGGCTGCCAATGCTAGTGGCCAATCATGAGGTGAGTAGCAGCTATCGTCACAATTTGCATGAGCCGAACAGAACACTGGGAGGAAGAAGGGACAGATATTGCTGGCCGCCATTGAGCAGCTTACTCCCGCCACTGCACAGCAACTACGTGCAATGGCATCCAGCAGCAGGCCAATGGGGGGTCGGGGTGTTTCGTGGCGGGAGAGCGAAACAGAAGCCTTGCTGTCCATTTGGATTGAGGAAAAGATACAGAAGGCGCTGGCCTCTAACCGCAAAAACATCTATGTCTACGAGGATATATCCAAGGCAATGCATGCCATGGGGCACAAGAGGTCGGCGCTTGAGTGCCGCACAAAGACCAAGGGCTTGCGTGCGGACTATCGAAGATGCGTTAGCCACAATCAAAAGACTGGAGCATCCCCAGTTTACTGCGCTCACTATGATGTGCTGCACCGCATCCTTAAGAACGATAAGTTTGCGCGTACCCCCCTCATGAAGAGAAGCTGGACGGTGCAGTATTACAAGGCAAATAAGGAAAACATCCCGAGTCAAGGATCAGATAACATCTCTTCCGCTGACCTCCAGACAATCAACGCTGCTGATCTCCGGACGCACACCACTGAATCACCTCCTGGTGAGTATCCAGGCGATGCAGTGCCCCTCAGCTGTGTAATTTTTATGGTTTGGGGTCCCTTCTCACCCATAAGGAAACCCACGTAAAGGGTTCCTTAGTTTTTTTAAACTTTTATCGCAATAGCGATACTTTGAACTAACGAAACTACAAAACGTAAGGTTGCTGTGGGTTGGCCGGTGATAGGGAGCCATGGGGAAAACCTTAATGAAACCGCCCCTTAATGAAGGGAGACGTGGATGTTTGCCTTACTATACTCGGCAGTTATTACACTCGCAACACTCCTCTGCCTTCTGCCTCCCCCCCCCAGCTAGCATAATACAGTTGATTTTTCTGCATTGCTATAGGCTCAAGCAGCGTGAACCCAAGCGATGCGTTACAGGAACAGGAACAGAGCCAGGATTTTACTGATGAACATCCAGGCGAGGAGTCATTTCGGGGTAAGTGCGGCCTGCAGTGCTTCTGATAAGTCTTATGTGGAATGTGAAAGCTTTCAGTGGAACTTAGATGCATTGCCCAGCTTAGAACTGCTGAACCATTGACCCTGCGTTTCCTGCTTCATGTATGAGCAGAACTGCTCCTGAAGACATGTTATAGTAAAGATTTTTAAGGTAAGCATGGGCTTTGCAGCACTAACCAGGTTGAGGAATGAGTGTTGTGTCAATTTCAATTTCAGGTGACTTTGAGGAGGAAGAAGGGTGCAGTATCCAAAGGGGAGGACCTGGAGATGCTGTCCTCTCGGAACAGGAAGGAGAGGAAGGAGGTATGCTCGTGGGCTTTCTGCTTAATCTACAGCAGCGATGCCAATGTCTGCAGTCGAGTAGTGCATGTCAGTAATGGGAGCTTGTACCCTAGCTCAAACAAGGGGTGTATTGCCAGAGTTTTCCAGGGAATGTAATCTTTCCATCCTTCTTCTTTGAGATGCTTCAGGAGATCAGCTGCTGGTATCATCAGCACAGCAAAGAAAGGAGGAGAGTGTGCAGAATGAAGCTCAACGTCAGCGAAGGGTTGCCATGCTGAATACTGTAGCTGAAAAGATGATGAATCAAAGCCGTCAGGATCATGATGACGCGATGGAGCGGTTTGACAGAATGCTAGCTTCTGAAGAATGCAGGTTCTCTTTGCAGGGGGAGCGTGACACACATGACAGGCAGGCTTTGGTAAAGGCTTTCAAACAGGCCACAAGGGAGACTGTGGATGTTATGAGGGCGGCTGTTGATATGCTAGGCAGTATTGCCCAAATTTTTAGGGAAGTTAGGACACAGGGAAGGGTAGGTGAGGTACCAGCCAATGCAACATCTCCACCACATGCAGCATCGACACCATCCCTCACACATAGGCAGCTGCACCTCAATTGTGACTGCAGCGAAAGTCGGGGACCACTGCCTTCAGATATAGCTTACCCGGTTTTGGCAGAAGACTCTATGCCTGAGAGTCAGAGCCTCCTGTTTCCTGCACCCTGCTCAAGTGGCAGTGTGGCGGCTTCCCGTAGGGGCAAGAAAAGATCCTGCACAGGGAAGCAGAGGGTGTATTTTGAGCCCTAAAACCATTTCATTACTGGTTGGCTGCTTCTGACATGCAATGCTGTCTATGACAGAAGCAGGTACTGCTGCTCTGCCTTTTTATTTTGCTGTGTTTTTCAGCACTGTCCCATTCATGGGTACCAGAATCAATGCCCATCAAGGGAGGCAGTGAGTTGCAGGCATTGTTTACATGTTGTGCATGTTGTTATTGATGATGTTATTTCATTGTTTACATGTTGTGCATGTTGTTATTGATGATGTTATTTCATTGCTTATACCTGCACGGGCAGGCTGTTCCTACCTTAGAGATTAATACGCAGCAGCTGTACAGCTGATGTTGTGTTCTTGTCAGGTTAACGCACTTTTAATAAAGTTATGTTTTGCACAGGTCCCAGTTCAGTGTTTAGGTAAAGAAAAACGATATCTTAAGGTTTCAACATTAACAATAATTTATTACAACTGACAAACAAAGCAACACTGAAACTTTATTCCCCAAACCCCCCACCCCTCTCATTGGCCCGCTCAAGTCTTCGGAACTGCCGCTCGAGGGCGTCGATCCTGCGCGTGAAGGCGCTCACTGCAATTTAGAAAAGAAGCAAGTAAGTGCAACACCCTCAGTAATGTACGCACAGCACTCAGTCACTCACAAGAACTACCCATCATGCAAAATACTGAGCACTCACATGTTGAGCGGCAGAGGGCCTCCAGCCGGGCAATGGCTTCCACCTGTGGCTCCTGTTCTGGGCGCCGCTCGATGGCTTCGATCCGGTGCGTGAGGGCCTCCAGCCGGGCAATGGCTTCCACCGGTGGCTCCTGTTCTGGGCGCCGCTCGATGGCTTCGATCCGGTGCGTGAGGGCCTCCAGCCGGGCAATGGCTTCCACCGGTGGCTCCTGTTCTGGGCGCCGCTCGATGGCTTCGATCCGGCGCGTGAGGGCCTCCAGCTGGGCAATGGCTTCCACCGGTGGCTCCTGTTCTGGGTGCCGCTCGATGGCTTCGATCCAGCACGTGAGGGCCTCCAGCCGGGCAATGGCTTCCACCGGTGGCTCCTGTTCTGGGCGCCGCTCGATGGCTTCGATCCGGCGTGTGAGGGCCTCCAGCCGGGCAATGGCTTCCACCGGTGGCTCCTATGCTGGGCGCCGCTCGATGGCTTCGATCCGGCGCGTGAGGGCCTCCAGCCGGGCAATGGCTTCCACCGGTGGCTCCTGTTCTGGGTGCCGCTCGATAATAATAATAATAATAATAATAATAATAATAATAATAATAATAATAATAATAATAATAATAATAATAATAATAATAATAATAATAATAATAAATTTTATTTCTATCCCGCCCTCCCCACCTCAGCAGGCTCAGGGCGGCTAACAACATTTTATAAAAGCATACAATAATAATAATAAAACCTTTAAGTTTAACAATATAAAACATCAACAATAAACTTAATAACATTAAAAACCAGTTCAATAAATACAGTTATTCTGCGGTATAGTTCTTCAACCGCGTTGGCGGCTCCTTAATTTCTGATCTTCCTAACAGTCCGGGTGTGCAAATTTGAAAAGGACGGTCTTGCAGGCCCTGCGGAACTGCTCAAGGTTCCGCAGGGCCCGCACCTCCTCGGGGAGTCGGTTCCACAGAGTAGGAGCCGCAATCGAGAATGCCCGTGCTCTGGTGCTCTGATATTTTATCTCCTTCGGCCCGGGGATGGTCATTAGATTTTTCCCGACTGACCTCAGTGCTCTCTGGGGTTCGTATGGGGAAAGACGGTCCCTCAGGTAGGCAGGTCCTCGGCCATATAAGGCTTTAAAGGTAACGACCAACACTTTGTACTGGACTCGGTATACAATCGGCAGCCAGTGCAGTTCACGCAGCCCCGGCTGTATATGCTCCCGTTTTGGGAGTCCCAGCAACAGCCTGGCTGCCGCGTTCTGCACTAGCTGCAGTCTCCGAGTCCGGCACAGAGGTAGCCCCAAGTAGAGGGCATTACAGTAGTCTAATCTTGAGGTGACCGTTGCGTGGATCACTGTTGCGAGGTCCCGGCGCTCGAGGAAAGGGGCCAACTGCCTTGCCCGCTTCAGATGGAAGAATGCTGACTTGGCAGTGGCTGCTATCTGGGCCTCCATTGATAGTGAAGGCTCCAGTAAAACACCCAGGCTCTTTACCTGGCACGCTGCTTTCAATAGCGCACCATCGAAGGCCGGGAGAGCTATTTCCCTTCCCAGAGCACCACGACCCACGCAAAGGACCTCTGTCTTCGCTGGGTTCAGTTTCAGCCCACTCAGCCTGAGCCATGTCGCAACAGCCTGTAAAGCCCGGTCGAGATTCCCTGGTGCGGAGTCGGGCCAGCCGTCCATTAGTAGATAGAGCTGGGTGTCATCTGCATATTGATGGCAACCCAGCCCAAACCGCCGGGCAATCTGGGCGAGGGGGCGCATATAGATGTTGAACAACATCGGGGAGAGAACTGCTCCCTGAGGCACCCCGCAATCCAGTGTGCGCCTCCGGGACCGTTCCCCCCCAATAGCCACCCTCTGTCCCCGACCTAGGAGAAAGGAGGAAAGCCATTGCAAGGCCGACCCCTCAACCCCAATGTCGGCGAGGCGGCGCGTCAGTAGCCGATGGTCGACTGTATCGATGGCTTCGATCCGGCACGTGAGGGCCTCCAGCCGGGCAATGGCTTCCACCGGTGGCTCCTGTTCTGGGCGCCGCTCGATGGCTTCGATCCGGCGTGTGAGGGCCTCCAGCCGGGCAATGGCTTCCACCGGTGGCTCCTGTGCTGGGCGCACCCGCTCCTCCACCACTGCCCCTCCCGACGGCCCTGAAATGCAAGCACACCATGCATGCACATTAGAAAATTATAGGAATGTGTGCATTGTATAGCAACGTTAGTGCGCAGTGCCCTGAGAGGCAGCTCAGCAAACCCACCTGCCTCCTCGGCGGCCTCTCTGGCAGGATCAGCGCCCTCCTCCCGCGGGACTTCTGGGCTCCCACCGCCTAAGATTTGCAAAAGTAATCATTAAATTATTTTACTGAACGCCCTGCACACATGGCTTTTTAATGCCTCTAATGTGCAGTAACCCATAGGTGGCTGCTTTGTCAGGTAATGTACCTTCTTGCTCCTCCACACCCTGCTGCTCATCCTCCTCTCCCCCCAAGGGTGAGCCTGGCCGCTCTGCCGCGCCTCGTGGACGGGTGTCAACTGTGGCATGATATAGAAAAAAACCAAGCAATGAAACTCATACATGCAATTAATGTGAATGAAAGCACACAACATATGTGAAAACTGCATATCAGACCATAGAAGGGGGGTGGTGGTTGTGGGATCTAATGAATAAGGTTTCTTTGATCACCTTCGTGTTCGGGCCAGCAGCTTTAGGAGGTTAGAAGTGGAGAAGGGGCAGAAAGGGAGTACTTAACCCTTTCCCTTCTTCACACCAAATCTCTTCCCAAATCACTTATTCCCACATATGATTCTTCTATCTTTACCCTCATAATAATGCATTGGGGCAAAGGAGCTGGGGTGTGTGTGAGGAGAGAGAGAGAGATGGAGATGGAATGGAGAAGCAGCAAAGGGAGAAAGTGCTGAGCGACAGGTCCACCCTGCTGCCTCTTTTATCCAACCCAATTTTCTACTCCAGAGTCCTCCCCCAAGCCTTCTTTGTCTATCCATGTACTGCTAGTCTTGCCAACCTCCAGGTAGCACCTGGGGATCTCCCACTGTTATGATGTATTAAGGTTGCCAGGTCTGTGTTGGAAAATATCTGAAGACTTTGGGGGTGGATTCAGGAGAGGGTGATGTTTGGGGAGGGGATGGGCCTTGCTGCGGTACAATGTCATAGCGTCCACCCGTCAAAGCAGCCATTTTCTCCAGGGAAGCTGATCTCTGCCAGCTGGAGATCAGTTGCAAAAATAGGAGATCTCCAGTCCCCCCATCTGGAGGTTGGCAACCCTACAACTGATCTCCAGAAGACCTAAGATCAGTTCCTCTGGAAGAAAATGGCTGCTTTGGAGGGTGGACTCGATGACATTATACCCTGCTGAGATCCGTCCCTTTCCCCAAACCTCACCCTCCCCAAACTCCACTCCCAACACTGGAAGAGCATGAGTTCAGTTTAGCTGCATGTACATGGGCTTACTTACTTGGGCTTCAACTGCACATATCTATTCTTACTTATTTTAATAGAGCTTTTCCTAGGGAAAACAGCTCTGAAGACTTTTGTTACTCATACATGGGTATAGCTCTGTGATCACCCATGGTGCCCTCCCCCCTGCCCCACATCCCACCAGGAAGGCATATCAGAACATAGAAGGGTGGTGGTGGATCTTGTACTGTACTGCCATGAAGCAGTAATAAAGAAGGAAGGGGTGTGTGTGGCGTTTGTGTGTTGTGTTTGTGTGTGGTGTTACTCACAATCATGATGACGATCCTCCCAACGGGGCCGCCCCGCCAACTCCCAAAGACACACCATGGCGTTGTGGTAGGGCGTCCTGCCTGAAGCTCTGGGGATACCACCCCATGCCTGCAGGCTTGCCATGAAGCTGCAGCGGAGGCGTTTGAATTTCGACCGGCACTGCGCAGCAGTCCGGTGAAACCCCCTCCGCTGCAGCCTCCTGGCTATCGCCTCATAGATGTGGCTTGTGGTGAGGTGGGTACTGGACATTAGTGCCCGAGCGTGGCCGCTCCTCTCCGCAATGTCCAGCATTGAAAAAACCTCATCACGCTGCCAGAAAGTCCCTCTCCTTCCCCTGGCCGCCATTTCGAAATAGCGCACTTTCGATTTAGCGAAATAGCAACCTCCCCTTTTTGCTTTGATTTATCCAATCATGGGGAAGGCATATCCTGATCAACAAGGCAAAAACAGAGCCAGGACAGAAGCACGTGTAAGACCCCTGGTACAACGAAATATAACCCCCCCCACCCCCAACCACCACCAAACTAAATGAAAGCAATGCAGTTTATAATGCCCAAAACTTTATTCGCTGTAACAGGAAGCAGTCTAAACAAACGCAGGGATAATTTTAAGAAATATGCAGGTTTACAGGGCGGAAGCGGAAAATAGTGAGCATAAAAAGGCAGTTATACAGGGAACAGTTGAAATAGCGTAACTTCGCAACTACGAAACAGCAGTCGGCGGCAGCAGGAAACATGGTGGACAGACAGCTGCGGAATCATCTCCTCCTTTGATAAATATATTCTGCAACAGCATCCCGCACAATCCTCCCCCTCTCTAACTGCCTCCTGTTAATAACCCTAAAGTCTGGCTCTTCTGGGTCTGGGAGGAGTGTTATCCCCTTATCAGGAATATCCAGCGTGACCGCATGTCCCTTTTCCTCACAAATATTGTGCAGAGTCACAGATGCGGTCACGATGGAGAACACACTCTGGTACTGTGCGTTCATTCGCGTTAGCAGGACACGCCAGCAAGCCTTAAGTCTCCCGAAAGCACGCTCCACCACATTCCTAGCCCTGGCGTGCTTCTTGTTAAAGTGCTTCTGCACGGGCCCGATGGGTTTCCTGTACGGGGACAACAGCCACGGCCTAAGGGGGTACGCTCCGTCGCCCAATACAAGCGTGGGGATGGTTACATTTCCAAAAGTCACCGTAGGGTTCCCTGGAACCCAGAGCCCTGCATCATTGCCGGTGCAGAGATGGCTGTTTGCAAAAACAAAGGCATCGCTGGTCCTGCCGCTGAAGCCAAACTCTGCATTCAGGAAGCGTCCTGTGTGATCAACCGTGCCTTGGAGGATCACCGAACAGAACATCTTCCGGTTGCAGAACTCCTCAGTTCTCCCCCCAGGCGCCCGTATCGGGATGTGCGTTCCGTCCAGAGCCGCCACCGTATGCGGCATACCGAGTTTACCGAAACCATCCATAATCTGTTGAGAAATGGAGTACAATGGATCAGGTCAAGGTTAATGCAACGTCCACTATATTAGCAATAGAGAATCACATCATGGTCTTATATATCGATATTGCGTTCTAACGCAAAACTAGGAAGGGGGAAAAAAAATATACACACCGCTCCAATGTCGTCACCGAGGCACACGACCTTTGAAAACAAACGGGTCTTGATGGCTTCGCAGACCTCCATCACAATCCCATGGATGGTGGAAACGCCAATCCCGAACTGCCAGCTGATTTCCCGATAGGCGCTTCCGGTTGCGAGGTACCATAGCGCTACCGCGAGCCGCTTCTCAGGGTGGACCGGAGACCTCATCCGTGTGGTTTGTTTTTCCAGCTTGTCCTTCACAACGGCATAAATTTCCAGGAAGGTCCCTCTGGTCATCCGGAAGTTGTGAAGCCATTGCTCGTCACCCCAGAACACAAGCACAAAGTTCTCCCACCAGCGCAGTTCACGGGGGAACACCCAATACCTGGGCGAGAACCGCATCCCGGCAAGATAGTGCCATCTACGTTCCTGGCGGCGAGTGCCACCTCTAAGCAGTCGAAGCTGGACGTTAGCCTTTCTAGAGGAGATCAGAGGATTCCGTGATCTAAATGCATAATGTTTGAGGAGTTTTTCTCCAGTGCAGAGGACTTGGTGTCCGGCGCAGAGGCACAGAAAAACAACCTCCTATGCTGAATAAAGCAACGCCTTAGTCTTGTCATCAGGATTCTCCATTGTGAATGCTTCTGACGATACAAGGCAGTATGGCGGATGCTGCTGCTGCAGCCAATACTCAACCAGAAGCATCACGTGATGGTTTGCCCGTGAAAGGGGGATTCTCTATTACGCTGTTACGTTGTTACGCAATTACGCAACTGGAATTGCGCTTAAAAAAATGATTGACATGGCATCGAAGTCAATTCGATGCCAGTGGGAAAACCATTTGAGCCGGGGCTTCATGGAAAGCGACTCCGCAAAAGACTCCACGTGCGAAAACGAGGAAAATGAGCCGGACATAATTGCGCCGCGGAATAAGGGGAGCAAACGCTAAGTGCGAAAACGCTCTGTGAGATTTACTGCTTTGTAAATCTTTATATTGCATATTTAAAATCTGAACTATGTACAAGGATGAATGTAAGCTTACATATAAACTAGATGAGTGCTTCAATTTCACATACTTAGTCCTTCTACATTTTGTCTTTGCCCTCCCCCACTTGTCTATATTCTACCCTTTTCTCATGCCATAGTTATTCTAGATTTTCATCTTTTCCCTAAAATTTACCATTCAGACTTCTTTTTGACATTCTTTGATGCGATGTGCTCTGCTTACAATACATAATTTTTCACTTCATACCAAAACCTGAAGAAAACCTGTGTGCCCTCTCCTTGGTACATTCAGTTAAACAGATCAATAAGAACCTCCAAATTTTACCCAATTTCACTCTGGGGCTCCACATTAATCATAGCTATTCTGATGAAAAAATAATTTATAAGAGCATCCTGAATCTTACTGCAACTCGGGATAGGCCTGTCCCCAACTACAACTGTGACACCAGGATGAATCTAGTGGCTGTCATTGGAGGGCCAGGCTCAGAAACATCACTCTCAATGACCAACATTTTATCCAGTTATACGATTCCACAGGTATGAAATGTATGGGGGAGTATAAAGTTCTTACAGCATGTTTTCCTCCTTTCCTTTGTATTTCCAGAGCTCTTTAAGGGTAGAAGTACAAATGAAAACAGAAATGTGATTCTATGATTGATGCTATGCAACAAGGTTGTAGTTATTGTTCACAGATTTTATTCAGGTGGTTCTTAGCTTTCATCAGTATGGTGAGATTTTATTTGTGAGCATTGCTATGCATTGGAAATGGAATGTGGGATGTTTTAAAACACTTCTAAACATGCCATTCCTTGCATGTACGATGATGAAAGGAGCTTTGACTTTTGAAAGCTTATATCATGAAAATATTGTTGATCTCTCAGGTGATCAACAATAGGTCTTTTACTGCAGACCATCATGGCTATCCTCTGATATGAATAAATTGCATTAAACAAAAATATAGGTTTATAAATGTATGGAACCTGTACCCTTGCCAAAAATAAAGAATTGACTATAGTTCCTCTTCGTTACAGAGAAAACATGGATTGGTCCCTTCTTTTTGTGTAAGAGCCTTCAGTCTTTGAATCATGCTATCTTTAGAGAAATCACAATACTGATATTTCTATGGCATCTATCCATTCTTTGGCTCTTTGACATGCTGTATGTTCACCTTAATGCTGAATATATTACACTTCTTGTATTCCCAGTCTCACTCACATTTGTGTAATGCAGTGAGTCTTGCTCTATATCTATCTAATTATGCTTATAACATTTCCTTGAAGGGTTTTCTTAGTGCGTACATTTTGCTAGACATAACAAGCTATATTATTCAAGTCTTATATCATTAAAATCCAGAGCTTCAACACACAAACCCCAGAATATATGGGGTTTATAAATGAATCTGCAACTGGACAGCATGGGCCATCTACTTTATTATTAAAGAGGATTTTTAAAAATCAGTATGGTGTAAAGCTATAAGCACATGAGGTCAAAACACCTAGAAGCAGTGTAAGAAACACCCTGTAGAACCCTGAAATTCATTGTTATCATTATCTCCCAAACTCAGCATGTTATCTGCAATAATAACGCTGATGGAAACAAAATTTCAGTCCAGAGGCACCTTCATGACCAACACTTTCATTCTGGGTATAAGCTTTTCTGTGTATGCCCACTTTTTCAGATGGCTGATGGAGTTGTTGCAAGGAAAGTCAAAATAGTTTCCAAGGAACATTATTTCCATGAGTATTCTTATCATAGATATGACGACTGGAAGGAAGTATATGCTTTGTGGTCCAGTATCCTAAGTAGAGGCATATCTCCCAGCAACTGTTTCATATTCTTACTTGGGAGAAAATGAGAATTTTATCTCAGCATCTGTTTAAAGCTAATTATAATAATGGAGTGCATGTTCCTTGATGGTAAGATATAAACACAACAGACACATGATCATTAGGTGCATATAACCAATGGTAATCATTTTTGCAAAATTTTATATTTCTTTCCTAACTGGTTGCTTATTCATTATTTCCGTCAGAGAAACACGATAATGTCAAGCTCCCTTTCTTCTACCAGATGGTTCCCAGTGAAAGACATCATTACAATGCAATTGCCCAGTTACTTCTGCATTTCCAGTGGAAATGGGTTGGGATCATTGCAACAGACGATGATAAAGGAGAGCATTTCATACAGATGCTGGTTCCAATGCTGTCCCAAAGAGGCATCTGTGCTGCCTTTACTGAAAGAATAGCAACTGTGATTTTTTCTTTGCTAGTTCCTAATTTTATAGATCACTTTCGGAACATGTCTATTTTTTTGAAGAAATCACAAGCCCAAGTTCTTATCATATATGTAAACATCCATACCACTCTTCCTTTGGGAATGTTGCTAATTATATCAGAAAATTCAAACACACCTATGGGTAAACTGTGGATCATGACAGCCCACTGGAATTTTAATTCAGAGAGTCTGGGATGGGCTTTTCTAAGGCATGCTCTTCATGGTGCTTTATCTTTTGAGCCTCATGCCAGCATTGTACCAGGGTTCCAAAATTTCCTTCACCTCTTGAGTGCTCATTGACCAAAAAGGATTGGCATTTTCAGAATCTTTTGGAATCAGGCATTCCACTGTTTACTGCCAGATTTCTTGGACAATGAGATCAGCTGCACTGGGGAAGATAAACTCAATACCTTTCCTGGTATTGATTTTATAACAGCCTTAGCGGGCCAAAGGTACAGCATCAATAATGCTGTCAATGCCATAGCACATTCTTTGCATGCCATGTATGCATCCAGACTCAAACCCAAGCCAGTGATGGATGGAGACAAATCAAAGCCTCTGCATTTTCAATCATGGAAGGTAATATCTGAGTCCCAGGAAGCTTTCTGCATTTTGCAGGCTTTTTAGCTTACAGGGCTCTTAGTACAGGGCCTACTGTAAGTTCCAGGAGGGTTGGCTACATCAGGGGTGTGTGGCCTAATATGCGAGGGAGTGCTAAAAAAAAAAAAAAAAGTCCTGGTATTTAGTATTTTTAGGCTGCAATCCTCAGCAGATTTAATTAGAAGTTAGTTCCAATGGCACTTATTTGGAGGAAAGTATATTTAAGATTACTTTGAATATCACAGAATGGGTGTTAGTATGGAGAACCCCTTTTTTGTGCTCTCACTATGGTAATGAAATAATTCACTGTGCTTTATAGCAACCAACTTCAAACTAAACATAGAACCTGAGAGCAAGAAAAGAGAAGGAAAACATCCCAAATGTTGGCAAAATCACATCCACATGTTTGAGATTGAAGGTCTATTGTGAAATATAGTTTCCCCTTTATGTTTGCATGAAAAATATTGCTGTGAAAACTCCTTAATGCAGTTACATCTGTCAGCAAGGGACAAAATTATTTAACTTTCAAAAATATCTGCTCACAGAATCTCAATATGAAGCTACAACAACAACAAAAGACACCATTTTTAATCATTTTATAAAAAACTTTACTTTTTCCAATGTAGCTTCACCATTTCCTGAAGGGCCTCTCATTTAACAACAGTGCTGGAGAGGAAGTGTCTTTTGATGAGAACGGTCAAATAAGAACTGGATTCGATATTGCAAACTGGGTAATGTTTCCAAACAATTCCTTCTTAAGAGTGAAAGTAGGATGGACTGATCCACAGGCTTCACCAGGCCGAGTGTTCACCATCAATGAAGACATTATCACATGGCACAGCACATTTAACCAGGTAGGAGCTGACTGTAGGGACTAAAGTACAAACCTAAACAATGAAGTATTTCAGTTCCAGTTAGCAAAACTCATTGCCACAGGATGTGCTCATGGCCACCATCTTGGAAGGCTTTTGCAGCTGATCTCCAGCTGGCAGAGATCAGCTCTCCTGGAGAAAACAGCTTCTTTGAAAGGTGGACTCTAAGGCATTGCACCATGGTGAGTGTAGTGTATCGGCAGCCATACGCGCCATGCGCAGAGGCGACTGGGCGGTCCCAGGCGCCTCCAGCGCGGGGCGCGAAATCCCCGCCCTCTTGCAACGTGCTCCTAATAAAGAATGTTGCCCTACTCGCGTCTCCCACTCAAGTATGTTACACTGGCAACGAGGATGGGATTCTAGCCTCATCGGCTACGTAGGAGACCAAGGGCACCACCAGGCCACGACCGCCGCCGCAGCCACCATGGCCAACCAGGGCGGAACCACCGGTCACGTCGAGCCGTTCGACCCCGCGAATCCAGAGGCCTGGGAGTCCTACCTGGAACGGGTCGAATGCTACCTGAGGGCCAACAAAGTCACGGAGGACAGCATGAAGAGGGACGTTCTCCTAAGCGTCTGCGGGGCGGCCACATTCGAGATCACCAAGGGTCTCTCGGCCCCCGCCCGCCTCATGGAGAAGTCCTTCGCCGAGGTCAGCAGACTCCTCACCGGCCACTTCTTACCCCAGCCTTCATGGGTGGCCCGCCGGTTCCTGTTCCACAGAAGGGACCAGGCTGCCGGAGAATCGGCCGGGAACTGCAACTTCCCCCAGCTGGAAGACACCCTGGCCGATCGCTTCACGTGGGGCCTCCGCGACGAGAGGCTCCAGCAGAAGCTCTTCGCCAAGGAAGAGCTCACCCTCCAGAGCGCTTTCAACGAAGCAGTGGCATTCGAGAGGACCTCCAGGACCTTTCCCAAGGCCCGGACAGACGCCGTCCACCACGAGGAGCTGGACCACGACCACCCGGAGGAGGGAGAAGCCTACCAGCTGCGTCGCCCAGCCGGGCCACCCAACAGAGCCAACCGCCGGAGGCCGACCACGCATCACGAGTTCACGGCGGAGTTCCACTCCACAGACTCCACGTCCCTTCAGGTACTGAACTTGCCCCTCGCCACCCCCAACAAAATTAAAATGGCGGTCCTCATCAAAGGGAACCCCTGCCAAATGGAGGTGGACTCAGGTTCCTCCATTTCCATTATAGCGGAGGAAACCCTGAGGAAACTGTGCCCCCGCCAGCGGCTTCAACTAAGGCCGGGACTTTCAGAAGAACCCAGTGCAAATCGCGGGGTGGGTGCGGGTGCAAGTCGAGCGGGGGTCCTTCTACGGCCCGCTGGACATCCTGGTGGTAAAGCGCCAGCTTACCACCCTGCTAGGACTGGCGTGGTTCAAACCCTTGGGGATCCGCTTGGAGGGGGTGGGGCAAACCCTAATGCCCAGAGGGTTCGGGGAGATATGTCAAGAGTTCCCTGACATATTCGATGGGTCCCTAGGGAGCTACAAGACTTCCCTGATGTATTCGATGGGTCCCTAGGGAGCCGGCCATCTCCCTACCACTAGACCCCACGGTCAGGCCGATTCGGCTCAAGGCAAGGAGGGTCCCGTTCGCCTTGAAGCCAAAAATAGAGGCCGAACTAGACCGCCTCACGGCCCAGGGAGTCCTGGAGCCAGTGGACTACGCCACCTGGGAGACCCCCATCGTAACCCCAATCAAGCCAAACGGGGAGGTGCGGATCTGTGCAGACTATAAATGCACGATAAACAGGGCACTGCAGGTGGTGAGCCACGTCCTGGCTACCCTCGCGGGGTCTAAAATCTTCGGGAAGCTGGATCTGGCACAGGCCTACCAACAGCTCCCGGTAGACAATAAGACGGCCGAGGCCCAGACGATTGTGACACACAGGGGGGCCTTCCGGGTGAGGAGGCTACAGTTCGGGGTAAGCGTCGCTCCGGGGATCTTCCAGAGTATAATGGACGCTCTCCTTAAAGGGATCCCCGGAGTCCAGCCGTTCTTCGATGACGTTTTAGTCGCCGCCCCGGACCCCCGAAGAGTTCGGCAACCGCCTACAAGAGGTGCTCCGCTGGTTCCAGGCAGCGGGGCTCAAGGTTAAGAGGGAGAAATGCTTGCTGGGGGTCCCACGGGTGGAGTTCCTGGGGTTCGCCATAGATGCAGCGGGGATCCACCCAACGGAAGAAAAGACTCGAGCCATCGTGCAAGCCCCGGCCCCCACCTGCAAAGCGGAGCTACAAAGCTTCCTGGGGGTGCTTAACTTCTACCATTCATTCCTCCCCCACAAGGCAGCCCTTGCAGAGCCCCTTCACCGGCTGTTGGACAAAAAAGCCCCTTGGGTTTGGGGCAAATGACAAGCCGCCGCGTTTCAGGCGGTCAAGGACGTCCTGGTGTCCAATGCGGTGCTCCACCACTTTGACGAGGGCCTTCCCATCATCCTAGCCTGCGATGCATCGCCTTATGGGGTGGGAGCAGTCCTGGGGCACCAACTCCCGGACGGGAGGGAGGTACCGGTAGCATACTACTCCCGCACCCTGACCCCTGCCGAGCGCAACTATGCGCAGATAGACAAGGAGGCTCTGGCAATCGTGGCGGGGGTCCGCAAGTTCCATGAATATCTGTACGGGCGGAGGTTCACTATTGCTACGGACCACAAGCCCCTCCTAGGTCTGTTAGCCCCAGACCGACAAACCCCCCAAATTCTATACAGCGGGTGTTGAGGTGGAACCAATTCCTCAACTCATACACTTACACACTGGTCCACCGAGCCGGCAAAGCTATGGGTCACGCGGACGCACTCAGCCGGCTGCCACTTCCTGAAGTAGGTCCAGACCCCACCCCCGCACACCAGATAATGCTAGTGGAGAGCCTCCCGGAGTATCCCCTCCACGCAGTGGAGGTCGCCAAGGCCACCCGGAAACACAGGACACTGGCACGGGTGCTCGACTGGGTGGTGAGGGGTTGGCCAGAAGGGAACATGGGGGAAGAATTCAAACCGTATAAAACCAGGAGGGAGGAACTAGCAGCCCACAAAGGGTGCCTATTATGGGGAAGTAGGGTGGTGGTCCCCCCCCCTACAAAAGCGTGTTCTGGAATCCCTACACGAGACCCACCCCGGCATAGTCCGCATGAAGGCCTTAGCTAGGAGCTACGTTTGGTGGCCGGGGATGGATGGGGAGATTGAGAGCTGGGTCCGGAGGTGCCAGATATGTCAGGAGTCGCGGCCTGAACCTCCCAGCGCCCCCGCCACACGGTGGGAGTCAACCAGGAAGCCGTGGTCGAGACTCCACCTGGATTTCGCGGGGCCATTCCAGGGGCAGGTCTTCCTGATAATCGTGGACTCCTACACCAAATGGTTAGAGGTCATTCCCGTAGGGTCCACCTCGTCCGCAGCCGCGATCAGAGCGCTGCGCAGGGTCTTATGCACACACGGTATCCCGGACACCATAGTCTCTGATAACGGGACCGCGTTCACTTCGGCCGACTTCCAGGCATTCCTCCAGAGATATCTGATCAGGCACATAAGGTCTGCCCCCTTCCACCCGGCCACCAACGGCCAGGCAGAGCGGATGGTCCGCACAACAAAAGAAGCCCTGAGCCGAATAGTGCAGGGCGACTGGGACCACAGGTTGGCCGCGTTCCTTTTCGATAATAGGGTCACCCCCAACCCGGCCACAGGGGTGAGTCCGGCCGAGCTCCTCATGGGGCGCAAGCTCATAACCCGACTAGACAGACTACACCCTGACAGGGCTTCGGAGACCCGCGGAAGTCCCGAGGTGCGGGACGCGGCCAGGGGTTTCTTTGCGGGTGACCCAGTATACGCCCGGAACTATGCGAGGGGGCCTGAGTGGGTGCCAGGCAGAGTGCTACGAGTAACGGGGTCCCGCCACTACGATATATCAACCGAGGGGGGCCAGGTATTATGGCGGAACATAGACCAGCTACGCCGCCGCATACCGGAGGAATCTGCGGATACAGAAGGGGCGAGATCCGGGGAGGAGCCAACCGAGGCCCGACGAGAGAACGCGGCCCCAACACCGGCAACGAAGCGCCGGGACCGACGGAACCAGACCCGCAGCCTCCGGCCACACCATGGCCCACCGACGCACCAGTGGCGGAAGCCGTGCCGCCTCCACCGGACCTCCCCAGAAGGTCCACCAGGGAGCGTCGACCTCCCGCCTACCTCCAGGACTATGTTCATTAACCAGGGGGGGGAGGGGTGTAGTGTATCGGCAGCCATACGCGCCATGCGCAGAAGCGACTGGGCGGTTGCAGGCGCCTCCAGCGCGGGGCGCGAAATCCCCGCCAATCACCAGCTGTGGTGGGAAGTTTAACAGGTCAGGATTGGCCTGACCTGTCCAGTAGGCTGTACCGGGGATTGTACATAAGCGGGACCCGGCCCGCTCGTTCGCCCTCTTGCAACGTGCTCCTAATAAAGAATGTTGCCCTACTCGCATCTCCCGATCAAGTACGTTACAGTGAGGTCCCTCCCCTCCCCAAATCCAGCCCTCTCCTGGCTCCATCCCCAAAGTCTCCAGGTATTTTCCAACACAGACCTGGCAACCCTAAGGAGAGTGGACAAATTCATGGAGGACTGGGCTATCACTGCCTGTTAATCAAGATGGATATCTTCTCCCCCAAGTTCCAGAGGTAGTATGTTTGTGGGTTTCCTAGAGGTAGTCGGTCAGCTACTGTGCAAACAGAATGTTGCATTAGATGGATTTTTGTTCCAATCCAGCATGGATTTTATGTTCTTATTAGTGCATACAAATCCACCACTGTCTAACAAGTACAAAGTGTGCTCATTATCCTCCCAAAGTCATACCATTGAGAGTGGTCAGCTGTATTTGATATTTAGAACATGCCAGTTAAAATGGCAGGGAGGGAGAGAAGAAATTGTTTTGCCCAATGCACCAAATCTGAAATTAAACCTGGGAGCCTCAAAATTGTCCAATGGACTTTGGAACATCATAATGTTATGGGAAGGGAGTTAGGAATGTTAGAATTGTCACTTTTTTCTTCACAATTCAGAAGTATCCTGCCATGCTAGGAGGGGTTTCCTAGTACTATACTCCTCCCATAATGACAATGTGATCCAGGCTTTCAGTTTGTATTTTTTTTTTTAATTATTAAGGTCTGTCCAGTTTTAATAAGAGTTTTAATAACAATTTCACAGCCATTATGATGTTTAAAAGGAGGAGGAACAATAGATCCAGACTGGAGAAAACAAAATTATACTTTGGCTATCAAGTCAACTAATTGTCCAATGTCCAATCCATGTCCAATGCATAGAGTGAAGGCCATGATCATTGATAGCTTTAAAAAGGTATTGAATAGATTTGTTCAGGACAGGTCCACCAGTGGCTAATAGTCATGAACCTCCACAGCCAGAGGCAGAAAAACTCTGAACATAAGTATTAACAAGCAACACAGGTTAAGGGCTTCACCTCTGTGCCCTGTGTGTTGACCCTATTGGACAACTGTGAAACAAAATGGTGCATTAGATGGACCGCTCCAGCAGGGCTCTTCAAGTATAATAAATGCTTTCCCAACAGTCTGTTTTTAAAATGCTGTTATGTAACCACTGATATAGCCAATAGATTTCTTTCAACCTAGCTATGGATTTGGTCTTCTCTCTTGCTATGAAATGCCAGTTCAGATCCAGTATCCTTCAGAAAGGATTGGTACTTACTGAGCACTAGGGTCAAGTCATTTCTGTAATAATACCATGTAATATCTTGTAACAAATATTCAAGAGTTAAGAGTGTTTCAGAAGAGCTTTCCAAATAAAATAGTTTTGCTTAGGTTTATGAAGATATGGTAACAACTGGTAACAGATATGTTAACAACTGCATTTTCTGTCACTTGTTGGGAGATAAGAACTGACATAAATTTAGAAAAACATAGAAAATTTAGCCAAATGGTCCAGATTTTTCCAACGCTTTGAATGCATGTAAAATATTATTTTGACATTTCTAGTTAGAGATATTATTGAATTTGAGGATTCAAAAAGTATTTCATGTGGATTAACATTTATCATCAAAAAGTAAACTCCAGATTTGAAAATGAGGTTTAATTAGGTGTAATGTTCAAGCAGCTAAATGCAACGTTTGTTAAATTTGAATGTATGCAACAACGTAATTCCATTCAAATTTCTATTTCACTAAGTATGGGGACATGTTTTCCACTCTCTTGTTCATGAATAGGTGCCACCTTCTTCCTTGTGTAATGAGAAATGCATTCCAGGTTACAGCAGGAAAAAGCAGGAGGGAAAGCCATTTTGTTGTTATGACTGTGCTCAATGTCCAGATGGAAAGATTTCGGACCAGATGGGTAAGAGACATCATGTCTTTCCATGTCAAGGGATATTTAATCTGTGTCCAATACATGTCATCTAGTGCATCCACTTCTTTTGTGAGGGAGAAGGTAATATGCGCAGGTAGGGAAAGGCGAATATATTTTTAAATACTTTTAAAGTGATCAAAAACTTGTATTATATTTGGATATATTGATATAAAATTGATTTTACTAAAATTGATCTACTATTAAAAAAGAGAATTTTTTTGTTAAATTAAAGAGTTATCACAACTTGAAATAAATCAATTATTTCAAGTTGTGATAACTCTTTAATTTAACAAAAAGATTCTCTTTTTTAATAGTAGATTTTTCCAGATTGGAACATAATCTGATCTCTCTTTTCTTCTAGCTATTGTTAACAGTTTAGAATAGAGTTATATTCAAAACACTTTAGTTTTTAAAAATACTGGGTCCTAACATAGTCACAATTTCCTAGGATTTAAAATGAAATGCAAGAGAGAAATTGTTCATGCTACATTGGGAAATCTGAAATAAAATCTGTTCTGTTTTGCAGACATGGACAACTGGTTCCCATGCCCTGAAGATCAGTATGCAAACAGGAACCAAGACAGATGTCTTTCCAAAGTTTTAAACTTCCTTTCTTATGATGAAAATTTGGGCATCAGCTTAGCTCTCCTAGCATGCTCCTTTGCCCTTATCACAACTGTGGTTCTTGCAATCTTCATTAAGCATCAAAACACTCCTGTGGTCAAAGTTAACAATTGTAATCTCACTTACATTCTCCTCATTTCCCTAATTCTCTGCTTCCTCTCCTCACTGTTATACATTGGCCACCCTGGAATCATGATTTGTCTTCTCCAACAAATGGCTTTCAGCATAATCTTCTCAGTGGTTATTTTTTGTGTCTTGGCCAAAACTATTAATGTAGTTATGGCTTTCATGGCCACAAAGCCAGGATCCAGAATGAGAATTTGGATAGGCAAAAGGCTCACAAACATGTTTGTTCTTTCTGACTCCCTTATTCAAGTAGTTATTTGTACCATTTGGCTAAGTACTTCTCCTCCATTCCCAGATGTTGACATGAAGTCTGTAGTGTCTTGGGGTGGTGGTGGTGGTAAGCACCGTGCGGTCAGGCAATGGCGGCGACCGGGGGGGCGTTCCCGGGTCGCCCTGTGCAGCGCGGGATAGCCTCCGCCAATCAAGATCTGTGGCGGGAAGTTCAACTGGCCAGGATTGGGCTGGCCAGCGGGAGGGTTGTTCCGGGGTGCATGTATATAAAGCGGACCCGGCCGCGTGTTCCCCAGTTCCTGTGATGTACGAGCCAATAAAGTACATTGCCTTCAACATGTCTCGTCTCCGAGTACATTACACTGGCGACGAAGGTGGGATCTAGCTAGGAAGGCATCCCCGAGGGGAACCTGATCTGGCTGGAGCCAAGGAAGAGCTCAACCTCCAACAAGCCTTCAACGAGGCAACGGCTTTCGAAAGAGCCACTAAGGCATACAGCCACCCACGTGGCGAGTCAGTCCACCAAGAAGAGACAGTTCACGGCGGCCCCGAAGAAGAGGAAGCTTTTCAGCTTCGTCAGCCACCAGGATCGGACCAAAGGGCCCCCTCGAGACAACGAGCGACGGATAGGGCCCCGACAACCAAATGCGCAAGCTGCGGCGATCCCCACGAAAGGAGGGACTGTCCATACCGCAACATGGACTGCCGGAGTTGCGGGAAGATGGGCCACATTGCGTGGGCATGCCGGGCCAAGAACAGCCGCAGACGGCCAATCACACACCATGACTCCACCGAAGCTTACACCACCGCGTCCACAAGCTTACAGGTACTGAACTTGCCCCTCTCAGCCCTCAACAAAATCAAAATGTCGGTCCTCATAGAGGGCGTCCCCTGCCTAATGGAAGTGGACTCCGGGTCCTCCATCTCCATTATCTCCGAGGAGACCCTAAGGAGATTATGTCCCCACCGCCGCCTCCAATTGAGGCCGGCGGACTTTGTTTTACGGGATTTCCAAAAGAACCCGGTACACATTGCGGGCTGGGCCCAGGTGTGGGTCGAGAGGGGGAGTTTCAGGGGACCCTTGGACATCCTGGTGGTGAAACGCCAGCTCACTACCCTTTTGGGGCTGGCCTGGTTCCTACCACTAGGGATCCAGCTAATGGGGGCGGACCAAGTACAGGCGAGCAGTTACAAGGACGTCTGCCGAGAGTTCCCCGCAGTTTTCAATGGGTCCTTGGGGTGTTATAAAGGGCCGCCCATCACGCTGCCGCTCGATCCCATGGTCAGACCAATCCGGCTCAAGGTGAGGCGGGTTCCGTTCGCCCTGAAACCGAAGATTGAGGCGGAGCTGGACCGCCTCACAGCCCAGGGAGTCTTAGAACCAGTGTCTTACGCGACCTGGGAAACCCCCATCGTAACGTCTGTAAAGCCCAACAGGGATGTGAGGATCTGCGCTGACTATAAGTGCATGATCAACAAAGCGCTCCAGGACAACCCCTATCCTGTCCCGGTGGTCAGCCACATTCTGGCAGCACTAGCGGGGTCCAAAATTTTTGGAAAGCTGGACCTGGTACAAGCATATCAACAGCTTCCGGTGGACGCCAAGACTGCCGAGGCTCAGACCATTGTAACCCACCGGGGAGCGTTCAGGGTCAGGGGGCAACAATTCGGGGTGAGCGTAGCGCCGGGGATCTTCCAGAGTATAATAGACTCTCTTCTTAAAGGGATCCCCGGAGTCCAACCATTTTTTGACGACGTTTTAATCGCCGCCACCGACACCGAAGAGTTCCGCAGCTGCCTGAGAGAGGTTCTCTGCCGCTTCCAAGCGGCGGGGCTGAAGGTCAAACAAGAAAAATGCTTGCTGGGAGTACCGCGGGTGGAGTTCCTGGGGTTCGCTGTGGACGCAGCGGGAATCCACCCGACCGAGGACAAGACCAGGGCGATCGTCCAGGCCCCGGCACCCATGTGCAAGGCAGAGCTACAGAGTTTTTTGGGGTTGTTGAACTTCTACCATTCGTTCTTGCCCCACAAAGCTGCCATAGCGGAACAGCTCCATCACCTGCTGGACAAGCAAGCCCAATGGGTTTGGGGAAAACGCCAAGCCGTTGCCTTCCAGGCGGTTAAAGACCTCCTCGTCTCGAACGCCGTGCTTCACCACTTTGACTAGGGACTGCCGCTGATCCTTGCTTGTGACGCTTCTTCATACGGAGTAGGCACTGTTCTGGGACACCAACTCCCGGACGGGAGGGATGTTCCGGTGGCGTACTACTCTAGGACTCTAACTCCTGCAGAGCGCAACTACACACAGATCGACAAGGAGGCCCTGGCTATCGTGGCGGGGGTGCACAAGTTCAATGAAATGGGGTGGAAAGTTTGCAGGTGACCCTGAAGATGCTGTGCTTCCAAACTCTTTATACCTTGAGTTTGTCTCTGTGTTTTCAAAGAACACATTCCAATCATCATGATATGATCAGCTCCATCACCTGCTGGACAAGCAAGCCCAATGGGTTTGGGGAAAACGCCAAGCCGCTGCCTTCCAGGCGGTTAAAGACCTCCTAGTCTCGAACGCCGTGCTTCACCACTTTGACGAGGGACTGCCGCTGATCCTTGCTTGTGACGCTTCTTCATACGGAGTAGGCACTGTTCTGGGACACCAACTCCCGGACGGGAGGGAAGTTCCGGTGGCGTACTACTCTAGGACTCTAACTCCTGCAGAGCGCAACTACACACAGATCGACAAGGAGGCCCTGGCTATCGTGGCGGGGGTGCACAAGTTCAATGAAATGGGGTGGAAAGTTTGCAGGTGACCCTGAAGATGCTGTGCTTCCAAACTCTTTATACCTTGAGTTTGTCTCTGTGTTTTCAAAGAACACATTCCAATCATCATGATATGATCAGGACTTATTCCATTAAATGCACAGCACGTGACTCCTTGTTTCTTCAGCATGAGTTTTGCTGATTTGCTGGAAATAATGCTGCATGTTGGCACAATGCCTGAAATTGCCCTGACCCCCAAATTCTCCTACCAAGTTGCCAGCTATGACTGGTAACCCTAGCACTATTTTGTCACTACATATGCTCATTTCTACAGACCTATGAGCAAATTTCTCTGTGGTCTTGGTGTCTTTCTAATTATTTTGGCTCCGGGCAAAGAAATCTTGGACATCCAAGGCCATTCAACACCTGCGCCCTTTCTAGATTTTGATGCCACAATGATGTTACCCTAGGGAAACTGATTGTCTACCTGGTAATTATCAGCATCTTCCTAACTATCCTATTGGATAAGGGACATAGGTAATTTTTTTTTCCCAGAAAAGAATTATAAGATGGCTCTGTTTGTCTCATTACCAGACAAAGGGAAGCCAGCAGCACTCAGTTGCTTTGAGTGCTGTCAGTTTCAAAGAATACCTGAACCAGATGACTGCCCTGTGATATTTACCAGAGTGGACATATTGCAAGGAGTTTCAGCAAGCTTCATCTGATCTGTTCTACATTCCTACTGAGTGTTCCAGGGTGGGATCATACCGAAAAATAAATTAATCATATTTTCTAGAAGAGATACAGGAAAGGCCCCAAATGCTGCATAAGAATATTAAGACATATGACATAGCCACAGTAATCTAGTGGGGAAAAGATGGTATCACAGGGGCAGGTGTCAGACCAGTACTGCTGAGTCTCCATTCTCAGCAGATTGTAACCAGGCAGGTTAGGAAGTTAAACACTATTGAAGAGAACAAAGCAATGGTTATCTGGAAGGAAAGTTCAGTCCTCAAAATGGCAGTTCTCTTGGTCCTGCTGTCTGGGCAGCTACCTTATGTCGGATGCAGGAAACATTTGGCTCATCAGAACATGAAGAGCCATTCTATTTGCATAAGTGATGCCTTCCCATTTCTGCATGAGTTTTATCAACCAGGAGACCTCATAATTGGAAAGATATCTTCTCAAGCCTTTGCCCTACGCCACAAAACTAATTTCAGTGAAAAACCTTCTGAATTTTGGATCAAGTAAGCTATTTCCTTGTCAAATAGAGTTTGCTTCAGTAAGCATTTGGGGCATTTTATTTGCTCTGCCTTCTGCATTAACTTCACTTACTGTTCAAAGAACACAGTAGTTTCTTCATTCTAATGCCACTTAGAGTACTATCCTAGAAAGAGTGACAGCTTAGTCCCTTGATTTCAATGTTAGAAGGGTGTAAATTTTACTTACTGTTGCACTCTTATATGTTTACTCCATTTGCACATCCCCCCTATGATTCTTCTGCTCATAGGCCTCATGCTTGCATTGGTAACTTAGGATTGTTAATGAATATCTTAAGCATGTTGTGGGCTTTTTTGTGTTTATAATCTAAATTCATGTCTTTATAGAAATGCTTGCAAAATTTCCCTCTTCTGAATTACTTCTTGGATTTTTTCACGCTCTGAATTGCATGAAGGGATTTGCTCACCAAAAGCAGAAATATTGCAATAAGATTCTATGCTGTTTCAGTCCCACCCCCCAATTCTTCAGACTTTTTCAAAACTTATGCCTTTTTTTCTACATCTATCGGTTCCAGTTCCTTCTGTTCATTTGTATTTTTCCCCTTCTGATGTTTCTAATGTGTAAGATTTCTAATGTGAGTTCACTGACAGAAATATGCAAAGCAACCCAGGTAATTTTCTACATAATGCTGTAATGAAAATTCTTTTAACATTAACATCATTTTATCAATGAACAGAAGCAAATAACTGGAAAAAAACCCACTACAAAAGAATATTGACAAATCATGCATACAAGCTTTGCTTTTTTAATGGCATGATGAGAGTTCACAGGTTACTTTGGTAATGTAGTTTTATCATTTTGAGTTTTTATCATTTTGCTATGCAGCACATCACTTTTATTGCAGCATGGTGCCAAAGAACTACCAGCACATCCTTGCCTTGGCATTCGCTGTAAAGGAGATCAATGAAAATCCCACACTCTTACCTAATGTCACTTTGGGATTCCACATCTATGACAGCTTTTATAATGCTGAGATGACTTATAAGGCCACATTGGACCTTCTTTCCACACAGCATAGGCTAGTCACCAACTACAAGTGTGATGTTCAGAAAAAATTGATAGCTTTCATTGGAGCACTTGACTCTTGGATCTCACTCTGTATGGGGGCCATAACAAACACCTACAAGATTCCACAGGTAGGTTGTGTGATTTAAAAACAACAACAATTCACCCCTGGCATATAATTTCATTCTTATTTTCAAAGTAGATTGGGGATTCTTAAGGAATTTGTTAATGAAAAATATATTGAAAAATATTCAAAAAATTAAAGAAAACTGTAGTGTGTAAATCACTTTAGCAAACTGTAGCAGCACATTAATCTCAGGTCTAGTTATCATAGCCACCAGTTAAGAGAAAAAGTCTCTATCTATAGAATACGTCCCGCAGGCAGATCATGACACAATGCAATGAAACTGAAGAGTAAAAGAAAAAAAGAAGAGTTTATCGTTGCTGCTCTAGGGTTTAGAAAAGAGATGGCTAAGTGGGGGAGGGGGTCAAGATAGAGGTTTATAAAATTATGCAAGGGGTGGAGAGAGTTGACAAACAGAACTTTTTCTCCCTTTCAAAATACTAGAACTCAATACAACGAGGCTGATAGCATATTCAGGGTGGACAAAAGTGATTAAAATGTGGAATTTGCTCCTCTGCCTGTACCCTTGGTTCATCAAGGAGATCAGTTCCTAGGCTGACCGTGACCCACAACCTATTCTTCTCCCTAGAGCAGCAATGATAAACTCTTCTTTTTCTTCTTTTTTTAGAACCCTAGGCAACCTCCTACTGCTGGGGCCTGTTCATTGCCCCAGTAACCCCCAGACAGCTCCTTGGAGTGCTAACAGGTGGAGGATGCTGACAATGGAAAAAGGTGACATGTGTGGTGTCCCTGCTGCCCTTTCCTCACCAGAGACCAGAGCTGCTGTGTTAAGGGTCCAAAGCAAGAAGCAGAGACTTCTACACCACACCTTGGATCTTGCCTGAATAGCATAAGAGGATATTTACATTTTTCCTCCCAGGTGTCACTAGAGGATGTTTGCCCTTCTCTGCTGTCCATGCTGGCTCCGTTTGAGGCAGGTTGCAGAGGAAGTGATTCTGCAGTCCGCCTCAGATGGAGAACTTGGGGTAGGTGGCAGCAGAGAAGGCACACACCATGCCCGAGAAAATATCCTCGGTGTCAGAAACATCCCATGTTGAGGGAGGGATCAGCTCTTTTTCCCAGTCCTTCTCTCTAATTGCTCAGTAGCACCAGAGTAACACAGTGGCATAGACAGATTTGATGGCCGGACATAAGATTCACAGCCAGTCTTGAAGGTTTGCATCATGGCAAAAACAAAACAGCTTGACTTAAATTGTTTGGTTGCATTTTATACTGCATAATGTCTATAGCGCGGTAGCACCCACATTCAGGATAATCACCCTTCTTTGTTTTTAAGCAAAAACATTCTTAAGAACATAAAAAGAGCCCTGCTGGATCAGACCAGAGGTCTATCTAATTCAACATCTTGCCTCAGAGTGGACAGCCGTTTACACTGTCTGGAGGGCCAAGCCCTTCCCCTGATTTTGCCTCCTGGCACTAAGATTCAGAGGTTGACCACCTCTGAATGTGGAGGTTCTTGCCCCTCACCCATACCTGTACAGAAAGCTCACTTCTGCTCAGCTTGTTGAGCCAGTGAACAATTACATGTATAGGTGATCATAATGAACAGTCACTTGGGATCTGAGGCATCAAGGGTGGAGGAGAACCAGTTCTCAATGTGGTATAACTTGCATGGGAACTTCCCCTCTTCCCAGCATCCCCCCCCCCCAGCCTAGTTTCAGAAGTTTCTATGCAGAGCTGTATATGTTTTATCCATCCATGCTTTTTTTTTTCACTCTGCAGGTAAAATGGTTCTTTGGTGCAGAAATCTCAGTTTACATGTGTTGTAAAGCTTTTTTCTAGTCCTTGTAATCACTGAGAAAAGCTGTTGGTTGTGTGCAGTACTTATTGAAGTCTTGGGGACTCAAGAGTGCTCAGGCAGGGCTTCTCAAAGACCTGAGAAGGGGGGGGGGGTCAGGGGGTAGATGGCAATACCCCGACGGGGCCTGTGAGAAGTTTTGATAGGCAGAGCTAAAGTGTAAACTGCTTATATAATGACCTCTCTCTGAGTCCTTTTGCAAAGAGGGTTTCTTAGCAGTGTGTTGTTTCAAATTTGGGTCTCTCAGATTCCTGTCTAACACCTTAACAACTATGCCAGTGGATTTCTCTGTTTAGGGGCATTGTGCAGAAATCTTTTTGTAATTTGGCAATGTTGAGCATGCTGCTAGCTTATGTTTGTTTGGGTCAGCTTGACTCTGAAAATATATTGCGTGAGAACCTAATCTCCACGCCTCTCTTGACCACCCTGTCTAAGCTGTGTCAGCTTTTAAAAACAGCCGTGATTCTGGTAAGGTTTTTTGTTGTTGTTGTTGTTGATGAGAGTACAATTCTCACCGTAAAATCAGTGACCTAGAGTTCTGACCTTTTTAGGGTTTGCAGGTCAAATGCTGTTTACCGGTGGATCAGGAGGTCAGGACCCCTATCAGGACAGTTGCCTCAGTGCCTATAGGAAGACATCTGGTATTCCCTTGGGGCACCTGTCACTTTTTGATTTCTGTTTGATGAGGAAAGGGGGTCATAATATTCTTCTCATGCACAATTTGAATTGCATTAAAGATAAACCTGTATATTCTTTCAGCTTATCTATGGCTCCCTTGTTTCAGGATTGACTGACAAAACATTGTTCTCATCTATGTACCAGATGGTTCCCAATGAATCCTATCAGTACACTGGGATTGCCTATTTACTCCAGCACTTCAGATGGACATGGGTTGGGATCTTTACAGTGGATTATGCCAACACAGAGAGGTTTTTGCAAGATTTAGTGCCAGTGCTTTTCCAGAGAGGCATCTGCTATTCCTTTATAGAAAAAATGTCCAAATGGACCTACACTGAAAGAATGTTAGATTTGTTGTCACATAACTTGGCAACATTTTCAAGACACATGAACAGTAACGTCAATGTGTTTGTTGTCCATGGTCAGTCACCATCCATGTATTATTTGTCCTGTTTTTTGCACATGGCAGGCCTTCAGTCACCTATAGGAAAGGTGTGGATTTGGACAACTCACTGGGAGTTTGAAGCAAGTACTAATCAAAGAGATTGGGATATGCAACCCTTTCAGGGTGCCATATCCTTGACAGTTCACTCAAACGAACCTCTAGGATTCCAGAGATTTCTTCAGAAGATAAATCCTTTCTGGGCAAAAGAAGATGGCTTTATCCATGACTTCTGGGAGCAGGCTTTCAACTGTTTATTGAAAAATTCCAGCACAGGTGAGGGTGTGAATATCATGGAACCCTGTACGGGGAAGGAAAAGTTGGAGAATCTTCCTGGACTTTTATTTGAAATGGACATGACTGGTCACAGCTACAGTGTCTACAATGCTGCCCATGCTATCGCACATGCTCTACAGACTATGTATGAATCCCAGTCTAAATACAGAGAATTTGTGCCTGAAAGGCAGCTGCAACTTTGGAATCTGCAGCCTTGGCAGGTACTTTCACAACTCATATTCAGAGCTTTGCTTTCCTACCTTGTAAAAATACCACTAAAGCCTTCCATTTATATGTTGATATTTTATAATGCACTCTACATAAGAGAAGCCATGTTGGATCAGGCCAGTGGCTCATCCAATCCAACACTCTGTGTCACACAGTGACCAAAACCCAGGTGCCATCAGGAGATCCATCAGGGGGGCCAGGACACTAGAAGCCCTCCCACTGTTGCCCCCACCCAAGCACCAAGAATACAGAGCAGAGAGTTTCATTAATAACTTGTGGCTAATAGTCACTGATGGACTGATGCTCCATATGTTTATCCAATCCCCTCTGGAAGCTGTGTTTGCTTGTAGCTGCCACCACCTCCTGTGGCAGTGAATTCCATGTGTTAATCATCCTTTGGGTGAAGAAGATCTAGAAGGCTTCATTATTGCAGAAGTGACATGTATCTTTGGTTATTCCTGAATCATTTGTTAAAGTGTGTTAAATGAATCACTCACTGTTCCATTTTTGTTTAAGAATTTTGTCCCTCCTTTGTTTAGAGAATTCTAGAAAGCTTTTTTTTTCTCTCCTTGAAGATTTTCTTAAGTGGGGGGTTACTTTTTCATGGGTTCTAAGGAATAAAGCCCTACTCAAAAGTAAGGTAAACGTAGGCTTGGTTGAGAAGCAATCTACTGAAATTCATTTGTTTCAATCATATTTCTTTTACAAGTTAACCACAGGGAACATATAGGGGTCAGGGGCTTTCAGCTGCTGAATTTTAATGTGAGTAAATCTCTCCAGATCTATAATTCACTAAACCCAATGAGTGCAGATGCATTATCAGTCTTTTCGGTAGGATTCCAAAACCTCATTGTTGTTGTTGTTATTTCTTTTTGTCTTTGAACTTAGCTCCACCCCTTTCTGAGGAGCATAGCATTCAACAACAGTGCTGGAGACACAATTCATTTGGATGAAAATGGAGAATTAATTGCAGGGTTTGATGTTGCAAACTGGATACTTTCCCCAAATAAATCTCTTGTTAAAGTAAAAGTAGGACAAGTGAATCCTCAGGCTCTTTCAGGCAAAGAGTTAACAATACAGGATGAAATATTCCATGGGAATGCATGGTTTAACCAGGTACTTCGCTGCATGAGAAAAACACAAACTGGATGATTGATACAAAATGAATTATCTGAGTGCCCCCCCTTTTTTGTATCTCTAAGACATGTAGAATTATTGAATATAGTTTGTTATTGTCATAAATTTATTATTATCATACCAAAATACACCCTCATGTCCCAGTGAATTAATGAAGCCGCACCTATGCTGCTGAGGTGGTTGGTAGCCACAACAGGTCCACAGCTGTCACTAGCAAGCAGAAGGGAGACGTACATATGAGGTCTACATTGCTCTGAAATAAAGCCCTGTTTGGATGCAGAATCCAAGAGTTCGGATGTGGGTGTAACTTGACAGCAACAGCTTACAAAGTGGACAAAGGAATAGTGTCTGCAGAAATGCCAGTTCTTTGTCAGGAGGCCAAGTCAAGTCAAGTTTATTGTTACAGTCAGTGACCAGCACACTTAATCAATTCATACAAAGTATTTAGCTACAATATGTGGAATAAAACTATAAGAAGCATTCATAAAATTGGGTATCTGTGACTATAACAAAGAGATAGAATAAAAAAGCCATAAGATTCATTTAAAAATTAGATAGAAAATTTAAACTTAGTCCATCTGTCTCATGTTTTATGTTCCTTGAGGACTTGGGCACAGAATCTGGCCAAGAAGTTTCACAGCTTCACCACCTGAGGCAAGAAAAAAAAAGCCTTTTTGGTTTCATAGAAGAGGAAACACAAAAACAGTCACTGCTACCTAGGGCAATGGAGGAAACTCTCCTCAAGTCTTACTGTGAAATGAGAGTGTTGTGGATAAAACTGATAACAGAAAGAACCTTGAAAGGAACCCTAACTAGGAGCTAAGGTGAAGATGTGTGTGTAGCTGAAAAAGGAGGCCACCCTTCTTAAAAAACACGATTACCCCCCATTGGATATTTGGCCAATAAATTATCTTAAAGGCAACTTTTCCATTAAAGAAGAGACATATTGGCTGCTTACAGATGGGCAGTTTGGGGTGCATGGGAGGCACCTCAAATTGGGCAGGCTCAAAAAGAAGTGTCTCAAACCATCCACATGCTCCAGCACAAGGTGCCCCTATCCTGCCCGCAGAGCACCTTGGCACAGTCAGCTGTAGTGCACCATTCCCTTGGCATGATTTGGGTTTCTTTTTTTCATACATTTTTAGTGGTCATGCACATATGTGCTCTGAGCAGTTTAAAAAAAAAAGAATATGGGTGAGCACCTAGAGTGGATTGGCGGGTTCACACCACCAATCCGCCTTGCTTGCGTGCTTCCATGACCAGACACCAAAGAGGCGACTGGCATGCAGCTCAGAAATTTGTTACCACTTCAAAAGTGATAGCTTTTTGAGCCACTCTGAGGATGCTGGAGGATGGGGTGAGTAAAGGAAGGGGGAGGGCAGCAAATGTGCACATTTGGATGGATTTTTCTAGTCAGTTTCTAAGGCATCTCTGGGTCACCTTAAACTGCCAGTCTGTAAGCAGTCATATAACTGTTGTGAGAGAAAGAAGAAAGGATCACTAACTGAGGAAGTGGCCTTTGATACTGGGAATTTCAGAGTTCTGCCTGGAAGTTCTAGTCCAAGCATTAAATCCATGGCTGGAAATATAAAAGTTGTATTTTAGATAAGGCTGAGCAGTGCAGGAATAGGAAGTATAGGTACTTTGACCCTCCGTAACTACCACAATCATCATATTTATTGTTGTCGTGTACCAGTATGTAATGACTTTTGTTGTTGTTGTTCTGTTTGGCATACTTCCACTAACTGCTGTTGGCCTTCTCCTGAGGTTTTGATGTTATGCTTGTTTATATATATTTTTACTGAACCAATTTTAATGAAATTATTTTATATTTACTTTAAATTTAATTTAAAATATTTGTAATGTTGAAGTGTTTTAATATTTGATGTTTGCCATCTTAGATACTGTACTTGGGTGGAAAGGTGGCATAGAAATGTTTCAATTAAAATAATAACAAATAAAAATAAAAAAATACTGAAGTCACTATGTAGTGCTTACACTCACATGCAAAAAATTAATAACTTCTGGCAGATATATCCAGCCTTCCTTTACTTCAGATGGCAATTCCAAAAATGCCAGTTTATCTGCTATAGCAAAATTAAACAGAAATCCGATAAACAACTTAAATACTAAAACATAAGTAGTTTTAGATTCTATTTTTCATCTGCTGTTTTAACATTTGTTTCATTAAATTGTTTATATCATTTTTACATTTTTTCTATCAAACTTGGGACCTGAAAAAAAAAAAGGTGGCAATAATAATAATAATATTAAGCTACTCATCCATCTGTGGCAGACATATCTCTTCAGAAAACAAAGCTAGGTACTCAAAATTGGCCTGTGGATACAGGATGATTCTGGAAGTTGCAGTGCCATACACTGGTCATATATCTTCAGAAAGTTATCTCTCCTTGTTTGTTTGTTTTTACTATGGCTGTCTCTGGCAGGTATAATGTATCAGAAAATAAAACTAGGCACTGGAAAATTGACCATCAAGTTCAGAAGGATGGGAGTTGCAGTGTCAAAAACGAAAGGAATCAGGACACTCTGTCCCAGGTTATCTTCACACTCCATCCACTGTTATTTGCATTAAAATCTAAGGTTATCTGTAATAGGCATAACTCATCTAAAAATATAGCAGGCAACTACAAGGCACATGTTTCAGGATCATGAGAGGTACAGTGCCAAGGGAATGAGCATCCTGGCATAGATTATCCTGCAACCCTTCCTACCACTCACACCCTATGGGACTTCCAGTCCCAACTTTCAAAAAAGTTATCCAGAAGGAAACCATAATAATGGGACTGAAAGCTGCTGAGAAGTCCAGGAAAGTGGCCCAATATTACATTTGATTAGTGTTCTCTGTCACTATGCAATAGCGATACATACATACATATGAAGCTATGACTTGTAGTGCTTGAATATTTGTTTGATGTAGAACAAGGGAAGAGAATACATAGACTAACATGCCCATCAACCTGAAAAAAAGAGAGAAATGTGTACATTCCACCACTTAATTACTAAAGCAAACAAGCACAAATCTGACACTTAATTGCTAAAGCAAACAAGTGCAAATGAACTGTGTTCTGTATAGCCGCTTGGAAAAGTTCTTGTGCAAATACATGTACTTTATCATCAAAGGTATTAGAAAAACTCAGCAATGTGGGCAAGACCTCCTCCAAAGGTAATTATGGGAACAAATTCCAAGTTTGGGAAATTAACCTGTACATCTGCTTCCACAAATCATGCAGGAATAGAGCAAGAATGCAATAGAAGCCAGGACATTAAAAAAAAAAAATCAAAGAAAAGTAAGCATAGAAGAATGAATATACTCTTGTTCTTTCTCCTGGTGTTCTTCTTTCCAATGATGTATCTTTTATTGTTTCTGAATAGGTGTTGCCCATTTCTATGTGCAATGACAACTGTTATCCTGGTTACAGCAAACAACAGAATGCGGCCCCTTCCCGCCCGCGCCGGCTTAAGCCGGCTTTAGGGCGGGGGCCGTTTTTTGCCTCCCCGGATGGAGCGAGGCAACGGCCTCTTCATCCGGGGATTTGAGGGCGTGGTCGCTGGGGGCTTGATAAGCCCGACCACGCTTGCGGCCACGCAGTTCTGCTGGCCGTTTTGGCCCACCCTCCCACCCGGCAATAGTACAGGCTTCTCCGGTCGCCGTTTATCGGGGCCAAGTAGGAATTTTTTCATCTCAACTGATTGGCTCTAGTTGGGATGTTTTTCGCCTACTTTGTACTGTTGCTTCGAGGTTGGGTGCTTTTGTGTTAGGTAACTTTATGGGCGGGGCTGGATTTCAGGTTTGTTCCGGTGGGCACCCACGGTTTTCCCGGTTAAGGGAAGTAGCGGGGGACGAACGGCAGCTGGGTTCGACGGCCCTCTGCTGTTTTGCCCGCTACAGGGTCACCCCTCTTTGGCGAGCCGCCCTGGGCGGGCGGCTGTAGCCATTAGGGGGGAATACCCGGCCACGGCCGGCCTGGCAGCAGCTAGTTTCATCCGGCTGCTGCTGGGGGCTGGGTTGCTCGCCCCATCCGGATTGGGAAGGGTTTGGATTCCCTTCGCCTGCCCGGTTAGCGTTAGGTTGCCCCAGGCTGTTGTTCAATAAAGTTGCCCTGTTTTAAACCCACACATGGCGTTGTCTCGTTCTTCCGACTGGGGGGGCAAGAAAGGACAGCCATTTTGCTGCTATGATTGTACTCAGTGTCCAGAAGGGATGATCTCTGGCAAGAAGGGTAGGAGACAATGTTTTAGCATATATCCAAGGTATCACATATGATACCACTTCCAGTAATAGATGAAATGATGATTGGCACAAAATGTGATCAAGAGAAACTTCATTACTGAATAACCATCAGAATGTGGATAGGGACATGTGTTACAGACAAATGTGGGTTGGATCTGGCCAGCTTTTTTCACTCAGTCTTTTCCAGTTCCCCTCCATACTACAGTCCCTTGTCCCTCCTGGGTTATGTACATAGATGTTCCAAGATCCTCTTCATAGCTTTCTTTTTCACCAGTAGAAGAAGTGGTTAGACTCAAACCTGTAAACTTCTCAACTGTGCTTGGCAAAGCACCTGCCCACAACCATTATTGTTCCTCCATAGCTCATATAGTTTTTTGGGTCATGACACCATGATGTATCAAGAAGTAGGACTGCCAAGCTTTAGGGAGATCCTAGAGATTTCCTGGAACTACAATTGATCTCCTATGAAGGTCATGGAGGAAGTGACAGCACTGGAGAATGGAACAAATAAGCAAGAAGGATCACCTTTCCTCTAGACTGGCAGTATCCTCCCTCCTTTCCATGTGTAGGAGGCATCGGAAGAGTGGAAGTTGCCATTTAAATCAGATATGAGGGAGAGGGTTGCTGCAGCCCTCCCCCCCACTTCCTACAGAGTAGCAGAGAGGAGGACAAATGGATGGGAAGAAGAGTGGTGCGGAGGGTTAAGTGGCAGGGAGGCAAACAGACAGGAAAAATGATAAGCAGACAAGCAGACAGATCAAATAAGGAGGTATCTGAGTAAGATTTTGTCTCCTCCCAGGGCTGGCTCACCCACTAGACAAACTAGGCAGTTGCCTAGGGTGCTGGGAGGGTGGGGGCACTGAATTGGTCTCCCCCCCTCCCAGTGCCCCAGACAAGTGCCTAGTTTTCCTGCCTCATCTGCCCACCACCACTGCCTGCCCCTCCCTTCCCTTCCTGTCACCTTGCCCCCACATGCAATTATAGTGCACTGCACCTGGCCCTGCCCGCTGGGACATGGTGTGCATTTTATCATTCGAAGACTGCTGGAAGAGAAGCCTCCAGCTTGGACTTCAAATGATAAGATACATGCCAGATTGTGGCCGGTACAGGCCAGGTGTGGCATGCTGTGATCGCATGAGGGAGGGGGAAGCAATGGGAAGGGAAGGGAAAGGAGGGGCAGGCGGCAGCAGCAGTGGTGCCCTGAGGGGGTGTGATGGAGCACAGCACTGCATTGCAGTGCTTGGGGGGGCGGCAGAGGGGGTGGGCATCTGCCTGGGGTAACACTTGCACTTGGGCAGGCGCTGCCTCCTCCTGAGTTTGCATGTGAAGGAGACTAGGAGTCCAAGCCACCAGTACCACAACCAGGGTTTTTTTGGAGCAGGAACACAGTTCCAGCTGACTTGGTGTCAGGGTGTGTGCCCTAATATGCAAATTAGTTCATGCTGGGCTTTTTCTGCCAAAAAAAAGGCCCTGAGCACAATAACCAGGCTTGCAGCACAATTGATGTGAGAAAAGGAAGGAAGGAATGGGATTTCCCCCAGCAAGTATCATGGATTCCTGTTTATCACTTTCAGAAGGATGAGGGCAAAAATGCTCTTCGCCTTGCTTTTAGTTGGCAATACTGTATGCAGGTATAAGATAAGGTTGAATGAGAACAAATATGGTATTGTGGTTAAAATGTTGGACTAAGATCTGGGAAACCCAGGTTCAAATCCCCCCTCATGCCATAGAAGCTTACTGGGTCACCACCAGTCACACACTCTCAGCCTAACTTACCTTATAGGTCTGTTGTAAAGATAAAATGAAAGCAAGGAGAATGATGCAAGCTGCTTTGTGTTCCCATTAGAGACAAAGGTTGAATGTAAATAAAGTAAATACATAAATAGATGAATAAATAAATGAGGTAACATTGTCTCTCTTAAAGCCATTAGAGTAATTTTCACAGTACATTGAATCAATCTATTCATTTAACTATCTAGGTTTATTATTTCTAGACCTGCTCTCATCATATATTAATAAGGAAGAGCTAGAATCAATGTGGCTCAAATTCAGGGATCATCTCCAGAGGATGGCAACACATACTATCAGCTTTACAGGTCTTTGAGGCAAAATTTACAGCCCAGATCCTATATGTGTTTCTATGGTTCAAACATATAACATGGAAGTCATTCAAACATTCCTTGTTCAATGAATTGTTTGGTATCTCCAGATGTGTGGCTGCATCAGTTCTGTGCCTGGAAGTCAGCATAAAATAGCTAACAACATCTGCCCCTTTTCACTATCTAAATATTTAAATCATTCTGGAAACTATTTTACATGAGATCCCAAACAAATCTCCTTCCCACTGTCCTCATCACCCCACATATTGTCACCTTTTAAAAATTTGACCTATTTTAATGGACTGATTAAATTTCTACTGTAGGTTTTTCAGTATCCCATATATACAAACAATGTGTCCATGTGGGTCTCATGTGCCTGTTTTCCCCCCTCATATCAACTCTATGGCAGTTCTAGAGATTTGCTGATAATACCTTTTCTGGCAATATTCGACAACTATTGGGATTATTACCATATTCTTTTATGAGAATGAACACTGTGCTACTCCCTCTGTTGCTAAATGCATCTAATGAGCTTTAAAAAAATCTAAACTAACCCCATTCCCTCAGCCTTGGAATAACCAAGATGACCAGCTTTAGTTTTTATGGATTTTAACCTGTGCTATTCATTTTAAAATGTATATCTCTATACTTTTCTATTAAAAAAATGGGTTTCATGTTTCTGTGAATGTTAACCTGTTATCTGAAGCTAATGCACTAAATATAGACTTTAAGTAAATGAAATGAAATGGAAACAACAACTCACTTCTAAATTATGCCTTCTCCTTTTCACTTTGTAGATATGGATTACTGTATAAGCTGTCCACCAGATCATTATTCAAATGCACAACACAATCAATGTATTCCTAAAATTATAAGCTATCTCTCTTATGAAGAATCTTTGGGGATGAGTTTTTCTTTGACTGCTGTTTCTTTTGCTGTCAGCACAGCTTTGGTACTTGGAACCTTCATTAAACACAAGGACACTCCCATTGTCAAAGCCAACAACCGAAGCCTCACCTACATTCTACTCGTCTCCCTCCTTCTTTGTTTCCTCTGCTCTTTACTCTTCATTGGGAAGCCAGGGAGGGTAACCTGCCTTGTACGACAAATGGTTTTGGGCATAATCTTTTCTATAGCTCTTTCTACTGTACTAGCGAAAACCATCACTGTAGTTATGGCATTCATGGCTACCACACAAGGATCCAGGATAAGGAAATGGGTCAGCAAAAAATTAGCAAATTCCATTGTCCTTTTTTGCTGCTTTATTCAAGGTAGTATTTGTAGTCTTTGGTTAAGTACTGCTCCTCCATTCCCAGATGTTAACATGTACTCAGTGACAAAAGAAATTATATTGGAGTGCAATGAAGGCTCTGAGCTCATGTTTTACTGTGTCTTGGGCTATATAGGCTTCTTGGGCATTGTTTGTTTTACTGTGGCTTTCCTAGCCAGGAAGTTACCTGACAGTTTCAATGAAGCCAAGTTTATCACTTTCAGCATGTTGGTCTTTTGCAGTGTTTGGTTGTCTTTTATTCCTACCTATTTGAGCATAGATGGGAAATACATGGTAGCTGTGGAGATCTTCTCCATCTTAGCTTCCAGTGCTGGGCTGTTGTTTTTCCTTTTTCTCCCCAAATGCTACCTAATTTTGTTAAAGCCTGAACTGAACAACAGGAAACAATTAAGAATGAGGAAAAATACCTAAAGCACTTGCATACTAAAGAATCAGAGATTTAAATAGTCTTTCTGACAGTAATTGTCCACAAAAGAAAGAAAGTAGTCCCACTCTGCAACTGAAAGAATAACAGTCTAATTTCATTATGGATTACTCTCAGGTAAACCTTAGAGAAGAAATTGTCATGGAATTCAAAACAGACATCAAACAGAGGGAAGGGCAATATCAATCCACAGCTGTTTCCTTGCAGTAACTGGAATCCAGACCAATGTTTGTTTAGGAAGATAGTGGCAGAAAATGTTTAAGTATGGTGAAGTGCAATTATTTTTGTGTGTAAGGAGCTGTCAGCCCTGACCTAGATGGCCCAAGTTAGGCCAAGCTAGTCAGATCACAAATGCTAAGCAGGATCAGACCTGGCTAGTATTTGGATGGGAGACCTCCAAGGAATACTGGGGTCATGATGTGGAAGCAGGCAATGACAAGCCACATCTGAACAACTCCCTATCCAAAGATACCTCAGTGTGTTTTTTGGACTAATTAACATTGTAATGAGTCTCCACTAAACTTGCAACCTTAATTACAACCTTACTTAACAGTTTACTTTGACTAGCTTAATTGTAAACTCCTTCCCTCCATACAATATAAAACAGGCTAAAAAAAGAGGATTCCCTCAAGACCAATTGGAGACAGACCCCTGCCCCCAAATTCTTCATAGAACCTTATAGGACCAAAAGGAAGCAGCTAACCAAAAAGGTGGGTGGGTACTGCTGGTTTTAAATAACCAGCCCCGAAGTGGCCATTTGCAAGTGATCACAATATCACAGCCTTCCACCCGTAAGTCTCCTATTGAATTTATGAATTTATCAGAAAGGTGTTTAGTCATCTAGAAAGCCAACACATGAGATTGTATCCACAAAATTCCATACACTAATATATGACTGCTATAATCTCCTTCGCCTGTTTGGAGCAGATGTAGCGTTTGGATTCTATATCAAAGATTTGTTGAATCCAGCCAGCTTTTCTGTTGTCCCTTTGCACCCAATATGTCATGTTTATGGCACCACTGTATGGGTTGGATCCAGCCAGTGTTTTTGGTAAATGTTCACTTCTCTATATTAAAGCCCCTATCACACATGGTTTTTATTTATGTAGACCCAAGCATAGACTTTTTAGTAGACAAATAGGATACTGCAAATCATGTTCTTTCTGTTTTACAAATACAGTACTTCCATTATTATGATAAACATTTTTGCCATTTAAAACAATATATTTTTAGATGCCTATGCCCACATTTGAATAAAGATTTAGCTATCAAAGGCCTTAATACATTGGTACTAAGTCTTCAGTGTCTTAATTGTCCCTTGTGGCTTATTCTCTTTTTCAGTCCAGGTGCACAATTTTAAGGACCATCTTCTTAAATAATAGTGCAGGAGACAATGTGCATTTTCATAAATATGGAGAATTAGTTTGGGTTTTGATGTGACCTGCTGGGTTACTTCCCCAAATGGCTCATTTGGTAGAATGAAAGTGGGAAGACTGGGTCCTCAATGACCTGAATGATGATCAAATTGCATGGCTCAGAAACTACTATCAGGTGAGACATCGGAGAAAGTCTGTCCACACTTGGGGTCATTTGAATCTTTTTGACCCAAAAAGAAGACTTTACTTTCTAGACATCTGGCTGTAATTAGTTTGTGTCCCTTTTGGGTGTGTCTTTGCAGGGTGTGATAGGGGCTTTAATATAGAGAACTGAACATTTACCAAAAACACTGGCTTGGATGTCGTTACTCCAAGCAAAAGATACTCAAGCTCTTGGTTTTGCTAATGGAGATCCTTTGCTTGGAGCTTGATGGTTCCTTCCTTCCAATCCCTATGTTTCTGCCACCTCCAGATTTGGATGTGAAATACATGAGCACACATCCCAAGACTTTAAACAATGAGGTCTTTAATGTTGATGGAATGATGTTGACAAAAGTATTGTGCACTTTACCTATACAAGTAGTTGAATAATATTCTAAAAACACAGTGGGACTTAATACTGAATAAAGGTAGTTGGGCTGCACAGCTCAACTTTAATGCACTTAACTGGGAATTCATCAGATCTTCCCTGTTTTGATGTATTTTTCAAATTCAGTAGGAAATTAATAATAACATCACTACATTAACTTTTGTTTGCCCCCCCCCAAAAAAAACAATTAGTGCTTTTAAGTTGGCCAGAATTTTTTTTCTTACTGTACACCTCTACAAATAGCTCATGTTGAGGAATATCCTGAAGAAGAAGCTTTCTTTTTTTCCCCTTTTGCTTTAGCATAAGTTTACTAGATGCCTACAAAATTAAGACTAACAGATAGGGATCTAGTTAAACATAGCTTCTGCCTGAAATGCTGAAGACCTACTTTCAGAGTTATGCAAAGGACACACACAAAAAAAAGTAAATTATTTGACGGTTTTCTAAGTGGACAAAAGCAGTCACAAAGGCCCACACCTTGTCTGAATCTGTATTGCTCAGAGACCTCTTTACCATTTCAACGACATAAAGGGAATCAGCTGGCATGTTCACACTTTGGAGACAACAGATTCTCTGGCCTACACATCTCGTTTACCGGTTGGCAGGTGTGGGGCCCAGAAGCAAGTACTCAGAGGAATGCAATTATCTTCAGCCAAATTGTCAAAAAGACTGGTTTCTTGCTGTTTTCATTTAAGTAGTATAAAATGATGACCTTCTCATCAAAACGGCATCTAGAAATAGATAGGCTTCAGATGATCACTAGTATTCTCCTCACCCGTTTTATTTTATGGTACGTTTCCTTCAGCTACAAAAAAAAATTATGTGTATAATATTGTACCTTATTCCTTGTCTTCAATCAATTACTTCATTATTTCTTGATTTTTTTTTAATCTGAAAAAAAAATCTCAAAATGAAAAATCCATTAGTTATCAGCCACACACAGTGCAATACAAACACTTCTCTGTGAAATTAAATAATGCAATAGCTTTCATAATGGCTGTTATCAAGCCTCCTCTGATATCATTGGGGTTTTTTTAAACCTCAAATCATGAAATGAGCAAAAACTTTTAAATCTCTTTACGTTCTTTTCATATATTGATTTCTTTCACACATCAGCACACTACAGGGAAACAAATAACCCTTATGAATTCTAATACTGGAGCAACAGGAAATCAATTCCTTCTGTGTCAGTTTCTAAACCAAAGAACCCACAAAGTCATCGGCAACATGTGGAATGATGAGGCAACATGGATGTGATATAATATAGTGGATGGAAAAGTTTGCAGCTGGAAGGGAAGTCTTGTCAACGAGATACTGCTGGTACTGATGCTGTGGTTCTGGTGCTGCCCTGCCATATAGTATGTAGGATGTCTTCCATTAATTGCTCCATACATGATGACCCCTTTCCTATTCCTCACAACTTTTATCAGCCAGGGGACCTTCTTATTGGTGGGATCACTGTTCAAGTTGCTTTCTTAAATAACCCACCATCTTTCATAGAAGACCTGGCACATATGGTGATTGATGAAGCTATGTAAGGATTTTGTCTTTTTTCTCTAACTTAATCTTAAGCAACCACAGATGTACTTTGCATTCTATTTTATTTGCTTTGTGTATACCCATCCCCCCCGATGGGAATCCAAATTGGCTTGCATTGGTTTTATCTGTTCCTTTTTATCCTTACAACAACCCTGTAAGGCTTTTTAGTTAAGCAGCAAGGAATCAAGAGAGCTGCTAGTTATATGACTAAGACCTGTGAAGTTAGACTGCTTAGAATTATCTGGAATTTGAAAAGGGGGGGGCAATTAGATAGATAATTGAGTTGGTCAGTCAGAGAGTTCAGACCTCCTGTGAAGAAGCAGCCAGTTTTGAGGGAAACTGTTGCTTGAGACTGAATTCTATCTCTAGAGAGAGGGAGCAGTTAAATAAAAAGAGACTCAAACAGGGAAGCTCCTTGGCATTACAAGAGTCACACATGTCAGGCAATGCTAATTTCTCTGAATTTATGATGCTTGTTACTAACCTTGAATAAAGTCATGCATATCAAAGCAGGCCCTGGCTGGAGCCTTTCTTTCTCTTTTACTAACAACTATAACACTTTGCCTTTGAAGATAATGCTTCCCAGGGAACTAGCTGGAGGCTAGTCCTGGGAATTCAGACCACAGGAGATAAGAGTAAGGACCCGTGTGAATCTTCACACGTGAAGGCCATATTGTTTAGGAAATGTAGCTCTGTTTAGAAATGCTTTGATGTAACCCCATAAGAATGCTTCGCCTATATTAAAATGTATCAGTCTCAATCTTGCCATCGATGTATATGGATTTACAAATAAACTATACTTTGTTTCAATTCGACTAGTTCTTTTTGAAATCTGATTGCCTGACAACACATACTTCTCAGAGAAAGCTTTTACCTGGTTGAGAAAAGACTAGGAGTTTGGAGAGGCAGCTTGCCAAAGGGTCTAGGTAGATGCAAGAACAGTCTTATAGGCCAGGTAAAACTGGGGTAATTCTCATAGTATATAGAGATTATATGGGAGTCCAGACCAAGAGAGTCTTAGGAACAACAAGGGATATCAGCAACAGAATGGAATAACATTGTGTGTTCTCGGCACCACAAATAAAGTAACTGCATAAGCTATAACCGTATAACCTCTGCCAAGAGTAAATTAAATTGAAGCACCTTCAACTGAAACAAAAAACCCCCGCTGTCCTTTGTAAATATCCCAAGCCTGACTGTGTTTGTGTGATATGATATTCATTGTTTTATGATATTCATTGTTCAAAAGCTGTGGTGCCTGAATTTCTTAGGAGAATTTATGAACTAAAGACATCAACTCCCACAGAAACAGTGTTAGCCCTAAAAGGGTATAAGGCAGCCAATCCATTTTTAAATAAAACTATGCTTCTATTTTGGAAGTGAACTACCACGAAGATACTTACTTTGTTTATCACAACAGCAGTACAGCTGAAGGGGGGAAAAGGGTGGGGTGGAATTTGGATATAACTGAGAAAAAAAGGCAGTCAGTCAGAAAAGTAAACAAAGACTGACCAAATCTTCAATCAGGAAACAGTTTATGTCATAATAGGTTAGGATGAGATTATATAAGTCCCATAGCAAGCTTTCATGGTACAATGAGAATTCAAATTTAGGTCCTCCAGATACTACTCCAGGACATTAATCACCAAACCATGTTGGTTATTTCATTTTATCTTTCTGTAATTTTTGTGGATCATTGTAGTAAAGCAATACATAAGTGACAATATATTTTCTTTTCAATTTGAAAAATTGCATTCCAGCAAGCTTTGGAATTGCAATTTGGTTTTGGTTTTGGGGAGCAATTTGTTTTTGTGAGGGGCTGTGACCTCGTGGCAGAACATATGTTTGGCATGAGGAGGTGTCAAGTTCAATCCACAGCATCTTCAGTTAAAACATCTAGCAGTAGGTAATATGAAAGACCACTGTGTGAGACTCTGAAGAACTGCTGTCTAGTTTGAATAGACAGTACTGACTTCGAAGGACCGAGGGTCTGATTCAGTATAAGGCTCTTTCATGTGTTAAACCAGTGGTAAGCAAAAAGAGGTATGAAAAGCCAGAAATATAAATTTTATTTATATTGTTTTAAAAAATAATTCAGAGTCAAGTCTGTACTGTAGTTTCTTAAAATAATTTGGAGTTAGGTCTGTGTTGTTGTCTCCTGCAATAATCTTCCTCTGCTTTCTCTCTGATACAAATAATCATCAGAAAATACAGAGTGGTAATGTCAGATTTTTAAGAAGGGGACCTAATCTTGTGAGTTTCCTAGTTCAAGCTGAACATTCACATTTTGATATATCTGGTTTCATATGTAAGAAAGTAATCTTTCCATTTGCAACACTTTTTCTTCCATAATTCTTAATTGTTCCCAACAAACTGTATACATTTTTCAACATTATTTGTGAATCATTTGTGTGTAAATATCAGAGCAAGTGTGTGACGAACCAGTATACTATGGTGCAATCCCAAACACATTACCCCCTTATAACTCTGAAAATCAGTGATCTTTTAACAGTGTAACAGTGCATTAGATTGTAGCGTAAATGATGCATAGGCATTCATGATGTATCTTAGCAAGCACTAGAAACTATGTGGCAGCAATCCAATGATTCTTTATCTCTATCAACTTTATAGGACTTTAAGGCAAAAATTGCAGCCAAACTCAGAGAGAGAGAGATCATGCCAACATCTGTCCTCTGTTCACTGCTTTACAAACCCAGATTTGTGTTGCTGCATCTGTTCTCTGTCTAGAAGTTGGTATAAAACAGTTAGTTACATTTGCCTGTTTGTTCTTTCATCTTAACCTTTCTCCTAATCCTCCTCTTCTCTTGATTTGGCTTCTTTCTAACTGCTTTGTCAATGGCTGGAACCAGTTGTGGGCTCCATGATTCTACAGTTAGGCTTTTCTGTCTGAGGCTGGATTGAGTTAGGGCTTAATAGGTCTTGTAACAGGTCTTGTAATTTTTAAAAACTGCCTGAATAACTTGTCTGAAAACTTTTGATATCAGATGAGAAATGAATCTGCTCCCTACTGCATTTGGCATTTATGACCTCATCACCTCGCACGTCTATGCCAACTGCTTTGATAATAGCCAGATACTCAGTCTCCTGTCTAGGACTATAAACTCTATGGGCATGGAACATGGAGCCAGGAGACTTTGGAGGTGGAGCCAGGAGGCATTGGGTGGAGTCAGGAGCAAGGGTGTGACAAACATAATTGAACTGCAAAGGCCATCACATTTAAAGGGACCACAACCCTTTTAATGCCTTCCCTCCATTGGGAATAATGAAATAATGAAAGATAAGGGCACCTTTTGAGGGGCTCGGAGAATTGGACCCATTGGTCCAAACTTTTTGAAACTTGAACAGTTTTTTGAGGAGAGGCACCAGATGCTATGCTGCAAATTTGGTGCCTCTACCTCAAAAAAAAAAAAACTTCCCTAGACCCCCAGATACCCACAGATAGATTCTCCATTGTACCCTATAGGAATTGGTCTCCATAGGGAATAATGCAGTACCCAGTAGCCATCCCCTCCCCCGATTTCTGATGACCCTGAAGCAAGGGGAGGGCCTCCAAACTGGGGGATCTCCTGCCCCCACATGGGGATTGTACAACACAAAAAGAGAATCACAGTAAAAATAGATAAACAGTACAAAGCACACAGCTTACTGCGACACCAGCTTCTGTTTCTAAATAAACCAATTCAACAACCTTGAAAAACAATAACATGTATTAACTTCATAAACAACCATATAATTAGTCCTTGATACAAAAAGGAAACGTCTACACCAAGAGTTCACTCTTTTTCTGTGGTAAGTTGCTCAGTTCATTCCTTGAAATCCCGGTGCAGTAATGAAAATGATCAATGTCTATTGATGGATGCAGCCAATAATCCAAATCTGAGCAGACAAGGTCATACTGGAACCCTTGTTTCACCTGAGCTTCTTCAAACTGCAAACAATCCTAAATACATAATAAGATCATAAAATTTCAACCATATACACATAAGCCAACATGTATACTTGTTGCAAAAACTGATTCATAAAGCAAACCTTTTAGCAATTTCCTCATAATAAGATCATAAAATTTCAACCATATACACATAAGCCAACATGTATACTTGTTGCAAAAACTGATTCATAAAGCAAACCTTTTAGCAATTTCCTCATACCCTGGACCAAAAAACGCCAATTCATTTTTGTCAAAAGGCACTCCAAAGGTGCTAAAGTGAAACAGCACTAGTGGCTTATATGCAATAGGTGTAACAAGTTTAAAGCGTTCCTTAAAGATACAGTATGACCAGCTATGGCAACGTCCGAAACAGAACTTACAGAACAGAAAAAACAAAACCTATACACATCCAACTATGATTACAAAAAAACATGCTAGGTCCCAGTCATTGTTTAGTCCATGGGGAGTTAAAGTCCTCAATTTAAAAATCATTCGCATTTCCTGTTGGTGTAGCCATCTGCTGCTGTCTATTTTCCCATGCAGCCGTGTTGGAAACTTACTAAGTACACAAAAGCAGAAGGAATCAGGATCATGTCTAAACTGAATAAAGTGCTCCACCAAAGGAGCATCCATCAGATGATTTTTCAATCTCGATTTGTGTTCCAATACACGCATACGAATGGTACATGTAGTGGAGCCCAAATAATTTTTTTTACACGGGCAGAGAATTGCATAAATACACTTCTGAGTAGCACAGGTTGTGGTATCCCTTAAAAATACTTTATAACCAGTTTCCGGGTGAACAAACACCAACGTTTGTATGGATAAACCACATGCTAAGCAGGCACCGCATTTAAAATGCCCTCCTGTTCCCGCCACATTTTGTCCAGAATGTGTAAAATCCGCCCTTACAAAAAATTCTCCCAAGTTCTTAGTTCTTTTGAAACCCATTCGTGGTATCTCCTGACATCCAGGTAGATCCCTAACAAGAAATCAAAATTTTTAAATGGTATTATAAATGGATTGAGTAAGCGGAGAAAATTGCATAGCGCAAATCATTTTATTATCCAAGTTCTTTCCCTGTGACTGTCAGGAGTTGTCAAGCAACGTGGTCCTTTGTGTCCAATTGATCTTACAAACTGCTTCTGTTAAGATTCTATTAGGATAACTCCTGGATCTAAATTGCTCATAAATCCTGTCTCCTAGTTGAATTACGTTTTGCCCTTACCAACTGACTGTAGGGCAAACTAGCCCTTAAATGTGCAGGATGACAGGACCGAAAATGCAATGGAGCACTTCTATCTGTGGGCTTCCTATAGATCTTCACCGCTAAGGTGTCCTCCTCCGTCTTAAAGACACACGTATCCAAAAAAGCAATAGTTTGTCTGTCAGCAACATATGGAGGGATGTATATCATTCATCCACTCCATTAAAGGAGTAACTACCATTTCATGCAAGATTATAGCTATGACATCATCTATATATCGTTTAAACCAAATTATGGACTCATAAAATGGATTAGTATCTGAATTGCAGAAGAATTTGTTTTCCAACTCTGCCCTGAACAAGCAGGCCAAACTGGGAGAAAAAGGACTCCTCATAGAGACCCCCTGAACTTGCAGATAATACTGATCATCAAATCTGAAAAAAATTGTTTTCAAAAATATCAACAAGCTCTAATAAAAAAATGTGTGTGGGGGTTCACTATCTTGTCTATTATCCAAAACTCTCTGCAATACTGCTCTGGCTTCCCCATGGGGTATATTGGTATACAATGATGTAACATCCATAGATACCAAAACTGCATCAGCCGGGACATTCAAGCCTTCCACTTGTGCAATGAAGTCAGATGTGTCCTTAATATAGGTCTGGATCTTAGAAACCTGTGGTTTTAAGAAAAAGTCAACATATTGACTTAAAGGCTCCAAGATTGAAGCAGATGCAGAAACAATCGGCCGTCCTGGAGGGGGGAAACCACTTTTGTGGATCTTGGGAAGTAATCCTCTGTCTATCTTCCTTCCTTCCATTTCTCTTTGGCTGTTTCTACACTTGGCAGAAAATCTTTTCTTTGTGCGTATTTAAAATAATTTACATTGCGTATTTCTGTCACTTCTGTCTTGCTTTGCATTTTCTTAAGTCTTCTACATTAATTTTTTCTGAATGGGCAACAAAAACACTTTCATCCTGGAGTTGCCCTGCAGTTCTCAAGAGTACTTTTGAACAGGCGTTTTCCTGAATATGCAGATCTAAGTTTGTAAATGTAAAACTTTCCCTCTGAGTTTTAAAACTCCTCCTCAAAGGCCCGTCCATTGTTCACTTGCGAGAACACTGATTCAGGAAGTCCCTAGGTGCGTTACTCAGAGATGCATCAAAATGTGCTCTCCTCCAAGCAGGGCTTCCCTCACAAGAAAAGCTCAGCTCGAAGGAGAATGCACCCCGCCTGACTATTCTTGCCTTCAAGGCAAAGGCAGCCAAGTGGGGCATCAGCACAGCTTCTCCTAGCTGGGCTTCCCTCGCAAGGGAGACTCAACTCTGAGGAAAATACATCCCACCTGGCTGCTCTTGCCTTCAAGGTGAAAGCAGCCAGCTAGGGTATCAGCGCAGCTTCTCCGAGCATGATTCAGAGGAGAACACTTCAGCAGTGCACTCTCAGAGGTGCTTTGCATCTTCGAGAATGAACTGCACATGCCCGGCTTGGCAGAAGACTGCACACCCCTCCTTCCACATCGCTATGCCTGCTCTCCCCATGAGCAGGGGTGCGGTGGCAGGGCAGGCGCAGATGTGGGGCACAGGCCAGGTGCCAGACTGGGGTGCCCAAGGCCCTAGCATCGGGCCTGCCAGGATCCTGGGCAGGCAAAAGAGGTGGTGGCAAAGGAAGGCAGCATCCAAGTGGCAGAGAGGTGCCCTGCCACCCCCTTTGGCTGCCTGGATCCCAGGCATGTGAAAGAGGCGGCGCACGGCAGCAATGTACACACCACCATGCAGGAGGCAGGAATACTTGCCTGGGGCTTCCTTCTTTTCAAATATAGAAGTAGAACTCTGCAAAAGGTGAGGAGCATAGTTTTTAATGTAGAATCATTTTGAATGCTGCGAGTTTGTAGCAGGTGGATTTAGTGCTCAGTAGATCTGGAGCAAAGCTGAATGGAGAAAGGGCCTTTCTCTCACTCTTTCCTCCTTATATTTCCCCTACCATTCTTGCTTTGTCTCTCTTTCTTTAATTCTGTTTGTATATCTTCCTTCCTGCCACCTACACATTCATCACCCCCTCCTGATTTTTTTTCTAGGGCCCATTGTATTTGTTCCTGCAATGGGCTTTCCTGCTAGTTTTATATAATTCAGTATAATTTTTCCTTTTCTTCTAACTATTTTATAATTTTTTTTAAAATTAAAAGGCATAGCTAAAGAAACCAATTCACAAACTGAAATTTCATCTGGAAGGATCAACACTGTAAATTGAATTTTGCTTGCTTTCCTAAATATCCTTTTTTCAGGTCAGTAACAAAAAACTACCAGCACATTTTGGCCTTGACATTTGCAGTAAAAGAGCTCAATGAGAATCTCAACTTCTTACCAAACATCAGTTTGGTTTTCTACATCCTCAACAGCTACAGGCTGGGCGCTGGAGCACCCAAGGTTGGTAATCCTGGGTGACTTCAACGTCCATGCTGATGACCCGGCCTCCAGTCAGGCGACGGACCTAGTGTCTTCCACGGTGACGCTAGGCCTCTCTCAATTTGTTACAACCTCCACTCACCAGGCCGGGCACATGTTAGACCTGATCTTTGCGGCCGGGGTTATAGTGGACGATATAACCGCTGAAGCGGTGCCATGGTCGGACCACTTCGCCCTCAGGGCTCGTATAGATATGCCACCCCAAACCTGTTTAGGCGACGAGCGTATTATGGCTCGCCCGCGGAGCCAGATGGACCCGGAACTCCAAATGACTCTGCGGGACTCCTGGCCCTCTAGCGATTCCCTCGACGACCTAGTTGAGACTTGGAACACCCGGCTCTCTAGGGCCATCGACGAGATTGCTCCTCGACGTCCTCTACGACCTCGGATTAGGCTGGCCCCGTGGTATACCCCGGAGTTACGCCAGCTGAAACAAGGTCTCAGACGGCTAGAGAGGCAATGGCGGCGTACCCGTGACGAAGCGGCTAGAACTTCTTATAGGAAGTTTATGAAGTCCTATGAGATGGCAGTCAAGGCCGCAAAGAAAACATACTTTGCGGCCAAGATTGCGTCTGCAAATTCGCGCCCGGCACAATTGTTTAGGGTAATTTGGAACTTTACTACATTGCCACAAGGCAATCCAAACGTCAAGGAATTGGAGATCGGCTGTGAGGCTTTCGCGAAATTCTTTGCAGATAAGATCCAGTCGCTCCGCCGCGACTGCCCTGCCAACTTAGATACAGTAAGTGAACTCGAGACCCAATGCATGTTGTTAGACCTGTCGGCGGCGTTCGATATGGTTTCATGCAGAACTTTTCAGAGCAAGCATTCAGCTGTTAATTGAAATATGAGCAAGAGGATACTAAGAAAATCTGCAGTGGGGAGGAGAAACTAGAGAGCCTTCCTGGGACATTGTTTGAAATGCATATGACAGGCTACAGCTATAACATCTACAATGCTGTCTATGCTGTGGCCCATGCTTTGCACAACATCCACACACAGAGATCCAAATGCAGAGAGGTGAGAGACTGGATGTTCTGAATATGCAGCCATGGCAGGTACATAAATTCTGCATATTCTGCAAATAAAATCATGCCATCTATGGATAGATAGAGCTCTTCTCTTTCTCCTTCTACTGTATGAATTTAGTACTCCCACCAACAGAAAAAATGCTTACACATTTTGAAAACTCTTTATGTTAGGGTGTGTGTGTACAGTCTGAAACTTTCCTAACTTGGCTGCAAATTTTTCTGTATAGAAACTCTTTCAGTTTTATTTTCTTTTTCAATCTAGTTACACTACTTTTTAAGGAGAATCTTATTCAACAATAATGTCGGAGAAACCATACAGCTTGATCAAGATGGGGAATTAGTTACAGTTTTTGATATTGTCAAGTCGACGGATTCAAGAATGAGTCAAAGTTGATACTAAGTCTTCATTTATTGATAACTGGTACTCTGGCGCAAGCTGCTAGCTTGCTAAGAATGAAACCAATACATTGATACATGGGTTTTAAGATACACTTCAAATCATTCCTATGGGGGGGGCGGGTTTACAGGAGGAAACGTTCACATACAACTACTAGATACTTTGTCGGCCGATGGTTAACAAATGCCCTTGGATTGTTATGCAAGGCCTCCTCCCATCTCAGGCCCTGAGAAGGTACCGACTAGTTTCCTTCACACCAGTTACAAATCAAAATACGAAAAGGGGGAAAGGGAAGCAACTGAGGTAGAACATTAGCAGCAGTGGACCCATTATGATTTTAACAGGGCCTATTGCTTAGGCCAGGATCCCAAGTCTTAAGTCGTTATTAGTCGATCTTGACAGATATTACCAATTGGGTAACCTTCTCAAATGGGTCATTTGCTAGAGTAAAAGTGGGACGACTGGATCCTCATGGCCCTTCAGAAAAACAACTCACTGTTTTATATGATCAAATTGTGTGGCATAGAAGCGTCAACAGGTGAGACTGGTGTTTGGTTTTCTGAATGCAATTACTTCCTTTTCAAATGAGGAATAAAAAAATTATATTGTAATCAACTTTATTTTTTCCATGTGCCTTTTCTTACTATTTTCTAGTAGACTACAATATTAATTCCCCTTTTAATTCATCTTTAAACACTCTACCAATACATTCCAGATTGTTTCTCCCACACTGTAACATGAACGCCTTGCTGAAGTCCAAGAAGGGTTATATTTAGACAATTGAAAAGGTTCTTTAATCCCATCTTAATTGCCATGGCTTTTTATGGGATATAAACCTCAGGTATAGCAGTGGAGGGGAGAGAATTGTTTTGTTGTTTTTAAATTGCAATGTTTTAGCTATAAATTGAAAACCATGAAAGAACTGAGGAATATATTTGCTTTGTTTGAAAAAAATCATATTCTGGGAAATAAATTCATAGTCACACAGTTTAGAAAATGAAATAACACATACAACACAATTCCACTGGAACCATGACAGACCAATGCCCTATTGATAATATTTAGGAATCCAAAAATTATTGTTATAATTATCCGTTACATTTATTTATTTATTACATTATTATATAATTATTATATAGCAATTATATACTTATTATATTATATAATTACTATAATTAAAATTATTATTTAGAAACGCAGAATTTATTTGAGACATTGGTCAAGGTTCAAGGAATACTCAACTAAAACATATATAAGCTGTTTTTAGTATTTGAATCATGAATTTCAGAGCTACTAATTAGCCAGTTGTTCACTTCAGTGGCAGAGAACAGAACTTGCACATTACCTTTTCCTATTTCTCCCTCCAGCATGGTTGACCACCGGCTGCTGACCCGCCACCTCGCCGATGTAGGAATTCGGGGGCTAGCCTTACAGTGGCTGTCCTCCTTCCTCGAAGATCGGGGACAAAGGGTGGCAATTGGAGGAGAGCTGTCCCAGAGACACCCACTTTACTGTGGGGTGCCTCAGGGGGCAGTTCTCTCCCCGTTGTTATTTAACATGGTAGACCACTCTTTATCAAAAGACAATTATTTGATGCTAACATTCCTTTCTATTGATGGACAGATGCTTCCCATTTCTGTTTGCAACGACCAATGTCAGCCTGGCTACAGCAAGACAAAAAAGGAGGGAAATAAATTTTGCTGCTATAATTGTACTCCATGTCCAGAAGGGATGATATCTCAGCAGAAGGGTAAGAGGCATGTTGTAAAGGATTTTTCTATAACATGCAGAAATAATAGGAGAAGCTCTGTTATTCTGCCATCTAGAGATAAGAAAATGTAGCTTTCCATGTCATAGAATTGAACAGTCAATTCTGCAGTTTTGAGAATACTGACAGGACTTAGAGTTCCTCAAAAATAGCCAACAGAAATGTGGAGACTTTTTTTCTACTTGAATATAAATCATATTCTTAAAGCTACCATCCCACAGAACAAATACGGTTGAAAATTTAGATTCAGGTGGGTAGCCATGTTGGTCTGAAGCAACTGAAAAAAGTTTGAGTACAGTGGCACATTTAAGACCAACAAGGTTAAATCCTGGGTATAAACTTTCATGTGCATGCACACTTCATCAGATGCATCAAAACAGACTTCCAAAAGCCACACACACACACCAGGGGGAGGGGGGCGGTTAGTTGCCAGAAAAGTCTGGTTAGAGTCAAGAAGCATAAGTAAATGAGTAAAAAAGTATTGCTAAAATTGGATTAAAGAAGTTGGCGAAACCTGGGAATAGCAGTGAATTAGCATACTGTCAAGCATGTGAGTTCATGAGATTTCAAAGTAACCAGTCCTTGAATTAATGAAACAAAGTTTGGTTTTTTGATAATCCATGTGGCTCAGCTGAGCTAGGTATAGGAACTGATACATGTTAACAGTAAAATGCATACTTAAAGATGGCACATCAAAGGTTCTATAAACAACTCTACATTCTCAAAACAGTCCTACATTCACGTGTGAAACTTCACACAGTAACTTCCTTATCTTTTTGCAGTTAGCGCATCCGGGGTTCTGACCTTGCTGGCCTGGGAATTAGTCCCCAGAGGTTCTGACTTCAAAGAGCACATCCCTGCATTTGTTAGTAGAAGCGAAAGGAGGGAGGGGGAGTCTTACCACTTTGATGAGCATAAGCTTAATTCAGGGTTAGTAACATTTCTATATTCTGATAACTATATTTAAAAGAAATAAACAATCAGAAGACAATGAACAATGCTTGACACTTACCCAGAATTAAACTTTGTTGGTTTTATAGGTACCACTCAATTCAAATATTGCTCAGTTGAAAATTTATAGAATTTTATTAGGAGCATGGAAGCCCCTATCAACAACTGTCCTTGGAACATCCAAGATAGCAGAAGGAAAAGTTGACATATAGTTTAGGTTCTTAAGACTCAACCTCCAGATCTAGACCCATAAATTTGTAGGATCATTATTTTCCTTTTTTCCTCATTCCCCTCCCCTTCCTTCTCTCCCATGTTTTTTAATGGTACTGGTGCTGTAGTTGCAGTGGTTCACATGGGTTGATCTGGATTGTCTTATGGTCACACACAGTCCATTACTCTGTGCGTAGAACAAGTCTCCCAGTGTTCCATTTCCACCTGCATTTCTCAATGAATGTTATAGTAGAATTAGATACCTAAACAGAACTTTTGCTGAAATTTTGTTCTTACAATGTCTTGTGTAAAGGGGACAAAGATAGACTCTTGCAGACTATTCATTGGCTTTTTGAAAAATTGTCTTAATGGCTCACCACTAGCAGTGGTGAGCATCACTAGCATCACATAAACCACATATATATGAAGAAGAAGGAGGAGAAAGAGGTGGATTCCTTCTCTAGTTTATATGGACATTTACCTTTTATACATCAAAATAATTCCTTTTTTTTAGACATTGGTCTCTGGAAGACATGGCTTGATTATCAGTATCCTGTTCAGAATCAATGCAGCCACAACATTATTAACTTCTCTTACAAACATAACTTGAGATTATTTATCTATGTTGTGAAGTAGCAGGATCCTCAAAACATGAGGAAAGATGGAATGAAAGAGACCTTTCTAGGACATTGATCCTCTGACAGCCAGCATTCCTAGTTGGCCACCAAAACCATTAGCTATACCATTATCCTGAACCATGGACATGAATGTAGTGAGGGGGAGGTGAAAGAGGAAGAAGATGGGAGCAGCATTCATTTCTAGCTCATGTATATCATTGTCTTTTTGATACTGGTCATAGCTGTCAGGCCATGCTTCATTGAAGTTACTTATATTATATGATTGTATTTAATCCATTCTTACTAACACCATTGCTGAATAAAATGCTATGACACTAATATCTGTGCCCTGCAAGAGAAAGAGGAGGGGTGGGAATGAGAGTTGCCAAAACTCCAAAGGCCAGTGAAGCCTTTGAAGTGCAGAGCGCCCAGCTAGCCTCTCTGGTGCCTCCCGAGCAAAGCAAGGAGAGTGCAACCATCACCGGTGTGAAATAAGCAGGCGTGTGAAAGTGTTACTTGCAGGGATGACTGTAGTTTTATTATGAGAAGCCCAAGCCTTTGAAGTGTGTTCATAAATGCCAATGGTTCAAGCTATCTGTTATCAGTTTCAATGAATCCATGTAGAGAGTAACATTGTTGTAATCAATAAATGAAACTCAGTTTTTAACAAAGACAAGTCTGATCATTTTGAAACTTCAATGAACTCTTTGCTGACAATAGCCTTGAAATATTGAAACAGCTTTTTTCATTCCTTCAGATATGGATGCCTGTGTCAAATGTCCAGATGATCACTTTCCCAGCAAAAGTCGGAATGAATGCATTCTCAAGGTCACAAGCTACCTTTCCTACAATGAGAATTTAGGCAGACTCTTCATGATGTTGGTCATATCTTTCTCTCTGGTCACAGCTCTGGTGCTTGGAACCTTCATGAAATACAAAAACACTCCAAAGCCTCACCTACATTCTTCTCCTCTCTTTCCTACTTTGCTTCCTCAGCTCCTTGCTGTTTATTGGAGACCCAGGGAAGGTGACCTGCCATCTGCGCCAAACTACTTTTGGCCTCACTTTCTGTGTGGCTCTTTCCAGTGTGTTGGCCAAAACCATCACTGTGGTTCTGGCCTTCATATCCACCAAACCAGGGTCCCGCATGAGGAAATGGGTGGGTAAAAAACCAGCCCATTCCATTGTTCTTTCTGGCTCCCTCATTCAAGCAGTTCTTGGTACTCTTTGGCTATGGATTTCCCCTCCATTCCCACAAATGAATATGCATTCACTACCCAGGGAAATCATACTGGAATGTAATGAGGGCTCTGCTACTATATTTTACTCTGTCCTTGGCTATCTGGGCTTTCTGGCCATTGTCAGCTTCACAGTGGCTTTCCTTGCCAGGAAGTTACCTGGCAGTTTTAATGAAACCAAGTTCATCACTTTCAGTATGTTGGTCTTTTGCAGTGTTTGGTTTTCCTTTGTTCCAAGTTACTTGAGTTCCAAGGGGAAATTCATGGTGGCTGTGGAGATCTTCTCCATCTTGTCCTCTGGTGCTGGCTTACTGGGTTGCATCTTTTCCCCTAAATGCTAGATAATTTTGCTAAGGCCAGAGATGAACAGTCGGGAGCAGATAATCATGAAGGTGTGATAATCTCAGCCAACTTCTTTCTGGATACCATCATTTGGGTTGAAAGTTGAAGACGGTGAAGAATGAAGGACCTCTTGTTTCTTCCTTACTGCCTGGTGTCATGTCAGAATCCTACTTCAGTCACTTGATAGTAGTGCAAATTATAGAAAAGAGAAGAACAGTCTGTTTCAGTGGTCATAATCTTAACATAAGGAAAGTCTTCCATCAGATGAAGAGTCTATGGGGTTTAGTAATCTATATAAATTAAACCATCTGTTACAAATGGATTTCCCTTTGTGAAGGATGGCTTCTTGTAAACTACAGTACACTGATAGTTATGGAGACAAAAGAAGTCAGAAGGATTCCAAATGCCAAGGTTCAGTCTTTATTGAACCTCTTGCTAGGGGAGCTACTATTTGGGGGATCACTAAAATATTACATTTGTAATATGATTCTTGCTCATATAGCTTTGGTAGTGGAATCACAGCACAACTGAACCTTCAACCTCTTATATGGAAACATAGTTTGAATTTGTCTCATTAAATAGTCTGATGGAAGTGAATAAACTTGCAAGGTCAGCCCCCACTGTGGGAACTGAGGATTCCATTTCTAACCATCTGAACAATACACCACACTGAATCTCCACAGAAAGAATCTATATATACACTAAGAAGTGTTTTCTACTAATGAAAAAATAAAATAGGAAAATGCAATTTTTCCAAATAGCCATGAGTGGGGAAACACACACTGAACTTCCATTTACTGCTTTATACTACAATCCAAATTCTTCCAAATTCTGCTACTGTGATTCAACTGACTCTCAAGAATAACCTGGAGCCCTTAGTAGAATATGAAAATCAGTAAAAATCACCCCAGCCCCACCAATGAAACACCATTCCACTAGACTATTTTGAGAATGTGTTGTTATTTCAAGGCAGTACAGGGAAACTATAATTTGGTTCTTGGTTCAGATCCCATTTGACTGAATGCACCTTCTTCCATTTTCTAAAATGTTTCTAGCCCTAGGAAAGGGCATGAGCTAGGAAGATGTGGTTCAGTTCATGGTTCATGGCATGCTTGGCTCACAAACCATGAACAGTCATGAACCTTCAACTGCCAAATGAACAGATTTAGTTTGTGAGTTTTGTGATTGGGTAGAATGCCCTCAACTCTCTTGCTAGAGACACCAATCTTGCAGGAGATGTCCAACAAACTGAGTTATAGGCCCCAAAGAAGTTGCCCCAGGAAAGTGCTTTCTGAGGCAATGAGAGGTGCATAGTCAGGAAGTTCAGAAGTGTGTAGAATGGATCTTGGGTCAGCTAGAGACATCAAATTTGCAGAAGACCTTTTTCAATGCTACTCTACTTGCCCTCCAAGTTATGTGCAGATTGCCCACAGGAAAGTACTTTTTGGGGAAATGTTAGGTGCAGGTTCAAAAGTGCAAGCTACATACATCAAATACACAGGGAACCTATTGGTGTTTTCAAGGATGGAGAGTTCTGCCTCCCCCACCCCGTTCCCCAATGCCTAGTTTTCCTGAAGAAAAGAATAAGCCTATCAAAAGATGGTAGTAGGAAGTCATTAATATAAAGGGGTTGACAAAAATTGAAAGCAACTTGACAGTTTTAACATTGAGATGTATCATATTTCTTGTTAAAAGGCTTTATGAGCACAGATGGGCAGGGCTTTTTTATAATGCACAGGAATGCAATTCCAGCTGGCTTGGCATCAGAAGGTGTGGCCTAATATGAAAATGTGTTCCTGCTGGGCTTTTTCTACAAAAAAGCTCTGTATGAAACAATGGTGATGTCAGGAGGTGTGGTCTAATATGCAAATGAGTTCCTACTGGGCTTTTTCTACACCAAAAAAGCCTTGCAAAAAGGTCTGTTAGTCCTGAGTGCATCTGCCAGTCCTTACAGTGATTTCAAAGCTAGGACTCTAATGACAGGCACTCCAGGGCAACCCTCCTGGTTTCCTCCCTGGCCACCTTCATCACAGTGAATCTCCATTACTGTTCTTAAAGTGTTCAAATCACAGCCTTTCCCTACATCTCCATGCCTCCTGAAGTAGAAGCGTTCCAAATAGAAGATTCCTGTCTCTGACTCTAATCCCATGTTACCTCTGTGCCTCTGGGGAGTCACAACCAACCCTCATTTGCCCACCCACAAAATGTTCCCAATAGTTTGAGGTCTTTTCTCCCTAGGGCTTGATCCCTTTTATCCAAAGCCAGACAACAAGAATTGCTGTCAGCTCCCTTGCCTCTCTTCTTTCTTAGTCCTCCCTATTTCTTTAGCAACTTCCCATTCTGGGGTCAGATCCATTGCTGATCCAGCCATCTCCCCAACTTTAGTTTTAATGGCCAGCCTCTCCCACACTCCTGATGCTTCTCTGGGACCTTACCTGCCATGCCTCACTCCTCCAATCGGTTCTGTATATCACTTCTGGCCTGGTTGCCTCCCCCCCCCTTTCAGACCAGGCTGCAGCCAGCTTGCTGCCACTTCATCTCTCTCCCCCTGTTTTCTAACTCATACTGCATTGCACTGACATCTGGGAGTTTGTTCCTCTCTGCTTGTTAGGGTCTCATACCTGGATAACTGGAGATCTGTCAGGATGTCCTGCCATGTTTTATTCTTCCTGCCATATGTTTATTGTGGCTTCAGCCATATATCCAAGTGTCACCCAAGATTCTATAAAAGGAAGAGGGAGATGCTCTGTTCTTTGTAGTTTAGAACTGGCATATAACCACATAGCTCAGGGGTGGCCAATGGTAGCTCTCCAGATGTTTTTTGCATACAACTGGCTGGGGCTGATGGGAGTTGTAGGCAAAAAACATCTGGAGAGCTACCTTTGGCCACTACTGATATAGCTCATCTAGTTGTCATGGAGACGGGTATCTTGTGCCTCAAGAAAGGATTTCCCTCCCACGACCACATCCTTGAAGGTGCAAAGGGAAAGGAATGTAATGACTGTTGATGATATGCAACATGTTATGTGAACAGCTTGTAAGACGGAGCTGTTCCACCGGGCCTTTGGTTGAGACAGCAGGCGTCCTATTCCAGTAACTATTCCATCAGTTGGCCTCCCTTGTTGGGACATCATGCTTTACAGACTATGGTACTATCCTATTTATTATCATCATCATTTGTTTTGGGCCAGAAACTGCTGTATCCTGTGAAATGTGCCCTTCCAGCCTGATGATGCATCTATTTGTTTTATTGTTTGATCTACTAGTTTTATTGTATTGTTTTAAATTTATATGGTAGGTTTTTATCATTGTTCAGTTTATGTTGTGATCCACCCTGAGCTCATTATGGGAAAAGGCAGAATATAAGTCTACTAAATAAATAAAAATAAATAAATAAATAAATAAATAAATAAATAAATAAACAGATGGGAGGGGGTGGAGGAGCCACAATTGCTCACTTGATTTGACTATTTTATCACAGCTTGTAACTGTTAGCTTCATTCCTAGCAACCTGGCCTTTGGCTAAAGGTCCAGCTCCTGAATCAAAACTAATAAGCCCTACCTATATTATCATTAGAGAGAGTTGTTTGATTGATACCTGGCTGAACTTCACAAGATCTCTTTCACAACATATTTCATTTCTCCTTTGCCCTGTTCCCTATTTTCCCCAAATTTACACTTCTAGTATAAAACTCTTGCTCCAAACTGGAATAGCTTTGGCTGATTTTTGGAACTTGTTGAGATATTAGCTTGGCTAAGGAATATACTATTTTTCTGTGCTTTTATCTTGTATCACTATTATTAGCTTAGGAAAAGTTTTTTGATATCTAATACGGTAACAAATCCCTCAATACCCTCTATATTTCTTTTTAAAATCTTTAAAACTGATTTTGGTCACCCTTTTTCTACTCAGCATACAACTCATGGTACATTTGTATACATATGCACACAAACTCACAAAGAAAAGCAGAGGACACAGGGAAAAGTAAGTTATTTGACAGTTTTCTAGGCTGGAGAAATCAGGCATGTACTTTGCCCCCCCCCCCCAAGTCGGAATAAAGAGACGGACTCAATTAGATTGGTGAAACTATGGGGCACTTTATTAAATAACACAGCAACGGTAAGGGCTGTCAGAACTTGTAACTTTCCTATATGCTGTTAGCCTGTGTGACTCCATATTGTAACCAGACACTAACCCATGCAACCTTGCTTCAGACACTAACCAACATTCTTATGAATTTCAAACAAACTGTGATCACTGAAGGGTGACAGATAGCCTCTGGTCAACATCTGCAGGTGCCCCTTTGAAGCCGGGCCGTTCAGGCTTTCTCAGCAGGACTCCATCCTCCCTTACTGATAACAGGCCCTGAGAAACAGACAGTTGTCTCTAGCCGTGTGAAAGATCGTTTTATTGTTGTCACCATAACCGCATAAAATGTAACCAATGCTAACTTTCGGTATCAGTGTTATCTTGTACCTTCAGCTCTGTAGTTCTCAATAAACGCCTATACTTTTGTAACAAAGTCTTGGGCCTCGGTTGGAGTTCTTCCAGTTCTGACAAGGGCAATCGAACTGCGGCCAGGTCAGGGCCAGGGGCCTCCTCAGACTGCTCCCTTGCCTTTTTCAGCGGGCGAGAGACCCGGCCCCCCAGCTGGAGCTGTGTGCCACAGCTCCCACCAGGCAGGCCCAGCAGGGAGGCTTGCACCGGAGGGCCCAGACACCAGACACGAGTCTCAGCAAAAGGCACCCATCCAATCGAGTCTCCAGGACAGTTTGCATTCACACACCTCGGGCCACACCCAAAGGTTGATCCTGCCAGACCCCTAACTCCCCAAATGGGGGAGGCTAACCGGTCCTCCCCAGGCCGCATGGTGCCATAAACCCTGTAAAACCTGCCACAACTAAGGCCAAGTCTCTACTTACGGCTTAGCACCCACCAAAAGGCCCAAAATCGACACAAGCCCTTGCCGCAGATCCCTCAGGAAAAGCACATTACCCTTTTCCGAGAGATGCACACCATCCCCTCTGTAGAGGTCAGGACATTCCCTGGAAATATCCGGATGGGGAAAATAGTGGCCCAAACCACCCTCCAAAACCTTGCAAATTTTCTTATTCACTCTGTAATGAGCCCTCTCTATCCTAGCTGGATTCCAAGCACTGCGCCACACCAAGCACGGAATCATGGCCGACCAAACTATAATGGTACTGGGCCATCTGTTCCTTATGTACTTGAAATCATCTCGGGCTTGCAAGATCAATGCCTTGCCTTTAATCAGCCCGAGATCATTCCCTCCCAGGTGAACAATTAATACCTGCGGATAAGGGCCCACACACCCGTGAAACAAAAGGAGGAGCAAGCCCGGCCATTGAAGACCCTGGCGCCCCTGCCATTCAACCGTAACATATTTGCTGAGCCCCAGCTGAGAGCCAACAGGAGTTCTCCGAGCTTGATGTGCCGCCCAAAATGGGGAGGTGGAATGCGCATGCTCTAGAGGAAGAAGCCTCGGCTCATCCCTCTCTGGACAAGAATAGAGATTAAGACCGAAAGAAAAGTAAATATTGAAGTTATGGGGTCATAATATTTGGCAGCGAAGCTAGAGAAGTCAAAGAAGTTAAAGAAGCAAAAGGCATGATTAGGGGAGAGTTAGCAGTTAAATGAAGGGAGTATTTGGCAAAACAGATAAGGAACGGAGGTGGTGATTAACAGATCAGAAATGGCTGCCACTACAGTTAAACAGCTTTCAGAACAGATAGCACAATTTCAGGCTTTAATGATACAATCTCAGAACAAGATAGAAGAAACTATTGCAGAAGTAAAAAATGAAGTCAGTCAGATAAATAAAGAACTGCAAGATATTAGGCAACTTGCTAACAAGGCAGATAAGACGGCTTTAGTAAATAAGAAGGATATAACTCATTTAAAGGAACAGATTAAGAGCCTTTCTGACAGAGCGAGAAGGGCAAACCTTATCGTCCATGGTATTTCGGAAGATATTGATTCACGACTTTTGGAAGATGGGATGATAAAATGGCTTTCAGAACAACAAACAGGAGTAATGATTAGTGCTGACCATGTAGAAAGAGTTCATAGGTTAAGGAGCAGAAGATCTGGCGGAGAGCCTAGACCAGTTATAATTAAATTTGCAAGAGAAAAAGTGCAGCAGCAAGTGTTTCTGGCTTTGAAGAAAAAGAAGGGACTGGAATTTAAAGGGAAAAGGGTATTTGTAAGACAACATTTTTGCAGTGAGATACTGGAAGAAAAAAGACAAATGAAGCCATTTGCAGACAAGCTCTTTCAGAACAAGATATTGTTTACATGGGCTTACCCAGCTACTATTGTAATTTATAAAGAAGGTAAAAGACTTACAGCTGAGGTGAAGAAACTTTTGGAGAAGATGGGTTTGGACCCAGGGGAAACAGGAACTCAACCAGAGGAAGAGTTTAATGTCGATGAACCAGAGGAGGGGCCTTCTACACATCAGAAGAAACAACAGAAAATGAGATTATAAGACATCTAAAGGAGAAGGAGGAACTTCTTTAAAAAAAGGGAAGTACCCCACTAATAAGAGGGAGGGGTGTTACGGTCTTAGATGAAGGAAAGAATAAAGAATCCGGGGGGGGGGGAGGTGTGCCCACTCAAAGGTATAGGGAGGGTTGAGAGATCAACCCAAACGTGAGCCCTATACCAGAAGAGGGGAGGGGGATGGGGGGAAGAGTAAGGGGAAAAGGTGTGGGAGGGGGAAAGGGAGAAAGGGGAGAAGCGTATTAGAACTTATTATCCAGCCAGGGAGGGGAGAGAAAGGGAATAATTATGGCTAAAACTTTGAAAATGCTTTCACTGAATGTCAATGGACTAATTTCAGACCTGAAAAGATACAGATTAACAAGAGTGGCAAGGCAACAAAATATAGATATAATGTATTTACAGGAAACACATAAGGCAAAGGATGACATTAAACCATTGATTAAGCACCCAGGGTGGAAAATATTGGCTGAAGCTAGAAGTAGAACTAAGGCGAGAGGAGTTGCAATTTTAGTACATACAAGGATTGATATTAGGATATTAGATCTTGTTAGTGATAGGGAAGGGAGATATTTGTTCATTAAAGGTAGGTTTCAAAACAGAGTGATAACTTTGATAAATATATATGCCCCAAACACAGGACAGAGGAGATTTTTGAATAAAGTAATGCAAAAAGTTCAGAGATTCTCAGAGGGAGAAGTTATTATAGCAGGAGACTTTAACATAGATATGACTAAGGAGAAGGCGGTCCAGTGGAAAAAGAATTTGATAAAAGTACATGAAGCCTTAGGCTTGGTCCCGACACATTTATCAAGTAGACATAAGACAGCTTCTTGTATTGATTATATATTTCTTAAAAAATCAAATAATTGGGAGTTGAGGAAAATAATAACCCATCCAATATGGATTTCAGATCATGCTCCACTGACTATAGAATTGGTGATAAAAGATGAGCAAATTGGAAGGATCTGGAGATTTAATAGTATGGTTTTATTAAAAAAAGAAAATAGACAATATATGGAAAATCAAGTGAAACAATATTTTAGAGAAAATAAGGGAACAGTGGCCACGGATATTCTGTGGGAGGCGGCAAAGGTAGTATTAAGAGGACATTGCATGATGAAGGAGAAAGAGATTTAAAAAGAATGGTATGCTAATAAGACACAGAAACTCCAGGAATTAGGTGCACTACAGAGTAGTCAAGGTATTAGATTTTGTCCTGACAGGAAAAAAAGATCGAAGAGATTAGGAAGCAATTGGACTTTGTAGATTCGAGGGCATTATGGAAGAAGCAAACCATGGTAAGAAATGAGTTTCAAAGAGATTCAATAAATTCTGTTAGGAGATTGGCTAATTACTTCAAGACTAGGAAAGAAAAGCAAAAGGTGGAAAGTATAAGAAGACAAGGAGATGTTACACAGAACCTGAGAGAAATTAGGCAAGCGTTTCAAGAATTCTATAAGGAGTTATATGCCAGGAGGGATATAACGGAACATATTGAAAAAAGTGGAGAAGAGTTGAAAGACACAGATAAAGAGAGTTTGGAGAAGGAAATAACATTTCAAGAAATAGAGGAAGTTGTGAACAGTTTAAAGGTGGGTAAATCCCCGGGGCCAGATGGCTTTACTGCGGATTTCTATAAGGAGATTAAGGAGTTACTGATCCCGGAATTACAAGTGTTCAATGCTATATTGAAGGGAGGGAAAGCTCCCGACTCTTGGAGAATTTCAAGAAATAGAGGAAGTTGTGAACAGTTTAAAGATGGGTAAATCCCCGGGGCCAGATAGCTTTACTGCAGATTTCTATAAGGAGATGAAGGAGTTACTGATCCTGGAATTACAACAAGTGTTCAATGCTATATTGAAGGGAGGGAAAGCTCCCGACTCTTGGAGAATGGCTGAAATAACTATAATATTAAAATCTCAGAAAGATCCTCGGGAGGTGGGTTCATATAGACCAATAAGTCTACTTAACCAGGACTATAAAATATTCGCTAAAGTTTTAGCAAACAGACTACGAAACATATTACCTTATATAATAAAAGAGGATCAATATGGATTTGTGAAGAATAGGAGTATTGCACATCCTATAAGGAATATATTAAATGTATTGTACCATAAACATTCTGGGCAACTTGCTTTGCTTAAATTGGATGTATATAAGGCATTCGATACGTTGTCCCATGAATTCTTATGGTCCATAATGAAGAAGTATGAGATTGGCCCACTATTCTTAAAAGCCATTCAAGAGGTCTATAGGGAGGGGTCAGCAATTGTAAGGGTAAATAATGGACATACAGAACAGTTCTCAATTGGGAGAGGGGTAAGGCAGGGATGCCCACTCTCCCCATCCTTATTTATAATGGCAATAGAGCAATTAGCAGAAAGAATTAGGAATTCAGGTAGAATAGAAGGCTTTAGAATGGGAAAGGAGGAAATAAAAATTAACTTGTTTGCAGATGATATAATTATGACAATGTCTAATCCGAAAGAAGCTATTAGGGAAATGAAAATTATATTAGAGGATTTTGAAGCCTCATCAGGTTTAAGAATAAATATGGAAAAATCAGAAATAATGTACTTTAATGTTGGTTTGGAAGAAAGGAAAGAAATTAATAGGATAACTAATATGGGGATGGGAGTTAAGAAAATTAAATATCTAGGGATAGAAATCTATAAAAATATTAACAGGATCGTAGAGAAAAATTATAAAAAAGTCTGGGAGAAGATAGATAGGGATATGCAGCAGTGGGGGAAAAGGACTATGAGTTTGACCACTAAAATAAAGAGTGTTTCGATGTTTTGGATGCCAAGGTTGTTATACCTTTTTCAAACGATACCATTAGAGATAGATAAGCAAAAAATGAGTAATTGGAATACTAAAATAAGGGAATGGATATTTGGAAGTAGGAAACTTAGAATCCCAAAAAAGCTAGCATACAACCATCAATCGGAACTTGGATGGGGAGTTCCAGATATAACTAATTATTATGAAGCATTTCAGCTTAAGGCATTATTAGAGATAGAGAAGGAAGGGGATCAGAAATGGATAAGGTTTGAGAATGAGGCTAATAACGGGGTAGGAAAACATGGGGCCGAAGGAACTTAATTTAAACTTGGGACCAAGGAAAAATGGGTTAATGGTGTGGAAGAAGTGGCAGCCGAAATGGCTGAATTGGGTATCTAGATGGACGCCATTAGAAATGTTGATGCCGGGAGATAAGGAGCATAGGTGGAGTGAACTACTTAAGATTAAAGAATTTAGAAGGGTAGAAGACTTGTTAATATTAAATAAGTTAAAACCATTACAGGATTTACAAGAAGCGGTAGGAGCACAATATTGGCTTAAGGCCGCAGGACTGTACACTAAAGTTAAGAAGGAAGTGGAGAAAAGTAATATAAATGAAGAAGAACCTATGGAAAAGATTTATAAATTAATGGGTAAAACAAAAAAAGGAATAGTAAGCATCTTATACAGGAGTATGAATTCAGGCAACAAAGAAGCAATAAGCTACCTTCAACGGACATGGAGTTCAGAAGGCCAAATAATGAAACGAACAGGGGAGAAGTTAATGGAAGGTTTAAAAAAAGTTAAAATTCATAAGGTTAGAGAAATGGAACTGAAATTTTTCACTAAATGGTATAGAACTCCGGCTACTTTAGCCAATATGTTTCCTGGGTTGAGCCCTAAGTGTTAGCACTGTAAGAAAGAGAAGGGATGGTACACCCACATGTGGTGGGAGTGCCCTGAGGCCAAGAAATTATGGGAAATGGTAGTGGGAATGATAAAGAAATTCTTTCAGGTAGAGCTGAGAATTAACTTTGAATTAATGCAGATGAGTGTATTAGGGAATGAGACAATAGGGAAGAATAATCAAGATTTACTAAAAGCAATGATATCAGCGGGTAAAGCGGTAATAGCAGCAGGATAGAAGGATAAAAGTAAATGGAAAGAAAGAACTTGGGATAATTATCTCTCTGATTTTGTTCAGTCAGATATAGCTGCTATAATGTCTCAAGAAGAATCATAGGAGGAAAGAAGATCAAGAATTAAGGAAAAATGGCGGATCTATCTGAAATGGGCGAAGGAAGAAAGGAGAGTGGACATTCAGTGGAAGCTTCAAGTCCTTTGTCCCTGGCTGGAAGAAGAAGAAGAAGATGAAGATATTGGATTTATATCCCGCCCTCCACTCCGAAGAGTCTCAGAGCGGCTCACAATCTCCTTTACCTTCCTCCCCCACAACAGACACCCTGTGAGGTGGGTGGGGCTGGAGAGGGCTCTCACAGCAGCTGCCCTTTCAAGGACAACCTCTGCCAGAGCTATGGCTGACCCAAGGCCATTCTAGCAGGTGCAAGTGGAGGAGTGGGGAATCAAACCCGGTTCTCCCAGATAAGAGTCCGCACACTTAACCACTACACCAAACTGGCTCTCCAGAAGAGGATGTAAAGACTAAGGGGGGTGGGTTGGGGGGGGAAATGTAAAATGGATATCAGAAAGTGTGAGAGAAATGGATAATGAATAATAATAATAAAATATACATATTAAAAAAAAAAAAGATGTGCCGCCCAAAACACATAACTGTGCCCGCAGATGAGAACTCTGCTCCTCTGGCCAGGAACAACAGCATCTAAAAGGAAAAACAGACAAGTTATAAAACCCAAACCTTAAACTACCCCAGCTCCTAATCACAAACTACTAGCTGAGCAAAGGGCGAATATAACCTTTGTAAGACTGAGATTGCCAACAGCCAAGGCGCTGAATGGACAAAGTAGGATAACCCAAGGCAGCAGCCGTAGAGGCCGCGCCAATTCTAAAGGAATGGGTACCAAACCTCACTCCAGACAACCCCAACAAGGCTAAGGCCCTGGACGTCATGGCCCAAAATTGATGTTTTGTCAGAGGACTGCCTCCAAAAAGACAAAACAACAACCCTTCGCAGCCTCCCCACACAGCCAAATAGTCGGCCAATGTGGCAACAGGGCAAAGCTCCACATCCACCATGGGCCCAACTCCAACACAGTCCCCATGCCTTCTTGATCTGTCTTGGATCGCCGGATGGTAAGAACCGCCTTACCCCCGACAGCTTAATATCCCTCCGAGACAACGCCCTACCTGAAACATCACTCTTGGAGCTTGCCACTAATTCACTAACCCTCAGCGCCCCAAAAAAGGCCACCAAAGAGGCTGCGTGAAACAAAATAGCTTTGAAATGAGACGCACAGACTGTGCTCCAAACCCCCTTCAAACCCTTAAGAATCTCCGGAGACATAGGTGTCCTAGTATCAGGCTTAGGCCCAACCTCTCTGGACCACCCTTCCAGCATCTTTTGAATATGAAAATCTGCTGTTTCCCCCTTATAGCCTAACGCTTTGCTAGCAAAGGCCAGCGCAGACATGCGTCCCCGAATTGATCGCCCAACTCTTAAGGAAACACAATAATGGAGCAACTGCTCCACTGGGAGGGGCCAAACTATGTGATACCCTACCTCAGCCCTAAAGTCCTTAAACTGCAGTACAGCACTTTCATAAGACTTCCTGGTGCTAGGTGCAATGGCTAAGCCTATCGCTCTGCAGGCCTCGGCTCTCCAATCAGCCATAGCTCCTGGGGCATTGGCGCTGTATCCAGATCGGCGTCTGGGGCCAGCTGATGAAACCTCTCCATCTGTTTACGAGAGAGAGCGTCAGCCACCCCATTATTCACCCCAGGAACATGCTTGGCAAAAAACAAAATGTTAAGCCGCAGGCAACGCAGAGTGAAGGCCCTCACCAGCCTCATCACCCGCTGTGATTTGGATGAAAGGGAATTAATAACATGAACAACCGCCATGTTATCACACCAAAAATGAACAGTGCAATTGACCATATCGCTCCCCCACAGCCAAACCGCAACGAAAATGGGAAAAAATTCTAAAAACGTGAGGTCCCGGCTCAAACCGGCCTGCACCCACAACTCCAGCCACACCTCCATGCACCAGTGTCCACGGAAGTAAACCCCAAAACCTAATGACCCAGCAGCATCGGACATGACCTGAAGCTCAGCCTTGAGCCTCATGTCTTCTCTCCAAAAAGAAATCCCATTAAAGGATTCCAAAAACTCCTGCCATATCCGCAGGTCCTCCCTCATGCTGCTGGTAACCCTGGTCCTGTGCTGTGGCAAGCGAAGGCCCGCCATAGCATCACAGAACCTGCGAAGAAAAGGCCTATCCGGGGCCACAACTTTGCAGGCAAAGTTAAGATGCCCAACCAACTGCTGCAACTCAAGCAGCGTAACCTTCTTTTTGCAAAGGAAAGAACTAATCCTTTCTTTCAAGTCCTGCAGCTTCTGACAAGGGATCCTAGATGACTGCTCTAAAGTATACAGCTCGATCCCCAAAAACACAAGGCAATGGGCCGGGCCCTCAGTTTTTTCCTCAGCCAATGGCACACCCAACTCAGTGGCCAACTCAATAAAGCTGGCTAACAGCTGAGCGCAGCATCCAGAACCAGCGGGGCCTACAAACAGTAGTCATCCAAATAATGAACGACATCCTGTAAACCCACTTTCTCGTGCACAGCCCATTCCAAAAAGGTGCTGAAACACTCGAAAGCGGCACACGATACAGAGCAACCCATAGGCAATGCCCTGTCCATGTAAAATTGCCCTGCAAATGAGAAGCCCAAAAGCTCAAAATCATCCAGGTGGACAGGGAGGAGGCAAAATGCAGATTTGATATCGCATTTTGCCAACTCAGCCCCCTGACCACAGCGTCGAACGACACCCATGGCCTGACCAAATGAGGTTTACCTAACAGAGCATAGCTCTTCAGGTATGCCATCATTGACAGAAGAACCCCTGGGGTAAGAAAGATGGTGAATCAAAAGAAATTCACCCAGTGCCTTCTTCGGCACCACCCCCAATGGGGAAACCCTAACATTAACCACAGGAGGACTAGCGAATGGGCCCAAAATCCTGCCCTCTGCCAACTCCTTGGCAATTTTAGCTTCAACTATGTGTTCTAAACCCTCAACTGAACTAAGGTTTCTGGACCAAGTTTTGAACCCAAGAACCTTGAAAAGGAATTCTAAAACCCAACGTAAAACCGTTCAACAAATATAAACTGTCTTCCCTACGTGGGTACCTGCGAAGCCATTCTTCAAGAGGACCCACCTTTATCGGGCTGGGGCCCTTTTCCAGTTTGAGAAGGACCCCCACCTGATCTTTTCTGACCCTTGTGCGGCCGAACTCTCGGGCAGTTGTTGAACGAGTGTGGGCCAGCACACAGGGGGCATTCGTGCTTGAACTGGCAAGCTTTACAACTATACGCCTCCTGCGACCCAAACTCCCAGCAAAGCAAGCGGGGTTGAACCGCCTGCCCTGCAAAACTGCGGGAGGAGGAGGACGCACTAGAAGGAGAAGAGGAAGCCCTAGTTACTAGGTGACCACTGTCTAATCGGTCCCCCAAAGTGGGCCGCGCAGGAGACATCACCTGCAGCCACAACTGTTGGTGAATCCGATCCCAAGGGAGTGAAGGGTACAAAGCGGCCCTCATCCTGAACTCCTGGTCATATTGGATGCAGGCAGGGCTGCTGAACATCGTATACCCCTTGTATATGATGTCCATATATTGAATCAATGCAGCAGCCCACTAGGGCTGTGCACGCACTATCACTCCCGCATATATAAAAAACCCCGGAAGCCAATTGGCCCAGGTCCGATCAACTATCGTAGCAATATCCACCAAGGTTTCAAGATCAGAGTAATGAAATTGATCAAACTGCATAAACAGCCATATTTACTTTGGCCCCTCTTTGTTCCTGTGCAATCAAATGCAACATTTAAACAACCAAATATCAGGAAAATTAATTGTGGTTTTCATTGCTTATTTGTATCTAAATATTTACAGTTCCAAGGCATGGTGGAAGTAGAGCATTTTGAATAATGACCACCTCTGTGTTTTGTGTCTTAATTATTATCCACATTTCTGTCACCTCATTGTTGACAAATAACATGATGGGTGACATCACAGAAAACCACTTGCTTAATACAAAGCACTAATTGGTTTTCTCTGAGGTCCTAAATTCTTCCCTTCAAAGGAAAAAACAAAAACAAAATTATGATTAGATGACCATTATTAAAAGACCACTATGTAATGCTAACCTCCCTTGCTATTTATGGACAGGTACTTCCCATTTCTGTCTGCAATGACCAATGCCAGCCTGGCTATAGCAAGACAAAGAAGGAGGGAGATAAATTTTGTTGCTACAATTGTACTCTTTGTCCAGAAGGGATGATATCTGAGCAGAAGGGTAGGAGGCATGTTGTAAAACATTCTTGTACAACAGGCAGAAATAATCAGAGAAGCTCTGTTATTCTACATTTGGAGATAAAGAAATGCAGCTTTCCATGACATAAAGTTGAATGTCTTCTGCAATCTGGGAGTACTAGCAGAGTTTAGAGTACCTCAAAAATAGTCAATAAAGATTTGATGACTTCTTGGTACTTGGATATAAATCATAGACCTAAAGTCACCACCACACAGAGATGAAAATTTAGACTAAGGTGGGTTGCTGTGCTAGTGTGCAGCAACTAAACAAAGTTTGAGTTCAGTGGCACCTTTAAGACCAACATATTTAATTCTGGGAATATGCTTTTGTGTGCATGCACACTTCTTTGGATGCATTGAAACAGACTTTCTCAAGCCTTATAGATAGGAACAGAGGGAGTGTTAGTTGTCAGGAAGGGGTAGTTAGAGTCAAGCTGTACAAGTAACTGAGCAATAAGATTGAATTAAAGGAGTTGGTAAGACCTGGGAAGAATACCAAGAATCAAATTTTGTTAGTCTTAAAGGTACCATTGGACTCAAATTTTGCTCAGTTGCTCTAAAGCCCCTATCAACTGTCCTTGAGTTAAGGAAAAGTTGACATATTGTTCAGGCTTTTAAGACTCAATCTCCTAGACCCATACATCTGAAGGATCATACTTTTCCTTTCCCCCATCTCCTTCCTTCCTTCCTTCCTTCCTTCCTTCCTTCCTTCCTTCCTTCCTTCCTTCCTTCCTTCCTTCCTTCCTTCCTCTCCAGATGTCTTTTAATTGTACTGGTGCTGTAGTTGCAGAGCTTCACTTGTGTTGATCTGGGCTGCCTTACAGATAAACACAACCCATTACTCTGTGGGTAGAACAAGAAACTGCCTCACTCCATCTTTCCCAGTGTCCCACTTCCACCTGCTTTTTCCAGTGAATGATATAGTATAGTAAGATACACAAATAGAACCTTCAATTCAATATTGCCCATATATATGAAGAGGAAGCAGAAGGAGGTGGATTCCTTCTCTAGCTTCTGTGGGCAATGATCTTCTAGACATCAAAATAATTCATTTTTTCTTTAGAATTGATCTCTGGGAGAAATGTCTTGATTATTACTGTCCCATTCTGAATCAATGCATCCACTACATTACAAACTTCTCCTACAAATAGACTTTTGAGATATGTGGTCATATGGCATGACCTAGATTTCTTTTCAAAATGTAGACCTCAAAACAAGAGGAAAGATGGAAAGAAAGAGATCTTTCCTGTACATTGACTGGCAGCCTGCACTCCTGGCTACTTACCAAAACCATTAGCTATAGCATTATCCCAAACAACTGACATGCATGTAGTGAAGGGGAGGTGAAGGAGGACGAAGAAGGGAGACGCATTAATTTCTAACTCATGTATATCATTGTCTCTTAGATACTGGGCACAGCCTTGAAATGCTGAAACAGCTCTTTCTATTCCTTTAGATATGAATACCTGTGAAAAATGTCCAGATGATCACTATTCCAGCGAAGCCCATAATGAATGAATTCCCAAGGTCAAAAGCTACCTTTCCTACAAAGAGAATTTAGGCAATCGCTTAATGATGTTGGCTATATCTTTCTCTCTGGTCACAGCTCTGGTGCTTGGAACCTTCATTAAATACAAAAACACTCCCATCGTTAAAGCCAACAACCGAAGACTCACCTACATTCTCCTTGTCTCCCTTCTACTTTGCTTTCTCAGCTCCTTGCTGTTCATTGGACAGCCAGGGAAGGTGACCTGCCTTCTGCGTCAAACTGCTTTTGGACTCACTTTCTGTGTGGCTCTTTCCAGTGTGTTGGCCAAAACCATCACTGTAGTTCTGGCCTTCATGGCCACCAAACCAGGGTCCCATGTGAGGAAATTGGTGGGTAAAAAAACAGCCCATTCCATTGTCCTTTCTGGATCCTTCATTCAAGCAGTTATTTGTACTCTTTGGTTGTGTATATCCCCTCCATTTCCACAAATTAATGCACATTCACTACCCAGAGAAATCATACTGGAATGTAATGAGGGCTCTGCTACCATGTTATACTGAGTCCTTGGCTATCTAGGCTTTCTGGCCATTGTCAGCTTCACAGTGGCTTTCCTTGCCAGGAAGTTACCAGGCAGTTTTAATGAAACCAAGTTCATCACTTTCAGTATGTTGGTCTTTTGCACTGTTTGGTTTTCCTTTGTTCCAAGTTACTTGAGTTCCAAGGGGAAATTCATGGTGGCTGTGGAGATCTTCTCCATCTTGTCCTCTGGTGTTGGCTTACTTGGTTGCATCTTTTCCCCTAAATGCTACATCATTTTGCTGAGGTCAGAGATGAACAGTCGGGAGCAGATAATTAGGAAAGTGTGAAATCTCAGCCATCTTCTTCCTCAAACCAACATTTACGCTGAATGTCAAAGATGATGAAGAATGAAGGACCTCTTGTTTCTTCCTTACTGCCTGGTGTCATGTAGGAATCCTACTTCAGTCACTTGGTGCTAGCACAAATTAAACAAAGGAGAAGAGCAGCCTGTTTCAGTTATCATAGTCTTAATATAGGGAAAGTCTTCCTTCAGGTGAAGAGTCTATGGAGTTTAGTGGTTTATATAGATTAACTCACCCATTAATCAGTCTGGCTGTCTGTCTATGTGGCCATCTGTGGCACGCATAACTCCTCAGAAAATTAATCCAGTCCAGTTTAGATGGTAATTCTTGTATCTGTGAGAAAAGAGGGGGAGCTTACCATCGCTTCCTACACCCAATTGCTTTAAAAGGAAGGATGAGTAATGCTAGAAGATGGAGGAAAAGAACAGTGACTGGTTGACTGACTTGAGGGAGACAATGTTTGGATGCAAATACTATTATGATCAGTTTAAACTCACCACCCTGTGATAGACATTTTAGACTCAGCTGCCTTGGGCTATGTCCATGAAGCTGAAAGCATAGTTCCCTTATTTGTATCTTTGCCCCAACATTCCCTCAGTTGGACCCAAACCCAGCACAAACAATGAAGTCCTGTGGTATACTGACTGATACAAGGTCATCCCTAGCTCCATCAGAGGCACCAATGGCATTCCCCTTGTGAAGGATGGTTTCTTATAAACTATAGTACACTGAGAAATTTGGAGACAAAAGAAATCAGAAGGATTCCAAATGCCAGGGTTCAGTCTTTATTGAGCCTTTTGTTGGGGAGGCTTCTATTAGCGGGATCACTATAAATGTGGCATTTGTAATAGAAATCTTGCTCATATAGGATTAGTATTGGCATTGCAGCACAACTGAATTTTTAAGCATCATTTGTGGAAACATAGTTCAAATTTGTCCCAATAAGTAGTTTGAGTGAAGCAAATAATCTGGCTGGCTCAGATTATTTCTCACTTGGCTGTGAGAAATGAATTGGAAACAGAATTTGTCTATTTACTGCAAGGAGATCAGGTTGAACTATATGCAAACAACAAATGCATTGCAGTGTTGGATTTCTGCATTTTCAAACCTATGAGCAGGGGTCATTTTGTAGAAAAATGGGTGGTGGAGTTCATCCAGGGATTGTTATGCAGCTGCACCTGCTATTCAATGGACAAGATAGGTAGGAGAAGGGGGGCTTTCAGAAAGGTTCAGGAGCTGTGCTCCTGTGAGCTCCTGCTGAATTCAAGGCCTTCCTGTAAGAAGAAGAAGAAGAAGAAGATATTGGATTTATATCCCGCCCTCCACTCCGAAGAGTCTCAGAGCGGCTCACAATCTCCTTTACCTTCCTCCCCCACAACAGACACCCTGTGAGGTGGGTGGGGCTGGAGAGGGCTCTCACAGCAGCTGCCCTTTCAAGGACAACCTCTGCCAGAGCTATGGCTGACCCAAGGCCATGCTAGCAGGTGCAAGTGGAGGAGTGGGGAATCAAACCCGGTTCTCCCAGATAAGAGTCCGCACACTTAACCACTACACCAAACTGGCTCTCCAATTGGATTTACACAGCAATTGGATTTACACAGAGAAGAAGTCACAATCGTGGATTTATATATGTGATTTTATTATAAAATACTTTATATTTGTTGAACACAGCATCAAGAGGTGTTTTTCACATGGAGCGTGCAGCTTGTTCTCCAGTCTTCAATCTGTGCTACTCTTTTCAGTTTGTCAGTCCCCACAGTGGCAACTGAAGATTCTATTTATAAACTATCTGAATCTCCATTTCCAACTACACTGAATCTCCACAGAGAGAATCTGTATAGCTGAAACGTATTTTCTACCAATGAAAAAATAAAATGACTAAATGCCAATGGTTCCAAATGGGCATGAGTAGGAAAGCACTCACTGAACTTCTGTTTACTGCCTTATACTACAATCCCTTGAGATTTATTCTTCCAAATTCTACTGCTGTGATTCTACTGACACTCAAGAATAGCCTGGAATGCTTGTGTGGAATATGGAAATCAATAAAAATCATGCCAGCCCCGCCAATGAAACACCATTCCACTAGGTGTTTTGAGAATGTGTTGTTATTTCAAGGCAGTACAGAGAAAGTGTATAAATTGGTACTGTGTGCAAATCCCATCTGACTGAATGCATCTGTTTCCATTTTCTTAAATGTAAGTTTGTAGCCCTAGTAATGAGTATGAACTGGGAAAATCTGGTTTTGTTTATGGTGTGCCTGGTTCATGAACCATGGACATCATGAACCTTTAGCTGCCAAACGAATTGATTCAGTTTGTGAGGTTTGTGATGGGGTAGAATGTCCCCCAACATGTTAGAGACACCAATCATGCAGACGATCTCCAGCTGACTCTCCTCTACATTTCCTCCAGGTTTGGTGAGGATTGAATTTGCAGATTCTGAGTTACACCCCTCAAAGAAGTTGCTACAGGAAAGTGCTTTCTGGTGAAATAAAAGGCACAGGTTCAGGAGTTTCAGGAATGGGTAAAATGGAACCTGTGCAAGCTAGAGACCTCAATGTCACAGAGGACCTCCATTGATGCTCCTCTACATGGCTTCCAAGTTATGTTCAGATTGCCCCCAGGATAGTGCTTTCAGGGAAGATGTCAGATGAAGGTTCAAAAGTGCAATCTACATACATCAAATGCTCAGGGAACCTACTGATATTTCCAAGGATGGATAATTCTGCCTCCCCCCTCCCCCTGCAATTGCACTGAAGCTACTTTGTTCCTTTGAAGTCTGGTAAACATTTTGTTTGAGTAGGAAAAGGTTATCTGGCAATGTATCCATTCATGAATCACTGTGAATGGCCCCAAACTGCTTGGAAGTTCATGAAATGTTTGTGCCAGCTGACTTGCCATGAACTTCAGTTCTCAAACCATGAAGCGACTAACATTTTTCATAATTCTTTGTTCAAGCCACTTTGAGCCCATACCCTTATCCTTGGAAATGTAACATGTAAGGCCAAATGCCCTCAAAACGAGGTTGGGGAATTAGTTTAATTGACACCTGGCTTTAATAGGAATCTTTTTATCAATGTATACCAGGCTCAACCATTCAGAGAGTGATGCTCAATAAAATGGACTCTAATTTAATAAAACCAATTGTAATTTATTTAGAATAATAGTTCTTTCATACAAGGTAAAAATACAAAACACTTACACATTCACACAGGTCTAAGGAAATACAGATAGATTGATAGGGGTAACATATATGGGTAGACAAACAGGGTCATATTTACCATCGTCGTCTTCAGGGAAGGTTTCCAATGGCGACATAAGAGGACAGGGGAAATGGACCCAAAACTGTGGCCAGAATTGGGGATGGATCTAGACAGTGGAACTGGGATACTGTTAGATGCACACATGAGTGGAGTTGGGTCAGAGGTTAAATAGACTCCCTTAGACCCTTAGGGGCTGGGAAGTCTTGGGGAGGAGCAAGGGGGAGGCTCTGTGATGACCAAGGAGGCTGGACATTAGCAAAGCCAATGGTGAGTTCCTTGCTGACACCTAATTGGATGCCAGTTTGGGCCAATGAACTTCACCTGAGTCCGGTGAACCTGGAAATTTCCAAGCTGCAATGCTGCCTGGGGCACTCCAAGGTATTAGACTAGGGTGAGAATGGAAATGGCTGGATACTTAAGGTTAAATGGGATTATCTGGAAAGGTGACAATAGGGAATCAAATACTGGCCTAGGTATCACCCGGGTTAGACAAAACACTTGGTTGAGACAGGAGATGGTTTTCCTCTTCCTTATCTTCTTCCTGGGCAAGAGTTATTGTTCTGGTATTGCTGAGCAATTAGGATCAACAGTGGAGCTATTAATCCATTCATGAGGTAAATGGGTTGCTTGCAGGCTAGGGTGTGTACGTGTGACTTTCCCACTAAGAAGGAATGAGTTCAGCCTGGCAGGGTATGCTTGGGTCAGGAAAGCAAGATGGATTCTGCTGTTGTTAGCCTTAGGTCCATGGAGGCAGGCTGGAAACATGGTGGCCTGGCTTCTTCCACTGCAGTGGCCAAGACTGGGCACACAAGGAGCAGCTGGAGCATGTCTGTAGTTCTGGCTAACACCCTTCAGAGATGTAGAATGCAAAGCTGCCACATAAGCCTTAGAAACTGTAAGCGAAGTCCACTTCTTAGAGCAGATGTGTGAGAGTCAAATCTCCAGGCACCCTGGCAACCATACTGGTGATCATGATGTCCATGTGTATGAAAAGTAGGGGGCTTTTCCTCACAAACATAAATGACTGTGTGAGAAGCTAGAGGTGGAGATGACAGAGATTGATGACAAAACTGGATTTAGTGTCCATATAGATCTTTGATGCCTTTCTCAAGATGATGAGAAACAGGACTAGGTTACACAATGTTTGCAATTAGGCTATAATAATTTCACATTTAGAGGAACTGAATACATAGGATTCACATCATTAGTTCAAGATCACAGAATCCAGTACTCTTTGAGGAGAAATTTGAAATGATTGAATCTATATGTTTCCTTTAATTGTATGTTTTGCTGCTAGACTCGTAGTGGATACAATATTTTAGAGTTCTCTGTGTAGTTTTACAAGACATTTGGAGAGGAGTCAGCTCCTTTTCCAGAAGGGCTTCACAGCCTGCTGCAATAGAGCTCTTCACATGCCCCATATACAAACACTGGCTGCCCCATAGAATGTGGAGTTCCTCTCTAACAAAGCTTTCCAACACTATGATGGACTGGTGTTGACAAAATTGGCATATTGTATTTCCTTGTTTGGATCCTTTATTCAAATAGTTATTTGTGCACTTTGGCAAGTACTTCCCCTCCATTCCCAGATAAGAAGGTATATTCACTGCCAGAGAAAATCATATTGGAATGTAATGAGGATTTCTCTACCATGCTTTATCTTGTCCAAGGCTATCTGGGAATTCTGGCCATTGTCACCTTCACTGTAGCTTTCATAGCCTGGAAACTGACAATTTTAATAATAATGATAAATTTATTCTTAATGAAGCAAAATCATTTTTGGCATATTAGGCTTTTGCAGTGCTTCACTATCCTTCCCCCTCTCCAACTATTTGCACACAAAAGGGAAAATGATGGTGGCTGTGGACATCTTCTCCACTGTGACCTCTAGTGCTGAGCTTCTTGGATGCATCTTTTCTTCTAAATTCTACAGCACTGTGCTGAGGCCACATCTGCAGAAGAGGGAACAGCTAATTAGGAAAATGTGGAAGTTTCCAGCAAGATAGAAACATGGTAGAGCATCCAAGAAGCCAATGTGGATGAACAAATAACACCATGATGAGCTCAGGTAGAAATAGTAAATGTTCAAGAAATAGCTGTTGCTAGACACTGTAGGTCAGCATTCAGAGAGGCCAAAGGTCAGCGTGAGCTGAGGTGAGCTTTTTCAGATGGCGAGCAAATGCAAAGTAAAAAAGTGATAGGCCCATTGAGGGGAGAAAATTGAGAAACTCTGATGAGGACAAAGTCTATTTTCCTCCTGTTTTTCCCTGAAAAGAGAATATTCACATATTTCTTGATAAAAGGCTATATGAACATAAATAGGTGTGTTAGTTTTCAGTGTATATATTAGTCCTTGCAGTGGATTCAAAGCTAGGACTCTGAGGACAGATGTTCCTCAAGACTACAGCATCCGGGGAAAGGAAGAAATCAAAGAAAATTCAACACAGATCCTCCTTTCCTAAACCTATGATTTATCTCTCTGAGATTAAAGTTTTACATAGAAATATTCAGGTTCCAGGTTTATTGTTCAAATTCTTCATCTCCATCTGCTGTCCATTTCACTTCAGACCATGTACCTGTGATACCAGCCCCCACTCTATGTGCAACTCTCACTCTATGTTTTCTCACAGTGCTATCCTGTCTGATCAAGTAGTTGGTTGTTTACGGGGCAGCTCAGTGTTGTAAGGCATACCTATGAGTGGAAAGAACTGGAAGACAGTCCTGCAATTCAAGTCATTCATCGTGACCTGGATATCTTCAGTCCCAGGAAGCCACTGAAAGGACCCTTGAAAAGGGTGTTTGACAGCATGTTCAGGGAAATCAGATTGCGCCATCAGGACATTCTTTTATTTTCATATAGTCTCTACTGTTGTTTCCTGGTTTGATGCAAAATGGTTTTTTCCCTGCACCCATAGTTCCATAACACAGAGAATTCTAGGGAGCTTTAGAGATCATGAATTTTTCTTGGCTAGTGTTCAGATACCTCTTTAGTGAAAGATAAAAATCTTAGTATGCATTGGAAACTCATAGAGTTTCATGTTGTTGTTGTAATCATGTTGTCCATTGACACAATGCTGCCTGCTGATACTTTTCCCGATGCCTGCCATGTGTGGGCCCAAGGTGGAGCTTTTTGAGTCTTTGATATTCATAGTATAATGTTGACAAAGGCTTTGTGTAAAGTACCTGTGCACAAGTAGTAGACTGATATTCTAAAAAGTCATTGGGGTTTGATTCTGACCAAACACAGTTGGACTACACAGTTTAAGTGCTTAATGCACTTAACTGGAAATTTAAATCAAGTCATCAGATTTTCCAAGTTTCAATGCATTTTTTCCCAGTTCAACGGGAAGTTAATAACACCGCTACATTAACTTTTATTTTTCAAAAATAAATAACGTTCCTATCAGTAGCTGGCCAGAATCTTACTGTACACCTCTGCAAGGAACTCATGTAGATGCATAGTCAGAGAAGCAGCTCCTTTTTTTGCCCCCCTTTTCCTTTTACATAGGTTTGTTCAATGTTTACAAAATTAAGACAGGGTGATTACAGACCAGCACTTTGGGCCGACTCAGAGATACCTTAGAAATCGACCCCCCCAAAATCCTTCAGTACACAAACATTTGGCGCCTGTTCCCATCTCACCTCATCCTCCAGCAGCCTCAGAGCAGCTCAGAAAGCTACCACTGTTGAAGTGGTAGCAAATATTTAAGCGGCAAATCAGTTGCCTTCTCGGTGTCAGGAAGTGGCAGGGTGCAAGGGAGGCGCCTTGGTGGTGTGAAACCACCAAGCTGCCCCAAGCCATTTCTGGGGGGAGGGGTTTGTAAAACCTAACCAGAGCTGTAATACCATATAACTGTTGCATGGTGCCTTGACACTGTGACCCTTCAAAGGCGTGGGAGTATCACGAGTTTAGCTACCTAGACAAAGCTCAGCTGCCAAACTCTCGAAATGACTGGAAACAGGTGTCTTCACATCCGTCACATTGAGACAGGTTATTTCTGGAGCTAGGGTAGATTTCGGTATACCAAGCAACATATTTTGCATGTTTCCTGTGAGCATCTTGTGATTGCTATGACTGAATCTAAGAACTGAACCCTATAAAATAAAGACTGCTTGTATGGCAAGCTAAGCATTCTTCCTGGACACGCGTGTTGTGTGGTTCCTTTCATCACAGAGTGATTGAGCGCATGAGCACACAAGCACTTGACTCTTCAGGGGAGAAAAAAAGCAGTCTGGCTTCTGAAGCGCCTCCCCATCTGAATACACCAAGTCACCTTGCAGACAGGATGGGGCTGCCTCAACAAGGAATGTGTGGAAGCTTTAGGGTGGCTCTTTTTTTGAGCTGGCCCAATTCAGAATGCCTCCCAACCACCCCCAACTGCCCATTTGTTACCAGCCATACTGACAGATGATGATCCAGTTAAACAGAGTTTCTGCCTGAAAAGCTGAAGACCTACTTCCAGAGTTATCAATAACGCCACTCTCTGACATTTTGTGTTTGACTCATCCACTCATGGCAGCCAATTTGTAGCTGGACCCACCGTCTTGAGTCAATATTCCAAAGGTACTTGAAGGCAGAAAAAGGTCATAGTCTGATGTGACATGACTGACACAGGGATTGATTTAGGTAGCATTTAAGGCACTGGTGTCAGGTCCTACGCCTTAGGCTCAGTACTTTAGGAGAAGGTAACTGATTGGTTACTACCAATTTGACAGGCCATAGTTTCTCACATCAGTTAATTCTCAGGTGCTTATTTTTGTAGAAAAGCCCAGCAGGAACTAATTTTCATATTAGGCCACACCCCCTGACATCACCATTGTTTCACACAGGGCTTTTCTTGTAGAAGAAGCCCGGCAGGGGGCTTCCGGTTTGAGTTTTCAATAGAGCTGCAGCCCTCTGAATAAGGGGGGAACTTAATCCTTTGTTCAGGGTAGTAAAGAACCTTTTTGGGGTTCTCTGCCCATATCTCTCAGTTAGAGATTTGACCAAGATGCCACCAGAATATTTGGAGCCATTTAACTCAGCTTAAAATTGACAACGAAGGTTGTCTTTTTGAAGCTTTGCAGAGCCGGCAAGGAAGGGGAACGTCATTCACCATCTACAAAGGATTAAGAGCCATTCAATTGGCTTAAGCATGTTTGGATCTCATTCTCTTTTGGGACTGATATGCATTTAAAAGAACAGGAAAACCGAAGGTGAAAGAACATAGTCGCTAAGGTACTTTGATCTTTATCTCCACTCCAGGACATTTCTAAGCTAATCTAAATAACAGTAGAAGCTGAAAAAAGCCTGAGCAAGGACGAAATAAGAGGGAGAGAAGAGACTGTTTGATTTGGACTCTGTTAATTTAAAAGCTTTAATAGAATTTGGAAAAGAAGGAAATTGTTATGAATACCTGTGGTCAGTGATGTAGGCTTCAGTGTTTTCAACATAACAAGCATTCAAAGACTGCGATATTTGGAGAACGGGAGCTGAGCATTGTGACCCAGGAAGTGAAAGCTGATGGTGCTCTGATAGCCAATGTAACAAAGATCGCAATAGCTTGAGAACGTGAACCAGGCAGGAGAGAAGACCAAGACCAAGAAGGAGGTCCTTGCTAGGAATTTTTAACCATAGAGAAAATACGATCGCCATTTTGAAAGAGGGAAAATTGCCAAATTTGTTAAAAATCAATATCTCAGCCCTGGAAGGTAGGAGAAAAAAGAAATTAGTCTTATTTTAAACAGCAAGTTCTAAGCTATTGGACTTGGTGCCAAATTTAGATTTGGAGACCTTTTGAGGGTTTTTTTTTTTTGGGGGGGGGTTATGTCAGAAGGGAGATTAACTCGTGTAAGGTCTCACTCTTTGGGTAAAATGCAAAGCCAATTTGATACCATGGAAGCCAGGATTATGAAAGGTGTGGAGAAAATGATAACAGCTCTTTAAAAAGAACTTAAAAAAGATATTGGAGATCTTAAAAAAGAAGTTGAAGATTTTAAAGATGAACTAGGTATGGTTAAAAACAGAGTTAAGGTGGTTGAAGAGAAAGTGGATATACATGCTTCCACCTTGCTAAAACTTCAAGAGAAGGTTACAATCCATGACTGCGGATTAATGGAAACCCAAGTGCATCTGAGAGGACTACAGGAAGGGGAGGAGACGGATTTAATGGATTATATGGTGAAAATCATTGCTGACTATTTAGAGGAAGATCCTGAAAAATTTAGAAATATGTTGGATAGTGTTTACTCAGCATATGCAAAAGACAAAGGCCTACCAAGAGACATTGTTATAAGACTAAGGTCCAAGGACATGGCAGGAAAAATTCTAAACAAAAGTTTTCAAAAAACCTGGACAATAAAAGGGAGTAGAGTCAAAATAATGAAAGAGTTACCAAGACAAGTGATAAATGACAGGAAGAAATATAAGAGAATAACAGAGAAGCTGCGTGCAGAGGGCACAAGATACAGATGGATATTACCCAAGGGTCTGGGCTTTGAACAACATGGAAGAAGGGTTACAATAAGGAATGAACAAGAGATGTATAGCTTTTTGAAGAGACTAAAGACTCTGCACTATAATGGAGTACAAGTTACTATCTTGGAATATAAATGGACTAAATTCACCACAAAAACGAAAAGCAACATTTCATTGGATTAAAAAACAAAAATGTAATATAATTTGTCTACAGGAAGTTCATATACAACAAAAGGATTATAATTTTTTGTGGAATAAACATTTGGGATTGGAATTTTTTTCATTGGCGGAACAAAAGAAAAGAGGGGTGGTCTTTTATATTAAAGAACAATTAGAACCAAAATTGATATTTAAAGATAAAGATGGAAGATATATTGCAGTGGAAGTGATGATGAAGGCAAAAAAAAACTTTACTAGTATTATATGCGCCCAATGGAGCGAAAGACAATTTTTTTAAAGACATTAATTGACAGTTGGACAAAATGTCATATGACCAGATTTTGATGATGTGTGATTTCAATGGAACAATACAAAATAATATAGATAGATAAGCCAAAAGAAGAATGATAAAGAAGCAAGATTGCCACATTCTTTTTTTGAGTTGGTTAAACAAGAAAATTTGGAAGATATTTGGAGAAAATATAATCCTGAAGTAAGAGACTATACCTTCTTTTCAGCAAGACATAACTCTTTTTCCAGAATAGATATGTTATGGGGCTCCTAAAGTTTGGGCCTCATAACCAAAAAAGTGGAGATTCTACCAAAGGTTTGTGCAGATCATAACCCAATATGTTGGATTACAAAATTGCAAAAGAAAACAAGAAGATGGAGAATTAATGAGGACCTGCTACAAGATAAAGATACTGTGACTTTTCTAGAAAAGGAAACTGCAGCGTTCTTTCAAATAAATGAGACTGATGATATAGAATTCCAGACAGTTTGGGATACTTATAAAGCAGTTATGAGAGGACTACTAATTACATTGAATAATAAAGATAAGAGGGCCAAAGAAGAGCGGTTGCTAGACCTACAAAATGAAATAAAGAAAAAAGAAGGGGAATTTTAAAAAAGGCCAGGAAAAAAGAAATGAATAAAGGAAATTACAATACTAAAATCCCAAGTAAGACATTTGTTGAATAAAGAACTAGAATGGAATTTAAAAAGTTTGCAACAGAAATCGTTTGAAGGCGCGAATAAACCCGGGAAGTACTTAGCCTGGCAATTGAAGAAAAAGAAAGAAAATAAAATTATCAACAAAATTATGGCAAATGAAAAAGAAATAGTTGATCAAGAAGGAATTAAAAGAGAATTTTTTAAATATTATGCAAATTTATTTAAAGGTGTGAAAATTAGAAAAGAAAAAATGGAAGAGTATTTACGAAATATCAAGACAGCACCCCTGACTGAATATATGAAAAAGACTTTAAATGACCCAAAAGAAAAAATTGAAATTGAAGCAGCAATAAAGGTAATGAAAGTAGGCAAGGCTCCCGGACCAGATGGATATACAACTAAATTTTATAAAACTCTTAAAGATGAGATAGTACCAAAATTGCAAAAATTGTTGAATACGATAAGAGAAAAAGGGAAAATTCCAAATACCTGGAAAGAAGCTGTAATTTCGTTGATCCCCAAAGAAGATAGAGATGTCATAAATGTAAAGAACTATAGACCAATCTCACTATTAAACAATGACTATAAGATTTACACAAGAATCCTGGCAGAACGACTTAAGCAATATTTGATTAAATTTATAAAGGAAGATCAAGCTGGATTTCTCCCTAGGCGGGGAGGGCGCGATAGAAATAAAAGTTATTATTATTATTATTATTATTATTATTATTATTATTATTATTATTATTATTATTATTATTATTATTATTATTATTATTATTATTATTATTATTATAAGAGACAATGTAAGAGCTTGTTGTAAATATTGTAGAATATTATGAGAAACACCCAGAAAAAGAGGCGGCTTTATTTTTTGTGGACACAGAAAAAGCCTTTGATAATCTGAACTGGGACTTCATGTTTGCAGTAATGGAAAAAATAAACTTGGGGGAACATTTTATAAGAATGACGAAAAGCAATATATACGGATCAGTATGCAAAATTGTGTATAAATGCAGATCTTCAGAAATGAAGGTGAGCAAAGGTACAAGACAAGGATGTCCGCTTTCACCATTGTTGTTTATAATGACTCTTGAATTCTGTTAAGACAAGTACAAGATGACAAAGAAATAGAAGGATTAAAAATTAGAGGATTTTCTTATAAGTATAAAGCATTTGCAAATGATATTGTGTTTATAACTGAACATCCGATTCAAGTGATACCTTTGTTGATAGCTAAGGTAAAAGAATATGGAGAATTCGCAGGACTATATATAAATAAAAAGAAGTCAAAATTTTTATGTAAAAATATGCAACCAAGTAGACAGAAAGAATTGCAAAATTTGACGGGATGTGAAGTTACTTCTAAAGTTAAATACCTGGGTCTAGAAATAACTATGAAGAATATTGATCTGTTTAAAAATAACTATGAAAAGTTATGGTGCAAGATGAACAAAGATATGATGAAATGGAACAGACTTAACTTGTCCTTGTTGGGCAGGATTGCTGCAATTAAGATGAATATTTTGCCAAGAATAATGTATTTGTTCCAAACTATTCCGATTGTGAAAGATAGCAAACAATTCAATAAATGGCAAAGGAAGATTTCCGATTTTGTATGGGCCGGGAAGAAACCAAGGATTAAGATGAAAATTTTAACAGATGCTAAGGAGAGGTGAGGTTTTCAGCTTCCAGACTTAAGATTGTATCATGATGCAGTTTGCTTGACATGGATAAAGGATTGGATAATGCTGTTAAATAAAAACTGTTATGGCTAGAAACTCATGGGAATAAATTCGGCTGGCATGCTTATATGTATGATGGGAAAAACAAGATGGATGGTCTTTTTTCTCACCACTATATTAGAAATAGCTTACTAAACACTTGGATAAAATATAAGAAATATGGTGATGAGAGAAAGCCGCTTTGGATAGTGCCAGCAGAAGTGATAAAAATAACAGCTGAATCTGATGAAGAAAGAGCGATGTCATATAATCAACTGCTAAAGATTCAAGGTGATAAAGTTGAATTAAAATCTGCAGAAGAGTTAAATAATAAGTATGACTGGTTTCAAATGCAACAAATAAAAAGCTTGATGGAAAATGATATTAAATCTGTTGGAATTAGACGTGAGCAAACGGAATTGGAAAGGGTTTTGCTTGGAGATAATGAAAAATTAATATCGAAAGTATATAACTTATTATTGAAATGGTCTACAGAAGAAGAAGTAGTAAAATCTCAAATGATTAAATGGGCAATTAATGTGAACAGAGAAATACAAATGGATACATGGGAGTATCTTTGGAAGAACTCGATGAAAATATCAACATGTCAGAGTATTAAAGAGAACTGTTTTAAGATGATGTACAGGTGATATATGACTCCGAAAAAACTGGCAAAGATGAGTAAAAAGATGTCGGATAGATGTTGGAAATGTAAAAATCATGAATGTTCTTTTTTCATATGTGGTGGACTTGTGAAAAAGCGAAAAAGTTTTGGCAGATGATACAACAAGAAATTTCTAAAATTTTGGGATATGACTTTAAGAAAGTTGCAGAGACTTTTCTCCTGGGATTACAAATGGAAAAATTTCCAAAAGAAGATAGAACTCTAATTTGGTACTTGCTCTCAGCTGCTAGGACATTTTATGCACAGTTGTGGAAGCAAGAAAAAATACGAGAGAAATGGGATTGGATTGTGAAAGTTTTATCGTGGAGTGAGATGGACAAATTAACAAGAATATAATATAGAGATAGTAATGATATAATTAGATATTGTTACCGTATGTTATTAATAAAATTGTTTAAACACGAAAAAGCCAGGCAGGGACTTATTTGCATATTAGGCTACACCCCCTGATGCCAAGCCTGGCAGAATTGTGTTCCTGTGCATTCCTGTTCAAAAAAAGCCCTGTTAATTCTCATTTGTATAATCTTACATAAATCACAAAGAAAAGCAGAGGTCACAGGGAAAAGTAAACAATTTGACAGTTTTCTCCATGGAAGAAATTAGGCATGTAGGTCTCCACTTTGAATCTTTATTGTCCAGAGACTTCTGTACCATTTTAGTAATACAAAGGTATTAACTGACCTGTTAGAAGTTTGGAGACAACAAATTCTCCTGTCTATTAATCCAGATGTGGGATGTAGGGCCCAGAAGTCCTCAGTGGATGCAATAATCTTCAACCCAATTGTCAAAAATTGTCTGCTTTCCTCCTAGTTTGCAATGGCTTTCCTAACAGGACTAGCAAGATAAACAATAAGCACTTCATTTAAGTCACATAAACTGATGACTTAATCATCAGAATTGTTTCTAGAAATGGATATAGCTCAGATGACCATTTGTTTGTCTTTTTCCCATTCTGTTTTACAGTAGGTCTCTTTAAGTGGTTGATCTCATGTGTTGGTTCTTTTAAAAATCCCTTCTGTACATAATATAGCAGATTATTCCTTCTTTTTGAACAATTACTTCATCATTTCTGGTTTCTTAATGTAAAGAAAATCTCACAAATTAAAACTCTGTTAGTTAACAGTCACACTCAGTGCAATATAATTGCTGTTTTTTAAAATCAAATAATTAACAAGTCCCCTCTAATATGATAGGACATTTTATTTTTGCTCTCAGATCATAAACAATCTTTTAAGATCTCTTGATATTCCTTTCATATATTGATCTATATTTCACATCAAAGCACTACTGAGAAATAAATTCTAATTGAGGAGCACCAGGAAAACATTTCCCTTAATCTTGTGGTGTGTGTGTGTGTGTGGGTGGTGTTTTCTGTTTTTAAGCAGTGAACCAACACAGTCACTGGCAACGTGAAGAATGATGAGGCAAAACTTATGTGATATAATGTGGATGGAAAAGCAGTAGCCTGTAGCTGGAAGGGAAATCATGTCATCAAGATGCTGCTGGTACTGATGCTGCTGGTTCTGTTGCTGCCCTGTCATGTAGTATGTAGGACACATTAATTGCTCCATATACAATGATCCTTTTCCTATTCCTCACAACTTTTATCAGCCAGGGGACCTTCTTATTGGTGGGATCACTGCTCAAGTAGGGCTCTTCAATAACCCTCCATCTTTCATTGAACACCCTGCACGTATGGTGATTGATGGTCAGCGTAGTGTTCATTGAGATTCCAGAACAAAAGAACTCTTTCTTCAGAAATAAGTTTCTTTATTGGATACACAATGTTTCTACTGGAGAAGACCATTGAAAGTGATAACATACATTGGATGGGTGCTAGCATATATTGGGGTACATCAAAGGCAGGCCTCTTTAAATCATTCCTAAAACAAAAGTTGCTTTCTCCCTCAGAGGTGTTTGATTCACATGCCTGCTATCTGTCTTTCCTGAGTCTACCCACACTCCCCCTTTCGCCTGGCGGCCTTGCCTGGCCTGGGAAACGGCGCGGTGTCTCTCTATGTGCTGCCAGCCGTTTATTGCCCCTGGCGCCCAAGGCCTCCCTCCCTTCCACTGCCTCCCTTTGACATACCTTGCATTCTACTAAAGGGTGAAGAGGTTAGTCCTGAACAAATAAACAGTATAGGCAATATGGTTAGTATCGATAGGAAGCGATTGAACACAAGCTGACATACTGCCCCCCCTAAGCTCTTGCTCAGGGCTTGTCTGGGTGCAGTAGGTAAAATTGCTTAAGCAGTTTAGGAGCGTTGAGGTCTGGGGCTTTGACCCACTCATCGCAGCTAGGTGGAAAGTAGCACCAGCGTACTAAGTATTGTAGGACCCCCCGGTGCACTCTAGAATCGAGAATTTCTTTCACTTCGTGGTGCTTCTGGCCCCGGACCATTGTGGGTTCCGGCTCGGGGCCCCGAGGGTGCCACTTCGACCCACCCGGATCTCGACGGATAAGACTGCAATGGAAAACAGGGTGTATTTTACTGAACAGCTTGGGCAAGTCCAATTCAACAGTCACTTTATTGATCACCCGTTTGATCTTGAAGGGGCCAAGGAACCGGTAGGCTAGCTTCCGCGATGTCTGGGGAAGCGGGAGGTTCTTGGTTGATAAAAACACAGTCTCTCCGACTTTGAAATCCCACCCCGGGCTGTGCTTTTTGTCGAATTGGGCTTTATAGTCTCTTTTGGCCTCTTCCAAGTTCTCCTGGATGACTTTCCAGGAGCTTTCTAATGACTTCCACCATTGCTGACACTCTGGCGAGATAGGGGGGCTGCTGCCGCCCGGTAGAGTTGGGAAAGGCTTCCCCTCGTACCCATGTACAGCCTGGAACGGGGAGACCTTTATTGAACCATGCAGGCTATTGTTGTAGCTGTATTCTGCAAAAGGTAACAATTCCACCCAGTTGGTTTGCTGAAAGTTCACATAGCATTGGAGGTACTGTTCTAGAAGCCCGTTCACCCACTCAGTCTGTCCGTCCGTTTGCGGGTGGTAGGCAGAACTTAGCCCCTGTTCCATTCCTAACAATTTGCAGAACTCCCACCAGAAGTTGGCAACAAACTGTGGCCCGCGGTCACTAATGACTTTATCGGGGAACGAGTGGATCCGGGCCACGTGCACAAAGAACAGATGGGCTAGTTCTTTGGCGGTGGGGAGTTTTTTGCAGGGGATGAAATGGGCTTGCTTGGAAAATGTGTCCACCACCACTAGAATCACCGTTCGCCCTTTGGAGGGTGGTAGCTCCACGATAAAATCCATTGAAATCACCGACCAGGGCCGCTCTGCCGAGGGAAGCGGCTGGAGCAGCCCGGGCACCTTCCCCCCCCTTCTTTTGGCCATCAAGCACGTTGGGCACGTTTGCACAAATTCAGAAATGTCTTTTTTCATTTGGGGCCACCAGAACTGCCTGTGCACCATATGCAGGGTTTTCACGTAGCCATAGTGGCCGGCCAGTTTGCTGGTGTGGCAGTGTTGTAGCACTTCCACCCGGAGCAATTTAGGGACGTAAAGTTTCCCGTCATGGAACCAGAACCCTCCGTCTCCTCTCACCAACCCCTCCGGGCGGTCCTTCCCTTCTGCCTCCGCCTCAGAGATCAACTTGCTCCCCCCCCCACGGGGATTTTGGGGACTTTGCTGTTTGTGAGCGGGTTTGGACTGCCCCCGCCACCGCCTCGGGGGGGATGAGAGAGTCTATGACTTCCTCGCGCTCGCTCTCGTGCTGTGGGAGCCGCGAGAGCGCGTCGGCTAGAAAATTCTTCGACCCGGGTATATGACGGAGGGTGAAGTCAAATTTGGCGAAGAACCCGGCCCACCGTATTTGCTTGCCGGTCAGTTTCCGGCGCCCAGTTAGCGCTTCTAGGTTTTTGTGGTCAGTCCAGATCTCGAAGGGAACCCTGGCTCCCTCCAACCATGATCGCCATGTTTTTAGGGCGAAGGTGACGGTGTAGGCTTCCTTATCCCACACCGACCAGTTCCTTTGCTCGCCTGAGAATTTTTTGGAAATGTAGGCACAGGGTCTTAGGCAGCCCCCCTCGTCCTTCTGCATCAATATGGCTCCTACGGCCGTGTCGGAGGCGTCGCATTGAACCACGAAGGGCTTGAGCTCATTCGGGTGCACTAGCACGGGCTCGCTCGTGAAGAGCCGCTTTAAGGTCTCAAATGCCTCTTGGCACTGGCTAGTCCAGTGTAGCTTCACCCCGGGTTTTTTCGCTTCGGGCCCCTTCCCCTTGGTCTGCAATAGGTTGGTGAGGGGTAGGGCCACCTTGGCGAACCCCTGAATAAACGTTCTGTAGAAATTTGCAAACCCGAGAAATGATTGGAGCTGTCTACGTGTTCTCGGGGGTTCCCACTCTAAGACTGCTTGGATTTTAGCCGGGTCCATGGCTAAGCCCTTCCCGGACACTCGGAAGCCCAGGTAGTCTAATTCTTCCTTGTGGAACTCGCATTTGGACAATTTGGCATACAGCTTGTTCTCATAAAGGGTGGTTAGCACCTCCCGGACCAGTTTGACATGGGAGGCCATGTCTTTCGAGTAAATAATGATGTCATCCAGGTACACCACCACCCCCTTGTACAGGTACTTTCGAAGGACCTCATTGATAAAGTTCATAAAGACCTTGGGGGCCCCTTGCAGCCCGAACGGCATCACCAAATACTCGAACTGTCCCATCAGCGTGTTGAACGCCGTCTTCCATTCATCCCCCTCCTTGATCCTGACTCTAAAGTAGGTGTCTCGTAAGTCTAACTTGGTAAATATGGACCCCTCCGAGACGCTGCTCAGCAAGTCTTTGATGAGGGTATGGGGTAGGCATTGGACATCGAAATCCCATTAATCCCGCGAAAATCTGTGCAAAGTCTAAGACTTCCATCCTTTTTCTTGCGGAATAGGACGGGGGCCGCGTGGGGGCCGTCGCGGGGCGGATGAACCCCCGTCGGAGGTTTTTGTCGAGGAACTTTCGCAATTCCTCCTTTTCCGCCCAGCCCATTGAATACAGTTTGGCTTTTGGAAGTGGCTGCCCTGGGATGAGCTCTATAGCGCAGTCAGTGGCCCGATGGGGCGGTAGCTCATCCGCCTCGATTTCGCTAAAAGCCCCTTTCAGGTCTCGATACTCCCTCGGGATCGTTCTCACTTCCTCTATAGTCACACATATCTTTTCATTCTTGGGGGGAGGCTGGGGTCCCCAGGACTCTCGCCATAAGTGGGAGGTGCACCGCCGATCCAGAAAGTCAATAGTGTGCTCCCCCCACTGGATGTCTGGCTGGTGCCTTGCTAGCCACCCCACCCCTAGTACAATATCGAACGAGCAGGATGGCGCAATTACAAATACTTCTGGGTCCCAATGGTCCTCTACCCCCATGAGTATCTCCTGCGTTCTGTCGACGCAGGCCTCCCCCTTCATTCGGGTTCTGTCCATCTGCTCGAATTCGAGGGGCCAGGGTAGGCGCTCGCGCCCGATTCCTAACATGTCCACAAACCGCGGGGTTATTAGTTCCCGCGTGCACCCCGAGTCTCTGAGCGCCCGGGCATGTACAGAGGGCTTCAATTCCACATTTAATAAAGTCAGTGGGATGAACATCAGTTCCCTCGAGATTCTCACCCGTAATGGTGCCGCTTTCTCCGGGACCTGCCTCTGGGCACCCTCTAGTGCAGGTCGTCCTCGTTTCCCGATGGCTCGGCCTCCCAGGTGTCATCCCCAAGCTCTTCCAGCATTATAGAATCCTCGTCAAGCACCATCGACAGAGTGGTGCTGCTGCGGCTCGACTCCTTCGGCTTGCTGGGTTTCTTGGTGTCCCCGCTCGGCCCTTTCGCGGCGGCGGTGCTGGACCTCGCCCGGTCCGGGCAGTTAGTGGCCAGGTGGTTCGGGTCCCCGCATTGGTAGCATTTGCGGGGCCCCGGGGTGATCTTGGGGCTCACCTTTCCTCCCGTTTTCTTGGGCTCCGCTTTCGCCGCCGGCTGCCCGTCTCGGTTGGTGCGCGGCTGGAGCCCCTGGCGTTGGATCGCCACCTCCTTCATGTTGTTTTCGATCTCCACCGCCAGCTGGATCCAGCCCACCAAGGTGTCAGGGCGGACCTGCCCCAGCGCTCGATCCAGGATGCCCGGGTTAAGTCCTTTCTTGTACGCCCGGATCTTCATGGCCTCGCTCCAGCCCCTTATTTTGCGGCTATGGTTTTAAAACTCGAGGGAATACTCTTGGATTGACTTCCCCCCTTAACGCAGCCCCTCGATGGCTGCTATTGCCACGGTCTCCCTTAGGGGGTCTTCGAATTGGGACAGGAGGGCTTGCAGGAACCCCGCCACTGTGGCCACTTCCGGCCCGTTCGCCTCGAAGAGGGTCATGTACCACAGTTGGGCTTCTCCCTCCAGTTTCGACCCCAGGTAGGCTACTCGGCTGCGTTCGTCGTGGAAGGACGCCCCCCAGTAGTGCATGTAGCTGTTGGCCTGGATGATGAAGTACTCCACCTTGTCTGGGCTGCCGTCGAACATGACGAGCAGTTCTCGGGTCTTTACCCGGGGCGCCGGGGCTTGGGGGGCGCCTGGCCGGAACCACTGGTGCCACTGGGATGGCCGGCGTGGCGGGCTGCTGCGGGATCGGGGCCGCTGCCCCTCCGGCGCCTGCGATGGTGCGGTCCACTTGCTTCTGCACCTCTTTTAGTATTAGAGTCATGGTGAGGTTCATCTCCCGCCGGAGTTCGTCCATGGTGGTGGCTTTCGGAGAGGAGGCTCGCGATTCCTCGTCTTCACCATCTCGGGAGTCGCAGCTGTCCCTCCTCCGGCTCGGCCCCGGGCCGTCCTCGGGCTCCCCCCTTCCTCGGGGTCCGTCCGCCGGCTCGGGCGAGCAGGGTGGTGCCTTCGGGTCCCCGGGGTTGCGGAGGAGGTTGGCATGGCGTTGCACGGCCTCTTCCATCAGGGTGGTGGAGGTGCGGTGCTTCCACTTCTGTGGGGTGATGAAGAGCACTTGGCTGCTCACCTTCCGTGGTTTGTGTTTTTCAGTAACGTACCAAGCCGGGAACCCTGGCAGTTCTGGTATGCAGGGCTCTCGGTCGTCTGGTGCCTCTGTAGCCATTCGCTAGAAGTGACTTGCGCCGATAAGCCCCCTTTTAAGGATCACTTTCAAAATGTCAGCGTAGTGTTCATTGAGATTCCAGAACAAAAGAACTCTTTCTTCAGAAATAAGTTTCTTTATTGGATACACAATGTTTCTACTGGAGAAGACCATTGAAAGTGATAACATACATTGGATGGGTGCTAGCATATATTGGGGTACATCAAAGGCAGGCCTCTTTAAATCATTCCTAAAACAAAAGTTGCTTTCTCCCTCAGAGGTGTTTGATTCACACGCCTGCTATCTGTCTTTCCTGAGTCTACCCACACTCCCCCTTTCGCCTGGCGGCCTTGCCTGGCCTGGGAAACGGCGCGGTGTCTCTCTATGTGCTGCCAGCTGTTTATTGCCCCTGGCGTCCAAGGCCTCCCTCCCTTCCACTGCCTCCCTCTGACATACCTTGCATTCTACTAAAGGGTGAAGAGGTTAGTCCTGAACAAATAAACAGTATAGGCAATATGGTTAGTATCGATAGGAAGCGATTGAACACAAGCTGACAATGTAATGATTTTGTTTTTCTTTCTCTAACTTAATCTGATAACTGTAGTCAGGAAGTGAGTAGGTAACCACAGATTGACTTCTCCTTCCATTTTATTTGCTTTGTGTATACCCCACCTTTCTCCCCAATGGAAACCCAAACTGAATTGAATTGCTCTTCTCCTTTCCTTTTTATCCATACAATAACTCTATGAGGTAGGTTAGGCCAAGAATATATGATTGACCTAAAGTCCAATAGAAAGTGTTCATGGTACAGAGAGAATTCAAACTGGGATCTCCTGATACTAGTCCAGGGTATTAATCACTAAACCATGTGGGCAATTTCATGTTATCTTTCTTTTTTGGGATTATTGTAATAAAGCAAGACATTAGTGACAATAGATTTTCTTTTTAATTTGAAAAATGGCATTCCAGCAAGCTTTGTGATTGCCATTTATTTTGGTTGACTCTAACAACCAGGGGTGAGCTGAAAGACGTAAGAAAAGCCAGAAACATGAATTTTACTCACATTGTTTTAAACAATAATTTGGAGTTTAATCTGTGCTGTAGTCTACTAAAAATAGACTCCCTCTGTTTTTCTCTCAGGGTGTTAATGTCAGATTTCTAGAAGGGGACTTAATCTTGCAAGTCTCCAAGTTCAAACTGAACATTCACATTTTGATTTCTGGTTTCATATGTAAGGAAGTAATATTTCTATTTGCAATATTTTTCTTCCATCATTCTTAATAATTGCCATCAAACTTTCAACATTATTTGTGAATCATTTATGTCTAAATGCCAGAGCAGGCATACGAAGAACTGGCACATTACAGTGAAATCATGTAAATATCTGTTCATTGTTTTACACCCCCCAAATGTGTTGCTGCATCTATTCTCTATCTAGGAACTGGTATACAGCAGATAGTCACATTTGCCTAGTTATTCCTGCACCTCTCTCTCTCTCTCCTCCTCCTCCGTTGACTTGGCTGCTCTATGACTGCTTTGACAGTTGTGTATTTCTCACAATACCAGTTGTGTACTTCTCACAATGAGGCTTCTCCATCTGATGTTGAATTGACTTTAACTTAACCTTATATTCT